>NC_054471.1:142792672-143421536 GCF_017639515.1 Carcharodon carcharias | reverse complement strand
CAACCAAAATTCCTGAAAGCCAGAACCGTATCTTATGCCATACGACCAAAAGTCAAAGCTGATCTGGTGTGTCTGGTCAAGATAGGAGTCTTGGTACCTGTCTCGCATAGCGAATGGGCAACACCCATTGTTCCAGTGCTTAAGAAAGACGGCTCCATACGCATCTGTGGAGATTTCAAGGTAACTTTTAACCCCGTGTTGTGTGCTGAACAATATCCACTTCCCCATTTTTGCTGGCCTGGCTGGTGGACAGAAATTCAGCAAAATATATCTATACCAGGCCTACTTACAAATGCATGTTAATGAGAAGTCACAAGAATATTTTGTCTTCACAACACACAAGGGACTTTACAGATGTTGCCTCTTGCCTTTTGGAATAACATCGGCTCCAGCCTTTTATCAGATGGCCATGGACCAGCTCCTGAGTGGCTTGCCTTGAGTTCAGTGCTACCTTGACAACACCCTGGTAATGGGCAGGACTGATGAGGATCATCTCAAGAACTTGGATGCCACCCTACAAAGGCTAGAGCAGCATGGCCTACAGGTTTGCAAAGACAAATTTGAGTTTTTTTCAGCCCTCTGTGGAATATTTGGGGCACGACATTGATGCTGCTGGGCTTCATAAAGCCTCCAAGGTCAAGGCTATTGTGGATGCTCCAGCTCCTCAGAATATCAGTCAGCTTCACTCATTCTTAGGGCTGCTGAATTATTGTGGGAGATTTATTCCACAGCTGGCAATCCTGCTGAAACAACTGCATGAGCTTCTGTGTCAGGACAAATCCCGGGAATGGACAGAAGACTGTGATGCTGCATTGAAGAAGGTTAAAGCAGCGCTGACAGATCCCGAGTACTGAAACACTGACCTCTCCTTACCTCTACAATTTGCATGTGATACAACGCCTTATGGATTTGGGCCGTTGTTTCACACATAATGCCCTCAAGTGTGGAGAGAATGTTCATAGTGTTCGCTTCACGGACTTTAAGCAAAGCAGAGAGCCAATACGCTCAAATTGAACACGAAGCACTGGGAATCATTTTCGGAATCTGTGTTTTCACCAGTGTATGTTTCAACGGAAATTGACGTTGTTGACTGATCATCAACCACTCACCCTCAATACTAGGACTACACACAGACATTCCTTCTTTAGCTGCAAACAGAGTGTAGCGTTGGCCATTGATGTTGAGAGCTCATACATGTAACATCAAATTTTGAAAATCTATCGAAAAATAAAATGGAAGCTGCAATGTTCAATCACCCCCACGCTTATGTGTGTATTGATTAATCTTTGCAAAGTTATCAGCGGTACCAGTATTAAAACATAACACCACCCCATGTGCTTCTTCCAAATGGTGTTCAACATGGAGGAGTCCTGATTTATCAGCTTTAGGTGGTAATCAGCAGGTTGCTTTTGTGTGTTTGATTTGATGCTATGAGACTTCATGAGGTCCAGAGTCGATGTTGAGGACTCCCAGGGCAACTCCCTCCTGACTGTATACCACAGTGCTGCCACCTCTGTTGGGTCTATGCTGCTGATGGGACAGTACATACCCAGGGATGGCGATGGTAGTGCTTGGGATATTATCTGTAAGATATTATTCTGTGAATATGACTGTCAGGCTGTTGCTTGACTAGTTTGTGGGACAGCTCTCCCAAGTTTTACACTAGTCCCCAGATGTTAGTGAGGAGGACTTTGCAGGTTCAACAGTGCCCCATTTGCCATCATCATTTCTGGTGCCTAGGTTGATGCCGGGTGGTCCATCTGGTTTTGGTCAGCTCCTTTTTGTAGGCTCCATAGCGGTTTCATACAACTGAGTGGCTTGCTAGGCCATTTCAGAGGTGGTTAAGAGTCAACCACATTGCTATGTGCCTGCAATCACATGTAGGCCAGACCAGGTAAGGATGGCAGATATACTTCCCCAAAGGGCACTAGTAAACCAGAGGGGTTTTTAACAACAATCAACAATGGTTTTGTGGTTGCTGTTACTGAGACTAGCTTTTTAATTCCAGATTTATTAACTGAGTTGAAATTCCACTAGCTGCCACAATGGGATTCACACCCGTGTCCCGAGAGCATTAGCCTGGATTCTGGATTATTAGTCTGGTGACTATGCCACTGCCTTTCCCTTGGTGTACATGGATTCCCAAAAGGCATTTGATACAATGCCACACAACAGACTTGTGAGCTCATGGAATAAAATAGACAGTAGCACATGGATACGAAGTTGGTGAGTGACAGAAAACAGGGAGTAGTGGTTAATGGATGTGCTTTGGGCTGAAGGAAGGTTTGTAGTGAAATTCCCCAGAGGTCAGTGTTGGGACCTTGCTTTTCCTTTTATATATTAATGACCCAGACCTTGGCATACAGGGCACAATTTCAAAACTTGCAGATGATACCAAACTTGGAAGGATTGTGAACTGTGAGGATGATAGCATGGAACTTCAAAAGGACATAGACAAGTGGGTGGATTGGTGGCAGATGAAGTTCAATGTGGAGAAATGTAAAGTAATCCATTTTGATAGGAAGGACATGGAGAGACAATATCAAATAAAGGGCATAATTCTAAAAGGGGTGCAGGAGCAGAGAATGTACATGTGCATAAGTCATTGAAGTTGGCAGGGCAGGTTGAGAGAGCAGTTAATAAAGCATACAGTGTCCTAGTCTTTATTAATAGGATCATAGAGTACAACAGCAAGAGGTTAGGTTAAACTTGTAAGTTAGGGCTGTTTCCTTGGAGAAAAGAAGGCTGAGATGAATTCTGATAGAGGTATCCAAAATCATGAGGGGCCTGGACAGAGTAGATTGGGGGGAAACTGTTCCTATTCATGAAAGGATTGAGAACAAGAAGGCATGGATTTGAAGTAATTGGCAAAAGAAACAAAAACAACATGAGAAAAAGGCAGATTCATTCAAAAGAGAATTAGACTGTTATCTGAGAAAGAAGAATGTGCAAGGTTACTGGGAGAAGGCGGTAGAATGGCACAACAGGCCTAATGGCCTCCTGCGCTATAACAAACCTGTGATTCTGTGATAGAAAGGCTTGCATTTATGTGGTACTTTTCATGATCACCAGACGTGCCGAAGCACATTATAGCCAATGAAATACAGTGGTAAGGCAGGAAGCACAGCAGCTAACTTGAGCACAGCAGGTTCCCACAAACAGCAATGTAATAATTATCAGGTAATCTGTTCCTTGCGATGTAGTTTGAGAGATAAACATTGGCCAGGACACCAGGGGTAACACCCCCGCTCATCGTGAAAGTAGTGCCATGGGTCATGTGCATCCAGCAGGGCAGGGAGGGCCTGGAATTAACTCATCTGAAAGATAGCATTGCTAACAGTGCAGCACTCCCCCATTATAGCACTGGGGTGTTAGCCTAGATTGTTTCGCTCATTTCTTGGAGTAACTTGAACCCACAACTTTCAGATTGAGAGGGAAGAGTTCTACCAATGGATCCATGGCTGACACTCAGCACTGTATGTTCAGGAAGCAGCACAATAAACAGGTTGTAGTACAGACAAAATGGATAAGTGAAAAAGTGAAAGGGAGAAAAGCAAAAGGGAGAACAAGAAAAGGAAAGTGGGGGAGCAATTGAAAAGAGAAGCAAGCTGGGAACAAGTGAAAGAAGCAGAACTACATAACAAAAACAAAAATACCTGGAAAAATTCAGCAGGTCTGGCAGCATCTGCGAAGAGGAGCAGAGTTAACGTTTCGAGTCCGAATGACCCTTCAACAGAACTAAGTGAAAATAGAAGAGAGGTGAAATATAAGCTGGTGTAAGGGGTGGGGAGGGGGTTGGGGTGGACAAGTAGAGCTGGATAGAGGGCCAGCAGAATTACACGTTAGTTGGGGAAAAACAATTCATTCTAATAAAACAGTTTGAATCAGAAGGATAATGTCAATGCAAGCAGATTACTGAAATAGAACTGCAGAGGGGAGGGAGAAGCAAGAGACAGAGAAGAAGAGAAATCAATGTTCCTTCATCGTGCAGGTATGGAAAAGTCTTATTGTCCTTGAGATTGTCCAGAGGTAAGCAAGAATGATGCTTCTGCACATCAGCGATTTCTTACAAGGAAAGAATATAAGAATATTCAGCTCCTTTTCTTTAGAAGCGGGACCTGATTGAAATTTCTAAGGTTATTAAAGGGACTGACAGAACTGATACAAATAAATTGCTCACTTTGGTGAAAGGTTCAAAATTAAGAAGTTATGAGTGAGAAGGAAATAAGGTGGGATTGCTGCCTCCAAAGAGTAACAGAATTGTGAAGTAAGTTACCAGTAAATGCCATTATCACAAACATTATCAATGTTTTCAGGTATCAATGGATCCATTCCTGTAGGGGGAAACAGAAATTTGAGGGGACTTGGTGAGAATGTAGAAAAGTGGAGTTTATGTATGCATAATACGTGATTAATTCTAAGTTAAGAATTTTTTGTTCCTAGTTCTTCTGTTTGGGAACTGGTGTTGGAATCATTCCAGATTTGCACTAAGTGCAGTAGCGGATGGATAAAATGACGTTTTACCCACCAGCCACAATAGTGTCTTTTCACGCCATATCGTCCTAAACCCACCACATTATTTGTGCATTGCTGGGATACACGCCGTTTCCGTGGTGGGTGGGCTCTAATTCGTCTTCCACGCCGTCATCTCGCTGCTTCATCACGACAGGCATCATGTTTAAAGTACAACTGCACTCACTGCTTCCAGCCCAGGACTGCAGCAAACAAGACATGGCCCCGAAAGACAAGAAAACTGCAGCCCATGAGTGCCCCTTGGATGCCGCACAGGCTTGCTGTGATGTCCATTACCTCCGCTCTGGCTGCAGGAGGGGCAGCTTGGTAGGCGATGGCAGTGGAGACCAGTGACAATGTTGCACAGAAGAGGATCTCATCCATGCAACCAGGTTATGGCAACCATATCATCACTGTAAACTCACACACTCAAGCCCATCACACATACACTGGCATCTCGCTCACTGCCAGCTTAAGGGACATCACCACCCATTCTCACACACACACCCTCACCTCGCTATCTGGCCTCATCTCCTCTGGAGACTGCCTCCTCAGCCTTCACCATCTTGAGGCCACTTGCACAGATCAACATGTGCCCCACACAGACCCTGGGATACCCTCCTTCCCCAATACAACCCTCATCCTGCCGTCTTTTCCCTTGTCTGAGTCCACTTCCCCCTCTTCACCAAGCAAGCCCTAGACTTGCAGCCATTGAAAAGCCACCCACATATGGCTGACGTGGTAGTTAGAGACCTGCCGTGAGACCCCTAAAGGTGATGTGGCGCTGTCTGTGAAGCCTGATGCTGATGACTGTGAGTGCTGACCGAAGAAAGGTAGGCAAACAAACCTTGAAATCCTGAGCGAAGTGCAGCCTGCCAGGTGCATGTCGCTTATGCGCTGTTGTGAAACATATGGTGTTTTTTCCTGCTGACATAGGCAAACGATCCAATGGGAGGGGATGATTCTGGCGGGCTAGCCCAATAATGATATGCTGCTGCATTACAATGTGGTTCCCGACATCCGATAACAGAGAACACGGCCTACCATCAGCGGGCTAAGCGGACAATCGTGAATCAATTTCACACCGTCATGAAACTGATCGTGCCATATTGTCCGCTTACACCACTAAACACGCCTGACGCCGACGGGCATGGAAAATCGCGGCCTGGAATTTGTAAGCCACAGTGTTGAGTGGCACTACTTATTCCACATCACTGACAGCATTATGCCTACATATCAACATATAACAACATTTCTCTTCTTTCATTTTCTGGCATGTGAAAATAAAGGACAATTCTAATCCCAAAAAACAGATGGATTTTGTTGGGTGACAAGTTAAATCTGAATTCCGGCTCAATCCACCTCCAATCCACCTACCTCCAGCTTTGCCAAAGATGGGATGGGGTGGTAGGGGAGGGGGGGTGTGGTAGTGGGGATGGGGCGCTGGCAGCAATCATCCAACCTGCTCCAAGGAGCTGGGTTAGCAATTCAAATGTCCATGATATCAAATCAACCATGATATCAAATTTGACTCCAGTCACTGGTTTTGCCAGGCTTCAGGAAACCCTACAGCTAAAGGAAGGTAACTACTGGATCCACCAGGTAAGTGCCTTTCCCCGCTACCTTGTCCACATTTGGGCACCCACCCAACTCTTTGAATGACATCCCCAATTTCTACCACAAGGCACCTGATCTCAACCTGCAACCTCCAATCTCACACCCAACTCCCAGCCTCACCTGACTCCTCCTGTCCAGCATCTGATCTCTACCAACCAGCACCCCTGGTCCTGCAGGCCTCCAATCTCCCACTCCACCCTCGACCTCCGGTCAATCTGGCTGTTGCGGCCTGGAACCAGAGAAAAAAAATGCTAATCAGAGCTTGTAAGTTCAGCAACACCAAAGGGTTTTCCTGGGTTTCCCGGCCTCAAAACAAGTGCCTTCCTCTATCCTCAGTTCTGACCTAGAATGCGGTTGATAAGTGCAATTATCGTTATCCAGCAGATATAGAGGCCGGAATTTTACTGGTCACTAAGAGTAAGTTTTGAACACAGACAGTGAGCATAAAATTGGAATGGACCATGTTTGGCTGGAAATCCGACGCCATGATGTTGCTTCCAGATTTTACCAATGATGGGAACTACGGAGGGCAGATTTCTGACATCAAAGTGGGAGGACACACATTGAGGTATTTAAAAGGACAATTAAGTAAAAATTTATGGGCTGATTTGGATTTATCAATGACACACTGGAATCATGGGACATCCGAGCCCTGTCTGGTGAAACAAGGTGGCAAGAAAGCAGGGGGATAAGTGCTGACTCTATCACAAAGCCATCCGGAGGGTCAGGGGCAGGTAGCTAGATGGGTGGTGTGTGAATTTCACTGGCACGTAACAGCTGAATGTGCAAGAAGACTGGGGCATATGGTTAGGATCACATAGGAGCAGTGGCACTTGCCCCGAGGAGAAGACTTATGGATGGGTTTGGGGTAGTTGGGGGTGGTCATCCTTGCTAGGAGGCCTTGGAATCAGGGAGGGGGCACCTGCCATGGGCCCCATCCACCTATAGTCTCCTATGAAGTGCAAGGGCAGCTGAAAGGGAGGCAGGTCCAAGCACCAGTGGGACCTGCCCCAGGGTGCGCTAAAGGGTGCAGAAGGACATGCCAACAGCTGCTTGCACAGAGAAAAGCCTGTCCCCCAGGAGACAGTATGGCGCCTGAGGCTGAGCTTTCTCCAAATGTTCACACAGGAGTGTCAATGCAGACAGCACCTCTCCATGGAGGCCATTGCTGATCACTGTGCCATGTTGCAGGGTGAGCTGAGACCCATGCAGGTGTGGACACCCTGTGCAGTGATCCTGAAGATCACTGTGGATCTTCAGTTCTACATCTCTAGATCTTTTCAGGAATCCACCGGGGACAAGTGTGGGGCCTTCCAGCCTGTGAACCATCGGTGCATCAACGCGGTGGCAATATCTTGTTCAAGAAGGCCAACAACAATGAGAATCTCACATAGATCCACAAAGTCATGTGGGAAGGTCCATTTGTTTTGGGGCCATTGGTAGATTTCCCCATGTACAAGGTGTCATCAACGGCATGCATGTGGCCATCAAGGTCCCTGGGTAACAACCAACAGCTTCATTAAGGAAAAGGGCTTCAATTCCATCAATGTTCATCAACTTGTCTGTGGCCACTGAAAATGTGTGTGTGATGGTACCTGAGAGTAGCCATGGCTTATACATAGAGATAAAAACAAAAAACTGCGGATGCTGGAAATCCAAAACAAAAACAGAATTACCTGGAAAAACTCAGCAGGTCTGGCAGCATCGGTGGAGAAGAAAAGAATTGATGTTATGAGTCCTCATGAGTTCTGTTGAAGGGTCATGAGGACCCGAAACGTCAACTCTTTTCTTCTCCGCCGATGCTGCCAGACCTGCTGAGTTTTTCCAGGTAATTCTGTTTTTGTTATGGCTTATACATACTTTGGTAGGCCCACTCCCAATACACCTCCCTACCGCACCACACTCCTTCCGCTCAGGGATGGAAATGGAGGCAGGGTATGGAGGAACTAAAGGCATGGATGCTAATGCCTGTGAGGAATCCACACAGGAGAGGTACAACACCTGCCACGGGTCAACTAAAGTGACCACTGAGCAGGCCATTAAGTTGCTGAAGATGTGATTCAGGTACCTAGACCAACCTGGTGGAGCCTATCAGTCTGCCCCAGCGAGGGTCTCAAGTAGTGTGGTGATCTGCAGTGCACTGCACAATCTAGCACTGTAGAAGTGGCGGGAGGAGCCTTACCTCTAAGTACTCCTATTGTTGCCTCCTTCACTTTGCATTCCATTGCCCATTGGCCATTCACACAGTGCTTAGTGGCAAGGATGAGGAGCTGGGCGCCCATTGAAGGATGAACGTGTAGATGTGATTTTACAGGGCATCAAGAATAAGAATGGGAAGCAGGAAAGGTGAGTGAAAGATTTATTGAGGTGCACAACAGAAAGGAAACTAAATATTTCAATTGCCTGTGAACACCAAATGCAACTCAGTGCTCTTAACACTCTTACCTATGCTACTATGAGGTTCAACCCATGTGCTTGGAGCTGAGGTAGAGGCAGTCTGCTGATCAGGCTGCCATGTGGTCTGGTTTGATCTGGGTATCTGTCCTCTAGCAGCCTGAGATCTGGAGAGCCTCGGCATGCTGAGGGACTCCTGCAGAAGTACAGGACCCTCCCCTGTTGTTGTGTCTTTTTGAGGCACAGAGGGGCTGAGGAGCTGCTGCTCACACAAGCAGTGCCCTGAGGTGGGATCCCAGAGCAGAAGACACACACTCCTCTTCCCTTGCCAGGCCACTTGTACCTGCCCGCTGACCAGAGAATGAGGAGCTGGTGGAGATTCCAGGCACCTTGCTACCCTGCTCTCATCTTGCCATTGTTGCACAGGGCTCATGGACTAGGCATAGGTATGCAGATCTGTGTGCATCTCCAGCACCTACTGACTGGTCTGTTGGATCTGACTCTCCATGAGGATCACCAATATCTCCTTGGCGGAAGGCATGTGCATACATATGCCTAGATAAGCAGCACTCCTGGCCTGGATGGACTCCTCTATGCACATACGAGCAAAGAGTAGGAGTAGGCAATTCAGTCGCTTGAGCCTGCTCTGCCATTTAATGCAATCATGCCTGATCTGCTAGTAACTAGAAATCTGCATTCTGCGTATCCCCTGATAACCGATCACCCCCTTGCTTACTAAGAATCTATCCACCGCTGCCTCAAAATTATTCCAAGACTCTTCTTCCAAAGCCTTTTCAGGAAGAGAGTTCCAAAAACTCATGGCCCTCTGAGAGGAAAAATTTCACCTCACCTCCTTTTTAAATGGGCAACCCCTTATTTTAAAACAGTGACCCCTAGTTCTAGATTCTCCCACGAGAGGAAGCATCCTCTCCACATCCACCCTGTCAAGACCTCTCAGGATCTTATATATTTCGATCAAGTCACCTCTTACACTTCTAAACTCCAGTGGATACAAGCCTAGTCTGTCCAACCTTTCCTCATAAGACAATCCACCCAATCCAGGTATTAGTCTGGTGAAGCTTCTCTAAACTGCTTCCAGTGCATTTACATCCTTCCTTATATAAAGTGACCAATACGGTCCACAGTACTCCAGATGTGGTCTCACTAGTGGTCTGTATAACAGAAGCATAACCTCCCTACTTTTGTATTCAATTCCCCTTGCAATAAATGATCAAATTCTATTAGCTTTCCTAATTACTTGTACCTGCAGATCCCTCTGCATTTCAGAGCTCTGCAATATCATCATTTAGATTGTATGTTTCTTGTTTATTTTTCCTGTCAAAATGGACAATTTCACATTTTCCCACATTGTACTCCATTTGCCAGATCTTTGTCAACTAACTTAACCTATCTATGTCTTTTTGTAACCTCCTTTTGTACTCTTCACAACTTACTTTCCTACCTATATTTGTGTCATCAGCAAATTTGGAAACCATCCCATCCATCCCTTCATCCAAGTCATTTATATAAATTGTGAAAAGTTGAGGCCCCAGCATTGATGCCTGTGGCATGTGGTTACATTTTGCCAACCTGAAAAAGACCCATTTATGCACATATATATATTTGTCTATGCATGAGTGCATTTAGTATCTGATAGTTCTATCAAATGTTTCATTATTTCTCTCTGTAGCTGCAGCATTTGTTCTGTTGCGATCGACTCCAGAGCTAATAGACCTAACTAAAGTGAACTGGCAAATTAGGTTAAGGGATAGGACAATAGGGATGCAGTGGCAAACATTTAAAGGGTTATTTCAGTATACACAGAATAGATACATTCCAATGAGAAAGAAACATTCCAAGGTGAGGACCCACCAGCTGTGGTTAACTAAAAAAACTAAAGATAGTATCTAACTTAAAGAAAAAGCATATAATTGCTCAAAGATAGGTGGCAGGTCAGAAGATTGGACAGAATATTAAAAAGCAGCAAAGCATGACTAAAAATTAATAAGGAGGGAAAAATTAGAGTAAGAGAGAAAGCTAAGTAGAAATATAAAGACAGATAATTAGAACTTCTATAGAAATTTTAAAAAGGAGAGTTAACAAAGTGAGCATTGGTCCAATAGAACATCAGTCTGTGGAATTAATAATGGAAAATAAATTGATGGCAAATTAATTGAACAGGTGTTTTACATCAGTCTTCACTATAAAGGATATGAGTAACATCCCAGAAATATCTATAAATCAGGAAATGGAAGGGAGGGAGGAGCTCAAGAAAATTACAATCGCCAGGAAAATGGTACTGAGCAAATTTTTGGAGCTGTGGGCTGACAAGTCCCTGTGTCCTGATGAACTTCATTTTTGGGTCTTAAAAGAAGTGGCTAGTGAAAAAGTTGATGCATTGGTTTTAATTTCCCAAAATTCCCTGGATCCCGGGAAGATTCCATTAGATTGGAAAATAGTGAATTAACTCCTTTATTAAAAAAAAAGGAGGGAGATAGAAAGCAGGAAACTACCGCCAGTTCACTTAACATCTGTCATAGGGAAAATTTTAGATGCTATTATTAAAGACATTATAGCAGGGCACTTAGAAAAATTCAAGCTAATCAAGCAGAGTCAACATGGTTTTGCAAGTGGGAAATCATGTTTAACCAATTTAATGGAGTTCTTTGAAGAAGTAACACACGCTGTGGATAAGGGGAATCTGTACTTAAATTCCCAGAAGGCAATTGCTAAGGTGCCACACCAAAGGCTATTGTGAAAAATCAAAGCTCATGGTGTAGGGGTTGACATACTGACATGGATAGAAGATTGGCTGGCTAACGGGGAACAGAGGGTAGGCATAAATGCATCAGTTTCTGGTTGGCAAGATGTAACGGGGATGTGCCACAGGGATGAGTGCTGAGGCCTCAACTTTTTACAATTAATATAAATGACTTAGATGAAGGGACCGAAGGAATGGTTACTAAATTTACTGATGCCACCAAGATAGGTAAGTGAAGAGGAAATAAGGAGGCTACAAAGGAACATAGGTTAAGTGAGTGGGCAAAGATCTGGCAAATGGAGTATAATGTTGGGAAATGTGAAATTGTCCATTTTGGGAGGAAGAATAATAAAGAAGCACATTATCTAAATGGTAAGAAATTGTAGAGCTCTGACAGTTCGTATGTAGCAAGTAATTAGGAAAGCTAATAGAATTTTATAATTTTTGTGAGGGGAATTGAACACAAAAGTAAGGAAGTTATGTTTCAGTTTTACAGGGCTTTGGTGAGACCACATTTGTGTACAATATTGGTCTCCTTATTTAAGGAAGGATGTAAATGCATTGGAAGCAGTTCAGAGAAGGTTTACTAGACTAATATCTGGAATGGTGGACTGTCTTATGAGGCAAGATTGGATAGACTAGGCTTGTATTCACTGGAGCTTTGAAGAGTAAGAGGTGACTTGATTGAAACATGTAAAATTCCTGAGGGGTCTTGAAAGCGTGGATGTGGAGAGGACATTTCCTCTTGTGGGAGAATCTGGAGCTAGGGGTCACTGTTTAAAAATAAGGGGTCACCCATTTAGGACAGAGATGAGGAGAATTTTTATCTCTCAGAGGGTCATGAGTCTTTGGAACTCTCTTCCTCAAAATGTGGTAGAAGCAGAGTCTGAATATTTTTAAGGCAGAACTAGATAGATTCTTGACAAGCAAAGGGATGAAAAGTTATCGGGGGTAGGCTGGAATGTGGGTTTGAGGTTACAATCAGATCAGCCATGATCTTATTGAATGGCGGAGCAGGCTCAAAGGGCCAAGTGGCCTACTCCTGCTCCTAATTCATATGTTCTTAAGTTGCTGTTGTTGGACATTTTTTGAGAAAAGCACCCCATAAAAGTCCTTGCATCTGGTATGAATTTTTCCCACCATTAGTATTCTTGCTAGCACAGATTGCAACCTTTAACTTTTCCTGAATGTTGCAGCTTAAAGCCATAGCTTTAATCATTGTGTTTCCTGTGCTTCGAACAGAGGTGAAGCATCTTATCTACAAGGGGAGAAATCAGGTGCGAAATAAAATTAGATTTGAAGTGATTTGCTTTTTGCCACGAAAGATTGTGAACAAAAGGATTTTTTGTTTAGCTACAGCTCTGACGTTAACCCTTTATCTTTGTTTCCTAACAATCAGAATTAGAAATCAGATCAAAGAGGATCATAAGTATCAAATCTCTGCCTTCTTCCCTTCACCGATTTTAGGAAAGTGTAATCAATAACCAGATGTGAGATGTGTTATCATTTCCATGATATGAAATTAATATTTTGGGATATGGCATGCAAATAATTTGAAACATATGTCCTAAGTGTAGCATGCTTCGAAAGAGGATTTTTTTGGATACAGGGGGTTGAAATTTCCCACCTTATTTTTTAAACAAAGATGTCTTTACTTATGGGTCCATAACCCAAAGGTGATAGTGGTCTCCAGGTGAATTCTTACAAACTCACTTAGTGCTACTGAAGAGACTGGCACAAGTTCAGTAGGGTGAAATGGATTCAAGATGAGGCTAAATGGTCCAGCAGGCATTTCTTCAAAATGAGCACCAATTGTGATGGCAGTCTCAATGAGTTACCAGTGCAATGGGAGACCTCTGTCTGTGGGTGAACTCAAGCTTGCCAAATTCCCTGTTTAAGGTTCAGTTTGCATGTCACTTTCATGCCATTCTGACCTCCTTATGTGCACTTGCCTCACATGAGTTGATGAGTTACAGAAATTGGGTGGAATTTTGTTGAGGCAACAGGGGGATTCTCGCCTGCCAGCTGGAGAGCCGGCGAGAGACCAGCATTGACTCTTTTCATGACGACCCACCAAGCCACAAGCCAATCAGACAGTGGTGAAGCCAGAAATGGGCCTTCCCCTGGAATCAAGACCCCAGGAATAGAAATTCTGCCTACAAAGAGCTGCTGTCTAATCACAGACTGGCAGCTCTTGTGCTTAGCAGTGCCACAGCGGAGGCCTTGGCTGCTGCATGAAGAACAGGCACCAGAGTCCCAGGATCATGGAGGGACCCAGGCCACAGCTAAGTAATGTGCTGGGAGTGGTGGGGGGGAGGTGTTGAGGAGGGGTGCAGGTGGGTCAGCAACAAGGGGCAGGGTAACTCTCAGCTAAGCATCTCTTCCCAATGTTGAGTCCCTCGATCAGGCACTGAGTGCCTTTGATTGAGGGGCCGTCCTCCCAACTCTGGAGGTAACAACCTGGCTGCATAGTTTTGTCTGTTGTGCATGCACATGATGACAGGCCTGCCTAACTACATGCTCTTCCCACCTCCAAGCTTGCCACCTGTGAGAGCAAAAGATTCCGTCCATTATGTGAGCCCGTGTGCCTGGTGCTGGTAAAAGTCCATTCTCCTGGGAAAATCGCTTGTAATTGACTGACAGGCTCAGTTAGCTTCCTACTACTACCAGTCAGCTTTCTAACATTGCACACAAGCTACCACGGGAAAATCGGAAGGGGTCAGGAATGTCAAAGGGTGTGGCCCAATGCTTTTTTCCCCAATTTTCCTTGTCCCGCCCACCTCCAAACCTGCCTCCAAACCCGCCTCCAAGATCTTGTGAAAATTCTCCCCAGGTTCCCAAAACTTTCCACTACTGGGACTTTTCCTCACACCATGGCTGGTTCTATATGTTACAGACTAATTGATAGAAATTAATTATTATACTCAGCTATGTTTATTGTCATGACATGTGACTATCAGGATGGCAGAAGAGGGATTAGATGTACCTTGGTTTTTTATCATCTAGCAATTTTTATGTTCCATTGATTTTCTTCCACCTATATGTAGATGGTGACCTATTAAGTCACCTTCTTGATTTTTTTGTTTGAGGATGACTCACTATTCCCTTTGTGCATGATTCCGATGTTGCAGTCAAGATCAGGGACTCACAATATAAGAAATTAAGTCTGCCTAGCCTTTCCATTCATTGGAGCAACATGTGCCATGTGCAGCATGATTTTGAATTTGGCTTAGCTACAGCAGGAATAGCTACACACCAGACTAAAATGAGTAATTCTGTTCTGCAATCCCTGCTATCAGTAGAATTCCAAATTAATCATATGAGAAATGCATTTTTAATTCTGCAGAAATGGTCTGGTCCCATTATAAATAAAAGTGGTTTGGGGTGGAATTTTATGCCGGTGGGATTTGACAATCCTGCCGAAGTCAACGGGCTTTTGAATAGCTCGCTACATTTTACGGCCCCACCCCCACTGCGACGGGGCCACAAAATTCTGCCCTGGGTGTCTATTGAAGGGGCAGAACCTTAAATGGGAACACCTTTACCATTTGTCATTAATTTCAGACCATTTAGCCGATTTTTAAAAAACGTCAATAACAACAAGTGTTTTTATTATTCGTACATGGGGGTGGGTCAGGGGTATGAGGGGGTGGGGGGGTGGCGGCGGTGTGAGCATTGTGGCAAGGTCAGTATTTGCTGCTCACCCCCATTTACTCTTGAAAAGGTGGCTCCTTGAACCGCTGCAGTCCGTGTGGTGCAGGTACACTCGCAGTGCTGTAAGGGGGAGGGTGTGGGATGGAGGGAGAGCAGTGCAGGGGGTGTTCCAGACCTTTGACTCAGTAACAGTGGAAGAATGGAGACATAGGAGGAGGATATTCCCCCCGACGGCCGGGCGCGGCGGGTGGGTCCGTGAATGGCCGCGAGGCCGACTGCTGCCTGCGATCGGGCTCCGACCGCAATTTCATGCTGGCTGGTTAATTAACGGCCAGCCAGCGTGAAAGGTGTGCTAAGACCCTCAGCGCTGCCAAGGTGGGGGCGGGAGGAGCATGAGCACAGAAATATGCACATGCGCAGGGGGAGTGTGCGCTGACAGCTCCCTGAAGGCACACAGCTGCATCAGGGAGCTGACGGATTTTAAAATGAAGAATCAACTTCTTACACATGAGATAAACATGTCCCCGCATGTGACTCAGTCATATGAAGAGGACATGTAAAAAAGGATGTTAAAATTTTTTTATTGTCATTTTACCATCCCACCCGTGGATGAGGTTTTGTTAAAAACGCAAAGGCCGCCTGGCCTATTCGCCCACCCGCCAACGAACAGTTGAGTGGGTAGCAAAAGATGCAGCTTAATTATTTACTTAATGGCCTTAATAGGCCTCTTAATTTTTAGCGGGTATGTTGCTGCCTCTTGTGCGCGCCCGCCCACTGACCAAAAAAATCACAAGAGTGCACGATGCCATCAGGACACTTGCCCAAAGTCATCGTGCAGCATTTCACTCCTGTTTGGGTCGGGCATGTGACCGCCCATGGAACAAAAAATTTTGCCCACAGTTCCGAGTCTTGATGGTGTGTGGCTTGGAGGGGAACTTGCAGATGGTGGCATTCCCATATTTCTGCTGCCCTTGTCCTTCTGAACGGTAGAGGTCACAGATTTGGAAGGAGCTGTCAAGGCATTTCACAGGCGTGCTATCAAACAAAATTTGACACCAAGACACACGAGGTGATATTAGGGCAGATGATCAAAAGCTGAGTCAATGTGGTAGGTTTTAAAGAACATCTTAAAGGAGGTAAGAGTAGAAGAGATGCAATGATGTTTACAGAGGGTATTTCAGAGCTTAGCGCCTTGGCAGCTGAAGACGCAGTTGCCTTGATGGAGTGATTAAAATCGAGGACGCTCAAATAGCCAGAATGGGTGGAGCTCAGATGTCTCGGAGGGTTGTGAGACTATACTCACATGAGATAGATATCTTTCTGTCTTTGCTTGATGATCTTCTGCATCTACTAGTCATGTAAGAGCCTGATGCAGAATCCTCATTACAAGAGCTTGAAAATTAAGACCACTGGCTCCCTAGCAGCTAGGAAAGCACCTGGAAACAATGGAATACCAGCTGCGCTATTCAAGTATGGTAAGTCACAGCCCCCTCCATACCTCCATGACCTTACCCTCCTCGGCTGGAGAGAAGGCTGTATCACATGGGATATGTATGGCACAAACATCATCATGTTATAGAAGAACAAAGACAATTGAGGGGATCTCAGGCCGTCTCACTCCCCAGCATCACTGGGAAGGCCTTTGTGACAGTCATTCTAATGAGGCTCCGTCGACTAGAAAACAGAATATACTTGGAGGCACAATATGGCTTTGGAGCAGGCAGATCCATGGGTGACATGATCTTCTGCTTATGCCAGATTCAAGAGAAGTGCAGGGAGCAGCAAACACCACTTTACCTTACTTTTGTGGATCTCACAAAAGCATTTGACACTGTGAGCAGGCCGGCCTCTACTGGATACTAGAAAAACCTGGCCTTCCTCCAAAACTTCACAGTCTCCATACAGTCATTCCATGATAACATTCAGCTTGACCTTTGACAGTTTAAACATCAGCAATGGAGTGAACAGAGCTCCATCTTAGCCTTTACCCTGTTTGGTATCTTTCTGTCTTCCTGACTTATGCTTTCCTTGCCAACATTGAAGGAGTATATCTCTAACATGATCAGATGGGAAACTCCTCAAATTATTAAGACTGAAAGACAAGACAAATTGCTGCACTTCCTGATCAGAGGACTCCTGTATGCTGATGGTGCTGCACTAGTTACCCAAACAGAAGACCAGCTTCAAAGGCTCATGGATTGTCTGTCTCATGCCTCTGTTATGTTTTCCCCTAACAATGATGTTTATGATCTTTAGTTATAGGATAGAGTGTTGTGACACTGCCTGTAATTAGATTCAACAACATACCACTGGATCAGTCAACAAATTGTGCTACATTGGGTCTACAGTGACAGACATACTGTCTCTTGACAAAGATTCAGGACACGCATTGGAAAGGCAGCCACCAACTTTGGCTAACTAACAAAACAGACATGGAAAAATGACAAATTGACTCACAAGACCAAGATACTTATCTACAAGGCCTGTATCCTCAGTACATTGATGTATGGCAGCGAAGCTTGGACAACTTACACTGCCAGGTAAAACGTCTCAATTACTTCTATCTCTAGTGTCTATAACACAAAATCGGCATTATGTGGAACGACAAAGTCACAGTTGGAGCATGCAATTCTAAGACAAACATGCCAAGCATACTAGCGCTAATCTATCAGAGCAGGCTTAGCTGGCTTGGTTATGTACACAGCATGGGAGATAGCTGCATCCCTAAGGACATGCTACACAGGGAGGTAGCCCATGCCAAGAGACCAGCAGAGTGCCCAAAGTGATTCATGGATGTGGTCTAAAGAGATATCAAAGCCCTCCAGATCAATCACAACAAATGGGAAATTTTAGCTGACAATCAATGAAAATGGCGACACCAACTGTGAGCAGGAATTTGACACATGATGACATGTGGTTTCAGAAACTCCAAAGCCATGCAAACAAGGCATCAGCAGAGACCTTCCCACACCACCAGCAAGGGACAAATTCATGTGTGGCCCTTGTGGCAGATTTGCCTTTCTAGAATTGGCTTGTATAGTGTCATAAAAAGTGTAACATCTCATCTGACCTCACCAAAGTCCTGAAGTTGCATTCCCAAGGTTTCTTCCAGATGCAAGGATGCCAATGAGTATGGGGTTGGTGGAGATTATTGAGTTAGAGAGGGGCAAGGCCCTGGAGGGGTTTGAAAAGCAAGGATGAGAATTTTAAAATTGAGGTGTTACCTAACTAGGAGCCAATATAGGTCAGTAGTGAATGAGATTTGGTGCGAGTTAAGACCTGTTCAGCAGAGTTTTGACTAACCTCAAGTTTATGGAGCGTAGACCATTGGAGCACCGCTATGAATGTGTTGAATAACCAAGTCCAGAGTTATAAAAGATATTGATGGAGGGGTGCAGGAGCAGAGTTGGGTAATGTTACAGAGGGTGGAAATAGGCGGTCTTAAAGAAAACGCAGACATGTGGTCAGAAGCTCATTTCTATGTCATAATGCGAACAGCCTGGTTCAGCCTTAGAGAAATGCCAGGGAGAAGGATGGAGTCAGTGGCAAGAGAATGGAGTTTGTTTCTGAGTTGTAGCAAGTAGCAATGAATGTGCCTGAATGCTTCAAGTTTCCTTAATTGCTGTTCTTGATGTGTCTATTACAAGGACAGAAGACTGACTGTTTTGGCTAGGCTTAGCTAATTGTCCTGTAAGTGCCAGATCACTAACAATCCAAATAGATTTTAACTTGAAATTTTCTACGGCAGATAGGGTGGCACTTAATCAAACATGGAGCCATTTTTATAACCCTTGTCTTTAGTTGTTACAGTTTTCAGTAGGATCTAATCTCAGGCAGTTACAAGGAAATTCAATAATCAAAATTTGGTAAATCATACGGAGAGCTGTTAAGAATTCAAGGCACTTGGTAATATAACTGATGATAAACATCTTGGCTAGATGTATAAATCTTTATTCTCAGTAATGAATATGCATAACTGGAAGCAGATATGTTTCCTTCAAATAATTCAGGAGTATGTGTGAATACTTTTGGGTGAGGTTCACTTCAATTGTGTGTTTGCTTTCGAGGAGCCTATATTTCATTCCTTTTTTGTAATTGTGCAGATTTCAAATATTTGAAAGGTTGTGTTGCACTCGTGCTACAAACACTAAATTTTGACAAATACAATTGAAGTTTTGTGACAGGTATATCAGATTGAGGATTTGTACAGGAAATATTCAGAAATAGCTAGTCAAGGGGGTGCAACAAGCAGCATTCCCTCTATCACTGAGTTTTTTTAGATAGAGGTGAGTCCAGAGTTGGTCTAATTTAGGGCAATGGGACCAGCACTAGAATTGAATTAATGACCTAAGCTGGTTTGAAGAAAAAGCAACTTAAATAAGCTGCCAGCGTTTCCACTGCAGTCATTAAATACTGTCTCTAAAGGGTCAGGCTGTTTATCCGACATTCATTACTGAATGAGCAGTGATTGCCTGTAACTAAACATTGGTAAGGCAAAAGCCATTTTCTTCAATCCCTGAAACAAATCCCATTTCCTAGTCATTGATTCCATCAATCTTCCTGCACGAGGCTGAATCAAGCCATTTGCACCTTGTTGTCCTATTTGACCCCCAAAGTGAGCTCTGACCACATCACCAAGACCACCTACATCCACCTCTGTAATATCGCCTGACTCAACCCCTCCCTCAGCTCATCAGCTGTTGAAAACCTCATCCATACCTTTGTTAATAGTCGTAGACATGACTTATTCCTACATACTCCTGACCGGTCTCCCATTTTACACCCTCCATAAACTTGTTTTCATCCAACACTTTGCTGTCCGTATCCTAACTTGCACCAAATCCCATTCGTCCATTAGGCCTCTGCTAGCTGTCTGAAATTGGCTCTTATTCTAAACAATGTTGTAATGTTAAAATTCTCATCCTTGTTTTCAAGTCCCTGCATGGCCTCACACCCTCCCTATTTCTGTAAACCCTCCCTGCCTAAAACCTGCTAAGATTTCAGCATTCCTTCAATGCTGGCCTCTTGAGCATTCCTAATTTCAAGCTCTCTACCACTGGTGGCCATGTTTTCATATGCCTAGGCCCTCAACTCCAGATTTCCCTCACTAAACTTCTCCACCTTTCTAGCTCTCACCCCTCTTTTAAGACACCCCTTAAAAGCTATCTCTTTGACTAAGCGTTTGTTCATCTGTCCTATTCCCTCCTTGTGTGGCTTGGTATCAAATTTTGCTTGATAATGCTTCCGTGAAGTACCTGGGATATTTCACTACATTAAAGACAAACTCTATTGCTATGATCTCGGTCGAGACTAGTAACTTTTTTTTAAAGAAGAAATCCAAAACTCCCAGATATTGGTTGAAAGAATGAAGCCACAAGATTCCACAGTTTAAACAAAAGCATTTTAATTCTACAAGAGTTAAACAAAGCAAACACTAAATAGTACCTCAGTAACCCCCTATAATCAAGCACCCAGAATCAGCTTAAGTTAAACATGAACAGGCAAGTTGCAGTAGAAAATGGCAGATGCAAACAACTAGGACAGATCTTACAAATTGTCTCGCAGTCCATGCAGCATACATGTCATCAATTTCTGTCACAAAGACCTTGAGAGAACTCTTGTCTCCCTCATGACAGATTTCAGCTCCTCCTTCTAGGATTTAACCTGATCCTTAGCTGACAGCAGAGCACAACCAATCTGAGTTCCACAGACAAGGTCTTCACCAAAAATGGCACATGTCAGCACAACCTCCTCAACCCTGCTTATGACACTCTGGATGACATAGATCCATCAATGTAATTTTCAAGTAACAGAAGCAGCTGCAGCAACTTTATTACTAATTCTTAGTTTCAGGGTCCGGCCTCTGTCTTTTTAGCATGCCTGTACTGCACTACTGAACTCATCAACTACTACTGAATTCTGATGGTTCTGTGCCATTTTGTGCGATTTCCACTAGTTTCCGTATATCTAGAAATTTTGGTTTCCATTCTCATTTTTGGTCTTATTTTCCTTAGAAGTGGGGGGGGGGGGGGGGGGTTGTGTGGTTGTGTCAGTTTCCTTTGTCAGTTTCCCTTTTCGGTTTCCCTTCTCAATTAGAGTCCGTCTCAAAAAATACAAGCTTTCAAATAATGGATTCCATCACAAAATAAACATGCAAGTTGCTGTTATTGTTGACTCATGTGATGGATGATAATGATAGAATAGAGCTCAGCCTACCAGAAGTAACTGGAATCAGAAGGGGCTGCTGCCTGTGGAACTGTACTTCAGTGACAGTCTGGGCCTTCAGAGAAGGAAGAATACTTATTCTTATTCACTAGACAGTAAATGATTAATTCATCAACAGTCTACAATAGCTTGGGGCTTAAAAGTCATTGAAAATAAAATAACAGGCAAAAGCAATAGTGATTCAAAACCTTTGCCCAAAGTGCTGAACTAGAAGCAAATAACAGGGGAGTATCAGTACCTGCATCGTTATCATTCCGTTATTTGACTTAGATGCTGATCCAAATTTACCTGGAGAAAGATGGAGAAAGTGGATTCAAATGTTAATTTTTTGATTGCTTCAGGCGTAACAGACAAAAGCCAAGATTTTACATTTGCAAATCGGGACTGCTGCCATTCCACGTATGCGTAAAATCCAGTGGATGACATCAGGCCATGAACCCGATGTCAAGACGCCAATTTTCCATAATAAGGGCGTCAAAATCGGCAGCCCATCCACCATTTTGAAAAAAAGCATTAATGGGCAATTGAGCTTATTAACAAGTCAATTAACCAGAATATTATGCTGCCTATGCCATAATGCAGTTGGCGTGGGCAGTTGGGTGAGAGTGGTGAGTCCACTTTTTCACCATCTAAGGTGAAAAAACGGGAAGGAAGGGGCATTCCTTTGGGGGGTGTCCTCTGCCCATTGGGTGTGTTTCCAACCAAGATGATACACCCTCCCCCTTTGTACGTCCCTGCCTGACCTCCAAAATTCACCACCTCACCCCCCTCACTGCTTCCTCCTTAGGGTGCCCAATCCCTTCCCAGCCAGAAATCCAGGACTTACCTTGGATTGGGATCTGCTCTCTTCATCATGAGACCACATACTGCTGAGTTCTGGCACTGCTAGCATTGCTGGAGCTACTGGCCAAGAAGACCGGCCAACAACCCTCAAGGACGGAACTTCCTTTCACTGAGGAGTTAAGCCCCACTCTCTGGCCAGGATTTTCCGGTTCCCCTGCCTGCATCAGGAATTGTCTTGGGCGGGATGGAAAATTTGACAGGCCAGCCCAAAGGTCCATTGACTTTGGATGGCAGAACCTGAAAATCCCAGCCTCTTTTTATTAAGGCCACCCGTAGTATGTTATCACTGCGGTGCTGCCTTTTTTAAAGTCAGTCTGTTCATAACCGACTTTTGTAATGGGGAGACATGCAATACGCTCGCCGCAACCTCACCACACCCCCATCCCTCCTGTAAAATCCAGCGCAAGGTTAGAAAGAATGCGATTCCGTCACATTCACTTGGAAAGTGCTTTATTTTATCTGGTCCCAGAGAAAGGTCGCAATCTCAAGGAAGAAGAATGTGGAATAAGAAACATTTGCAATTAGAAAAGCTGGTCAGAGGATGTATGAACAGCTATACAGAAGTGTACAATTTTGACAATTACAACATCATATGAACTCATTGATGTGAGTGATTAAAACAATATCACAAATTATTCTTAGGCATGCTTTCTTCTGCCTAAGAAACCCAACCATGACTTTGAAATGCAGCTTTGAAGTTTACGGAAATAAAAATTGGGCAGAGTGTGAACTTGACTGCTGATTCATTATTGCCTGTTTTGTGCTACATACCCTGAAAGACTTGCTGATGTTAATTTAAAATATCAGTATTCTAGGCATTGAACGGATATTGATGGAATGCTCAAAAACAACATGCATCACAACAGAAAACCCCCTGAGGACACCAAGAAGGAAGTCAGAGCTATGACTAATAACTGTTACATGTGTAAAGGGGAATCACATAAAGAGAGAACATATATCCTGCCCTGAAGGAGGTGCAAATTGTGCATCAAACAATATCACTTTTGCAAGGGGCCATTAAGGTGCTATAAAATGGAACATAGATCAAATTTCCAAAGGGTAGTACACAAAGCAGCACAGAGTGTGGAGTAATTGAAAGACAACCAGCTACACTGACCCTAATTCACCCAGCTACACTGACCTAACCCCTACCTGCCCAAGTTTCCTCCTACTCCATCTCATGAATTTCAGTCTTTCTGTTCCTGATGGAGTTGGAAAACTGATCATTGCGGGATGAGGAGAATTTTTATCAGACCCTTGCTGATATGCTGTGGAGCCTGTGATATAGTGAGGGATATATCTGTGATTCTTGGTGGGTCTTTACTTTTGACTTTGCAAATGACTAAATGCTGGATTTCAAAAAAAAAACAAATTTTAAATTTTG
Organism: Carcharodon carcharias; assembly: GCF_017639515.1. Taxonomy (NCBI): domain Eukaryota; kingdom Metazoa; phylum Chordata; class Chondrichthyes; order Lamniformes; family Lamnidae; genus Carcharodon; species Carcharodon carcharias. The sequence continues at coordinate 143,398,146 of NC_054471.1, read as the reverse complement.
ATGCTACATTTTGAATAAAATGGAATTTTCACTCAATATGTGAGGTTACTTTTGACCTTTGGGAATAGGGCACTAAGACAGTTATCCTAAAAATATTAACTTCTTAAAGTTCTATGGGCAGAATATTTCATCCTGCGGGCGCTGACCCAACGTGAGTGAAATAGCGCACGATGAAGTCGGGCGAGTGTCCCAACATCATCGCACACTCTGGCGATCTTTTGGTCGGCGGGTGTGCATGAGAGGTGGCAGCGTGCCCGCTGACAATTAAGAAGCCTGTTAAGGCCCTTAAGTAAATAAGCTGCATTTTTCGCTGCCCGCTCAACCGGTTGGTTGGCAAGTGGGCAAATAGGTCAGGCGACCTTTGCATTTTTAACGAATCCTTGTCCACAGGTGGGATGAGGTTTCCAGTGCTTACTGAAAATTTTTTTTAAAAAGTTTAACATCCATTTTTACATGTCCCTCTTCATGTGACTGAGTCTCATGTGGGGACATGTTTATCTCATATGTGAAAAATTTATTTTTGTATTTAAAATCCGTCAGCTCCCTGAAGCAGCTCTGTGCCTTCAGGGAGCTCTCAGTGCATGCACACACTTCAGCACTCGTGCTCCTCCCGTCCCTACCCCAGCAGCGTTGAGGCTCTTAGCGCATCTTTCACACTGGCTGGCCATTAATTGGCCAGCCAGTGTGAAATCACGGTTGGAGCCCGATTGTGGGCGGTGGTTGGTCTCGCAGCCGTTCTCTGGCCTGCCCACTGTGCCCGCCCAACGAGATGAAAATTCTCCCCTATATCTTGTTAACTACATATCTTTTATATATCATTTTGTTAAATAGGAAAAAACATACTGAAGTATAACTGTAATAATTGAAAGCAACAGCAACAAGCTTTACAATAATCATTGAAATTCAGCTCATTTTTATTCACTAGGCATGCTCCAGGCATAGAGGATAGGATGGGGGTGCAACTTGTACCCGTACTGTAAATAATCGCTAGCGTCCATTCTTTTTATGGAACCTGCTTAGAGGGGCCAATCATATTTTCCACAGTAGTCAGCAATGATTTTTTAAATTTTATTTTTGTATTTTAATCATTAGCACTCCATTACAAGATTAATTTCAAAAGAAAGAATATTAAATTGCAGGATGCAGCATGTTTCTTTCTGTTACATATACATATATTTTATGAGCATTTATTCTTATACTTTCACATTATTATCTCTTTTCATCTCTGTCTCACTTCAATGTCACATTCTTCCCATTATTTTTGTATTATTCCAAATTTCCATTCCACTTTGATAATTAAGTATAAATTTGATATTTCACAAGTTAGTTTCTTTTGCACTCTCAATACCAAGACACAAAGAGCATAATACAGGAACAGCCATTTTGGCAAACATATTATTTATATTCAGCTCATGCATACACATCCTCACTAAACATTTTTTTGCTGCTCTTCAGGACACTCATTCAACAACTAGAATAATTGAGCCTGTGTTGAAAACATTTTCTTTAGCCATTGGTAGGTCAGGGTAAAAATATAACAATCTGTCTGGTCCCCATATTTATTAATATAAAAAAATGATGTCCAAGAGGACATTTCCCAGTACTAATAAAATCCATTAAAAGCTGCTGCAAAAATTGGAAATTGAATTCTAATGGGAACCTATAAGTCAGTCAGAGCGATGTTGATATTACAGAGAGTCATAGAATGGTTTAAATCTGTTAAAAGAAAATAGAATTAAGGTACACATTCCTCATGGGAATTTTCATGACACTAATTTATTCCCAATGTACAACAGACTATTGCTCTTATGCTGTCTGATTATACTGTGTCTTTCTATAATGAATATTGTTTATGGTTCACTTGTTAATAAAGTATACCCTTCTTTAATGACATAGTTTTTATATGGCTCCCAACAGGGGAATTATAAAGCAGAGCTATTTGAATTAGTATTGATGGACTTTGCTTAATGGTGACAGTCTGATAAATGGGACAATTTCATTTCCTCAATGGCATCCCAATTAATAGGTTTCAGCTATACTTATGATCCTTCCCCTCTGAATTATTAATATAACTTTAATGGTGTCCATTTACTGGAATGTTTGAGAGAATCTATTTTTATATGAACTTTTTTACTGGGGGCTGGAGAAGTTAAAGTATAAAGATCTACTTCATCCTGGATAGGATTAATTTTCCACATATTTGAAACATAACACTACAGTAATTATGCAAATATGACATGTCAATATCAGAGGCAACAATATTAATCGTATCAGTACCAACAGTGACTTTCTTTTGCACCATATCTGTTAACCTTATAAATCTTTACAGAATCCTTCCACAATTCCAAAGACGAGAAAAAATGCAATCAATATGATATCGCATCTTCCATCCTTTTATCATGATTTTTTCTGGATGTGTTTTCTGATTAGAAGTTAATGATGTCTCTCCTTTGGCCTTTTAGAAGTATCCACTCTTCGGAACACTATTGATTTCTGACTCAAGCAAATCAATAGATAGTGTCTCCTGGGCATCAGTAGATTGTAATTCCTGTGGCTCAATACATCATCTTCCCAGCAGACTGATTAAAATATTCTGTTCTGTCAACAGGAGTCCATCTGCGTGAAAGGTTGGGACACTTGTTATTCTGTGAAATAAATCTGTCCAGATTAGCAATACATTTTTCCCACATTTGCTGCCTCTCTCACTATTCCACTCCATTAATTTGGGAACTGTGTGCTGAAATCTACTATTGCATTGTTTTATTACAACTCTGGTACTGTGAACTATGCATTTATGTAGATAAATGACAATGGGCCACAATAAATTAACGGTTGAGGCGCACACAAACTTTCAGTTTGCTGATTTCTCACCACCTTGAGAATTCCAGTTTCCTTGGTGATTAGATAGGGAAAAATCCAAATTCAGACCACCTTGTCAAAAGTGAATTAAATGCATTCATGCCTCTATATAATACTGGCTTTTCCAGTTGGTGACTGAAAGAATATGACTGACAAATAGATGTAACTACTTTCAACTACTTTATTATTTAGATTTTTGAATTAGCTTTTTGTTGGCACTGGAAGATAAATGAAGTTATATTCACTACTTAATTTCTCAACTTAAGTTTGGTGGAGAAATTTGTGTCTGGCAGTCTACGCAGTCATTCATGGATTTTACAGGGTAGGCAGTGTGCGGGGCAATACTGGTGCACATGCTCAGCATTCTTCATTGGTATCATTGAAGAGCACCACACAGGTATGATGCCCAGAGAACTGACGTAAATTTGCAGCAGTGTCATGCAAACAAACTTCTCCCCCACCAAGGCACATTTGAATAGCAGCGATAATTTCTAGAATACAGTAGTACTGTGTAAAACAATGCAACAGCAACGTGTAAAATATGACTTTAACATTTTGACATGAATTGAAATAGCTAAATATTGTTGTGAGCATCAAAATTCACTATGGGTAGAATTCTACGCTCGGCATGCGGGCGCAAGCCCGACTTGCCTGAGTGTAAAATGAGGTGCAACGCCGAAGGAGGATCCATCTCCCCAGGGAGACCATGACCTCCATTTGTCAGATGATTGGGCCTGAGATCAACTGTGTGAGTGGACATCCCATACAGTGGCTCTGAAGGTCACAGTGGCCCTCAACTTCTATGCCTTTTGCTCTTTCCAGAGGTCCGTGTAGGATCTTTGTGGAGTGACCCAATCAGCTGTCCACAGTTGCCCCAAGCTCGTAACAGAAGCTCTGTTCAGGCAGGTAATGACATTTATTCATTTCTGTATGGATGAGGCCAGTCAGGCTGAGCAAGCCAGAGACTTTGCAGCAATGGCTGGGGTCACCCCACATCCAAGGTGCATTCGGCTGCACACACGTGGCCATCAAGGTCCCAGCAGGTCAGCCGGGTGCCTTTGTCAACACGAAGGGATTCCACTCGATGAACGTCCAGATAGTTTTTGACCAAAGATGCATATTCTGCAAGTTTGTGCAAGGTGCTCTGGCAGCTCCTATGACACTTAAATCCTCAGACACTCGCAGGTGCTGAGACTCTTCAGTGTTCCAGCCTGACTGGATGGATGGTTGCTGGGTGACAATGGCTATCCATTGAAAAGGTGGCTTGTGACGCCTCTCTACCACCCAAGAACAGAGGCAGAGCAGTGTTCTTATAGGAGCCACAAGGGCGGTGATAGAGAGGATCATAGGTCCTCTAAGGATGTGCTTCCAATGCCTGGACCATTCAGGAGGAGTGCTACAATACCCCCAGAGCGGGTATCACTGATAGTGGTCACATGCTGAGCTCTCCACAATCTGGCACTGGCAAGGGGGGACCCACTGCAGGAATAGGATCTTGTGGCAGCTTCACAGGCCACAAAGGCTGCAATCAGTAGTGAGTCAGAAGAGGAGCAAGGTAAGGAGAATGCTGAGGGCGTAGAGGCAGACCTCTGCAACCTCCATAGAGGCAGGGACACCACGGATGCCTTGATCCAACACTTCTTCAGTTTGGATGCCAAAGATCTGCTTCCACCTCATGCTAGGGCTGTCGCCTCCAACCCAGATGTCTGAATGACCCTTTCATTTGAACCCAAAGTCCACTCAGTGCCTGTGCAATAAAGTTTAGAATCACTTGCATCTAGCATTACATACTGGCGTACCCTGCACCAAAGAAAACGGTGACACATACTCAGGCCATTGAGACAAAAGCAAAATTTATATAATTTTCACAGTCAAAACAAATTAACATTACCATATCTAGCGTTCATTTCCACACCAGTAAACATATAAACAAAATATTACAGAACAGAAGATCGCCCGTGAACAGTCCCTCTTGTGATCTTGGTGCCTTAAACTTGCATTTACGAGGCTACATCTTGGTGCCCCCCCCTTTGTTGGCAGCATCTTTGGAGGCAGCCTGTTGACTCTGGTGTCTTGTTAGACTTGATGACCTTGGCAATCGTCCTCTGGCCAGTGAAGCCTATGGTGGCCCTGCCTGGGAAGGAGTGGCTAGTGTCATGTCTGGCATTTCTCCAGTCATCGTAGCCTCATCAGATGCCATGGTCAGTAGCGAAGGAGCGGAAGAGCTGCTGTTGTCATCCAGAGCACCCTGAGAGGAGCCCACAGAGATGACAAGCAGCTCGTGCAGCAACGTGAGGACACTCTGGAACTCCCTGCCTGCCCTTGATGGATGGGCATCTAGCTGGGATACTGGGTGCCTCATCAATCTCTCACAGTGGCACTGACCACCTGAGGTCATTGCCTGTGTGAGGGCTTGTAGGTCCGAATGCATACCCAGAGACCGCTGATTGATTCCCCGGAGCAGCCTCTCCATGATTGTCACCACTCTCTCAATGGAAGAGGCATTGCACTCAGCCATGAAGGTCAACTCAGTACTTATGCCCTCAGGTACTCCTCCACAACAGAGACCATGGCACACTTGCCCTCAAGAATCTCTGTCAGATCCTCCTGCACATGCTGCTGGACATCCAGCATCTGCCACCTAATGGACGATTCCAGAGGCTCATCATCTGCCTTTGACTCAGCATCATCCTGGTCTCCAGCAGTCCTCTGATTGCCAGTGCCCTGAGTACTCTCAGCCTCCGCCTGCTCCTCAAGCGAGTGTGAAGTGCCCTCACCGCTGTGCTCCGACATTCTAGCTGAAGATCTAATGCCCAATGCGCTGGTACCTGGTTCAGAGAGCGGGTGTGACGCATGCGCAGCTGAAGATCGGCAGTCCTCTGGTGTCAGGGGTGGCTCTTTGGGGTCCTGAGAATGAGTGCCTGCTGGTGAGTCTAAGGGAGAACAATAACATGTCATTAGTCTAAGTCATCACACTGTCCCTGTGCACGCCAGGCACCCTGTTGAGACAATGGAGATCTGCATCATGGTGCCATCGTCTTTCAATGATCAGTGAGGTCTCCAGTTTTGATCCCATCAATTAATAGACTACACAAGAATGATTGCACAATCTGAAACTGTCACCTATGTGCGCTGCACTTTTACCTTCGTCTGACACCCCAGCCTCTCCTTGACTGACTGAATGATGTGCAAGGCGCCCCTTCAGCTCCAAGGCTTCCTGCTCAAATCTGGTCAATAATAGAAAGTTTGGGAGGGCCTCTGCTTGTCTGTGACCTCTCAATGTTGTTATGGTTCGTCTTCTTCTGAAACAACAGAAGAGCATTGATTAGTCCACTCTGTACCTGAAGCGCCATTGCAACCTGGCCAACCCCACCTAAGGAGTACCTTGCAGGGCACATCCGAGTTGTGGCCCTCGAGTCGCAATTCAATCAGTCCAAGCAGCTATTAGAAGCTGGGAGCAGTTTTAATTGTCTCTCCCCGCATCTGGGGATTGCATCCCGCCTTCGAGAAATGTCGGCCAATCTGATTGGCCAGAAGCTCTGTAGTCCCTGCAGCGCCAAATTCAAGTGGTGGCCACTGCTGGGACTACTGGCAGTTGTCTTGAACAAGAAGAGGTTATGGAGCTGGACTTCAAGTTAAGTACAAGGTATTGACAGGGCCTGGCTGGCAGATCCCAGCAAGGGGGTAAGGGAGGCGGGGGTGGGGGGTGGCGTGGTGGGGTGCTGGATTTGAGAGGCTAGGGGGAGGTTTGAAGGGGGATATGACCTTGAGAGTAACTTTGATGGGCACTAGAGACATCCAAAGGAGGCTCCCGCCTTCTCCCCTTGACCGACACCAGACTGTAAGATAAAAGCTGCCAGACTATCCACCTGGCAAGGGCTTCCACCTGCTATGGGTAAAATAGTGACAGGGGCCAAATGAGGCACTTTAATGGTCATTAATTGGCCACATAAGGGCCTCAATAGGCTTAAGGTTGGGCAGGCTGTCTGGCACCTCTCATTTAAATGGGAGACTGTTCAGGTTGGCACTGCATTTTACAAGAACCTCCGCCTTCAAACACAATGTATGGTACCTCCTGCTATTATTTTAGTCTCTTTCACATTGATTAATTAGACTTCTGTTTTTCTATTCCTTCCTCAGCAAGCTCATTTGTGTTGGGGACCTTCCCTAGTTGTTTTGTTACTAGGGCTTCAAGGTTATTCTGCCCAGGCTGACGCGTAAAATAACATGCGGTGATGTCGGACGAGCTTCGTGATGTCACCGCGCGCCATCGCAATAATTGGTTTGGTGGCAGCGTGATGATATCCGATGCGCGCCCGCTATTAATTAACAGGCCGCTTAAGGACCTTGAGGCGCCCATTGATGGCGATTTTTCGGCATCCATGCGATTTTCAGGTCGGCGCATGAGTGCAACGGGCAGTCAAGTAGGACACATTTGTATAACCCTCATCCACGGATGGGATAAGAGGGCTCAGTGGGGTCACGAATGTGCTCTGCTAAATATTGATTTTTCAAGGTTACTGATACTTGCCTGTGTGATCTGCAATACTTCAAAATGCATACCAGCTGCTTGGACTGGACTCAACCTTCAGGTCAGCATCTGCAGTGAAGAGTCATTTTTGGGCCTGTAGGTTTTAAGAAGCCTTCCCTTAGCCTAGGAATGGGAGTTGAACTCCACTGGAGGCAGCTCCTCTGAGGAGGAAGGGAGGGCCAGAAGGGGGAGGAGGCTAGGAGTCCACATTCAGACTCCAGAGGAGCCACATTTGGGGGGACATGCACAGGCACAAGGGATGCAGGGCCAAGAGGTAGTCCAAGGTGGGAGGGGCTGCAAAAGACACCACTATCCTGCTGCCAGGTTATACAGGCAGCGAAGCAGCTACCTCAATATGCCTGGGGTGCAGTGCTGAAGGAGGCTCTGTCTCTCAAGGGAAACAGTCAACTGTATCTGTCAGATGATTGAGCCTGAGATCTCTGAGAACTATGTGGGTGGACACCCCATGCCAGTGGCTCTGAAGGTCACAGCTGCCCTCAATGTCTATGGCTCTGGCTCCTTCCAGGGGTTGGTGGGTGATCTTTGCAGTGTCTCCCAATCAGCTGTCCAGACTTGTGTCAAGCAGGTGACAGTCGCTCTGTTCAGGCATGTATTGACCTTCAAGCACTATCGTCGGGACCAAGGCAAGCCAGGCACAGTGAGCCAGAGGTTTCGTGGCGATTGCTCGCTTCCCCCGCATCCAGGGTGCAATAGACTGTACACATGTGGCCATCAAAGTGCCAGCAGGTGAGCCAGGTGCCTTCATCAACAGGAAGGGCTTCCACTCCATGAACATACAGATAGTGTGTGATCACAGGATGAAGATTCTGCAAGTCTGTGCAAGGTACCCAGGCAATTCCCACAATGCCTACATCCTCAGACACTCCCAGGTGCCGGGGCTCTTCAGTGCTCCAGACCAGCTGGATGGATGGCTGCTGGGTGACAAGGGCTATCCCCTCAGAAGGTGGCTCATGACACCTCTCTGCCATCCAAGAACAGAAGCTGAGCAGCGGTACAATGGGAGCCACGTCTCCACAAGGGCTGTGGTGGAGAGAGCCATCGGTCTTCTCAAAATGCGCTTCCGATGCGTGGACCGCTCGGGGGTGCACTCCAGTACCCCCAAGATCGTGTGTCACCAATGGTGGTTGCATGCTGCGCTCTCCACAATCTTGCGCTGGAAAGGGGGGACGCAGTGGACAATGAAGAATGTAGACGCAGTTGCTGTGGCTGTACACGATGAATCCAGCAGTGAATCCGAGGATGACCATGCATAGGGAAATGCTGAGGGGGCAGACGCTGACCCGGGCATACTCCAGGGAGGCAGGGACACCCAGGAGGCTTTAATCCAACGAATCTTCAGCTAGCACACCATATATGCACCTCCAGGACAAGCTTGGGCTGCGGGCTCCATACTCGATACCTAAGTGCAAAATCTGCCTGGATAGGGACATTAACTAATTAACTAATGGTCTCCTCTACGTTGGAGAGACCAAACGTAAACTGGGCGACCGCTTTGCAGAACACCTGCGGTCTGTCCGCAAGAATGACCCAAACCTCCCTGTCGCTTGCCATTTTAACACTCCACCCTGCTCTCTTGCCCACATGTCTGTCCTTGGCTTGCTGCATTGTTCCAGTGAAGCCCAACGCAAACTGGAGGAACAAAACCTCATCTTCCAACTAGGCACTTTACAGCCTTCCGGACTGAATATTGAATTCAACAACTTTAGGTCTTGAGCTCCCTCCTCCATCCCCACCCCCTTTCTGTTTCCCCATTCCTTTTGTTTTTTTCCAATAAATTACATAGATTTTGCTTTTCCCACCTATTTCCATTATTTTTAAATATTTTAAAATCTTTTATGCTCTCCCCACCCCCACTAGAGCTATACCTTGAGTGCCCTACCATCCATTCCTAATTAGCACATTGGTTTAGATAATATCACCAACTTTAACACCTATGTGTTCTATTGTTCTATTGTTGGTGACATCTTTTGATGATCTGCTTCTATTATTGGTTGTTTGTCCCTACAACCACACCAACCCCCTCCACTTCTCTCTCTCTCTCCCCACACACCTCCCCCCACCTCCCCCCCCCCCCCCCCCCCCCCCCCCTGCACCCCCCACCCCACACAACTTAAACCAGTTTATATTTCAACTCTTTCTTGGACTCGAACTCAAGTTCTGTCGAAGGGTCATGAGGACTCGAAACGTCAACTCTTTTCTTCTCCGCCGATGCTGCCAGACCTGCTGAGTTTTTCCAGGTAATTCTGTTTTTGTTTTTGACATTAACTAAGGGCCTTGTTAATAAAGTTGAATGTCCTACAAATCACTATTGGTAACCATCCACCTGCAGAAGAAAAGAGGCACCCTCAGCCATGGTGACATATCTGAATTTAATATTATAACAAAAGGAACTTAAGAAAACAAAATAACAAAGGTGTTAAACATCACACCAACTCATAAAGACCTCATTGCTGGCCAACACAAAAGCACCAGTGATAAACCGATGGTGTACCTAAGTTGCTCTATGTTTATGTTTTTGGGTGTTATATCTTGGTGCTGCCCCCTTAGTGGCACTGAGACAGCCTGCTCACTCTGCTGTCCTGTTGGCCTCGATGACCTTAGTGGACGTCCTCTGGCCCATGGAGCCTGTGCTGGCGCCGCCTGGGAGGGAGCTGCCAGTTCCACTGCTGGCATCTCCCTAGTTCATCGCAGCCTCACCGGATGCAACGGTCACTGGCAGAGGGGTGAAGAAGCTGCCGCCCTCATCCGGAATGCTCTGAGAGGTACCCACAGAGACGACAGGCAGCTTCTGCGCTGATGTGAGATTGCTTCGGACCTCTCTGCTCACCATGGATGGATGGGCGCCGAGCTGGGAAACTTAGTGCCCAGGCCATTTCCCACACTGGCACTGACCAGCTGAGGTCAATGCCGATGTGAGGGCTTGCTAGTCAGAGCACATCCACAGGAGACCCTGATTGGTCTCCTGAAGGAGCCTCTTCACGAGATTCGCCACTCTCTCCATGGAGGACGCATGGCACTTGGCTATGAGGCTCATTGCATCAGCGATGGTCCACGCAGACTCCTCCACCAGGGACACCAAGCTAAGCATAGCCTCATGTATCTCCATCAGATGCTCCCGCACACCCAGCTGCATTTCCTGCATTTGCTGCAACGCAGGCGACTCCAGAGGCACATCATCAAGCACCGACTGAGCAAGTACCTGGTCCCCTCCTCCGACTGCTGGCGCCATGGGCACTCTGTCTCTGCCAGCTTCTCCAACAACTGTGAGGTGCCCTCACTGCTGTGTCCCAGGACACTAGCCTATGATCTAATTCCCATCGAGGTGCTAGTATCTGTGCTGGTGCCTGCCTGGCAGAGATGGTGTGACACTGGTGAGACTTCAGGGCTCTCTGGTGTGAAAGGGGGCCTCTGCTACTCCCCCTCCCAGCCCTGCTCCACTAATGTTGAAAGGAAGAACAAGGACATTGGATCAGTTAACATGGAGACAATGTCAATGTGCATCCCTGTCCCCCGAATCATTATGCACTCATCTTTCCATAAGCAATGGTCAAGCCATGTTGCAAATTTCAATCTCTGAATATTCAGCACTGCTATGGCTGTTGGGAGAGCAATAGTGACCTCACTGCTGGGCTAACATGCCTGCTCATGGCACCCCAGCCTCACTGACACTGGAGGACCTGGGTGCATGGTGCCTCTCCAGCTCTCAGGCCTCCTACTCGAAGTGGCTGAGAATCATGAACTGTGCCGGCTCTCCGCTAGTCCTCACTCGCTCGGTGGCATTATGTACATTCTTCTCCTGTAAAAGAGAGAAGACCATTGATTAGTGTTACTTGTACCTGGATTCTCTTCACGGACAGTCCACCCCAACCAGAGTGGGACATTGCAGGGCTCCAGTGCCTCCTCACCCCACTGCTGCCGAACACTCACACAAAGATGCTAGGGCCTGTCCTCCAGCTTCTCCCCGTTGGACAAATGCTGCCTACATCACATTTGGCATCACACGGTCTAACCTTCCATAGTGAGGAGACGCAAGCATGTGGAGCTCAGAGGGCAGCTGATTGATCGGTGCCACGCCACCTGGAACTCCCCTCCCAGCATGTCAGCACCCTGACTTAGACATGTCCTGGAGTTCCAGCACTGCGCCCAGGTGCAGCTCCTCCAGGTTGACCCAAAACAGTAATGCGGGTCTCAGTGTACCACATGCTGCGGGTGCAGAACCCACCTCTTTACCACCCTCTCAGGGTGACCTCAGCATGGACAATATCTATGGCCCAACCAGCAAAGGACACATGCTGTCAATGATTCACTGTAGTCATTACACTCAGACTTGGGGCAGGGGGGTGGGAGGTGTGGTGCCAGGAGGGAAAGCCTGCCTGCTAGATTAAGTGACCAATGCCAACATGACCCTCACCCTTCCCGAATGCAACACATCATTGAAGCGCTTGCGACACTGGACCCAGGTGTGCACCACATCGCGGGAGCTCACCACCTCCGCTGCCTCTTCCAAGGCAAGTTTGATCAGGTGGGGGAGCCCCCTCCTCCTGTCCTGGGGTACAAGGACCTCCCACCGTGCTGCCACCTTCTTGAGGAGGGCAGCAAGGCAATTGTCAGAAAAATGAGGGGCAGCAAGGCAACCATTGGAAAACTGAGGGGCACAGTGCCCCCCTGCCCTACCCTCCTGTCTGGCCTGCTCACCAGCAGCGCTCTGGGGAGCCCTTCCACCGACCATGATTCACAGTCTTGAAAAGGATTCAGGAGCTTTTTTAAACAGGCCGCCGGGTCGCCGTTGGACCCGGCAGTCATTGTAGACCTGTCGCCACCCACGCACTCCTGCTGTCCTCGGGAGCTGGGTGGGCCTTATTTGGCCCGCCTGCGTAAAATGGTGGCAGGGACCCAATCGCCACCCGCGATCAGGTCCGCGCCCACCCACAGCCGCTCCCACACGAGCCCGACGGGCAGAATATTCTGTCCCCTGACTCTTTAAAAACCTGGTCAGATTCCATGAAAATTTTGGAGGAGTAGGAGATACCTATGTCCGCAATGGTGCTGCCAGGCAGGTTGTACCAGATGATGGCTTTTGAAAGGAACCACCCCATATCCTTTAAAGGCACTCCTGAAAATTGTACAACCCAGGTTTGGGAATCCTGGAATCGGGACCCGTCCGTTACTTTTAAAGGGCTCCAGCGTCAACCCAGCGTGCAAATCCAAACAATGCCTCTCTTGTCAGAAGACAAGCCAGAACTATATTCCATAAGATGGAATATTGTGGAAAATTGATAAGGAGGGAGAAAATAGAATATGACAGTAAACTTACAAGAAATATAAAAACAGATTGTCAGAACCTTTACAAGTATGTAAAAAGGAAGAGATTAATGGAAGTAAAGGCTGGTCCTTTTGGGACAAAGCATGAGAAACTATAATGGGGAATACAAAACAAATATTTTGTATCTCTCTTCACAATAGAAGGCACAAAGAACATACTGAAAATTGTGGGAAACCAATGGTTTAATGAGAGTGAGGAACTGAATGAAACTAACATTAGTAAATAAATGTTACTGGAGTATTCAGCAGGACTAAAAGCCAACAAATTCCCTGTCCTGATAGCCTATGTCTTAGGATTTCAAAAGATTTGGCTGCAGAGATAGTGGAAGCATTAGTTTTGATCTTCCAGAATATCGTTCGGCTCTCGAGGCGTCTCTGTGGATTGGAAGGTGGCAAATGTAACCCCGTTGTTCTAGAAAGAAGGGAGAGAGGAAACAGGGAACTGTAGGCCAGTTAGCATGACTTCACAGTACAATTAGGCAGAGCCAACATGATTTTATGAAAGGGAATTTGGGTTTGAAAAATCTATTAAGAGTTTTTGAGGATGTAGCTAGTAGGGTAGAAAAGAGGTATCAGTGAATGCAGTAGAGAAGATTGCCTAACTAATAGAAGAGAGAGTTGGGATAAGGAGGGCATTTTCAGGATGGCGGCCTGTAACTAGTGGAGTGCCACAGGGATCAGTGCTGGGGCCACAATTATTTACAAAATATATTAATGACTTGGATAAGGGCAGTGAATGTACTATCGCCAAGTTTGCAGATGACACAAAAATAGGTGAGAAGGCAAGTGGTGAGGATGACATAAAGAGTCTACAGAGGGATATAGACAGGTTAAGTGAGTGGGGAAAAAAACTTGGCGGATGGAATATGATGTGGGAAAATGTGAGGTTATGCACTTTGGCAGAAATAATTGAGGAGCTGAATAAAATTTAAATGGAGAAAGGCTGAAGAAAGCTGCAGCACAGAAGGATTGGGGGGTGTCCTCATGCATGAATCACAAAAAGCTCGTATACAAGTTCAGCAGTTAATAGGGAAGGCAAATGGAATGTTGGCCTTTATTTCAAAGGGAATGGAATACAAAAATAGGGAAGTCTTGCTAAAACTATACAAAGAATTAATTAAACCACACCTAGAATACTGTGAACAGTTTTGGTCCCCTTATCAAAGGAAAGATATACTGGCGTTGGAGGCAGTCCAGAGAAGGTTCACTAGGTTGAGGATGGAAGGATTTTCTTATGAGGAGAGGTTGAGTAGGTTGGGCCAGTACTCATTGGAGTTTAGAAGAATGAGAGGCGACCTTATTGAAACATATAAGATTCTTAGGGGGCTTGACAGGATAGATGCTGAGCGGTTATTTCCCCTCGCGGGAGAGTCTAAGACCAGAGGGCGTAATCTCAGAGTAAGGGGTCGCCCATTTAAAACAGAGATGAAGAGGAATTTCTTCTCTCATATGGTACTCAATCTGTGAAATTCTTTACCGCAGAAGGCTGTAGAGGTTGGGTTGTTAGGTATATTCAAGGCTTAGATAGACAGATTTTTAAACAGTAAGGAAATCAAGGGTTATAGGGAAGAGGCAGGAAAGTGGAGTTGAGGATTATGAGATCAGCCATGATTTCACTGAATGGCAGAGCAGACTCGATGGGCATAATGGCCTACTCCTCCTATGTCTTATGGTCTTATATTATATTTGGATTTTCAAAAGGCATCTGGGTGTCATGTAAGGATATGTTACACAAGATATGGACTCATGAAATGGGGAGGGTGTAATTTGTTAGCTTGGACTGAGGACCGGTTAATGGATATAAAACAGAGGGTTGGAATAAACAGATCATTTTGAGGATTACAGGGTGTAACTAATGTTGCAAGGGTCAACAAATGACCTCAGCTATTTACATTATACATTTATGAAGTAGATGAGGGGACCAGGGATAATATATCAAGTTTTCTGGTTATTTGAAGCTAGGTAGCAAAGTAAGCTGTGAGGAGAATGCAAAGAGACTGTAAAGTGATATAGGCCAGTAAAGTGGTTGGGCAAGGAGGTGGCAGATGGAATATAATGTGGGGAAATGTGAAAACATCCACTTTGGTAGAAGGAACAAAAAACAAAAATATTTTTTTAAAAGGTGAGAGACTGGTAAATATTGGGATTCAGTTTTCCTTGGGTACGAATGCAGATGGAGTAAGCAATTGGGAAGGCAATTGATATGTTAGCCTGTATTGCAAGTGGGCTGGAGTGTAAGAGTAAAACAGTCTTGTTATAATTATATACATCTGCAGTACTGTGTACCCTTATCTCAGGAAAGATATACTTGCCTTAGAGGGGGCGTAATGAAGTTTTACTAGACTAATGAGAGTGCTATGTTGTGAGAATAAATTAAGTGGAATGAGTGTATGATCCTTGGAATTTAGAATAATGAGAGATATTGAAATGTATAAGATTCTTCAGGAGCTTGACAGGGTAGTTGCTAAGAGGCTGTTTCCCCTGGCTGGAGATCTAGGACTAGATCTCGGGATATATCATAATTTCAGGATAAGTAGTCAACCATTTAGAACTGAAATATGGAGAAATTTCTTCTCTAAAAGGGTTGTGTATCTTTGGAATTCTCTACCCAGGAGTGTTGAGAATGCTCAGTTTATAACTATATTCAAGACTGAGATAGATAGATTTTTAGGCATTAAGGGAATCATTTGATATGGGGATAAGGTTGGAAAGCAGAAGCAATATAGAGATTTGACCATGATCTTATTGAATAGAGGAGCAGTCTTGAGGGGTCATAAGACGTACTCTTGTTCCAACTTCTTATTTTCTTGCATTCTTATATAATCCTTTATTCTGTTGGCTAGGATTTTTTTTTTGGCATATCTTTGTGCTGAATTTTAGCTGTTCTAATTTAGATTAATCATCACAAAACGTAAATCTTAATATACTTAGGACAATCCTCAGGCGCTCGGGGTATTTTGAAAATGCTGCCCCCTTTTGTGGCAAAAATGTTTCAACCAGTTTGATAATCTCGGATTATACTTGAGAATTTGATTTGTTTCACAAGCTAACATGGAAAGCTAATGTGAAGAATTGAGTGTTCCACAATTATTTGTCTGCTATAAATGTAATTTTCATAAGTTTACTGCATTGAGTATTGTTGTTGGGTTGGCGGGGGGCGGGGGTGGGGGTGGGGGGCACAGGGTTGGGGGGGAGAGGGGCAGGCTTGGCAGGGAAAATCAGGTAGATAGCTTCCGTTAGTTAAAACCATAAATATCAAACATTGCAGCAGGATGGCTAATTATTATAGCAACAGTCAATCTTTTCTGCTACTGTAAATTGTTGAATTGTTACGTAGATGACAATTCAATGGACCATGTTGGGTAGATTTATTTCCACAAAATCAATGTAAAATCCAACAAATAATCTTCCTAATCTGCACTACTGCATGGTCCCCCAAAAGAAAAATTGTGAAAATTATAGTCTTATAGGAATTTAATACGTGATTTTTAATGAAAACATTAATAGTTTTGATGAGATTGATGATATTAATGATTTATCAGCTTAGGTCAGCATTTTTGGTAAAATCTTTGAGACATTCGTTTGGATTTGGTACTGGTTGCAGCCTTAAGGGCTAAAATTGATTAATAATAAACCACAGCTTTGCCAAGTTGATGCAGTAGTTGAGGTGCCACCACACAACAGTGGTCCTGAGTTTGTGCCCCACCTACATCTAATACCAAATGTTCCAGCTGTGAATTGTGAGAAGTCTTGCCGGATTCAATCTCCTCCTGGAGACAGCTTCGGGATATGCTCACTGTGCCATCCAGCTCTTGCTGGATAAGTGTTTGTGAAGAAGTGCCATTAAAGCTGGAAACACTGGAATGCTTTCTCCTCCCTCCAAACAGAAGGAGAATTTGTGAGAAAACAATTACTTAATACAGAATGAATAGGAAATAGATGGAGTGCAAACATTTAATTCCAAAGATTATATAAATTATTAGTAAGGGAAACAATCAATTCCTGAAATACATTGGACTGAATAATATGGGCCCGCACCAATGCCGGGTTATGCATCTGGAATTTTGCGGCCTTCCCCGGATTCCGGGCCCACCATCGGAGCTCGCCCAATAAAATGCTGATTGCTACCAATTAGCAGCAAGGGCGGGTTATAGAACTTTATCCCCTCAATGGTCAGAATTTTCCAGCCGTGCGGCAACAGATTCCCTTGTGGCGGAACTGGCCAGCCATTGAAATCTCCGTTCACACCGGCAGCACTAGAAGATCCCGCCAGCCTGAGGGACTGGAAAATTCCGGCCAATGTTGACTGGAGGGCAGGATGTCCGGTCTCGGAGGCAGAAGGCCGTAACCCAGGAAAAGGTCACTGCCAGCTCTCCAGAGGGCCCCCTGGCACGGGACGGTGTCAGATGACCTGTCGTATGATCCTTGAAGAGCAGAAACTCTGTATAGTGAAGAAATTTGACTTCTGTAATCTATCAAGGTAAGACTATTTAAATTTAAGTTTATGCCTGTCAACCATCTAAAACTTCATAGGTGGCAAAATTGTCATGAATCAGCAAGTCTACCACGTTCAGACACTGAGGAGCCATACATTAATTAAATATTTCCATCCATAAATGTCAGTGCCATGAGAGTGAGGGGAAAGGCTCTTCAAAAAGAGCAAAGCTGTCCCTAGGCTCAGTAAGGCCACCTTTGGTGCCCTCCTCTGTGCAGCTGAGGGGAGACGTGGAGATCTAATTCCCAATGCTGGGAAGAGGAGGAAGCCCAGGCAGAACCATGCTGTGTGGAGGAGGCATCTGAGGAGGTCAGCAGTCTGGACGTAATGAGGAGGACCTAGTTTCAATTCACAAGAGGTTCAATGATCTCATGAGGTCAGCAAGGTCGAGTCTGCAACACTATGAACAATATTTGTCCAGTGTGATACAGGTGGCACAAGCGAATGCAGCTCACCAAAAGTTGCATGTTCCCTCAAGGGCACAGCTGTCCTAAACCATGTCATTACACGTTCCAATCCAATGGCGGATGGTTGGCAGGATGACGTTCTGATGCCTGAGCATAGGCTTCAGTCGTGCACGCACTGATCTGATAATGGGATTGAGACATGACACCTGACAGTTTGAGATTGTTGATGGAATTTCTATATCAAATTTTTTTAGAAGAAGCAAATCCACAACACCTGAGAGCAAGCCCGGGGGTCCTGACTCCTATCAGGAGCAAGTGCTGGCCCTGTTCAAGCACGAGATGACCAGGAGTGTAGGCTGTGGCAAGACTGGAGGGAGGCCTGGTTCTGGTGAGATGGCAAAGTTATCAGACTGGGTGATAAGAGGAGTGGCAGGTTTGTTTTAAAGGAAATTAGGAAATATGCAATCTGTTAGGGTGTATAGATTTTACAATTTGGAACGTTAACAAGTTTCATGATCAGAAGCTTTACATCAGCACTCAAAGTTTCATAGTGTCTCCAGAGTTAATTTGTACATGTCAGGCCGTGAAAAGGTATATGTGAGTCGTGTAATAGAAGTGATGTGTTAGGTAATGTGATACCTGATTACCCCCTTACTGATTTCTCTCTGTTACAGAAGAAGAGTGTCTGCAGTGACCTCCCTCCTCTAAGGAGGAGAATCCCTTGAAGGATGCAGCATCACATCGTCTCTCAGCATCCCGCACCATCGTAGAGACTGACACTGGTGTGGGCACTTCACAGTCATACGTGCAGCTGCAGGAGAGTATGGTGAAGCAGGCTTTGGGCAGTCGGAGTTATCCAGAGACTGATTCTGAGCTGAATGATGAGCCTCTGGAGTGATCCATAAGGCAGCAGATGCTGGATGTCCAACAAAAGGTCCTTGAAGATTTGGCAGGTATACCAGAGGGATTGTATGCTATGGCCTGAACTATGGAGGTGTCCATCCAGGCTATGAGCGCTGTAATCACCCACTCTTTGCTGCTCCAAGCTTCTTCTGTAGACAGACTGATGACTGTCCTAGAGGGCAAACTGAAAGTATTACAGGCGCAATCATCAGGATATGCTCCGACCTGCACACCATCACCCTGTCTCTGAGCGCAGTGGCACAGACCAGGGCAACAGGAGAACTGGGAGCTTAGTCGCCCACCTAGCTTCTGAGACCTCACCATTTGGCAGGGAGGACCAGCCAGTCCAAGTGGTGGGGAATGAGCAGCAGCTGCCTCCTCTCAAGGCACTTCTGAGGGAAGCAGCATCTGATCTGTTCATCTGCCATTGACACAGCCCTCAACCATTACCACAGCGACTAAAGACTGGCATGTGTCTGTGCAAGAATCTACTGGAGTGGCTAGCTGCTCAAGGCCACAGCTGCACAGAAGAAACCCACTGAAGTCATCCAGGGCAGGGGAAGTGGCACATCAGCCACCTCCCTCCAGTGCAGCCACAAACTAGGGGAGAATACTGCATCGGAACGCCTGTAAACATTTTTGTAAATATCCATCTTAGTCATGAATAGGGGCACATGGGTGACATTTCTCTTTAATTATGTTGTGATGCCTTGAA
This sequence comes from Carcharodon carcharias, assembly GCF_017639515.1. Lineage (NCBI taxonomy): Eukaryota > Metazoa > Chordata > Chondrichthyes > Lamniformes > Lamnidae > Carcharodon > Carcharodon carcharias. Next base: position 143,378,893 of record NC_054471.1, on the reverse strand, counting down.
GGCTTGTAAATAAACATAAAACTTGCATTTCCTCATTTTCTGTTCTTATTGATAGCTGTGGATGTCTGACTTCTGTCTGTAGGTTGAGGTAGGAAATGAAATGTCAAGGAGGGCTGAAGGAATTGTGTAAATGTGTGGCTGGATGGAGAAGGTTTGGATGTAAGGGCTTCAGGACTCAGTCATTGCAACTGTGAGATGGAGGGACAGTATTTCATGTAAGTCCTGATGTTGCATTGGCTAGAGGCGCTACATAAACCTTTGGCATATTAAGGCATCTCTGGTATCATGGCCATCCCCTTGGTCATGGCCAGGGGCACTAGCAGCAGCATTGCCGAGCTTCCTCAATTCATCCTCGCCATCAGCCAGAGAGAAGTGGTCTCCTTCTGGCCTCTCTTTGTCTTCCACGGCATCTCCTCTTTGTATGGTGATGTTGTAGAGGACACATCAGACTGTGATCATCAGGGACACACGTGACGGGGAGTACTGCAATGCACCTCCACAATGGTCAGGGCATCGGAAGCGCATCTTGAGGAGTCCAATGGTCTGCTCGATTATGGCCCTGGTGCTGGTATGGTTCTTGTTGTACCCCCCCCTCTCCCTTGGATCTTGGCACCCTCACAGGCATCAGGAGACATTAATTGAGAGGATAGCCCTTATCCCCTAGAAACCGTCTCTTCTGAAGAAGTCTGGAACTTAAGAATCCCTAAGAATATATGCATCGTGGCTACTGGCCAGACATTTGGCACACACCTGCATGAACGGCCATTTGTGATCGCACACCAGCTGCACATTGATTGAGTGGAATCCCTTTCTGTTCATGAACGCGCAGGCTGTCCCGCAGGAGCCTTGATGGTTACACGTGTGCATTCAATGGCTCCCTGCACCCTAGGGAAACCAGCAATGGGAGCAAATCCTCAGGGTCTCTTGTTCTAGCTTTGGGCAACCTTGAAGGCAATATAATTGCCGGCCCCCTGGAACATTGCATCCGTGAATACCTTGATACAATGATGTGCAGCAGGCCGTGTTATCCCAGTCAGGTCTCCAAAGGCTGCCTGAAAAGTGCCTGTAGCAAGAAAGTTCAGAGCCACTATCACCTTCTAGGCAGCAGGCATTTGGTGGCCCCCAAGGCAGTTTGATGAGATCTCCCCTGTGAGTATCTCACAAAATGATTTAACAGTTGTCCTTGAAAGCCCCAGTCATCTTCTGCACTGAGTCTCATTGAATCGCTGCCTGTTTACCCTTGGTGCAGCATAATGTCATCTGCACTTCCAATGAGGGTTTCTAGGCTCCTGCTGATCGTTAGGTTCTGGTGCTGCTTTGTTCCCTTCCTGTGGACCCACAGCATTCTGAGCCTCCCTCTGATACTTTATTCCTCTCACCCTTCTCCTCCTCCCCCTCCTCCTAATCCCCCTCTGCTCCTCACTGGAGGTTGTGTCTTCAACAGAAATCACAACCACTATCTGTCTCCAAGAGTATTCACCCTTCACCCCTCGCTTGCGGAGAGGAGGATGTTCAATGAACCATCTAAAGAACCTTCTAAAAAGAAGAGAGTCCTTTTCAACAGAATGTCCAAAATGTAACTCTGTCCACTGAAAACAGCAGTCCTTCTCACTCGTTCCTGCCTTCTTCTGGCATTATGGCTAAGTTTAGTTACTAGCCAAGTGATGAACCACCAAAGTTTGCAAGGTATTTGTTTTGGCACAGCAGATGTTAAATGCCGAGCTGCTCAAATCCCAGGGGGAAACTTGAAACAGCGTGCACAACTGTTTTGCAGTTTGTACTTTTTTTCCAGATGCGTGCTTTGAATTCAGTAGTAATGAGCCCACCAAGACTGAAACTAAATTAAACATTTATTAATAGAACAAAATATTTTAAGCACATGCATAGGTCTACAAAATACCGCCATAATAACTCCTAACTCTCCTAATTAATCTAGCTCCCAGTTACACCTCCTTTAAGGTTGCAGTAAAACAAAAATGTATCTTAACAGACCCAGGCAAAGCACACAATAATCTAGACAGTGATATTCGCAGTGAGTTTTCTTAGCTCTGGTTCCTGTAGACACTGACTTGATGCATAGAGCTGGAGGCTTTTCATATCTGTGTTAGATCTTAGAATACCTTCCTCCTTACATATAACCTCATCTCCTTTATACATGTTTCTCCCTTTTTAATGTAAATTCCATTGTTCCAATATGTCTTTGCAACTTTACTTTTTCCATAATATAAATTCTTCTTAGTACTCATATCACTAACCTTTGGGAAAAATAAACACACTGCTTGATTTAGTTTCATATAGCTAAGTGTAACATCTTATCACCTCTTTGAAATTCATTACTCTGGTTTATCTAAAAATGCAAATATTCCTCATACCTCACATTCTAAAACTTTAGCCGTGTTTACATATTTAGCATTTCAAATCTAGTTTCCCTTTTGATCAGTCAAAAGCTCCAGACCAGCTGTTTCTAATTCAATTAAATCCCCCCCCCCCCACCGCCCCACACACACACATCCACACAAAGGAACTCATCCAAATCCCACCATTAACCTACTTTTACAATAAATCACAATAATATTATGAAAATTATTACATTTTCATGACGGTAGCCCACCCCACTGTATCATTGAGATTCACCAAAATACTGCACCACAGAACCATTCAAAGTAGCTGCTTCTTGATTCTTCCCAAATCAAATCATTACCAATGATTTAAAAGTAATATAATAAATCTGAGGAAGTCTGTGGTGCAGTTGTGGCGTCTCTGCCTCTGAGTCAGAAGCTCTGGGTTCAAGTCCCATTCCAGAATTTAATGGTCACAGAAGATGTGTTCATAATGTGGTCAAACAGGTTGAATATCATCCTGCAAATCCTTCCAACTTATGCCAACGCCAGGTAGTAAGAGCAGGAGAGATTTTTGCTCAGCCATGTGACGGAAATTGGAGCCCCTACGATCACTATCCACCCTCCAGGCTGCAACATGCATGTAAAGTATGTGTTGCCACAACAACTCATACACCTTGGGGAAGGAGGCAATTAGCTGGATGGTTGGCATGGATCAGATTGGTGTGAACGGCACAGGTGGGGTTCAATTTCCCCATTCCAATTGGGGTGGATTCAGGACCTTCCTCCTTGCCCTACCCATGGTGGAGAGTGTGGTGCTGTGGGTTGGATCAGCCTTCAGAGGACTGAAGAAGAAAGGATCTGGAGGTATCAAGCAGTCTAGGTCATTTTACTTTTGCATCCATACAGCCCCTAAGAAGGACAGAAAAGGTTAGCTGAGAATGAAGCCACGAGCCACCATAGATTTCCTTGTTTGATGGAGTTCTGGAAGCCTCACAAGAATTATGCAAGATGGTTCTTGACAAACACAAGTTCCTTGATATCTCACTGATGCACTTGAAACCCAAGGATGCGATCATACAGTCATGATCCCAAAAACTCTTGGCTTCCAACATACTGACAAGTCCATGTATGCATCATGTTACACTATGCAGTGTCTTCCCAAACATAGGACTGAATTATTTTTTTGAAATCTCCAGGAAAGAACTCAGAACAGATGGTCACGCTATGTTGAATGATTTTGTACAGCTCACCCTGACCCCATCAAAGAAAACACAGACAGCAGCAAACCCATTCAAACTATCTAATTTCAACTTTGATTACAAGGAGAAAGAAGGCAAGGAGCTGAATATGTGTGGTGCTAAACATTAAATTGTTAAGGGCAGAGCTCTCCATAAAAATGCAAAAGCGATAGAATTGATATCAACATGATGGGCAGGAAATGTTCAGGCTTCAAATGAGTCACCTGCTGTCATCAATAATTAGGGGCCCATTTTACCTCTGTCAGATAAGTAAAGCATGATCCAATTTCTAAGTCATTCTTTTTGAGGGACTGTAGCTTGTGTGCTAAATTCCGCAAAGGCACCATTAAATATAATTATTTAATATAATGCTGCCTGCTGTGATCCATAAATGGATTTTAATCCCATGAGTCAAGATGACCAAATAGATGAGCTTATACCCTCTCCATTACCAAGACTACCTTCACCTCCATAATCTCGTTTGTCACCAACCTGCCTCTGCCCAGGCACCGCTGAAGCCCTCATCCATGCTTTTGTTATCTCCAAAAAAGACTACTCCAATGCTTTCCTGGCTGCCCTCCCACCTTTCACTCCCTGTAAACATGAGATTATCCAAAATTCTGTTGCCCATATCCTAACTCATAGCAAGCCTTATTCACCTATCACTCCTGTTCTCACTGACACATTGGCCCCTAGCCCAGGAACCATCAGTTTTAAATGTTAAATTTTTTGAGTTCAAGTTCCTCCGTGACCTGACCCTTCCCCATGTAACCTCCGCCAGTCCTATAACCCTTTGAGAAAACTGCACTCCTCCAATTCTCACCTGTGGGCATCCCCAGTTTTAATTGCTCCACTATTGGTGGTCATGCCTTCAGTTGCCTCGGCCTTAAACTCTGGAATTTTCTCCTTAAGCCTCATTGATCACATTAGGAAATTAATATTAAAGTTACTATTGAAATGAGGCATTTTCTTCCAGGTGAGATGGTCTGAAAATTAAATAATAATATAACTGAGCCTAAAGGAAAAAAGAGCTTTGATTTCTCTAGCACCTTTGACTAAGTGATTTGACTATTGTGTACCACATTTGAGATATTTACATGTACATGCTGTCTCAGGCTCTGTACATGCACACAATCTGTCTGCCAGCTCAGGTTCATTTGATTATGGTCAATTATCTTATGGCACTATTCGAAGAATAGCATGTTGTTCTCAATTTCAGGCCAATATCTCCTCTCAAACAAGATCACTGAAAATATTTTTTAAATGTATGTCACCTTGTAGTGCACAGTTTGCTGCTGCATTTCTCTACAAAATAATGATCACTGGACTTCAATTTTTCATTGTATTTGAATCACAGAGATGTCTTGTACTGGTGAATAGATGCTTTTTGACTACATATTTTTACTTTATAAATAACATTTTTAATAGTTCTTTTTCTGAATCAGTGCAACAATATCAACTTGTTTCTTTTCAATTCTGTCCTTTCGACGGGAAATTATTAAACACTTTTAATAGTAAATGGTCAGAGCAGTCAGAAGGAGCCTACTGGTGCGCTGGAAATTGCCCAAAATACATACCATACACACGCACGCTTGTATTTTCTGGACTGATATCCTCTTGAACGACTGCTTCAGAGCAATTTTATTGGGTGTGGGCCCCAATTATGGCTCTTTCAGGAAACTTACCCTTAGCAGCAATAATAGCTTAGTACTGAATACTGAATCTCTCTCATTGGAACAGCAAATACTTTAGCTGAGGTTTGGTAATTTAATTTGTAGATCTGCTTATTTATACTATGGAACCTCTTACATTCAGGGTGATTCCATGTGAACTCTCAACATGGCATTCCACATTAGTGCCTTTATTACTTGCGCAGTCCTGAACATCAGTGGTATATTGTATTATATCGACTTAAGAAAATGTTTGATAAAAGGCTTACATAAACATTAAAATGATTGTTTATAGCCCTCATTCAAGTCTTGTAAATACTTTGTTGGAATACACTGTATAGTTTTACAATTACAAATGGTTATTGGATTTGATTTGTTTAGTGCAAATGTCTTTCTCTGCTCTGTTGTTTGTCCCAAACTACATGAGCTCTATTAGCTTCTATATATTAGTTTTATAAAGCTCTGCTGTGTTAAGCATTTCAACATGTATATGGCACGTAAAAACTTTGTGGGGCATTTACCACAAAAAAGTATATTTATCTGAATTCTTACTGTTCTCAACACTTGGTAAGCTTATGATTAGTTTTATTCTCTGAAAGCATGTGGAGGTGAAACATAAACTATAACAATATTAATTTTCTGTCCATCGATAAACAGAAAAAAGAAATATCTTCTCATTGATCCCTTACAATGTATCATTACTGTCATTAGAATGAAATGTACCTGAAGTATAATGGATAGCTGAGAGTAGGTTCAAGATTTTAACCTAATCAAAATCTTTAAGTATCCTTTTAAGTTGCACGTGCAATACTGGAGTGCTTTACAAACATAATTTGAATTCTGAGGTTAGATTACTGCTTTGAAATCCAAGTTATGTTCCTCCTTAGAATTTTGTGACTGAAGCAGACTCTGTCCTGCATTATATTATACTTCAGTGTTATACATTTTCAGATCAATTTTTAACTAGGCCAGGTATTATTAATTTGAAATACCACTTTGGTGCTCCTCTCTGAAAGGGACACTTGTCTTCAATATTTAAGGGAAGGCAGGGATAAAACAGGGGTTGGAGGATGTCAGATTGGATAAGAAACGTGGCAGGGAAAAAAATCAGAGATTGAGGGGGGTGGGGAGAGGTGCTGGGTGGGGGAGATCAGGGGTAGGTTGGGTGGGGAAGGGAGATCGGAGGACCTCTTTTTTAAAAAAATTCTGTTTTCCTGCTGCAGCCAGCCAAATTGAGAGGCAGTTGAATGGGTGGGTCTGTGGCGTCAGGCCAGGGATCTGGCAATAATTTTATTAAAATGGAGGACTGTGGCCTCCTTAAAATATTTTAAGAACCAACTTACTTTCTAAGAGTGGGTCGTTCTCGCACGCCCAACCTCCCGGCCCATCACTGTTAAAACCAGAGGTCATAAGGTTGGAATCAGGTTGCCCATCTTTTATATTTCTAACTCTCCACCAACCCTGGAGGATCAAAATTACCCCAAACTACCCCAAAAATGCCTAATGTGAATTAACTATTTTGGCCAAGCTTATTCTACGAAGAAGCTAGCCTCTACATCAAATAAAGTAATAAGGGCACCTTGACCATTTTCTAAAGATGTCCAATTTCTTTGTTTTAGCCATTTGTTTTCCATATTATGATGACAAAATTGATCTTAGTGGCTCAGATAAAGTCCAGATACAACCTTCAAAAACTCAGAAGTTTCTATAAAAGATACTACAAAATGTAAACTTTGTTATCTCTAGAGCAGTTTAAAGTAAGCCAAACAATAAATTGTTGGTACAATTGTTGAACTTACGGTAGTTACATCTGTGGAATCTCAGTTCTTCTAAATAAGTTTGGTTGAACTTCCTGGTTTGATAGCATAGTGTTTTTTTCTACCTTTTTGAGAGTTCAGAAGTGCATGCAAAACATTCTATTAAAAAAACTCTCTAAATGTAACTTAATCTTGCTGCATGCTACTCTCATACAAAAACAAGTATAAAATTGCAAGTTTCTGATCATCTGAAACATGGACCTGCCTATGGAAACAACAGTTTGTTGTAAATACAAACAAGGAGAGTTGTAACAATGGGCTGAATTTTCTGTTTGGCGGGGGCGTGGTGGAGCGGACGCGAGCTCCCGCGATTGAGTCCACGCCACCAATTTATGCGGGCAGACCAATTAAGGCCCAGTCAGTGTAATGGCCAACTCCCGTGGATAGCGGGAGTGGGTGGGCGGCAGTGGGAGAGCATTGTCCGCTGGGTCCAATGACGACCTGGCAGCCTGTTTATATGAAGCACTGGGAACGTTTGCAAGGCTGCTCACAATGGCAAGTGGAAGAGCTCACCAGAGGGATTCTGGTGAGCAAGCCAGTTCAGAGGGTAGGCCAGCGGAGAAGGTGAGGCTGGAGGGTAGGGCGCGGGGCCAATGTGCCCCTCGTTTCTTGGATGACTACCTTACTGCCCTCCTCGAGGAGGTGGCAGTACGGCAGGAGGTGCTGGTTCCCCAGGATGGTAGGAGGAGGCCCCCCCACATGACGAAAAGTGCCTGGGAGGAGCGGCGGAGGTGGTGAGCTCCCGCGATGTGGTGCAATGCACCTGGACCCAGTGTCACAAGCGCTTCAATGACGTGTTGCGCTCTGGCACGATGAGTACCATGTTAGCATTGGTCAGGTAACCCAGCAGGTCGGCTTCCCCCACTGCTGACGCCCAACTCCCACCCCCCGCACCCCCGCTGTCTGAGTGCAGTGACTGCGTTGAATCATTGACGGCATTTGTCCTTTGCTGGGTGGACAAGCAGATATTGCCCATGCAGAGGTCAGCCTGAGAGGGTGATGAAGAGATGTGTATTGTCCCTGCAGCATGTGTTACACTGAGTTCCACGCTACTGGTTTGGGGCAACCTGGAGGAGCTGCACCTAGGCGCAGAGCTTGAACTGCAGGACATGTTCAAGTCAGGCTGATGAGATGCTGGGAGGGGAGCTTCAAGGTGGCGTGGCAACGAAGCATCTGCTGCGCTCTGCGCTCAACGTGCTTCCGCCTTCTTGCTATGGAAGGATATACCATGTGGTACCTAATGTGGCGTAGGCAGCATGTGTCAAAGGCGGGGGTATGGAGCAGGCCTAGCACCTTTGTGTGAGTGTTTCACAGATTCACAGAGTGCAGAAGAGGCCCTTTGGTCCATCGAGTCGGCATCTGACCTACCTACCTAATCCCATTTACCAGCATTTGGCCCATAGCCTTGAATGTTATGATTTGCTAAGTGCTCATCCAGGTACTTTTTAAAGGATGTGAGGCAACCTGCCTCCACCACCTTCCCAGGCAGCGCATTCCAGACTGTCACTACCCTCTGGGTAAAAAGGTTTTTCCTCACATTCCCCCTAAACCTCCTGCCCATCACCTTGAACTTATGTCCCCTCGTGGCTGACCCTTCAACTAAGGGGAACAGCTGCTCACTATCCACCCAGTCCATGCCCCTCATAATCTTGTACACCTCGATCAGGTCACCCCTCAATCATCTCTGCTCCAACGAAAACAACCCAAGTCTATCCAACCTTTCTTCATAACTTAAATGTTTCATCCCAGGCAACATCCCGGTGAATCTCGTCTGCACCCCCTCCAGTGCAATTACATCCTTCCTATAATGTGGCGACCAGAACTACACACAGTACTCCAGCTGTGGCCTCACCAAGGCTCTAAACAACTCCAGCAAGACCTCCCTATTTTTATAATCTATGCCTCGATTGATAAAGGCAAGTGTTCCATATGCCTTTTCCACCACCCCACTAACATGCCCCCCTGCTTTTAGAGATCTATGGACACACATAATTTGGCAGCAGCAGGGTGAGGAAGGTCTGGAGCCCTGTAATTTCCCACTCTGGTTGGGGTGGGCCATGCGTGAAGAGAGTCCACGTGCAATTTTCACTAATCAATGCTCTTCTCTCATTTGCAGGAGAAGAAAGCTCATAACACAGCAGAGCGTGCGAGGACTGGAGGCGGCCAGGCGCAGATCGCTATTCTTAGCCACTTTGAGCAGGAGGCCCTGGTATTTGGAAAGGTGCCATGTGCCAATGTCCACAGGTGTCAGTGAGGCTGGGGTGCCATGGCCAGGTATTTATGCCCAACAATGAGGTCAGCATTGTTCTCCCAACAGCCATAGCACAGCTGAATGTTAATTGATTTATTTTTGCAACATGTCCTGACCATTGGTTGTGGAAGGATGAGCGCATAAAGATTCGGGGAACAGGGATACACTTTGACATTGTTTCCACGTTACTGATCCACTGTCCTTGTTCTTCCTTTCGGCATAATCGGAGCAGGGCCGGGAGGAGGAGCAGCAGCTGAGTCTCATACCTGAGGGGCCTGAAGTCTCACCAGCGTCACACAATTTCTGCAAGGCAAGCCCCAAGCAGATACTAGCACCTCGGTGGGAATTCGAACATCGGCTAGTGTCCCGGCACACAGTGGTGAGGGCACTTCACACTCGCTGGAGGAGCTGGCAGAGACAGAGGTACCAGCAGTCAGAGGATTCAAGGGGACCACGCACATGCTCAGTCGGTGCTTGATGATGTGCCTCTGGAGTCGTCGGCGATGCAGCAGGTGCAGGAAATGCGGCCGGGTGTGCGGGAGCATCTGGGTGAGATACATGAGGATATGCTTGGCTTGGTCTCCGTGGTGGAGGAGTCTATGTGGATGATAACCAAAGCAATGAGCCACATGTCCGGGCACCAAGCAGCTTCCATGGAGAGAGTGGCGACTCTCATGGAGAGGCTACTCCAGGAGATCCATCAGATCTTCCTGGGGATGCACTCTGTCCAGCAAGCCCTCACCTTAGCATTGACCTTAGCTGGTCAATGCCAGTGTGGAAGATGGTTTGGGCATCAACTTTCTTAGCTCGGTGCACATCAATCCACGGTGAGCAGGGAGGTCCGAAGTGACCTCATGTTGGTGCAGCAGCTGCCTGGCATCTCTGATAGGCACCTCTTAGGGAACTCCGGATGAGAGCGGCAGATCCTCCCCCCCCTCTCCCAGTGACTGTAGCATTGAGTGAGGCTACGACGATTGGGAAGATGCCAGCTGTGGAACTGGCAGCACCCTCCCGGGCAGGGCCAGCACAGGCTCCACAGGTCAGAGGATGACCGCCAAGGTCATCGAGGCCAACAGGACAGCAGAGTCAGCAGGCTGGCTCAGTTGCCACTCCGAGCGATGGGACAGCACAAAACATAGCACCCGGAAACAAAAACATAAAGCACCTTCGTCACACCACGGGTTTTTCACTGGTGCTTTTGTGTTAGCCTGAGATGAGGTCATTATTATTTGTTTTGTTTGTGAACTCAATTCTCTCTTTTTTTTGGAATAAGTTGGTTTGCTTGACAGAATAAATTGAGATTTGTCACCAAGGTTGAGGGTGCCTCTTTTCTTCTGCATGTGTATGGTTTCCAAAACTGTAATGAGTGCTTTGGTGGACATTCAGCTTTATTAACAAGGCCTTTAGTGACTGTTCCTAACCTGGCAGATTTTGCACTTAGTTGTTGAGTATTGAGCCTACAGCCCAGGCTTGTCCTGGTGGTCCAACTGTGGTGTGTTAGCTGAAGGTTCGTTGGATTAAAGCCTCCCGGGTGTACCTGCCTCCCTGGAGTATGCCCGGGTCAGCGTTTACCCCCTCAGCAATTCCCTGTGCATGCTCATCCTCGGACTCACTGCTGGACTCATCGTGTGCAGCCACTGCATCAACGTCTTCATCGTCCACTGTCCCCCCCCCGCTTTCCAGCGCAAGATTGTGGAGAGCGCAGCATGCAACCACTATCACCAAGGCATGATCTGCGGGGTGCTGGAGTGCACCGTCTGAAATGGGCCTGGCATCGGAAGCGCATCTTGAGAAGGCAGATGGTTCCTTCCACCACCGCCCTTGTGGAGGCGCGTCTTCTATTGTACCGCTGCTCAGCTTCTGTTCTTGGATGGCGGAGAGGCATCATGAGCCACCTTCTAAGGGGATAGTCCATGCCGGGCTGGAGCACTGAAGAGCCCTGGCACCTGGTGTCTGAGGATGTAGGTGTCGTGGGATCTGCCTGGGTACCTTGCACAGACTTGTAGAATCTGCATCCTGTGATCACACACTATCTGCACGTGCATGGAGTGAAAGCCCTTCCTGTTGATGAAGGCACTGGGCTCACTTGCTGGCGCCTTGATGGCCATATGTGTGCCGTCTATTGAACCCTGGACACGGGGGAAGACAGCTATGGGTGCAAAGCCTCTGGCTCACTGTTTCTACCTTGCCTGGTCCTAATGGTAGTGGATGAAGGTCAATGCCCGTCTGAACAGAGCTCTGTAACCTGCTTGACACAAGTATTGGGAGACACCGCAAAGATCACCCACTGACTCCTGGAAGGTGCCAGAGGCATAGAAGTTAAGGGCAGCTGTGGCCTTCAGAGATAGTAGCATGGGATGTCCACCCACACAGTTTGCAGAGATCTCAGGCCCGATCATCTGACAGATAGATTTGACTGTCTCCCTTGAGAGATGCAGCCTTCTTCTGCACTGCACCTCAGACATACTGAGGTAGCTGCTTCGCTGCCACTATACCCTGGCAGCAGGATAGTGGTGTCTTCTGTGGCCCCTTCCGCCTTGGACTACCTTTTGGTCCTGCACCCCATGTGCCTGCGTCTGTCCTCCCAAAGGTGGCTCTCCTGGAGTTAAATGTGCACCCCGGCCTCCTCCCTCTTCTTGCCCTCTCTTCCTCCTCAGAGGAGCTGCCTCCAGTGGACAGTTCAGCTCCCAGTCCCAGGCTAAGGGAAGGCTTCCTGACACCTGCAGGCCCAGAAAAGATTCCTCCCTGCAGAGTGCTGACCTGAAGGTTAAGAGTCCAGAAAAAGCAGCTGGTATGCATTTTGAAGTGCTGCAGATCACACAGGCAAGTTTCAAAAACTTTCAGAAATAAATACTTGACTGTGCACACTAGCAACCCCAGTGAGCCCCCTTATCCCATTTGTGGACGAGGTTAATACAAATGTGTCCTATCCACCTGCCCAGTGTGCCCGTGCGCCGAGCCGAAGATTGCAAGGGTGCCAAAAAATCAGTGTTGATTGGTGCCTCAAGGGCCTTAACTGGCCCATTAATTAATGGCGGGCGCGCGTCGGACATCAGTGTGCACCCGCCCAGCGAAATATCGTGATGACGCGGTGACATCAGGACACTCGCCCAATGTCACTGGGTGTCATTTTACATGCGGATGTGCAGGGCCCCTTCCCTGCACGCCATAGGGAAAATTCAGCCCAATGGCCCAATTGTAACATCTATAAATATGATTTGGGGGGCTGTAAGATTCTTAGATTTGACATCAATGTGGTTGCTAACGATCTTCACTGAGTTTAGCTGCATTGCGAGATACTCAATGGCTAGGATTTTTCAGTCAGTGTGTGGGGGCAGGCCCGACATGCTGGCATGTAAAATGGTGGCGCGGAGCTGATCGAGGGTGGTGGTCAGCTCCATGACCACTCCCACCCGCTCCAGCCAAGCTCACCCGACACAGGAGAAATTCAGGCCAATGTCTTAAGCAGTAGCTTAACATTAGCCTCTTCTGCACTAATCAGATAACATAACCCTTGGAAATTTCCTTGTTCTTATCCCTCTTGATGAGTTGTGAAGAAAGGCTTAAGGTTATCATAGGGCTTAAGATATGTACAGCCATTCTTGGAAGGTATTATTCTTCAAAATCTGAACTGATCTAATGATTATTTTCTTGTTTGTTTGTGATCTAAGTTATCCTCTTAATTGGACACTACTCACCCTTATTCAGCATTTGTTGCTAACGCCAGTCTCTCTTTGTTGGCAAAACTTGTTTTTTGATAAATATAATCCATGCACTGAAGAGTTCTGGTAATGAACAACTTGACAATTTTATTATTTCTAGCTACAGTATAAGTCTATAAATTATTTATATGTGAAAATCTTAATTATATAAGATTAAATAAAATCTTAATCCTCAATATATATAGACATCTATGGATATATATATATATATACATATATAGGGCAGTCCGAGGATGAGCATGCACAGGGAAATGCTGAGGGAGCAGATGCTGACCCGGGTGTACTCTAGGGAGGCAGGGACACCCGGGAGGCTTTAATCTAATGAACCTTCAGCTAGCACACCACAGATGGACCACTAAGACAAGCCTGGGCTGCAGGCTCCATACTTGATACTTAAGTGCAAAATTTGCCAGGTTAGGAACAGTCACTAAGGGCCTTGTTAATAAAACTGAATGTCCAACTAAGCACTCATTACAGTTTTGGAAACCATACACATGCAGAAGAAAAGAGGAACCCTCAGCCATGGTGACATATCTGAATTTAATATGTCAAGCAAACCAACATATTCCAAAAAAAAAGACAATAGTGTTACAAATCAAAATAAATCATAAGGACCTAATCTCAGGCCAACACAAAAGCACCAGTGAAAAACCCATGGTGTGACTAAGGTGCCTTATGTTTTCATTTCGGTACTATGTCTTGGTGCTGCCCCATCGCTTGGAGTGGCATCTGAGACAGCCTGCTGACTCTGCTGTCCTGTTGGCCTCGATGACATTGGCCCCACCTGGGAGGGAGCTGCCACTTCCACAGCTGGCATCCCCCCAGTTGTCGCCGCCTCACCCGATGCTACGGTCACTGGGAGAGGGGGGGGAGGATCTGCCGCTCACAACTGGAGTTCCCTGAGAGGTGCCCATCAGAGACGCCAGGCAGCTGTTGCACCAACGTGAGGTTGCTTCGGACCTCCCTGCGAACCGTGGATTGATGTGCACCGAGCTAAGAAAGTTGATGCCCAAAGCATTTTCCACACTGGCACTGACCAGCTGAGGTCAATGCCGATGTGAGGGCTTCTGGTCAGAGTGCATCCCCAGGAAGCCCTGGTGGGTCTCCTGGAGGACTCTCTCCTCGAGAGTCGCCACCCTCTCCATGGAGGACACATGGTGCTCGGACATGTAGCTCATTGCTTCGGTGATTGTCCACATAGACTCCTCCACTACAGAGACCAAGCCAGGCATAGCTTCATGTATCTCCCCCAGATGCTCCCACACACCTGGCCGCATTTCCTGCACCTGCTGCATCGCAGGTGACTCCAGAGGCACATCATCAGACACCGACTGAGCATGTGCCTGATCCCCTACAGTCCTCCGACTGCTGGCACCATGGGCACTCTCTGTCTTTGCCAGCTTCTCCAACAGCTGTGAAGTGCCGTCACCGCTGTGCCCCAGGACACTAGCCGCTGTTTGAATTCCCACCGAGTTAATAATATCTGTGCTGGTGCCTGCCTGGCAGAAATGGTTTGACGCTGATGAGACTTCAGGGCTGTCAGGTGTGAGAGGGGGCCTCTGCTGCTCCTCGTCAGCATCACTGATGCTGAAAGGAAGAACAAGGACAGTGGATCAGTTAACATGGACGCAATGTCAATGTGCATCCCTGTCCCCCAGATCATTATGCACTCATCCTTCCATAACCAGTGGCCAAGCCATGTTGCAAAATTAAATCACTTAACATTCAGCAGTGCTGTGGCTGTTGGGAGAACAATGCTGGCCATACATACCTGGCCGTGGCACCCCCAGCCTCACTGACACCAGTGGACCTGGGCTCACGGCACCTCTTCAAATCCAGGGCCACCTGCTCAAACTGCTAAGAATCGCGATCTGCGCCTGGCCACCGCCAGTCCTCGTATGCTCTGCCACGTTATGAGCATTTTTCTCCTGAAAATGAAAGACGAGCATTGATTAGTGCTACTTGTACCTGGGACTCTCTTCGCGCATGGCCCACCCCAACCAGAGTGGGACATTCCAGGGCTCCAGAGCCTCCTCACCCTGCTGCTGTCAAACACTAACACAAAGATGCGAGGCCTGCTCCCCATCCCCCACCTTGGCCACATGCTGCCTACATCACATTAGGCACCACACAGTATATCCTTCCATAGCAAGGAGGCGCAAGCACATGGAACGCAGAGGGCAGCAGATGATTTGTTGCCACACCACCTTGAATCTCCCCTCCCAGCATCTCATCAGCTTGACTTGAACATGTCCTGGAGCTCAAACACAGCGCCTAGAAGCGGCTCCTCCAGGTTGTCTCCAAACCAGTCATGTGGGGCTCAGTGTAACCACATGCTGCAGGAGCAAAACACATCTCTTCATCACCCTCTCAGGCTGACCTCAGCATGGGCAGTATCTGCTGGCCCATCCAACAAAGGACAAATGCCAACAATGATTCAATATAGTCATGACACTCGGACTTGGCGGGGGGTGGGGGGTGCGGCAGCAGGGGGGTAAGATGACCTGCTGGGTTACATGACTATTGCCGACATGGTACTCACCATGCCAGAGCGCAACAAGTCATTGAAGCGCTTGTGACACAGGGTCCAGGTTCGCCGCACCACGTCACGGGAGCTCACCACCTCCACCACCTCCTCTCAGGCATATTTCGTCATGTTGCGGGGGCCTCCTCCTTACATCTTGGGAAACCAGCATCTCCCACCATGCTGCCACCTCCTCGAGGAGGGCAACAAGGCAGTCATCGGAAAAATGAGGGGCACATTGGCCCCCTGCCCTACCCACCAGCCTGGCCTGCTCCGCTGACCTACCCTCCAGACTGGCCTGTTCACCAGAAGCCCCCTGGTGAGTCCTTCCACTTGACATTGTGGGCGAGCCTTAATTGGCCAATCTGCATAAATTGATGGTGCGGACCCGAACACGGGAGGCGATCGAGTCCACGCCCGCCCGCGCCCACTCCGGTTCCACACCCCCTCGCCAACCAGAAAATTCAGCCCATAGATAAGGTACCTTATTAATTATGTGTTGGTGTGTTTTTCTGCTGACAGTGCTGATCGATGCCAATGGTGCTTACCAACACATTGCATTAATACATATTGAGGTTCACACAAATAATGTTTGTGCCAACATTGTTGCTGCAGGTTTACTGAAAAATAGTTTGGCTTGGTCAGCAATGCCCAACTTATACCCAGTCCACATTATTGAGGCTTTAAACACACTTTAGCTGGCTTTGAAAAGAAATGAATGGCAAATGAAACATTTTGCACACCTTCTAATGCCTTCCTTCACTGAAAGGAGATAAACAGGGATATACTTGGGGTCATTAGTGTTTAACATTTAATGATTTAGACGTTTTTACAAGAATAATATTATACTGAGACTAAACACAAGTACCTTTGCCTCTTTTTTTCACAGATAGAATCACTCAGAAGTTCCTTCTTTCTGTTTGCTTTCTTCCTGATTGTGTTGATTGTGTCTGTATACCTTACCCATTCATTCTTCTCTATGGAGTATTTCGTACTTTGCAAAGATTTGGATGAGCTGTAAGTGATACCTCTTAAACAACTTTCTTCGAATGGGGATGTGGATGGAGCAAGCAGTAGCAAAGGATCATGTATTTCACGCTGAAAATTGCCTTTAATGTATCAATAGCTCCACAGGTGTTCTACCATGGGGACAGCTTTGCCTGTGATCTCACACTCTGTATTCCAGTTCCTCTCTGATGCTACTTCAGGCAGAAAATTGTGAGATTGCTAAAGGTTCCCAAAGGCACCAGTGAGAAAGGCCCTGCTTAAGACCCAAGTGTGTGCATAAAGCTGTTTTTGATACAACTTCATTTGCTTTTTGTATAACCCAGCTAATAGATTAAAGATCTAAAGGCTACCAAGGAAACATGATCTTGTATATATGAACTGCCTAGACTGTTATGCACACTACAAACACACCAAAGTTACATTTTCTTGCATTGGTAATCAGGAAGGTACAACAGTCTAAAGTTCAAAATCTTAACATGTGCATTGAGGATTAAAATTCCTTCCACAACTTCTTTCCAAAATAAAATAATCTGTCTCCATCCAGTTAATTAACGTTGACATTTTGAATTTTGATAGCAGGGGCAGTGATTACGTAGTACTTGCTCCGCAGTAAAGCCATGAAGATATCACAAAAACGAGAAGAGTGAAAATGAAGAGATTTTAGATGGTCTCATTTCTCTAGCTTTTCTAAAAACCATGCAAACAAATAATTCTAACTACCTGAAAACTCCTTTTGATTTGCTCCTATCTTTTATATGAAGCAGTGAATGTTGATGACATCATTGGGAAATCTGGTAGGGAGGGAATATAGAGCCCATCAATGCCAGGGGAGAAATTGGTCTCGGTTACACCCGTTTCTAGACTATACGATTCAAGTTGTCAGTGGGGAAACAATTTCTGGGTGTATTTTCCAACCGTCCATTTAAAGTGTGCTGACTGCTAATCCCTGTGCCTATTCAAGCGGGAAATCCATTATGATGTGTAAAAAATGTTATTAGAGGATATAAACATGGACCAAATCTTCCGAGGAATGCCAACCACAGTCAGACTGCTGCTCCACCCTTATTTTTTTACCTTAAGATGGGGCTCCACATTTCTGGCCCAGACTTCTGAATGGAGCCTCTTCAGAAATGCAGAGCATACCTGTTCTGGGAGTCCTTCCTCGTGGTGCAGGATCACTGGGGGGAAGGCATGCCACACCTCCTTTAGTACCATACCAGCTGCCGTATTCGAAAGTCCCAAGGCCACTTTGTCAAGCTACAGAGAGAAGGTAAGTGCATAAATTCAGTGGGTGAGGGGGTAGGATGGCAAGTAAGTGAGTAGGGTAGCAGATGGGTGGGTGAGAGGGTAGAATGGCAGATAAGTGGGTGAGGAGATAGGGTCGGTTGGCTGTCGTTGGAGAGTCGGTTAGTCGGCGGGGTAGTTGGGTTGGGAAGTAGTCGGGGGCCGGGGGATAGCCAGGGTGTCGGGGTTGTAGTCAGGTTGGGAGGCTAGTTGGGTGGTCAGGGGGCAGTCAGGTTGAAAGGGATAGTTTGGGGTTTGAGGGGGAAGTTGGGGAGTCAGGAGGGAAGTTGGGGAGTCAGGAGGGAAGTCAGGGCTTAGAGGGGAGTTAGTTAGGTGGCTGAGGTGGGGGTGTAGTCAGAGGTTCAGAAGGGGATCAGGAATGGGCGGGGGTGGTGATGGGGGTATGGTTACCCAGGAGTTAGAACTGGTTTTAATCCTTCTAACCTTTCCTGGGTCATTATTCTGGTAAGTAAGTTGGAACCATCTGAAGTCTCTGAATTAAGTCAGAGCTTCGGAATGTCCCATTCATAGGGGAATTACCCATCAGAAGTCCAAACTTTCCAGGCAATTCCCAAATAGCCAGTGCGTCAGGACTTCCAAGGGATCCACCAATGCATATTGGGGGATACCTCTGGAGTATGACCATCGGGAGACCGGAAGTTCTGGACCATTCAGTACTACTAATCAGTGTGTGGTTTATCATTTAGTATTATCTTCGCTTGTTTCCTTTTGATAGATGGGTTTTCTTAACCAACATTATTCCATTGGAAATTTTTGAATTCCATACAATTTCTCGTTGGCTGTCCATTGAGTTGAGGAGATGTCTACTCAGGGCTGCGAGTTTCTTTCACGGGTCTTCATGTGACTGGACAGGCCGATTCTCGACCTGCAGATCTTTGGGCACATGGGGCAAGACATCCCACGAGGCAGTGGGATCTGGAGTGCAGGATTTGCTTCCTTATCTTTCCTTCTCTGCCGCCGTTCTGCCTTATCTTTAAGGTGTTTGGACTCAAAGCGTGATGCAGCTTGATGGACAAGTTGTCGCCATTTTCACTGATTGTTAGTAAGCTCCTCCCAGTCATTAATGCCAATGCTGCTGTGCTTCAAGGGGAGCTTCAGAGTGTCTTTGAAGCGTATTCTTTGTCCTCCCCTGGAACACTGGCCGTTTGAAGAGAAATCAGGGCCTGGTGGAGAGAAACATTTTGGCCATACGGACACAGTATCCATTCCATTGTAGTTGATTTAGCAGGAGTTCTGCCTGAAAGTTTGTGGGGCTGGTCTCAAGAAAGACACTAGTGTTTGTGTGACAGTCCTCTCATTGAAGCTGGAGGATGCAGTGGAGACATTGCTGATGGAATTTCTCTCGTGCTCTTATGTGTCACTGATTCACAGTGCAGCTCTCACATTAGTACAGGAGTGTGGTGACTACAACTGCTCTGTACACTAGGACTTTTGTTGACTTGCGAAGGTCTTTGCTGTCAAACACTCACTGCTGTAATTTATAGAAGGCTGAGCTGGCACAGCTGCAGTTTCTGTTCTTTCTCTGTGTGTATTGAATTCTCAGAGTTATTTGAGATAAAGATGAGAAACTGCTGATGCCATTCACATATTTTTTCTTCATGCAGGTGAAGATGGTACACAATGCTGACTGGTTGTCCAAGGTAAAGATTACCCACTATGTGCTCACATCAAATGAAAACATGGTTTGGCTGTGATGTTCCCCGTTGCCCATTTTCGAACAGCCTCTGACTCACACTGTCCAGTCTCTTGCCTGAAGACTGACTATTCAATCCAGGTGCCAGATGGTTTTGTTGCCCTTGGAGCTGTACCTAAGAAGGAAGCTGTGCCTTAATAAAAGGAACAAAATCTGGAAAAAAAAATGGCTCGTCATGGAAGTCCAAAGTATAATATTCTGAGCTTTTTCTATAATTTTTCTAAAGGACATATGGAGCATCAACTGTTTGTATATTTCTGTTTTTGCTTTATTGGAAAACCAGCTAACAAATTCAAGTAGAGCATTTATTAAAGATAAGTGCTTTGATGTGCTAAGCGTCAGGGAATGAAATATGAAACACCTACATAAAAGACAAAAGAGGCATGTAACTATAATAAGCTTAATTGTGTAAAGGTTACTTAGATTTTGAGCAAGAGGCATCAATCTTACTCTACATGCTGAAATGTTAACTCAGGAAACTGGGTGGCATAAGATATCGGAGCATTGCTATTTAACCTTGGAGACCGTGACTTGAATCTAGCTCACAGAGAGGATAAGGGTTTCTTCCTGTGAAACTATTAAGGGTTCATAGCAACCTCCTTCAGTTGGTAAATAACATATGAGGTTAGACACTATATGCATGGCTTTGGAAGCTTGTTTAGCTATATATTTACTGTTAGAAAATGAAATTCAAGCCAATGCACCCATGGCAATAGGTTTTAAAAGGCAAAGATAAATTCTAGAAATCTGAATTAATGTAATATTCTAGAAATGAAGATTAAAATGATCAGCATCCCAAAGAAAAGATATGCTAATATTTGGGTCTAGTGCTTTATCAGAAGTAAGTTCATTTGAAATATTAATTTCTTGCCTTCAATTTCCTAGTTATTTGCAGCATTTTCTTTTTTTTGGCTATTGTTATAAACACTGTGGAGGAAAAACATGCTTACATTGATTTCCCAGGGGCAGACAACACCGTGGGCCGCTACCTGCTTGGCTTTCATGGCTTTATTCATTGATATCAATAAAGAATGCCACGTGGGTTGCACAGGTAGTGGCCTGTGGCACAGTCTGCCCCTGGAGAACTGGAGCTAACTGAATGAATTTATCCCTGTGTGTATAGTACATTTGTATTGCAACTAACTTTGATAGTATCTGAATATAAGTGCAGGGATCATGATTAACTTGTACAGATTGCTTGCAATATAGGTAAGGATGCCAACTTCATGCTGCCCAGCCATTTCAACAATTCCAGTGTTCAGCCAGTGCTAGCTGTGCTATTCATTGGCTGGGGGCCCAAAATTGTGAGAGGCCAGCACTACTTATGTTGGCCTGCACTACTTGGGGGGTGCGGGAATGGGGTGTGCAGTAGGCCCTCCAGACACACTTCAGAAGGTAGTGGGAGCAGATGGCCATGGGGGGCAAAACCAGCAGTCAGTCCCTGAGGACCTAGATGCAGTGCTGCAAGGAGTTCAATGTCCTCATACAAATGGTCAGTGAATGCAACATAAAATGCTATATTCTACCAGCTGCACCAAGGGCCTCAGTCACTATTCAATTCACCACAGCTATATCGCTCAACTACCAATTCTCTATCAATTAGGACATATGTCTGACATTCATAACTTCACCTCAGCTTCATGCACCTAGTCCTGCTGCAAGAATCATACCCACATCTCACAGATTGCGCACACTACAAGCCATTTAACCACAATACCAAAACACCTAAACAGATTGCATGACACTCACTGGCATACTTGCCTCTCTCTAAGAAACATAGGGCAGGATTTTCAGGTAGATGCAATCGGTGGGCCCGGGAGCGGCCGGGAAACAGCCCGCTGCCTGCAATCAGCCTCGACCGCGTTTTCACACTGGTTGGCCAATTAATGGCATGAAAGGCGTGCCGAGAAGCTCAGTGCTGCCGGGGTGGTAGCGGGAGGAGGGCAAGTGCAAAAGCCTGCGCATGCACAGGGGAGCGGGTACTGAAAGCTCCCAGAAGGCACCATGCTGAAGAATTTTAAAATCAAAAATGAAGATTTTGAAAATTGGAAAAAATGTCCCCATAAATTGCTCACTCACATGAACAGAAACTTAATAAAAATTATGTCAAAACATATTTTTTTTAAATTAATGTCGGAACTTCGTTGATGAGCTCGGGTGGATGAAGTTTCTTGGAAAATGAAAAGGCTGCCTGGCCAATTTGCCCGCCTGCCAAATATTAGGTTGGACAGGCAGTGAGAAATAGCAGTTAATTATTACTTTAATGTCCTTAATAGGCCTCTTAATAGTCGGTGGGCATGCTGCCAACTCGCGTGCGCGCCCACAGAACAAAATGCCATGCAAGTGTGCAATGATGTTGGGACGCTTGCCCAATGTCATCACGTACTACTTCATGATCAGGTGCCCGCCGACATGCTGAGCGGAAAATCCAGCCCATAGAAAATAGATGCAGGAGTAGGTCATTCGGCCCTTCTAGCCAGCTCCACCATTCAAGATGATCATGGCTGATTCTCTACTTCAACGCCACACTCCCATTCTCTCCCCTTACACTTTGATGCCATTAGTGTTTAGAAATCTATTTCCTTCTTAAATATATTCAGTGACTTGGCTTCCACAGCCTCTGTGGTAGAGAATTCCACAGGTTCACCACCCTCTGAGTGAAGAAGTTTCTCCTCATGTCAGTCCTAAATAGCCCACTCCATATCCTGAGATTGTGACCCCTTGTTCTAGATCCCCCAACAGAGGAAATATCAACCCTGCATCCAGACTATCCAGCCCTGTCAGAATTTTATTCATTTCAATGAGATCCCCTCTCACCTTCTAAACTCTAGTGAATATGGGCCTAGTTGGCTCAATCTCTCCTCGTACGACAATCTTGCCATCCCAGGAATTGGTCAGGTGAACCTTTGCTGCATTATTCTCTATGGCAAGTATATCCTTTCTTAGGTAAGGAGATTAAACTGTGCACAATACTCCAGGTGTGGTCTCACCAAGGCCCTGTACAGCTTCAGTAAGACATCCTTGTTCTTTACTCAAGTCCCCTTGCAATGAAGGCCAACATACCATTTGCCTTCTTAACTGTTTGCTGCACCTGCATGCTTGCTTTCAGTGTTTGGTGAACAAGGATATCCAGGTCCCTTTGTACATCAACGTTTCTCAATCTATCACCTTTTAAATAATACTCTGCCATTTTGTGTTCCTATCAAAGTGGATAACTTTACACTTATTCAAGTTATACTGCATCTGCCATGTATTTTCCCACTCACTCAACTTGTCTAAATCAGCTTGAAGTCTCTTAACATCCTCAGTACCATTCACATTCCCACCTAGTTTTGTGTCATCAGCAAATTTGAAAATATTACATTTGCTTCCCTCATCCAAATCATTGCTATATACTGTGAATAGCTGGGGCCTAAGCACTGATCCCTGCTGCACCCCAATAGGCACCACCTGCCATTCTAGAAAAGACACATTTATTTCTACTCTACGTTTCCTGTCTGCTAAGCAATTCCCAATCCATGCTAATATATTACCCCCAATCCCATGTGCTTTAATTTTGCACACTAACCTCTTATGTGGGAATTTATCAAAAGCGTTCTGAAAATCCAAATGCACCACACCCACTGGCTCTCCCTTATCTATTCTGCTAGTTATGTCCTGAAAAAACTCTAGTAGGTTTGCCAAACATGATTTCCCTTTCATAAATCCATGTTGACTTTGTCTAATCCTGTTGATATTTTCTAAGTGTCCTATTATCACATCCTATAGAATTAGGACTCTAGCATTTTCCCTATCACTAATGTTAGGCTAACCGGTCTGTAATTCCCTGTCTTTTCCTTCCCTCCTTTTTTAAATAGTGGGGTCACATTTGCCAATCTCCAATCTTCAGGGACTGTTCTTGATTCTACAGAATTTTGGAAGGTGACAACCAATGCATCCACTATTTCCATGGCCCCTCATTTAGTACCCTGGGATGTAGATGATCAGGCCCTGGCGAATTATTAATTTTTCCAGTGCAGTTTTTTGAGTAATACTAATTTCCTTCAATTCCTCCTTCTCACTAGACTCCTGATTCCCCAGTATTTCTGGGAAGTTATTTGTGTCTTCTTCCATGAAGTCAGAAGTAAAGTAGTTGTTTAATTGCTCTGCCATTTCCTTGTTCTCTATTATAAATTCTCCCTTTTTGGACTGTAAGGGACCTATATTTGTCTTCACCAATCTTTTTCTTTTTACATACTTAGAGAAGCTTTTACAGTCCTCTTTTATGTTCCTTACAGGACAGCGTGGCATTGGAAGCTAACTGGAGGGAGACAGGTGACCCTGCATATCCTGACAAACCCATATTCATGAAATGGTGTTGGTCATTTTTTGGATGGCCTTTGCTGAGCCATGGCCAGCAACAGGACTGAAATCTTGGAGGGTGATGGCATCCTCATATCTAATCCTTTTCTTACATCTGACATTCACTTCATTCCACAACCTGTTTTGATCTACAAGCTACAATACTGTAAGCATGCATGTCTTATTTCCCTGCTCTCCCCTCACTACAACATTATCCTTGTGCTTTTTTTCTTTTAGATAACCAAAAGGTGCAACCTCGCTGCAATGATGAAGACACAGCATTGCCATTTAATTTCACTCTTAGCCACAAATTCAGTTACTGAAGTCATGGGTGATTGAAAGAACAGCATTGATGTGGAATCTACAAGCAGTGAGACACTGGGCACGAGCAGCTTGCAGTCAGGGCAGGAGGTAAGGATTGGAGCACAAGCCAGCTTGCCAAGGGGCAATGCCTTAGACAGGTTTCCATACATAGATTCCACTGAAAAGAATTTAGATGAGAACTTGGATAGGACAGGGATAAGATGGGTATGCGCAGCAAAATTCTTGTTGCATTGCAAAGCTTCTCAGAAAGCCTGTGGGTCAATGTTTGGGTACAAGGAGGTTCCCAACACCAACTGAGTGCTGTGTGTAGATCAAACAAAGATCTCATCCATTCTAACATGGAAGTGGTTGCCAATTCCGTTTGCACACCTGTGGACCCAGCCAGGATGCAGCATCTGATAAAATAATGGTTGATGTTGCAGTTTCCGTTACAGCACAAGCAGCAACCATCCAACACCTGAGTTCTACAGTGGAAACTCAGCTTGCTGTGTTCAAGCTCAAGCAGCAGCCATCATGGCTATGGATTAGAGTTCACAAATAAAGAGCTTGAGGATGTAATGACAGTCTAATAGAGTGTCCTTCAACAGATTACTAGGATTGTACCACGCTGGGGGGAATGGCAGTGGCTCCGTGGAAGATAGACCTGCTGTCATCTTTGAGAAAGGCAACAGGAGTGGAAAGAGGGCCAAGGGGTAGTAAGCACCACCTAGAAAAGCAGTTGAAAGGAAGATCTGGATGCAGTAGCCACCACCTAGAAGCTTGGGGGAAAGGAGAACCCCGGGCAATAACCACAGCCTCAAAGAGCTACCAATCCAGTCCAGTCTGTGGATGCAAAGTGAAGTGGCTGAGTTCTGAGAGAAATCAAAGTGTAATATCACAGGAAAACAGATAAGTAATTGGTTGGTGAATATTTTGCTTATTTATCGTCAAAATTCATATTACATATTAGTAATTGTAAGGTTTAATTAGTTCTAGTAAGGTTTAATAGCAGCATTAAAATTTATTGGGAGTAGCAGTGTTTATTAATTATAAATTAAAAATAAATTAATTAACACATAATAAAGATGGCAGGGCAGGTGATGTGTTGTCGCTGCAGAATACGGTTTTTTTGAATACCAGGATGAACACATATGCAGTAACTGTCAGTGGCTTGAGGAGCTTTGGCTCAGAGTCATTAAACTGGAGCCAAGCTGCAGACACTGTGACACATCAGGGAGGGGGAAATTACCAGGACACTTTGTACCAGGAGTCAGTCACAGCCCTTAGAATAGGATCTTCTGATTTGGTCAGTGGTCAGGGACAAGAGGGTGTGACTATGAGTAAGGAAGGTATGGGGACCCAGAAGGTAGAAGTGGAGGAGTCTCAGCTTTTGCAGTTGTCCACCAGGTTCAAGGTTCTTGGATGCAAGTGATAGCTGCAGGGTGCATGAGCAAAGTACCATGGCACCATGGTACAGGAAGCCATTGAAGCAGGGGGAGTTACTAGGAATGTAGTGGTAGTTTGGGACAGTATAGTCAGGGGCGGGCAAGAGCATGAGTCCAGGTGGCTGTGTTGCCTGCCCAAAGCCAGGTGTTCAGGATATCTGCTCTGGCTGGAGAGAGACTTGTAGGGAGAGAGGGGAGGATGCAGTGGCCATGATCCACATAGGTACCAACGACATAGGTAGAACATAGAAAGAGGTTCTGCTGAGGTAATTTGTGCAGCTAGGGGCAAAATTAAAAAGCAGAACCTCAAAGGTAATAAGCTCTGGATTACTACCTGAGCCACAGGCAATTTTGCATGGGGTAAATCAGATTAGAGAGTTAAATGTGTGGCCCAAAGGTTGATATGGCAGAAATGGGTTATGATTCATGAGGCACTGGCAAGAGTTCTAGGGAAAGTGGGAGCTGTACCTAGACGGTCTTCACCTGAACCGTGCTGGAATGAGTGTCGTGATGAGTCATATAATTAGGGTGATAGAGAGGGCTTTAAACTAAATAGTGGTGGGCAAGGGATCAAGTTTGGGAAGATGTGATAAATTAAATAGAGAAGAAAAGGCAAAAGAGCAAGGGAAATGATAATCAGAGCATGGCAGGAAGGGACAGAGTGTAGAAACCTAAGAGTACACCAGCAGATAGACGTTACAAGAGATTTAAAAAGACAGAACTAAAGGCTCTGTATCTGAATGCATGTAGCATTTGTAACAAAACAGATGAAATAACAGCACAAATACAAATAAATATGATCTGATAACCATTACAGAGACATGGCTGTAGGATGACAAAGACTGAGACCTGAATATTCAAGGAGATATGACATTTAGGAAGGACAGGAAGCCAGGGAAAAGTGGAAGGATAGATCTGTTAAATAAGGATGATATTGGTACAATAGAGAGCAATGACCTTAGTTCTGGAGAGGGATGTTAAATAGTAATGTTAAGAAGTCACTTTTGGGAGTGGTTTATAGGTCCCCTAACAGTAATCACACTGTAGGATAGAGCAGACAGGAAGAAATAATTGGGGCTTGTGAGAAAGGTATGGCAATAATCATAGGTGATTTTAATATAAATAGATAGAGGACAAATCAGATTTGCAAAGGTAACACAGAAGATGAGTTCATAGAGCATTTTTGGAATAGTTTCTTACAGCAACATATTTTAGCATTGACCAAGAGGCCAAGCTATATTAGACCTGGCAATGTGCAATGAGACAGGATTAATTAATGTCCTTATAATGAAGGCACCCCGCATTACTAGTGATCATAATATGATGGAATTTCATATTCAGTTTGAGGGAGAGAGTTGTGAATCTAAGACTAGTGTTTTGAACTTAAATAAGGACAATTATGAGGGCAGGAAGACAGAGCTGGCTAAAGCTAAACTGGGAAATTAGATTAAGGGATAGGTCAGTAGAGATACAGTGACAGATGTTTAAGGAGTTATTTCAGAATACTCATTCATACCAATGAGAATAAAACACTTTAAGGGAAGGACGTACCATCCATGGTGAACTAAAGAATTTGAAGATAGTATCAAATTGAAATAAAAAGTGTATAATTTTGCAAAGTTGAGTGGCAGGACAGAGATTGGATAAAATATAAAGAACAGCAAAGAATTCCCAGAAGATTAAGAAAGATTGAGAAATTAGAGAACGAGAGAAAACTAGGTAGAAATATAAATATATAGGGCAGAATTTTGCCCTCGGATGGTGGGGGGCCCCACTGGCTCGGCGGTGGGCGGGCAGGCAGCTGAACTCCGCTGCCGAAACGCGGCCAGCCGCCATTTTGAGTGATTGGGCCAATTAAGGCCCAGCCAGTGGTCTTCCCAGCAGGAAGCGCTTTGCGGGGGGTGGAGGGATTCCCCATCTGTCAAAGTGCGCTCTTTTGCACATGCACGCGGAAGAGCGCACTGCTCCCTGAGGCAAAGTCCTGTCTCAGGGAGTTTACTGACAGATAAGAAAAGTCAAAAAATAGAGAAATATTAAAATTATTAACATGTCCCCCTCATGTGACAATGTCAGTGAGCAGGTCCCGCCCCCAAATCACCAAGGGGAAAATCCTGGCCATAGATACTGGAAAGGACCCATCAGATTGGAAAATAGTGAATGCGATTCCTTTATTCAAGAAAGGAAGGAAACAGAAAGCAATAAACTATAGACCAGTTAGCTTAGCATATGTAGTAGGGAAAATGCTAGAATCTATTATTAAGGAGATTCTAGCTGGATACATAGAAAATCTCAAAGCAATCAAGCAAAGTCAACATGGTTTTGTAAAAGGGAAATCATGACTGGCTATTTTTTAAAGTGCTCAGAAGTTAAATGACTTTACAGCTTGAGATTTTTTTTTACATCTCACTGACAAAAGGAAGGATTTTTTCATTTTAAAAGGCTGGGGATTTAAATAGCATTAAAGCTTTACAGTTCTACAAACTGTATCTGCTCTTCACGAGCATTTATATCATGCTAAAAATTAATCACTCCCACAGACTGGGTTGAGGTCCTTTCTTCAGCAAAATGGGGTCTGTTTGAACTCAACACAGCTCAAATGATCCTGTTGAATTTGGTTTTCCCTCATGTGTAAATCATTCCCCATCACATCCACTACAGACAAAGATGGGATCTGTTTGAAATTTTTTATTCATTCATGGGATGTGGGTGTTGCTGGTTAGGCCAGCATTGATTGCCCATCCCTAACTGCCCTTGATGGTGATGAGCTACCTTATAAACCACTTCAGTCCATGTAGTGTAGGTACAGCAACAACGTTGTTAGCGAAGAGAACTTCCAGCTGGTGGTGTTCCCATGCATTTGCTGCCCTTGCCCTTGTAGAAGGTAATGTCATGGGTCTGGAAGGTGCTGTTAAGGATCACTGGTGAGTTGCTGCAGTGCATCTTGTGGATGGTACACATTGCTACCACTGCGCATCGGTGATGGACAGAGTGAATGTTTGTGGATGGGATGCAAATCAAGCTGGCTGCTTTATCCTGGACAGTGTTGAGCTTCTTGAGTGTTGTGAGAGCTGCACTCCTCCCAGGCAAATGGAGAGTATTCCATCACACCCCTGACTTGTGCCCTGTAGCTAATGGACAGGCTTTGGGGAGTCAGCAGCTGAGTTAATCGTCACAGGATTCCTAGCCTATGACCTGCTCTTATAGCCACAGTATTTATATGGCTAGTCCAGTTCAGTTTCTAGTCAATGGTAACCCCCAGGAATTGATAGTGGGGGATTCAGTGATGGCAATGTTTTGAACGTCAAAGGGCAAGGGTCAGATTCACTCTTCCTGGAGATGGTCATTGCCTGGCACTTGTGTGGCGCAAATGTTAGTTGCCACTTGTCAGCCAAGTCTGGATATTGTCCAGGTCTTGCTGCATTTGGACAGGGACTGCTTCAGTGCCTGGGGAGTCGCTTAACGTTATGCAATCATCAGCGAACATCCCCACTTCTGACCTTCTGCTGGAAGGAAGGTCATTGATGAAGCCAGCTGAAGACAGTTAGGCCAAGGTCACTACCCTGAGGAACACCTGCAGTGATGTCCTGGAGCTGAGATGACTGACCTCTGACAACCACAACCATCTTCCTTTGTGCAAGTCATGACTCCAACCACTGCAGAGCTTTCCCCCAATTCCCACTGACTCCAGTTCCCTAGGGCTCCTTGTTGCCACACTCAGTCAAATGCTGCCTTGATATCAAGGGCAATCACTGTCATCTCAACACTAGAGCTCAGTTCTTCTGTCCATGTTTGAACCAAGGCTGTAATGAGGTCAGAATCTGAGTGGCCCTGGCGGAACCCAAGCTGGGTGTCAGTGAGTAGGTTATTGCTAAGCAAGTGCTGCTTGATGGCACTGTTCATGACCCCTTCCATCACTTTACTGATGATTGAGAGTAGACTGGTGTAATGGTAATTGGCCGGGTTGGATTTACCCTGCTTTTTGTGTACAGGCCATACCTTGTCAATTTTCCACATTGCCGGGTAGTAGCTGTACTGGAATAGCTTGGCTAGGGGCGCAGCAAGTTCTGGATTGGATGGAATCCAGAACTCTGAATCTGAGTCCTACCCACCAAGTTTCAAGGTCTGTGGAGGCTCCATGACTCTGCAAAAATCCGAGCCTATGCCTTTGGCAAAGATATCCAAAATGCTCCTCGGATGTGCTTGGAGACATGTTATTGCTTAAGGCAAAGTAGAAAAATATGGTGGATGTTTGAAATCTGAAATTAAAACAAAAACTGCTCAGAAAAACTCAGCAGGCCCTTTAGCATCTTTGCCAAGAGAAACAGTTAATATCTGAGGTCGATGACTTTTCATCAGAACTCAGTTTCAACTTCCAACTGCTTTCCTGAGATGGTGCCTTGCAATAGATGTGGATTAAACTGGCATTTTAGCTTAAGCTCCCATCTTGGCCACCTTGGAGGCACTTTAGCACCTAAATTATCTGGGGAAAAGTGTCCCAACAGTACATGTAGAAATCAACAAGAATCTCCATGCAATCTACACAGGTAAAAGTTGATTTTAACCCCATCTACCAGGCAGACGACAGGCAAGTACGCATTTAAATGGGTGGAGCAACTTAATACTCCCCCACCCAACCCCTCCACTTCTGCTGCCTTTCCATAAAATATAAGTTGAACCTGCTCTTTGAGCTGTGTAGGGAGACCAACATGGCTTCCTGGCCAGGACAACCTGATGACAAGCAGAATGGGGAGCCGAAGAAGCAGGAATACTCCTCTGGCCCCCACAAATAAAGCTTGGGTCATCTCTACCCTAGGCCTCCCTCAGTTATTCTTTCCTCCCTCAAGAACTTTTGGTTCATTCATTGAATATGGGCATTGCTAGTAAAGGCATTTATTGCCCATCCCTAATTTTCCTTTAATTGTTAAAACTGAATGGCTTGCTAGGACAATTTTGGGGGCAGTTAAGAGTTAATTGCATTGTTGTGGATCTGGAGTTACATAGAGGCCAGATCAGGTCAGGACAGCAGATATCCTTCCCTAAAGGAAATAGTGAACCAAATAGTTTTTACAACGTTCCAGTAGTTACATGGTCACCATTGCTGATATAAGGATTTGATTTCACGGGTTGAATTTTTGGGTCGGCGGGTGGGCGCAATCAGCCCACGACCACGGTTTCACACTGGTGGACCAATGAAGGCCCGACCAGCATAAAACGCAGTTCTTCAATGATCGGGAAGGGGAGGGCAGGGGCAGGGGGTCCAATGGCAACCTCAGGGCAAGTTTAAAAATGGCACAGGCAACCCCTGGAAGGCTGCCATGGGAGAATGTATCTTCTGTGTTTTCAACAGTAAAGTTATGGAATCAAGTGCGCTGGACATGCCAGGCAGGAGGGCAGGTCAGGTGGGCACCCAGCTCCCTGCTTTTTGGGTGATTGCCTCGCTGTGCCCCTGGAGGAGATGGCTGCCAGGAGGGACACCCTTGTCCCCAGAGATGGGTGGAGGAGGCCACCGCACCAAGAGGACATGGGAGGAGGTGGCAACGTAGGTCAGCAGCCATGACGTGGTCCGGCCCACATGGATGCAGTGCTGGAAGAGGCTTAATGACCTGCTGTGCTCAGGCAGGGTGGGTACCATGTTGGCATGGATTGGTGTGTAGAAGTGTTAAGGGCTGGCTGTTCCTCTATGGAGCTCAGGGGTTTTAGAGTCTGAGTGCCAACTGTCAATGATGCTAGAGCTGGCCAAGGGGTGAGCCCTGGCTGCTTGGACTGAGCGCCTTGCGGCTCGAGGGCCACGACTCGGATGTGCCCTGCAAGGTGTTCCTCAGATGGAGTTGGCCAGGCTGCAATGGCACTGTAGGTGCAGAGTGAACTAATCAATGCTCCTCTGTTGTTCAGGAGAAGACAAGCCATAACCAATAAGAGAGGTCATGTACAGGCACTCTCTGCCTCTGCCTACCCCTCAAGCTACTGTGAAGTGCCCTTACCAATGTGCACCAACAATGTAGCCGGCGTTCTAATGCCCACCAACCTAATGTCCAACTTACTGCTGCTCACCAGATTCAAGCGGATTGCTCTAGAGCTAGAGAGCTGGCATGCTCCCCATACAACTGGGCTTGGAGGCTGGGGTGTCAGATGAAGTTAAGTGCAGAGTGCATAGATGTGAAAGCTTCGGCTAGTGCAACCATTCTAGTATAGTCTCTTAATTGATGGGAGCCTCAAACCTGGAGTCCCCATTTATCATTGAAAGACAATGGCACTATGATACCGATCTCCATTGTCTGTCCAGGGTGCATGGCATGCACAGTGACAGTGTGATGACTTTAACTAATGAGATGTCCTTGTTCTTCCTTAGATTCGCCAGCACGCGTGCATTCTCTGGATCCTGAAGGGCCATCCCTGATGCTGGAGAACTGCCATGTTTCATCTGCACCTGCGTCACACTCTGAACCAGGCACCAGCACAGATACCAACACCTTGGTGGGCATTAGATCGCCGGCTACATTGTTGGTGCACATTGGTAAGGGCACTTCACACTAGCTTGAGGTGTAGACAGAGGCAGAGAGTGCCCAGGGCACTGACAGTCAGAGGACCAGGATGGTGCTGGACAATGATGAGCCTCTGCAGCCATCCATAAGGTGGTAGATGCTGGATGTACAGTGGGATATGTGGGAGGATCTGCTGGAGATCCATAAGGGTCTGTGTGCTGTGGTCTTCGTTGTAGAGAAGTCCACGTGGAGCATGAACACTATGGGCGAGTGCACCGCCTCCTCCATTGAGGCAGTGGCAAAGGAAAATTATGATTGGCTATTTTATTGGAGTTCTTTGAGTAAGTAACAAGCAATGTGGATAAAGGGGAACCTGTGAAAATGTTGTGCTTCGATTTCCAGGACACTTTTGAGAAGGTGCCACATCAAAGGTTACTACAGAAAATAAGACCTCATGGTGTAGGGGGTAACATTTTAGCATGGATAGAGGATTGGTTAGCTAATAGGAAACAGAGATAAATAAATGGGCCTTTTTCGGTTTGGTAAGATGTGACTAGTATAGTGCCACAGGGATCAGTGCTGGGGCCTCAAATATTTACAATTTATATCAATAACTGGGTGAAGGGACCGAATGTATGGAAACTAAATTCACTGCTGACACAAAGATAGATAGGAAAGTAAGTTGTGAAGAAGACATATGGAGTCTGCAAAGGGGCATAGATAGGTTAAGTGAGTGGGTGAAAATTTGGTAGATGGAATATAATGTGGGAAAATGTGAAGTTATCCACGTTGGCAGGGAGAATGGAAAAGCAGCATTCCATTTAAATGGAGAGTGATTGCAGAACTCTTAAGGTACAGGGGGATCTGGATCTCCTAGTACATGAATCAGGAAATGTTAGGATGCAGGTACAGCAAGTGGTTAGAAAGGCTAATGGAACATTTTCATTTATTGTCAGTGGAAATGGAATATAAAAGTAGAGATGTTTTGTCACAATTGTTTTGGGCAATGGTAAGACCACATCTGAAGCACTGTATAGTTTTGGTCTCCAGATTTAAGAAAGGATATAAATGCATTAGAAGCAGTTTAGAGAAAGTTCACTCAACTGATACCTGGGATTGGGGATATGGGGGTGGTTATCTTACGTGAAAAGGTTGGACAGGCTGAGCTTGGATCCATTGGCATTTAGAAGATTGAGAGATGATCTTATTGAAACATAAGACCCTGAGGGGACTTGACAGGGTGGATGCTGAAAGGATGTTTCCTCTTGTGGGAGAGACTAGAACCAGGGGACAGTGTTTAAAAATAAGAGGTCTTCCATTTAAGACAGAGATGAGATTTTTTTTTTCACTCAGAAAGTCGTGAATCTTTGGGACTCTCTTCCCCAGAGAGCAGTGGAGGCCGGGAATATTAATATTTTTAAGGCAGAGGTAGATAGGTTCTTGACTAACAAAGGAGTCAAAGGTTATGGTGGGTAGGCAGAATGTGGAATTGAGGCCACAATCAGATCAGCCATGATCTTATTGAATGGCAGAGCATGCTCATTGGGTCTAATGGCCTACTTCTGCTCCTAATTCGTATGTTTGTATCTACTTGTTTTCTCATCTCTGCCACTCCACCTGTACCCTCACTGTTGGCTGTTAATCAACCAGCCTAGACTGCTGTACCCCATGTAGAGATGGTGCAGTCTTAAGCCAAGCATTCCAAGCCTAGAACTGCTTGAGGTCATCCTCCAAATGATCTGCTGCCTCCTTCCCCGAACCATAGCAGCTTCCCAGCAGCATTGCTGCAATCACTGGGCTAAAGCTGCACATAAGCACCAGGAAGGCAAAGGCACACAGAAGACAGGCACTAAAGGAACGCACAAGGATAATTAATCACCTTTTGCATGCATAATAACAAGATTTCATTTATAAATTTGCTTTGGAATGTTTATTTCGAGGTGGCTTTGATTTCAGAATTGTGGCCAAGATAATACTGTGCTGGTCAGTGACAGAGGGAAGATAAGAGGTATGGCTGCTGATGTATGAGAAGTTGGG
The DNA here is from genome assembly GCF_017639515.1 of Carcharodon carcharias. Taxonomy (NCBI): domain Eukaryota; kingdom Metazoa; phylum Chordata; class Chondrichthyes; order Lamniformes; family Lamnidae; genus Carcharodon; species Carcharodon carcharias. The sequence goes on along the minus strand of NC_054471.1, from coordinate 143,344,715 downwards.
TTATGTTTATTGGTATTGCACTTGGATGAGTTCTTCACAAACAGAAAAGGATTGTTCAGGTTGCCATCTTCCTTTCTCTTCCTCCTCTTCCTCTTCTTCCTTCTCCTCATCTTGCTCATGTTCTTCTCTTCTTTGTCCTCTTGTTACTTCTCCACATCCGATCACCATATAGCTGGTGTTCCCCACAAGGAGAAGGTTATGTAGTGTGCAGCGGGTGACCACAAATCTTGCCACATGCTCTGTTGGATGCTGTAGAGCTCCTTGAGTGTAGTCTAGGCAGCAGAAGTGCTATTTCAGTATGGCAACAGTCTGCTCTATTACATTTCATGTGGCAATATGGATTTCATTGTATGTGTGCATCCTTTAACAGCACTTTCAAAACCCACAATCTCTACCATCTATAAGGACAAGGGCAGCAGATGCATTAGAATGGCACCACCTGGAAGTTCCCCTCCAAGCCACACACCATCCTGACTTGGAAATATATCACCGTTCCTTCATTGTTTCTGGGTCAAAATCCTGGAACTCCCTTCCTAAAGCACTGTGGGTGTGCCTACAAAACATGGACCGCAGTGATTCAAGACGATGACATGATAGCACTTTCTCTAAGGCAATTAGGGATGGGCAATTAATGCTGGGCTAGCCAGTGAAGTCATTGTCCCATGAACAAATAAATAAAAAAAGTGCTGTGATTGGGTTTTGCACCGGAGTCATTAGCCATGTGGTCAGCAGATAGCCCTTGTTGCCCAGAAGTCACCATTTGGTTTGCTGTGGTGGCTGAAATGCACCGGGTGCATTGAACTGTCACAGAATGAAGGCATTTTGACTGCTGCATCAGGATACCAGACATTGACTTGCATGATTCAATGCCTATGGTGACACTCCAGCTGTGCCCTGAGGGACTGGATTCACTTTCCGTTCCAGTATAGTGCACAGTTATGGCATCTGCAAAACAATGTGTGTGTAGTCAATGGTCCTGCAGCTTGGGGAAGCCTGCCATCCTAGTGAAGCCATATGCTTGTTCAATCACTCTGCTTGTCAATGGTAAGAGAGAATAAAATGCAGTCACCTCTCATTGAACAGAGAGCTTCAGTGACTTCCCTTATGCAACAATGGATGGCAAGCTGTGAGGTGTTATAGATATCTACGGGTGCATAGTGGAAATTCAGGTGGTTCTTGCCCTGCTTTAGGTTACAGTTGTGTCTGCAGCAGGTGGCGGATTTCATTGAGGATGTCCTTACTGAAATGCAGACACCTTACATACTGTGCCCCATTGAGGTTCATGATGGAGAATTTCTCCTTGAATACCCTGAGATGGAACAGCCACCTGTTGAAAGCCCTTCTCCCCCTCCTCCTCCCCCCTCTTCCAGCTGATTTGTCCTGCTCTGTGTGGCTCTGTTCAATCTCTGTCATGCTGTACTCCAAGGGCAATATCTACTAATGCAGTCATAGAGCAACTGGTTTGTGCAGAAACATTGATGCCAGCAAAAATCTTTCAGCACCTGCCACACCACTCCATGAGGACTTATACACTTTAACCAACCCTAGAAGCACCAAACATTTGTACAATTGAAACACTGACCAAAAGAAATACACTGGCATCTAATCCACATGTAGACAATGATTCCTTTAAATATCACTTCAGTGAAGGTCTCCTGACTGCTGAATGCAGGGGGGAACTTCTTCACTCAGAGAGTGGTGAGAGTGTGGAACAAGCTATCATCTGACGTGGTAAATGCGGGCTCACTCTTTAGTTTTAAGAATAAATTAGATAGATACATGGATAGGAGAGGTCTGGAGGGTTATGGACTAGGTGCAGGTCAATGGGACTAGTGGAATAATATTTCGGCACAGGGTAGAAGGGCCGAATGGCCTGTTTTCTGTGCTGTAGTGTTCTATTGTCCTATGGTTCGATGGTTTAGCTATGTGAACTTAAAAGAGGATGCTACCTGGAATGTCAAACTCCAAAATGACACCAATGGCTTAAAATCAACTTTGCATGCTGATTAAAGCCATGGTTTGCTTGCTCTGTATACTTCTGTTGGTCATTTTTTGCGTGCACACTAAACCCCTCAACAATATTGGAAGAAGAACAAAAAGAAAAAACACTTAGTACACTAAAATAGATGCCACCAATAATCTAACTTGGATCATTGCATTTAATTATGTTGAGTTGAACCGCATGATTTATTCAGGCTAGAGAGTGTGACTGATAGGTCCTGCAATAGCAATAAGAAGGAAGAGATGCTCTTCCATGAATGAGACACAACTTTAATGCAATGCAACACCTTCTACTTACAATGTAAATGAGTGCCATAGTTGCACGTAATTGCCAATCTTACTTCAAAGACAGCAAAGTCCTCTGGTGCTGGCACTAACCAGCTAAGTGGGAGCAGGATTCCAAGCGATGGGAGAGCATTATAGGGAAACAGTCCCTCGAGTTGAAAATGGTATTACAGTAGGTATGCTACTGGATTAGTAAGCCAGCAGACCTGGACTAATAGTGTGGGGTCATCTGTTCAAATTCCACTGTGGAAACTGATAAATTTCAATTCAGTTAATTAAATAAATCAGGGGCAGAATTTTATGCTGATCGGGTGGGCGTGCGCCCGACCAGATCGGACGTGAAATCGTGCGATATGACGTTGGGCGAGCGTCCCGACATCACCCCGCGCTCACAATATTTCAGTCGGCAGGGGCCTTGCCCGCCATCAGTTAAGGCAATTAAAAAGGCAATCAACTAAGATTTTTTTTCACATTGCCTGTGTGATTTCATGCTCGTCCCACGGACAAAAATGGGCAGGCGGGCAGCCGACAATTTGCAAAGCCTCATTCAAGGGCAGGATAAAAAGGATCAGCAGTATTGCCAGAGTGAGTAGTGAGGAGTTTTGGAGATAGTTTATTGCTGGTTGCTTATTGGTGCTTGGCAGCGTCATCTCTGTTCGGGGCTTCATTTTTACCATTTCCAGGACTCATTTTAGGAGTCATTGGTGTCTCCAAGGCCCCCGGACAATTCAAACCGCTGGGTCAAAATCCTGGAACTCCCTTCTTAACAAGTCTGTGGGTATATCTACACCACATGAACTGCAGCGATTCAAAAGGCAGCTCACCACCACCTTCTCAAGGGCCATCAGATATGGGCAATAAATATTGGCCCAGCCAGTGAAGCCCACATACCATGAACTAATTTAAAAAAGGTCGTGTGGACCGTTCCAGGTAGCAAACAGCTTTCTGTGACCTTGGTAATGGGTTTGTGGTCTCTGCTGGTGGCACCTCCTCCTCTGAGGGAGAGAGGGGCAGAAGGGAGAGGAGTCCAGGTGTCCCAATGCAGCTTCCAGGGGAGTGACCTGTGGAAGGAGAGGTGCAGGCACAAGGAGCACAGAGTCAGCAGTAGTCAAAGGTGGAAGGAACCATAGAAGACGCCACAAACCTGTTGCCAGGGTTTACAGTCAGCGATGCAGCTACCTCAATATGTCTGAGGTACAATGATGAAGGAGGTTCCTGCCTCTCAAGGGAGACCGTGACCTCCATTTATCAGATGATCGGGCCTGAGATCAGCTCTGACTGTGTGGATGGACACCCAATGCCAGTGGCTCTGAAGGTCACAGTGGCCCTCAACTTCTATGCATCTGGCTCTTTCCAGGGCTCAGTGGGGGATCTTTGTGGAGTCTTCCAATCAGATGTCCACAGTTGCATCAAGCTGGTGATTGGAGCTCTGTTCAGGTAGGCATCAACTTTCATTCATTTCCGCGTGGATGAGGCCAGCCAGGTTGAGCGAACCAGAGGCTTTCCAGTGATTGCTGGGTTTCCCCGCATCCAGGGAGCCATCGACAGCACACATGCGGCCATCAAGGTGTCAGCGGGTCAGCCTTCATCAACAGGAAGGGATTCCATTCCATGAACATGTAGATAATGTGTGATCATAGGATGCAGATTCTGCAAGTCTGTGCAAGGTGCCCTGGCAGCTCCCATGATGCTTACATCCTCAGACAGTCCTAGGTCCCCAGGCTCTTTACTGCTCCAGCCCGACTGGATGGATGAATGCTGGGTGACAAGAGAAAGTGGCTTATGATGCCTCTCCACCACCCAAGATCAGAAGCAGAGCAGCGTTATAATAGGAACTATGCCTTCACAAGGGCGATGGTAGAGAGGACCATAGGTATTCTGAAGATGTGCTGCCGAGATCTGGACCATTCAGGGGGAGCAGTACAATACCCCCAGGTGTCACTGATCGTGGTTGCATGCTGCACTCTCTACAATCTGGCACTGCCAAGAGGAACCCACTGGAGGGAGAGGATCTTGAGGCAGCTCCACAGGCCACAAAGGATGAATCCAGTAATAAGTCAGAAGAAGAGCATGGCGAGGAGAACAACCTTCCCTACCTCATGCCAGGGCTGCTGCCTCCATCCAGAATGCCCCTGTCATGTGAGCCCAAAGTCCACTCAGAGCGTGTGCAATAAAGTTTAGAGCCATTCATTACGTACTGGCGCACCCTGCACCAAAAATAAAAGGTAAAGCATACTCAGGCCATCACAACACAAACAAATTTAATGTTATTGTCACATTGAGATCACATTGACATGACCATTACTGGTGTTGATGTCCTTACCAGTAGACATATAAGCCAAGCATAACTGAACAGAAGATCAGCCATGAAAAATCCGTCTTGTGCTCATGGTGCCTTAAACTTATGTTTGCAAGTGCTATGTCTCAGTGCCCCCACCACCACCACTCCAACCCCTCCCCCCCACCACCCCTTGCCCCTCACCCATCTCACTGGCACCGGCATTGGAGACAATCTGCTGACTCTACTGTCTTGTTGGCCTTGACGACCCTAGCAGTTGTCCTCTGGCCAGTGGAGCCTGTGCTGGCCCTGCCACGGCTGGCATTTCCCCAGTCATCGCAGCCGCAACAGATGCCACGGTCACTGGTGGAGGGGCAGAAGAACTGCTGTCATTATTGGCACCTTGAGAGGAGCCCGGAGAGACAACAAGCAAGTTGCGCACCAACGGGAGGTCGGTCTGGACCTCCCTGCTCACAATTGATGGATGGGCACCTAGATGGGGTACTGGGTGCCTCATCCATCTCCCACACTGCCATTGACAACCTGAGGTCATTGTCTGTTTGAGGGCTTGCAGGTCCAAGGGCAACCCTAGGAACATCTAATTTTGTTCCTCGAGATGCCACTCCATGAGAGTTGCCATTGCCTCAATGGAGGAGGCGGTGCACTCGCCCAAGAGGGTCAACACCATCCTCATGCTCCACATGGACTCCCCTACAATGAAGACCACAGCACACAGATCCTTATGGATCTCCAGCAGATCCTCCCACATATCCCACTGTACATCCAGCATCTACCACCTTATGGATGGCTGCAGAGGCTCATCATTGTCCAGCACCATCCTGGTCCTCTGACTGTCAGTGCCCTGGGCACTCTCTGCCTCTGGCTACACCTCAAGCTAGTGTGAAGTGCCCTTACCAATGTGCACCAACAATGTAGCCGGCGATCTAATGCCCACCAAGGTGTTGGTATCTGTGCTGGTGCCTGGTTCAGAGTGTGACGCAGGTGCAGATGAAACATGGCAGTTCTCCAGCATCAGGGATGGCCCTTCAGGATCCAGAGAATGCACGCGTGCTGGCGAATCTAAGGAAGAACAAGGACATCTCATTAGTTAAAGTCATCACACTGTCACTGTGCATGCCATGCACCCTGGACAGACAATGGAGATCGGCATCATAGTGCCATTGTCTTTCAATGATAAATGGGGACTCCAGGTTTGAGGCTCCCATCAATTAAGAGACTATACTAGAATGGTTGCACTAGCCGAAGCTTTCACATCTATGCACTCTGCACTTAACTTCATCTGACACCCCAGCCTCCAAGCCCAGTTGTATGGGGAGCATGCCAGCTCTCTAGCTCTAGAGCAATCCGCTTGAATCTGGTGAGCAGCAGTAAGTTGGACATTAGGTTGGTGGGCATTAGAACGCCGGCTACATTGTTGGTGCACATTAGTAAGGGCACTTCACAGTAGCTTGAGGGGTAGGCAGAGGCAGAGAGTGCCTGTACATGACCTCTCTTATTGGTTATGGCTTGTCTTCTCCTGAACAACAGAGGAGCATTGATTAGTTCACTCTGTACCTACAGTGCCATTGCAGCCTGGCCAACCCCATCTGAGGAACACCTTGCAGGGCACATCCGAGTCGTGGCCCTCGAGCCGCAAGGCGCTCAGTCCAAGCAGCCAGGGCTCACCCCTTGGCCAGCTCTAGCATCATTGACAGTTGGCACTCAGACTCTAAAACCCCTGAGCTCCATAGAGGAACAGCCAGCCCTGAACACTTCTACACACCAATCCATGCCAACATGGTACCCACCCTGCCTGAGCACAGCAGGTCATTGAGCCTCTTCCAGCACTGCATCCATGTGGGCCGGACCACGTCATGGCTGCTGACCTACGTTGCCACCTCCTCCCATGTCCTCTTGGTGCGGTGGCCTCCTCCACCCATCTCTGGGGACAAGGGTGTCCCTCCTGGCAGCCATCTCCTCCAGGGGCACAGCGAGGCAATCACCCAAAAAGCAGGGAGCTGGGTGCCCACCTGACCTGCCCTCCTGCCTGGCATGTCCAGCGCACTTGATTCCATAACTTTACTGTTGAAAACACAGAAGATACATTCTCCCATGGCAGCCTTCCAGAGGTTGCCTGTGCCATTTTTAAACTTGCCCTGAGGTTGCCATTGGACCCCCTGCCCCTGCCCTCCCCTTCCCGATCATTGGAGAACTGCGTTTTATGCTGGTCGGGCCTTCATTGGTCCACCAGTGTGAAACCGTGGTCGTGGGCTGATTGCGCCCACCCGCCGACCCAAAAATTCAACCCGTGAAATCAAATCCTTATATCAGCAATGGTGACCATGTAACTACTGGAAAGTTGTAAAAACTATTTGGTTCACTATTTCCTTTAGGGAAGGATATCTGCTTTCCTGACCTGATCTGGCCTCCAGATCCACAACAATGCAATTAACTCTTAAATGCCCCCAAAATTATCCTAGCAAGCCATTCAGTTTTAACAATTAAAGGAAAATTAGGGATGGGCAATAAATGCCTTTACTAACAATGCCCACATTCAATGAATGAACCAAAAGTTCTTGAGGGAGGAAAGAATAACTGAGGGAGGCCAAGGGTAGAGGTGACCCAAGCTTTATTTGTGGGGGCCAGAGAAGTATTCCTGTTTCTTCGGCTCCCCATTCTGCTTGTCATCAGGTTGTCCTGGCCAGGAAGCCATGTTGGTCTCCCTACACAGCTCAAAGAGCAGGTTCAACTTATATTTTATGGAAAGGCAGCAGAAGTGGAGGGGTTGGGTGGGGGAGTATTAAGTTGCTCCACCCATTTAAATGCGTGCTTGCCTGGCTTCTGCCTGGTAGACTGGGTTAAAATCAACTTTTACCTGTGTAGATTGCGTGGAGATTCTTGTTGATTTCTACATGTATTATTGGGACACTTTTCCCCAGATAATTTAGGTGCTAAAGTGCCTCCAAGGTGACCAAGATGGGAGCTTAAGCTAAAATGCCAGTTTAATCCACATCTATTGCAAGGCACCATCTCAGGAAAGCAGTTGGAAGTTGAAACTGAGTTCTGATGAAAAGTCATCAACCTCAGATATTAACTGTTTCTCTTGGCAAAGATGCTAAAGGGCCTGCTGAGTTTTTCTGAGCAGTTTTTGTTTTAATTTCAGATTTCAAACATCCACCATATTTTTCTATTTGCCTTAAGCAATAACATGTCTCCAAGCACATCCGAGGAGCATTTTGGATATCTTTGCCAAAGGCATAGGCTCGGATTTTCGCAGAGTCGTGGAGCCTCCACAGACCTTGAAACTTGGTGGGTAGGACTCAGATTCAGAGTTCTGGATTCCATCCAATCCAGAACTAGCTGCGCCCCTAGCCAAGCTATTCCAGTACAGCTACTACCCGGCAATGTGGAAAATTGACAAGGTATGTCCTGTACACAAAAAGCAGGGTAAATCCAACCCAGCCAGTTACCGTTACACCAGTCTACTCTCAATCATCAGTAAAGTGATGGAAGGGGTCATGAACAGTGCTATCAAGCAGCACTTGCTTAGCAATAACCTACTCACTGACACCCAGCTTGGGTTCCGCCAGGGCCACTCAGATTCTGACCTCATTACAGCCTTGGTTCAAACATGGACAGAAGAACTGAACTCCAGAGTTGAGATGACAGTGATTGCCCTTGACATCAAGGCAGCATTTGACTGAGTGTGGCAACAAGGAGTCCTAGCGGAACTGGAATCACTGGGAATCGGGGGAAAGCTCTGCAGTGGTTGGAGTCATGCCTTGCACAAAGGAAGATGGTTGTTGGAGGTCAGTCATCTCAGCTCCAGGACATCACTGCAGGTGTTCCTCAGGATAGTGACCTTGGCCTAACTGTCTTCAGCTGGCTTCATCAATGATCTTCCTTCCAGCAGAAGGTCAGAAGTGGGGATGTTCGCTGATGATTGCATAACGTTAAGCGACTCCTCAGGCACTGAAGCAGTCCCTGTCCAAATGCAGCAAGACCTGGACAATATCCAGACTTGGCTGACAAGTGGCAAGTAACATTCACGCCACACAAGTGCCAGGCAATGACCATCTCCAGGAAGAGTGAATCTAACCCTTGCCCTTTGACATTCAAAACATTGCCATCATTGATTCCCCCCACTGTCAATTCCTGGGGGTTACCATTGACTAGAAACTGAACTGGACTAGCCATATAAATACTGTGGCTATAAGAGCAGGTCATAGCCTAGGAATCCCATGATGAGTAACTCAGCTGCTGACTCCCCAAAGCCTGTCCATTAGCTACAGGGCACAAGTCAGGGGTGTGATGGAATACTCTCCATTTGTCTGGGAGGAGTACAGCTCCCACAACACTCAAGAAGCTCAACACTGTCCAGGATAAAGCAGCCAGCTTGATTTGCATCCCATCCACAAACATTCACTCTGTCCATCACCGATGCGCAGTGGCAGCAGTGTGTACCATCCACAAGATGCACTGCAGCAACTCACCAGTGGTCCTTAGCAGCACCTTCCAGACCCATGACATTACCTTCTACAAGGGCAAGGGCAGCAAATGCATGGGGCCACCACCAACTGGATGTTCCCTTCGCTAACAACATTGTTGCTGTACCTACACCACATGGACTGCAGTGGTTCACCACCTTCTCAAGGGCAGTTAGGGATGGGCAATCAATGCTGGCCTAACCAGCAACACCCACATCCCATGAATGAATAAAAAATTTCAAACAGGTCCCATTTTTGACTGTAGTGGATGGGGTGGGGAATGATTTACACATGAGGGAAAACCAAATTCAACAGGATCATTTGAGCTGTGTTGAGTTCAAACAGACCCCATTTTGCTGAAGCAAGGACCTCAACCCAGACTGTGGGAGTGATGAATTTTTAGCATGATATAAATGCTCGTGAAGAGCAGATACAGTTTGTAGAACTGTCAAGCTATAATGCTATTTAAATCCCCAGCCATTTAAAATGAAAAAAACCTTCCTTTCGTCAGTGAAATGTAAAAAAAATCTCAAGCTGTAAAGTCATTTAGCTTCTGAGCCCTTAAAAAAATTAAAGAAAAAGTCTGCCTGTGACAGTGAGGGTTGAAAAACATCTCTACTACTAGATACAATAACTGTTTGTTGATATGACCCCAGGTGTTAAAATTATGTCATTATAGATTATTGGCTGCTTTCCATAACCTATATTACCTCAGTAGGGGTTTCTAATTGCATCAGTCTGTCCGCAAGCATGACCCAGACCTTCCAGTTGCTTGCCATTTCAACACACCATCCTGTTTTCATACCCACATGTCTGGCTTTGGCTTGCTGAAATGTTCCAGTGAAGCCCAATGCAAACTGGGGGCACAGCATCTCACCTTCTGACTAGGCACTTTACTTCCTTCCGAACTAGCATTGAGTTCCACAACCTGAGACCATGAACTCTCTTCTCCATCTCACCTCTTTTTTATCCCCCCTTTTTATCCCATTTTCGATCCTTTTTTGCCACCAATGCCCACTTCCACCATCCCACCGCCACAAGGGCCATCTGTTACTTTTTCATGTTGTTGTTTTCAGAGTGCTTATCCCTGTTCTGCTGTTATCACATTCTCCCATCTTACCTTAATGCCACTATTAGCACCTTTTTTTAGCCCTTACCACTACCATTAACATTTCCTTTATCATTTTGTTCATGACTTCTTTGTCTATCTCTCCTTTGCCCCCACCTATCGCTGGCCTTCTATCCAGCTTCACCTGCCCCACCCCCCCTACACAGTAGAAATGTCATCACACTTCTACTTCTCTGTAGCTCTGAAGAAGGGCCATACAGACTCGAAACATCAATTCTGTTTTTCTCTGTCAGCCCTGCTGAATTTTTCCAGCACTTTCTGTTTTTCATCTTAAATTCACAGTATGATTGACAGCTCAAAGAAGTACAAAGCATAAAGAACAAAGAAAAGTATAGCACAGGAACATGCCCTTTGGCCCTCCAAGCCTGCGCCGATCATAATTAAATGATTAGCTGTCTTTGATGTGGGATTATGAATACAAGTATGATTGCATTTTATAAGGGATTAAGTATTTGATGGGATTTAAATGTTTTGGATGGGCTTTCAAAAATGGGAGCGTTTTTACTATAGTAAAGGTAACAATGTATATTTAAACGTTTTTATTTCATTTGAACATGGCTCCTGAGATCTACCCATGGCGGATACTGGATGATTTAGCATGGAAGGTGTAAGGGCAAAGGGTGGGGGGTGGGTTGGCATGAGTTGGCATTAAATTGGCACAGCGGCTATAAGGGGCAATGGGGTTGGGTGAGGCATATGTTGGCATGAATTGGCATGGATGGAGGGTGGGGAGTTTTTTATTTGTTCACAGGATGTGGGCTTCGCTGGCTGGGCCAGCTTTTATTGCCCATCACTAGTTGGTCTTGAAAATGTGATGGTGAGCTGCCTTCTTAAACCGATGGGAGATTGAGCGTTGAGGGCTAGAGCGTCTAATATTTAACAGAACAACTGGACAGAGTCCCAGAGAATTTGGCAGTCTTTTTAAATGCCCCTCCCCACCTCTGCACTTGGCAGCCCCCATGGCTGTGTCCGGGGCCAGTGGGTTTGACTCCATCTTGCACCATTCCCCCTAGAATGAAGATCCCACCATTCGGGTGAGTTTCTCCTGAGGTGGGCGAAGTGAGCTAGGAAATATCCCAACTCCAGCAACCCAACTCAGGAGCAAAAAAATTCTAGCCATACTGATTTTAGCATTGCAAATAACAGACCCAATACACGGTCCATCTTTCACCTTAATCATTTACCGTATCCAGTACCATCACACTGTGGCTTCAGTGTATACGACTTACAAGATGCACTGCAAGAGTTTGCCACAGCTTTTTAGGCAGCATTTCCCAAAACTGCAAGTAATAAATGTTTAAGGTGGTGAATAAGGTGCCAGTCATGTGGACTGCTTTATCCTAGATGATTTTGAGCTTCTTGAGTTGTACCCATCCCGAGAAATGGAAAGTATTCCATCACACTCCTGACTTGTATCTTGTAGATGATGGGGGAGTCAAGAGGTGCAAAATACCCAGTCTCTGACCTGCACTTCTAGTCACAGTATTTATGCAGCTTTTCTGTCACATTTCTAGTCAATAATAATCCCCAGGATGTTAGTGGAAACCCAGTGGCTAGTGGTGTTGGCCTGGAATCAGGATGCAATTATTTTTCAGATTATTATGAAGTCAGTAGCTATTCTTTTTAAGAAGTACTGAGCTTCAGGAACATGAATTTTATTTGAATTATATACACTGTAAAGATTTTGTCATTCACAAGAAAGTATTATAAGGCAGTGTTGAATTTGAAAGATATTTCTATTTGTTATTTATTTTAGATTATTATTTGGCTTACACCTGAAGTTTACACATCCAGATAATGTAACAGCTAGCAAGTAACATGATGCATACATAAATGTGTTTTCTAGGTTGCATATATACTCTAGCAGTAAACTAAAAGTAAATTTGGTTTTCCAGGAAGTATCTCAGCTAATTTTTCAGCTGGTATCTAAACTGGCCTATTTGATTTGCTGCAGACTCCATGGTCCCAATTCAAATCTTTTGTGCATATTGCACAATGGCAGCCTTCTGTTTTATAAAACAATGGTTTGTGCCGTGGTGGTCAACTCTGTGTTAAGCATCGCTCAGGAACCCCACTCTGGTATGGCAATCTCTACCACATTTGCTGCAGAGGAAGGCAGTGGGCTGAGAAGGTGCATGTCTCGCTGGCCTGTTTTCTGAGTGGGCACAGGCATTCTCAGTCAGCTTGCTGTTGTTCCCAGCCCACTTACTCAACTTGGACATAACGGTTGTACCGTTGCGATGCATGTGTAGATTTGAGCATCAAGTGACAGATTGCTAGTGATTGTGGAGCCTAGATATGCAAAGTTATCAACAGCCTCCAGCATCACATTGTCAATGCTGCTAGATGGCAGTATGGCAACATCCTGGACCATGGCATTTGTCTTCCTGATACTGATAATCACACCAAACTCTTTAAAGGGGCGAGGGAGCCTGTCCATTTGAGGCTGAAAGTGGTCCTCAGTATGGAATGCTAGTACAGCATCATCAGCGTAGAGCAACACTTAGCTAAAAACTTGGCACATCTTTGTCATGGATCTTAGATGAGCAAGATTGAACAGCTTTTTGTCAATTCTGGTTTGTAAGTAGACACCCTCTGCAGTTGACTTGAAGGCGTATGACAGCAGCAAAGAAGGATATGCCAAAGAATGCTGGTACGAAGTACAACCATGTTTGACTCCACTGAGGATATCAAAGGGTTTTGATGTTGCCCCTTCATAGCTGACCTTACCCAACGTGCTGTCATGGAAAGAGGGGACCACTTTGAGCAGCTTCGGTGGGCAGCCAGTCTTCCCCTGCAGCTTAAATAGACCACCTCTGCTCACATGGTCAAATTCCTTGATGAGATTGATGAAGGCAATATATGGTGGTCTCTTATGTTCACATCACTTCTCTTGCAGCCGCTGGACTAAGAAGATCATGTCAATTGTAGAACTTGCAGCTCTGAAACCACACTGGGATTTGGGGTAGAGTTGTTTAGCCAAGATCTGCAGCCTGACAAGGGCAACAGCAGCAAATCCTTTTCTCACAATGCTCAGCAGGAAGATGCCTTGATATTTTTTGCAATCGCTGCGGTTGCCCCTGTTCTTGTACAAGGCCACAATCTCTGCATCACGCTATCCTGGGACTGTGCCCCCTCCCTCCAGCAGAGAAAGAGAAGTTTTGAAGATGCTGCACTAGTGCCACTCTCCCTTGCTTGATGAGCTCAAGTGGTATAACATCAGGACTTGGAGCTTTCCCAAGTGAGCCAATGGTCAGGATTTTCCGGCCCTGTCATGGGTGGGACCCACCGTGGGCAATGCAGCGCCCTAGCCAGAAGCCCATTGACTTGCGGTGGGACCAGAAGATCCTGGCAGCAAGCAGGTGCAGAAAATCCTGCCCAATAGCTTTGTTATAGCTCCTCCACAGTGGATTTGATATCTATCTCTGCCATTGACAGGCTTTCTGTGTCTGGAGTTCCTCGGTGAGCAGTCCTCCCTGGGATTCAAGTCAAGGTAGTGTTCCACCCATCTCTCCAACTGTTTATTGAAGTCAGTGATGACTTCCCCTGTCTTTGTTTTCAATGGAGAAGTTTTCTTTTCTGATGGACCTATTGCCTTTTTGATCCCTTCTCACATGCCTCTAGCATTTTGTGTCAGAGGACATCTGAATATTCTGCCAAATTTGTAATCAGTAGTCATTGGCCACATTGACCATTACCACATCATTATTTCTCCCAGCAAAATTTCCCACCCCAAAATAATTTATCCATCGTATATATATCATGTCGGTATGAATTTGAGGAAAAATAAAGTACTGTAAATCTTTGGTGGAACTCATGAAACTAAGTGATATGAGGTCATGAAGAATCCAAAAAATCAGTTCTCAGTGATAAATAATTCATGCATAAACATCCTTAAATGTTCATTATGCTATGGATTAGCTCTATATGCTGCATGCCTTAGCTTTATGCTGTTTCCTATATCATTTTACAATTACCATCCATCAGCCTTGTCTCAGTGGTAGCACTAGATGGGACGATTGTGTATTCAGTAGAGATATTAAACCAAAGCTCCATCTGCTCTCTTAGATAGACGCCAATATTGAAAGAAGAGCAGCTCGGGGAATTCTCCCCATGCCACCGGACAACATTTATCACTCAAACAACATCTAAAACAGGTAATCTGGCCATTTATATAGTTGTAGTTTGAGGTCATGTGCATAAATTGGTGGCCATGTTTGCTACAGTACAACAGTGATTTCATTTCAAAGGCACTTCTTTGGCTGATGTTCTGAGAATATGAAAAGTGCTGCATAAATGCAAGTCTTTCTTTTTACGCTTACTATCAACGTGACTTGAGCACATTCATAGTCCTCTATACAATATTAAAGTATTTTTCCATATAGGCTCACTTTATGAATATTATCCTTACAGGAATATTTATAATGTAAACATCACTGCAATACACATAAATCATTGAAAATACAGTTGCAGTATGAAATCTTATTAAACATTTCTGCTATATTGCAAGTACAAAAGTTGCCTCACAGTCAATCTGTCAAAGGTGACAATCTTGTAGTCTGGTTAAATGGGCAAACATGTTTTCTAGCAGACACAGTTGGGTTATTAATTCACTATGGTATGAAACATTTTTCTTCCCTCCAAAATATGTGTCTGCTGATGTTCCTGCAACAAATCACTCCCTGTGTCCTGAATGACTCATTGCTTATGCAGAGTCACAGGCGATACAAGTGAACTGTTACATTACTGGCAATCAATCACCTCCAGCATGTTCTGTGTAGTTGCAGCTTTTGGACGTGAAACCTCCATACGTCAGTTTTTCCCTTACGTATGTCTGCTTGCCCATCTACCATTCTGCACATTTCTTTGTTGAAAGAGATAATCATACAGCATGATAACAATGCAAAAGAATGATGTCGATGAAACATAGTTCCCAGATGGAACGTCCATTAACAGAGATGGAGAAAGAAAATGACAAGCACAGGCACTTATAACTGGAAACCAAAAAGCAATAAAGACAATAAGAATTCTGACAAGAATTCAACATTTTTTCATTTGTTTTTGTTTCCAAAGAACTCTTAACTTCTTTTGGGTGAGATATTAAACTAAGGTTCTGTCTACCCATGCAGTTGGACACAAAAGATCCAATACAATTATTTGAAAAAGAGCAGGGGATGTTCTGGCAAATATTTATCCCTTAACCAACATACTTAACACAGATTATTTGGTCATTATCACATTGCTGTTTGTGGCAGCTTGTTGTGCAAATTTGGCTGCCACATTTCTGACATTACAAGTGACCTCATTTAAAAAATAGTACTTCAGTGGCTGTATCCTGTTGTTGTGAAAAGCACTGTAGAAAAGCAGGTATTTCTTTTCTTTATATCATTCTGGTTTCCATTAAAACTGATGTTAATGTATAGCAGTACTTTGAGCTGCATGAATTCCTTTATTCTCCTCTCAGACTCCTTGTACTGTACATGTGCATGGTAGCCTTAATTGACAAAGTGCACAATGCAGTTCTCAATCCACTACACCAGACAATGACCATCAACAACACGAGATAATCTAACATCTCCCTTGACATTCAACAGTGTCAAGAAATGATCCTATTTTTCCTGATATTACTGTAGGATATTTTAAAGCAGGTTTAAGTGTGTGTTTGTGTATGGCTCTGGGTGGGGGGATAATTTAAGTAAATTAGAGACGATTAGACTGCAAGGTTTAAATTATCAAAGAAGTGAGGTGTAAACCTGGTGTTTGAAATAGAGATGAGTAAAGCTAAGGTGACGTCAACAGAAAAGGTGTGAATGAAATTTGCATTTTTAGATAAATGGGAAAGGTGTTTGATTTTTAAAGGGGCATGATAAAATTTTTACAACTGGCAAGATTAATAAGGCAAAGTTATTATGTTAATTTTTCCCAAAAGCACTGGCCAAAATGAGAACCTGAAGGGCAGAATTTTCCATGCCCACTGACAGTGGGCGTGATAGGTGGCGTGTGCAGACAATATGGTGTGATTGGTTTCACGACAGTGGGAAGGCAGGATGTGATCGTCCACTCAGCCTTCCAATGGCAGGCTGCATTTCCCACCAACGATCGTCGGGAGCTCATTGTAATACATCAGCATATCATTAAAAGGCCATTCCGCCAGGCTCTTGGGGCCCCACCAGATCGTCCATCCACATCGGTTAGAAAGCATGCCGACGTGTTTCACAACAATGCACAGGTGATGTGCACTTGGTGGCCTTCAGTTTGGGGGAACTGGAGGCGAGTGAACAGCAACATTCTGCAGATCTTGCCAGGGTCGCCTGTTGCTTTGCAGGCTTCAGGGGCACCTTGGGGGCAGGATGAAGTACCGCCCTGCCACGGAGGCCAAAGTTGTCCAGGGGGTGTCTGGGGATAACTGCTGCCCAGCCTCAGAGGCGGCTGTTGTCGGGTGGGGGCAACTGCTGCCCTTGCGTTGGATCCTGCGCACAAGAAATCGAGGTGGAGGGCAGGGTAGGTGAGGGAAGTGGCCACGCAGTAGGGACACCTGTATAAACTGACCATTCCTCTGCAACCGAGACAGCTCAGGTGCAGCCACAGTGATATGATTGTGTTTGGCCTCCTAGCTTGCCTGCCCTGCAGCAACGCGGAGGCACCAAAGTGCCACCAAGTTCTCCAGACCTTACCCTCCACTGACCGCCCCCCCCGCCATCGGCACAGACTTCAAGTTCGCCACCACTTTATTGAACTGCTGAGCAGCTGGACTGCACACATTGTACAATCTCCTCACCAATGCTAGCCATGTAGCAGTCACTGCTGGAGGTGCTCACAATCCCTTGCAATCTCAGCATCCTAGTTTGGACCAGTGTCCACCATGTCGCAGGTTGACAGGGTAGCCAGGCAGCACACTCATCTGTGGTCATAGGCGGGGTGACCAGCACTCTCCGGGAAGCATTAAGGTGCAGTCACAAAGGGCCAGGAAAGGTGCTAAGTACAGCCATAAAAAACACATCTCTCTTTCTCTTTCATGCCGCAGGAGGACCACAGCAGGAGCATGGAGCCTGGTGACCTAGCCAGATGCCTGGTGGCCTACAGAGGGTGGAGAAGATGGAGAAGAGAGTGGCTGAGGGTCCTGGCTGCACAAAGGCAGGAGCAGCAACCTCAGGAAGAAAGGGCTGCTGGAGCTCTCACACATACTGCCCAAGAGTGACAGCGAGCCTGGCTGGTTGGTGCCTACCGACACCCAGGGTCTACAGATGCCGTCAGTCATTCCTCCAGATGACCGAGAACCAGTGTCACCAATGACTGCGCATGTCTAGGAACGAGTGGCTTAGATCTGCCACTTGCTGCTGGACTTGGTGCCAAGGAGACATGGAGGGCATCCACTGCCAGAGGCTGTGAAAGTGACCACGGCACTCAGTTTCTATGCCAGTGGCTCCTTTAAGGGTGCCCCAGGTGGCCTCTGTGGGATTTTACAATCCACCACCCACAAATGCATCCATGAGGTCATGAATGCAATCTTCCTGAGGGCACTCAACTTTGTGCATTTCACCCGGAACCGTGACAGCCAGGATGCAAGGATTCTCCCAGATCTCGGGATTCCCACAGGTGCAGGGTGCAACTGACTGTATGTGGTGCTCAGGTCTCCATCGCTACACTCAGTGGACTTCATCAACTGCAAGGGCTTCCACCTACTGAATGTGCAGCTGATGTGCGACCACCAGAATTGCATCCTGCAGGTGTATGCACAGTTTCCAGGGAGTGTGCATGACGCCTACATCCTCAGTCAGTCACAGATCCCTGGTGTTTTCCAGGGTCCACAGCTGCTGCAGGGATGGCTCCTTGGGATCATGGGCTACCTGCAGAGGCTGCGGCTGATGACATCTGTGTGGCGGCCTCAGGCTGAAGCAGAGCAATGCTATAATAAGGCTCATGCAGCTGCTCGCAACTTGGTGGAGCAGACCGTTGGGATGCTGAAGATGAGGTTCCGGTGCTTAGACTGGTCTGGTGGAGCCCTGCAATACAGTCCGCAGAGGGTGTCATGCATCGTCATCGTCTGCTGCGCCCTTTACAACCTGGCGCTGCAACAGGGAGATAGAGGAGCTATATGTCTCCTCTGATGAGGAGGACGCTGACAGGGAGGAGGGTGAGGAGGTCCTCGGAGGTGATGATGCTGGGATCGAGGTCCTTGTGCTGGCTAGATGAGGCAGGCATGCTCAGGACACCCTCATAGATTTGTAGAGGATGATGATGACATGCAGGTGACCCCATAGATCCTCACATTGCACCTGTGGACGTTTGACTCCAGTCTGGCTTGTGGCAGTGCGGATACCCTCTGTGAGAATGTGCCTGTCATGGAGTCGCAGTGGAGGCCCTAATAGTAGATTGAATGCAGGAGGATGATGATGACATGCAGTGAGGACACTCCACAGATCTTCACATAGCCTCTGATAATGTCTGACTCCTGTCTGGCAGAGGGCAGTTTGCTTGCACTGTGATCAGGGTCATATCATAGAGATACAGCCATGAAACTTTAGAAGTTGTGATGCTTTGTCCACCTTCAGCACCTGAGCCCTTCAGGAGCTGGAGCACAGCATCAGTGGTCACAGATGTTGAAGAGATGGGGTCCAGCCCCTCCATAAAGATGCTGAGAGCACACAGAGAGAATGAGAGAACTCTGTGGTACCTGCCCACAACATTCTGGCAGCAATGACCAGCACCACTGAGGTGCAGGCATCAATAATGTTTCCAGGGAGTGTGAGGCTGGACCATCACTTTGGTCTGAAGGCTGCACAAAGCACAGGTAAAAGGCCCTGGACTGAGACACCTGCCTTCATCTTGTGCAACAAGGTTTCTCATCTGAGTGACAAGAACACAGTTCATCGGAGCAAGGAGCCATAGGCAGGGAGACATTCTTGGGAGTTTATTGGTATTGGTGAACAGTATGTACAAGTGATCAACACCCATGCCCAGGCTGTGCAACTAATTCTCCTTAACCTTCCTAATCCTGCCATTATGTCTTGCTGCTCCCTGGACATCCACAGCGGAGGTGGAGGCAGCCCTTCAGAAAAGGATAGCCATCAAATGCCAGTAATGACCTTGGCGGGCATCCTCTGGAGGGCCCCAGCCTGTGTTCAGGGTCCTGCTGTGTGGCAGTGGCATCTTCCACAGCCTTTGGAGCTGGAGCTGCTGAGGTCAAGGAAGAGGGGGTTTGGATGGGCTGGACACTCTCAGAGCCATCTGGATCGATGGCTCCGGGTTGTGTACCTGCTGATCTACCTCCCTACGGGTGCCCGAGGGCTGCAGCTTGACTCCGTGAGTAGAATGGGTAGCTGGAGTGAGATTTAGCTGGTCTGCATCCCTGTCGCATACACACTGTTGGAGACCAATTATGGCATCAGTGAAGGAGTTGACCCCACGCATCAGGAGCGAAGTCCTACACCAGGGTCTCCATGGCGGCCGCCACCCTACCAGTGTTGACCTCGATACATTGGCATGCCAGTGCTATCACCTCAGCCTGAAGGTGGACATGCTCTTCCATCATGCCTTGCAAGCCGAGGAGTGCAGTGGACATCCCTTCCTGATGTTCCCAAGCTTGTCTTTACAGCTCCAGCAACCGTGACATGATGGAGTCCAGAGGCTCGTCATCTGTCTTGGACTCAGCAACTTCCTGGCCACCAGCAATCCCCCCAGTGCTGGGGACCTAGGAAGTCCCTGCTGTTGCCTGCTATGGATTAGGCAGTGCGATGTGCTCACTAGATAGTCATCCCGGGGCTACTCTAAGACTAGGTCCCACCGAGGTGTGTGTCTCTGTGCTGGTAGAGGGTGTGGCTGAGCATTGTGCTAGGTCTTCAGAGTGGGTGCCTTCAGATTCCTCTCCAAAGGTTTCTTTTGGGCTTGATTGGAGGCCCTGGGTCTTGGCAGATGCGTCTGTGAAAGCAAGGGGAGATAATTAGAGCATGGCAGTTGCCTGTGAAACAGGACACATCAGTCATGGCATGGTTGTCTGATGTATACTGTGTTGCTGGATTCTCACTTGGTAGATCTGCGCCGACCTCACCGTCAGCACAGGACTGGTCCAGATCGTGGACGGCCAGCTGGATGGTTCTGTTTTCAAAGTCTGTGAGGTCCTTGATTTCAGGCATTCTGCCACCGGTCCACGACCTCTCTCTCTTATTGTGTGCCAGCTTGTCCTTTACGAATAGAGATGGAGAAAGAATAAGCAAGATACCTGCCAGGCCAGATGATAAGAAAGCCTGGCCTGTGTGGGTGGTGAGCGGCCCCATGGATGGCATGAGGACAATGACAGTGTGTGTGGGAGACATCACGTTCCTTGCACTAGCAGCGAGTGTAGATGTGTGATGGGTTTGTGAGTATGTGAGTTGAGAGTGATGAGAAGAGCGACTTACCCTGGTGGAATGGAGGAGATCATTCATCCTCTTGTGGCATTTAATGGCTGTCCTTTTCTAAAGGGCATTGGCACTGGCCACCACTGCCACCACCTCCCAAGCTGAATTGGTCATGTTGCTGCTCAACCTGTGGCCAGAGTGGGGGTGTAGGGCATCCCTGTGGGCCTCCACGGCATCCTGCAGTTGCTCGAGGGACCCGTCGCTGAAGTGGGCGTCTGTGGTCTTTTTTCCTTTGCTGGCCTTGTCTTCCATGCAGCAGTGGTGAGTGGAAGCAATGAGTGCTGTGCCTGCAGCTGGCCTTTAAACATGGCGTCTGGCATGGTGCAGCAGCGGGGTAATGGCCGGTGGGCGAATGAGAGCCCACCCGCCATGGAAATGGCGTGTTCCCCAGAAGTGCATAAATAATGAGACGGATTTGGGACAATACCCCGTGAAAACCCACCATCGCAGCCAGCGGGTAAAACATCGTTTTACCATCTGCTACCGCACTTAATGGAAATCTGGGAAAATTCTGCCCAAAATATTTTTATATTCTGGGAAAAGTAACTCCTAAATGCAGGTGGAAACAATGGGGTTTACAGATCTAAAAGGGAGAAATATATTGAAAGAAGGATGGAAGGTTGTGTGAGATGCGGCCGTGTGGGATCTTGAAAGGTGACTGTGTGAAACAGACTTGGGGGGGATGCCTGGAGGTACCCTGAAGAATTTTGCTGTTCCAGTAACCAAAGTTGTGATAAAAACCTTTGACAGTCTATTGTCCAGTGGGTGCTTGTGGCAAAATTGCTAGATGTCTTTATAAATTCGGAATCAAGAATTTGGAATTTGCTGCCTTAAGAGGGGGTGTGTATTTGGGCATCTGGTTAAGTAGAAATGTTTGGAACTGTTATAACTGTGTAACTGTAATCTTGTATGTTTTTAAGTTCTTTCTTTTTTTTTATTAAATGTTTTAATTCAAACTATTAAACCTCTAAAGGTGGTAGTTGGCTCATTACTTCTGACTTTAGTTCACAAGCCTTCTCGTAATAAATACAAATTGCAAAATCGCTGTGATAGTGTAGCCAAGTTTCCCTTGTGGATTTGGTCAACCTGGCAAATACCACCTACCATATCATAACAAATGGCATTACCATTGCTGAATCTCCCACGATCAATATCCTGGGGGGGCCACCATTGACGAGAAACTCAACTGAGTGAACTATATCAATACTGTGACTACAAGAACAGGTGAGATATTGGATATTCTGTGGTGCATACTTCATCTCCTGACTATTCAAACCCTTTCCACCACTTACAAGCACAAGTCAAGAGTGTATTGGAATACACTCCACTTACCTGGATGAGTTCATCTCCAACAACACTCAAGATGATTAAAACTATCCAGCACAAGGCAGTTTGCTTGATTGGTGCCCCATGCACTACCTTAAACATTTGCGTTCTCCACCATTGGCGTACCATCATCATGATGCACTGCAGCAACTCACCAAGGCTCCTTCAATAATACCTTTCAAAGCTGCAACCTATAACACCAAGAAGACCGAGGGTGTCAGATGCATGGATACACCACCACCTGCAAACTCCCCTCCAAGTCACACACAATCCTGACTTGGAAATACATTGCTGTTCCTTTGTCATTGCTAAGTCAAAATTCTGAAGCTCTCTCCCTAATAGCACTGTGAGAGTAAGTTCACCACATGGACTGCAGTTGTTCTGGAAGCAAGCTTACCACTAACTTTCAAGGGGTGGGCAATGAATGCTGCCCTTGCCTGCAATGCCCACATCCTATGAATTAAGACATAATGAAAAATGGTTTTTGGCTCCTCTTATTCCTAATGGCTTGGTGATTACACAGTCCTTAAATTAGGAAAAGTAGCACTGACATTAAAAAACATTTATGAGTTGAATTGAATGAAAGAAGAATCATCTCAGTTGGAATTATAGTTGCATTGAGCTAATTCAACATGTAAGGGTGGAATAATAATGTTTTTTTATCAATATCAAACAATTACTGAATCTTTGCAACAACCTATTATAAATGAAATTAGGTACCTCATAGTTATTCCAGCAAAGAATTCATTCCATACAGAATGAATGCAGTTCAGTTTCTCTGAGGTGATGTATGCTTTATGTTGAATTTTAAACACATTACCTTATGCTAACTATAGACACAGAAAACCCAATAACTCAAAAAGTCAACATGATGTGTAACTGAGCATAAATGTGCTCCCAATCCTTTACATCTGGAACCTCCTGAAAATCATTCCGCCAGGAAATTCCAGAGTGCATCTTTTCTTTAATATGTGCTTTAACACTGTTTCATTTGGATGGAGTCTATGCTCCAAAATCACCAAGGCTGTATTGACAGTGTGTAGAATTGTCAGTGAGGACATTAATACTTTCAGTTCATTTAGCCCTTATAATTGAGAGCTTATTTTGCTGTTGACCCTCTTTTTGGACTAATTACAACAAATTCACATTTTCTGCAGTTAATTAATCACAGACATAATGCATTAGCACACATGTGATTAGCCGTCAATTAAACCTATTACTGAAGGGTGTAGTTGATTAAACAAGCCAACCAGTGATTTTGGATCCTAAGTACCTGTGTTACACTTAAACATGCAGCATTGGCGACTACTGAGACATTGAAGCAAGGTTTATTAATGATAACATGTGCACATTATTTTATACATGTCACAGATATCAATGTTAGCAGGTCATCGAGTCTTCGTTTTCAAAGCAGTTGAAAAAGTAGGGCAGAATATGAAGGAAAAGGTGGGTATGCACTGTTCATGTGCTTGGGCTAATGCTAGTTGTGGATATGATAAATGCGAGTGAGGTGGGTTTGATTGTTGGCATCTGTGTTGGTGCAGAGACAGATGCTGTCCTTACAATCACTACCAGTTGATGGGAAACAAAAGAATTAAAACTCACATTTATATCACTGTCAGATCTTTGTAACATATGTAACATTGAAAGATTAATAATTATACTGATGTCAGAATTAAAAATAGAAAGATATATCTAAGATTATTGCCAGCAGAGTATTTTATATGATACATGTAGACATGGATCATTTGTTATATGAATATCATTGCTATGAACTCTACCCAAAGACACCAAGGGAACAAAAAGATTTGTCACTTGCTCCCCTGCAGAGTAGGAGATCTCTCTCTCTCTGTTTCCACAAGTCTCTGTTAGTCAAACATAATATTCTTTTTTTATAGTCTCATTGAACTATTTACCGACATTTGATCTGATTCTTTTATTAGGAGAGATCACATTCACCTGCTTAGTCATCTCTCTTTAGGGAACAATATGGATTATAAAATTTGGGAAAATTTCACTTTTTCCTTGACCCTCTCATATTTCTGCCCATATCTTCCCCAAAGTGCCATTCTTGAATCTCTCCAATCGCATCCATAGCGCCAAATCAAGCCGAAATAAAGACATGAAAGACATTCAATGTGACTGTGGCCATGGTTCGTTGTATCTCCTTATATTTCAAGAGCTCTTTGCAGCACTCAATAAGACCACATCATCATCCTGCAACATGTCTACTCCATTGTTTAGTTCTTTAGAATTACCTTCACCTGTTTCTGCTCTTATTCTACCTGATTGTAATCAGAACACCTCCAAAAATGGGTTCTCTTTCTAATCCACAATGTCAGTTCTCGTGGTCAATAAGAAACCATCATGGTACCATCATCTGCAGTCATGGGATCAGTTTCTCCATGAAAGCTGATTACATCTAATTCTCGAACATCTCTCTCGTCCCTTCCAACACATCTGCGCTGTCCAATATGCACTCATGGATGAGCCTCAATTTACATCGACTAAACACTGGGAAGACTGAAACCACTTCCTATGGCCCTGCCACAATCCTTATACCCTTATTGATACTCCATCTATCTATTTGACCACTGTCTTAGACTGAACAGCCTGTAAGTCTGTCATGCTGTTCAGACTCTTAACTTCTAAGAGCTTCTAACACCAAAACCTGAAGATGGGGGCCATTATTATAGTAGAGATGGGCAACTTCACCTGTAGTGAAGTAGCAGGGAAATGTATGAGGTGCAGCACATTTAATGTCAGAATGCACACAGGCCAATCAGACCAAAGATTTCAGACAGTTTTTAAACTTGGTTGTTCCCACATTGACAAGTGATGAATCCAATGGTAAATAGTTCCTGCTGAATTGGTTAGTATTCCATCTGCTCCTAATGGAGCCACATTTCAGCCCAGAAAGGTACCTACTTCTGCTTAAGCATAAGTACAGTTAAACAATTCAATGTCATATCTGTCAGAAGTCCTGGAAAAGATTGGGTATGATTTCAAATAGACCTAAAAAGTTGAGGGGATATATAGTGTTGGGCTGAAGAAGGGCCTGGCCAATCTTGGTTGACAATTGCCATCGACGGTCTGTCGGCATGATAATTTGATGGAGTCAGTTCCATGCCAACTTCATTTTTTCTAGACCAGAAACTTACCCCATGAAAGCTATGCGCTGGAGAATTGGCTCTGCAGAATGCATAGTTTCACTGTAACAGGTGCCATCCTGATGAGGGAGTGTGTGCCAGAAGTATTCAGAGTAGGCCGAAAGGTGATGCCAGACAAAGCGTAATGCTGATTTGACACCAGTGCTACCATTTTCAAACTCGATGCTCTGGCAAACACTTCTTAAACTCACATAGCTAAGCGTTCTGGAGTGGGTGATTTTAGCTACAAAGTTGTCTTGGAGAAACTGCTACATTCTCTGTAAGGTAAGTGGAGTGGATGTGATGAATCAAATATTATGTATGGCTAGTGGTTCAGTTGTTATGATGTGGCATTTGAAAATGCATTCACTGGCCTTGATCATTCATGTGGCATCTTTAAAACTCTTCCTGCACTGTACCCAGGTCCTTGGAGCTAGTCCGCTAGTAATTGACTATGACAGCTATCTGCTCCCACTGTCTGGATGGTCCGCTGGTCTTTGTGGAAAAGGATCTCTCTCCTGCTATCCAGGTCTTGCACCAAAGCTTCCAGGGCTGCATTCAAGAACCTTGGATTATGCCTTCTGTCCTCTTGTACTATTTCCACTCTCCTTTCTGCTCAGTAACCAGCTTCAGCATCTGCTGCAGTCAGAATGCACCTTGCTTTTAAGTAGTGCAAGGTTGGCTTTAAGTGCTGCTAGCCTCACAAAAATGTAGGCCCCTAGGTAAGACAGAGCATGCTTAGCGCTGGACTGCACACTATCATTTAAATTAGCAGGTCCTGCCTGCATCACAATGTACAGGCGCAGGTTAATATGGCTTAATCTAATTTTTCCCCATGTTATTTAATATCTGTCTTGTGCTGAAGGCAGGTTCCTGCCATACTGGCTGCTGATGCTTCCTTTGCTGCTTTCTTGGCAGTTTTTTGCAGTCATGATTTGCCATTGCCTTCCACTCTTAGGGGCACGGCAAGGAGGCTGCTCTCAAATCTACCTCAGCTGGAACAGGAATTGAACCCATGCTATTCCCATTATTCTGCACCACACATTAGCCATCTAGCCAACTGAACTAACCAGCCCCCTATTATTTAATATAGAAAGTACAAAGGTGTACCTTTAGGCGAAACTGGTAATGTACAGTTTGTTATATAATACGTAATACACTGGCTCTAATTAAATATTCCAAAGTTTTCGCTAATGCTTTTAAAACAATACTTGTGCTCATACTCAGATCAATGACCAATACAGGCTTTTAAAACACAATGGTCTGCAAAAAAGTGTTCCTCTCATTTTTAATTGCTATGGCAACTGTCATCAGAGTCAGGAGAGCATAATATGACAGTGATGGAGATAGAGAAAGATTAATGACCTTCTATTCACCAGTCTCTTCTCACACCACAATTTCTTTGTGTTAAATCAAATGTGTTTGTTTTCCTTTGATGTTGGTGGCACATCTTGATTCATCAGGCAGCCAAGTGAAAGCAAGGTTCTAAATAGCTGCAATATGGCATCGCTTCTCCCAGCAACAGCCCCCAGCTACTATTAAATGCTGCAGCAGCTGTTTACCTACTCAGAAAGCAAGACAAAGTTAGCTGCCTCTCAAGTTCAATTGTACTAATTATTAACTTTCAAAAACTTTGTCAGATATACATTGTCTTTCTAACACATTTCAATGCTAACCATTGCAATAAATTCAGACAATGGAAGGTGTTCTCTTCTAATCAGCCATTAAGAATATTAGGAATATGGAACATAGAAAATGCCCACCTAGTTCGCCATCAACTATGCTGGTAGCCTCATGATACAATGGACCAGAAGATACTGTAAAAATAATAGGTTAAATGTGCTCACTTTTATTTAGGTGCAAATTGAATTGCAACTTCAGGCAGGTGCAAATATGCAGAAAAGTATGAAAATCCAGAAGTTCCTGTCAAAGATAAGAGCAACATATTTATATAATGCCTTTGATGTAGCAAAATATACCAAGGCTTATACAGGAGCTTTATATAAAAAAACAGATTCATGTTAGGAGATATTAGGATAAATGACAAAGAGGTTGGCCCAAGAGATAGCTTTCAACAAGGAGGGCAGCGAGGCATAAAGACGGAGGTTAGAGGAGAGAATTCTAGATCTTAGGGCCTTGGTAACTAAAGGCATAGCCACCAATCATGGAGCATTTAAAATAGGGATTGAGAAAGAGGCCAGAATTGGAGGAGTGCAGGTATCTCATAATGTTGTAGGGCTGGGAGGAGGTTATAGACATAGATGGAGTGAGGTCATGAAGGGATTTGAAAACAAAGATAAAAATTTCAATATTGACACATGGCCTAACTGAGAGCAAATGTAGTTCAGCGAGCACAGGGGCGATGTTTGAATGGGGCTTGGTGTGAGGACATAGGCAGCAAAGCTTTGAATGACCTTACACAGGTGTAACAGGGGAGGCTGGTCAGGAGTGTGTTGAAAAAATCAAATCTAGATGTAACAAACCCATGCATGAGGTTTCCAGCAGCAGATAAGCGAAGGTGAGAGTAAAGTTGGACAGTGTTACAGATGTTGAGATGAGGGATCTTAGTGATGACCCTAATACGTGAGTATGAGCTGATCTCAGTGTCAAATATGACTGTAACGTTGTAAACCATCAGGTACAGCCTCAGAGAGTTGTCAGGGAGAGAAAAGGAATTCCAAAACAAAAACAGAATTACCTGGAAAAACTCAGCAGGTCTGGTAGCATCAGCGGAGAAGAAAAGAGTTGACGTTTCGAGTCCTCATGACCCTTCAACAGAACTTGAGTTTGAGTCCAAGAAAGAGTTGAAATATAAGCTGGTTCAAGGTGTGTGGGGGGGGGTGGGGGGGGCGCGGAGGGAGAGAGAGAGAAGTGGAGGGGGGGGTGTGGTTGTAGGGACAAACAAGCAGTGATAGAAGCAGATCATCAAAAGATGTCAACAACAATAGAACAAAAGAACTCATAGGTGTTAAAGTTGTTGATATTATCTAAACGAATGTGCTAATTAAGAACGGATGGTAGGGCACTCAAGGTATAGCTCTAGTGGGGGTGGGGAGAGCATAAAAGATTTTAAGATATTTAAAAATAATGGAAATAGGTGGGAAAAGAAAAATCTATATAATTTATTGGAAAAAAAAGGCAGAGGGAAACAGAAAGGGGGTGGGGATGGGGGAGGGGGGAGCTCATGACCTAAAGTTGTTGAATTCAATATTCAGTCCGGAAGGCTGTAAAGTGCCTAGTCGGAAGATGAGGTGTCGTTCCTTCAGTTTGCGTTGGGCTTCACTGGAACAATGCAGTAAGCCAAGGACAGACATGTGGGCAAGAGAGCAGGG
The DNA here is from genome assembly GCF_017639515.1 of Carcharodon carcharias. Taxonomy (NCBI): domain Eukaryota; kingdom Metazoa; phylum Chordata; class Chondrichthyes; order Lamniformes; family Lamnidae; genus Carcharodon; species Carcharodon carcharias. The sequence goes on along the minus strand of NC_054471.1, from coordinate 143,316,331 downwards.
TGGAGTGTTAAAATGGCAAGCGACAGGGAGGTTTGGGTCATTGAAAAGGAATTGGTGGCTGGGGAATGGAGTTTGTGGTGAAGAGCAAAGCCAATGACTTCTGTTTTCTTAATGTTTATTTGGAGGAAATTTCTGCACATTCAGTAACTGTTGGACAAGTAGTCTGACAATTTAGATTTAGTGGAGAGGTCAAGAGAGACGGTGGTGAGGTAGAGCTACATGTTGTCAGTGCATTGATTCTGTGTTTTCAGATGATATCATGTAACTGAGAAATAGGAGGGCACCAAAGATAGAAACTTGGGGGACAGCAGAGATAACCAAATGGTGGCAGCAAGAGAAGCCATTACAGATGATTCTCTGTTGACAATGGGATAGATAAGAATGGAACCAGCTGAGTGCAGTCCCACCAAGCTGGATGATGGAGCAGAGGTGACGGAGGAGGATGGTGTGGCCAACCATGTTAAAGGCTACAGACAGATTCACAAGGGCGAGGAGAGGTATTTTAGCTTTGTCACAGTTAGTTAGGATATCATGTGTAACTTTGTTATGAGCCATTTCAGTGGCAGGGTGGAAATTGATTGGAAGGATTCAAACAGAGTTCAGGGAAAGATGGGCATGAATTTCAAGGGTGACAGCATACTCAACCACTTTGATTGGCGAGGAATGGGAGGTTGGAGATGGGGCAACAGTTAGCAAGGACAGAGGGACCAAGTGTTACTTTTTTGAGGATGGGGTAATGTTGGAAGAATTGAAGGGGAGAGGAGAATACCTGAATAGAGAGATGGGTCACTCTTCCATAAGTTGCATCATAATTGCATTTCACCAGCTGGCCCCCTTTCAAATATACTCAATGATGTGAAGCTCCTGCAATGGCATTGTAGAAATGTACTGATCTCCCCACAGCAAAATAGGACTTGACTATTTCACTCTTAGTATTCTTTTTAATGCTGCAATAGGTCTTAACTACAGTGAAACAACATTGTCAACAAAGAAAATTAACTTATACAAGCATGGAGTCTCATCCTTCAAGGAGGTTTGAAAACTATTGACAGTCGATATGAAAAGTGATCAACCAGTACTGTGGCAACCCCATGGAACATGGGAAAAAGCTGAAAGAGGAAAGAAGGAAGATTTAAAAATTACTAATGCTTTTTAAAAAACTTCTCCTTCTGAATCTTTTTTCTCTCCCTTAACTCAATCTTTCCTTCCCTCCTCTACTTTGTTTTCTGTAGCTGATTTGACATTGAATTTATTGTTCTGATGTACACTTCCTAGTTTAGATTCTAACTTGTTCATTAACATTTCTTAATCTAGTCTTTAAGAGACAGTTTGTTCTGTTTACACAGGTTCCTTGATGCCCTATTGACGATGCTGGACCATTTTGAAGCCCTACTTGTGGGAACTTTTCATGCAAAATCTCATGGAAATTCAATGGGCATGAATAGTGTGTACAATTTATTCAACAGTTACATTAAATTCTGGCCAATGCTAATCAAGTTGTTGACTAATTGAAGTATCATGATTGCAATGGAATCTCCTATTTAATTACAAGCAGAAATCAAAATAAATAAATTTTAAATAGCTGTCACCTACAAGGACAAAGTTTTGGTTAAGTCCAACATCCTACCCTCATGAAGCCCTGATATTTATATTGGCAGGACATTGTTCCACACTCAGCCAATATCAACAGTGGGCTGAGTCAGTGAGCTTATCCTTGGAAATGAAATGGAAGCACTTCATTCTGTAGATTGCCTTCCTAGTCAAGTGGTCCAGCCAATGCTAATCTCCAATAACATCAGTCTCCTATAAATGTCAACATTTATCAATTGTCTTCTCCTATGCTTTCTCATGCAGTTTAAAATGAGAATAAAATTGAATTACTCTTATATTTGACTTTTTCTTTGGGCTAATGACCTTAATTGTATTCAGGCTGCATTAAATATCTTAAACTAATTCAGATTTACCACGTGATGGTGGGATCTTCCCAGTCCCTCAGGTGCAGGTTTGAAGATGGGACAGGGAGGAATTTCACCGAAGCTGACATTGAGTCAACAGACTGACGCAATCCTATCTCCGGGAAATCTTCCCAAGATGGGTCATCGCCAGCATCACCCTCCCCTAACCACACAGGAACAGTGGGTAGCCAATCTGCATAACTGACTGGGCAAGCTGCTGAGATCTTCCCAGAGACGGCTTGATTGTAGCTGGCCGCCCTGCAACCCTTCCTACAATCCTACCAGAGCCATGGCACGTAAGCGAAGCAGAGCTGCATGGCCGTCAGCCTTCCTGAGGAGGGGTTTCCCCATCACAGAGTGTCCTCACAGCTGTAGCCAGTACTTTTTTCAAACAAATCCAAGCCACTTTAGATAGAGCCTCAACCTCTGACACTTCTGCCTTGGCCCTACCATTGTTCCAAGGAGGAGCCTGCACACAAACCTGCCCACTTTCCTTAGTTGAATGGCAGGCCCAGAGGCTGCCTCTTAATTGTTTGCCTCTGGGAAGATCTCCCAGGCAGGCATGCTGACAGCCAATGTGAAATCGGACCCAGAAATGTTCCCGACCCTCAATGTTTTTTTACTCATTCATGTGATGTGGGCTTCGCTGGCTGGGCCAGCATTTATTGCCCATCCCTAGATGCCGCTGAAAAGGTGGTAGTGAGCTGCCTTCTTGAACCGCTGCAGTCCATGCGTGTAGATACACCCACAGTGCTGTTAGGGAGGGAGTGCCAGGATTTTGACCCAGTGACAGTGAAGGAACGGCAATATATTTCCAAGTCAGGAAATATATTTCTCAGAGTGGACAAGATTTCACCTCATAATATTGCATTTCATGGATTTGTTGTCTAGGGTGAGTTAAACTTATTTGCAAACCTTGTTTTCATTCAAACATATTCTTTAGAAACAAAAAAGTTTTGTGTGTTACAATGACACTGATTCAAAGGATAATGTGGAACTGGAATTATTGGAAGATATTAGGCTTACAAAAAATAGTAACATGAGAGACATATAATAGTTTTGGGAAGTGTTCCACATAAAATGTCTTTGTGAATTTCTTTGGTTCAAGTCAAGATTTGATACAGCCATGAAAGGGGAGGTAACAATAGCAAAGCTCCTGCGATTGTTCCCTCCATGATACAAACTGAATTGGAATACAATTATTTCAAACACTTCCTTCAATTAAAAGAAATGTGGCCTGCATATTATGAAGCATTGATACATGATTTTTTTTGTTGACTAAAATGTTTAGGAATGTCATGAAACTATTAATGTATCTAATGTTATTGGAATTTTTTTTTAAATAGAGGTTTATTCTGTGGGTGTGGCTGTGTGTTTTTAAATGGATTAAAGCCAGCTAGTCTGGGTGTTTTGATGTATAATGGTTTGACATATAAACACAGGGGTAGAGGTATATTTGTATTTTGTTGAATAGAGCATTCGAGAAGAGGAGTGAAAGCTTGCACCTAGCTAGGAGGGACCAATGAATGTTTATATTAATAAAATTGGAACTATGAAAGGGGTTTTATCTTTAGAAGAGGTAGAGTTCAAATGGCCTGATGATACAATGAGAATTTACATTCTTAGAGAGGTGCTGGGCATAACAGAAGGGAGTTTTGTATGTGCAAGGCAGAGGTATGTAACATCAAAGCAGCTGTAAGTCTACAACTGTCTACAAAGGAACCAAAGTGAAAGGAACCTCATTTTGAATTTGTCAGGTGAAAATGCTTTGCCTGGTGTCTGTTTAAAGTCTATAGGTTGTTGTTGCCTTAGTGCAGATTAGTTTGGGAATTTGTTAGAAGTTATAATAGTAGCAATTTGTAGCCTTGCATATATGTTTAACTTGTGAAAATTAAATGTCTCATGTAGTTTGACATAAAAACCTCTTGAGAACTGGTGGTATTATTCCTGAATTCAGAGCTGCAATTCAAAAAATACTACTTGAAAATATAAGTTACGACAGTTGTTTAAAGTTTCCCTCTGGGATTTTAAATAACTCAGCTGCTGTGTCATAACAAGGGAATATAATAATCACATAATAAAAGTCAGTAAAATGAAACTGTCTAAATGTATCCAAAATAACGTGAATAATTCATGATGAACACACTAACAATTGATGAAGCATTGTGGGTAACTCTTCTTGTCACACTTGACAAGCATATAATGACATCAGGATAGAAAGGCACTGTTACTGCTTGCTCACCAAATCCTAGGGTATAAAGTACCTGATTGTTGACTCCGCTTCATTGAGCATCTGCTAATTTAATAGGGTGGATAGGAAGGTAATTTTTCCATTAGTAGAGGGGTCAATATCCAGGGGACATAGATTTATGGTAAGAGGTAGAAAGCTAAGAGGGGAGCTGAGGAGAAATCTTTTCATCCAGAGGGTAGTGGGAGTCTGGAACTCGCTGCCTGAGAAGGTAGTTGAGTGAGAAACTCTCGTAACATCTAAGAAGTATTTAGATATTCACTTGTGTTGTCATGGCCTCCAGGGCTATGGACCAAGTGCTGGAAAATGGGATTAGTGTAGTAAGATCTTTGTTGATCAGCACAGACATGATGGGTTGAATGTCCTCCTTCTGTACTGTAAACGTCTATGAGTCTACCTATGAGTCTATAAGCTGATTTTTCAGCTGATGGAACTGATATTTAAGACCCCTTAGAGTTATCTATTCATAGCCATTTAATCTAACACTGAATACTATAAATTTTAACATTTCAATCCCTTTCAAATCATTTACAAAGCCATTTCTTGTTTCACCATCTCTTCCCCACCACCACTTCCCAAAAGTAACTTGGTAGCAAGGAGGAATTATGTAATTCCTAATGAGCCTAGGAGGTGGGGTGGCAGGAGGGAAGTGGGCTAGAATGCTGACCCTACCTCCTTGGGGCATTTGCAAGTGGCAGAGATGGAAGGTGGCCAGTGATAGTCGACAGCAAAAGCTGGGAGAGGGAAACTAAGATCAGGGTGGAGAAACTGCTGTTTGGTTATTGTTTTATAATCCTACTTCATTTCCTACTACTAACTCACCTCAGTTCCTGAGGCATTATATAATAATAATATAACAATAATATGGTTTATTGAACAATTATCGTGGTGGCAGGTGAATTGTGATGATGATCCAAATAAAACAGGTAATCATAATTCATAACAAAATTACAGACCTGTATTAAAATAAAAGTAAAGTAGAAATTTAAAAAATGATTGCGCAATTATAAACATTTGAGCATACAAATGATTACAATATGTTATAAAATGCAGGTCTCCTTAATTTACAGAATAAAAATGAAAGGTTTACTGCCCTCTGCATTTCGCATTAAAGTCCATAGATCATGGAGAGAATTTTCTCCCTGTCAGGCGAGCTGGGCGGGAGCAGGCATGGGCAAGCGCGCAGCCAATTGCTGCCCAAGATCGGCTGCGCGCCGCCATTTTATGTGGGCAGGTCAATTAAGGCCCGCCAGCGTGATGCACACCCGAAAGCGCTGAACATTCCCTGTGCAGGCGGGAGGAGGAGAGAGGGTCGGGGCCTGCGATCTTTCCTGCATGCTCGCAAAAGAGCACAGAAAGCACGGAGCTGCCTCAAGGAGATTACTTTGATTTTAAAAATTGAAATGAAGGAAAAAAAGTTATTCAGACATGTCCTCTCATGTGACAGTGTCATATGAGCTGGGACATGTAAATGAATTTTAATAAACGTTTTTATTAAACTTATAAACCCTTCATGAAACCTCATCCTGCCCGTGGATGAGATTCCATCAAAATTGCAAAGGCCACCTTAAGGTTGGACGGGCAGCCCTGTTAATTGTTACAATTGGTTTTTAAATGGCCTTAATAGGCCTTTGATAGTTTGGCGGGCGGGTAGCCGACTCTGGTGCACGTCCGCCGAACTGAAGAGTGGAATGACACGCGGTGACATCACGACGCATGCCTGACGTCACCGTGCGTCATTTTACATGTCGGCGAGCGAGGCCCGCCCCTGCACGCCGACCAAAACATTCAGGCCCATATGTTGTCAGGTTGAGTACGTTAGATTTTCAATCATTTACATTCTGTTTATGTGTTTTATAAAGCAGGGGATTGGGTTATCTCGCAGTCTATTCGTTCTAAATCTTAATTGTGGAATGATTTCTTTTCTCCTTAATGCCATTTCACATTTACTTTTATTTGGTTGTGGCAAGAGATGGTGGAAATGGGAGGTGTGATTCAAAAGTTTACTAGCAAAGTCCAGACAGAGCTTTTTCCACCTTTTAGTAAGGGAACACATTTTCAGTTGTTTGGCTGCTTCAGGTTACCTTTGATACATGTTACCTAGGATCAATTTCAGTGCTTGCTTCTGAATGCTTTCTAGCTTGTTCGCTTGCTCTTTCATGAGTCCAGCATGCCAAACCAGCTCTGCGTATTCAACATGGGCCTTATGTAATGATGCATGATCAGTGCTTCAAAGCTTGGCTGAAAGTAATCAGTGTGACTATATTGGGCCATTATAGGGGAGAATTCAACCTAATCAGCTATTTTTGAGAAATAATTATTTTTCACATTCTTTTGCAACTGAGAGTACAAGCATGAAGTTGTTAGCACAGCTAGTAGCTCGGAATATAATCAGACACCAAGAGATTCAGAATCACCTCCACAGCCCAACAGAGTTCTCTCAGAACGCTGTGGTTTATTAACTTCCATTTTTATTAACTTTCATCCTCAGTATTCCAATAAGTTATTTGCAAGACCACTGGAAAACTATAAGAGATTGTGGAAAAAGTTACAGGGATTTTTACTCATACAAGATTGGTGCTCTGTTGCTGGACTTGCTTGTTGGAATATTTTGTAATTGTTTATCACTTCTGCTTCATCCACAATTAATGGAGCAACACTATTCTCTCAACCCTGCTCCAGTTCCTATTGATAGCTATCACCTCCTGCATTTTATATCATCTCCTTCTGCTGTCTATATCATACTTTGAACCACAAGTTCATGCTTGCACTCTTCCTCCTTCCCTTATTTATATTGGCATTGCAGTACTCTAGATTGTGGAGGCAGTGATACCCAACTAACCCTCACTTCTGTTCCCAGCTGTTCCTGGGAGCACTGTTCAGTGGTGAGTTAACAGTGCAGCATTTTTTGAGTTTATGTGAATTCTGTGATTTAAAAAAAAGGAATGTTCTCTAGCAGCCCTTCTCATGAATGGCAATTTCATAAGCAAAATTGTCAAGAAATTTACATTCATGGATGGAAGTCTCCAGTATCTTTGCAGGTTTATCCAGTGAGTTGCTGTGTTATATGCAACAGGAGGTTCACAGATTTGAATCCCAGTAAATGGTGAATTAGGTTGGCAACTTTGGCCCTTATTTTGAGAGGAACGAAATCATTTTAGGTCCCTGTACCTGTTTACTATCCAATGACAGTTACTGGAAGAGAAAATATAAGCCGATTGGGTCAGGAGAGAATTAAACTCAACTATGACACCTGTTGTAATTATAGTTTTGATAAATGTAGGACTGTAGCTTTAAGACTTATTCTATGCTGTAAGATCACATGATCTGTGTAAACCAATCAGTTGGTAGTGTGGGGAACCTCGAGGAGGGACTTCTTTAGTTATAGAGCTTGATGCACATATATAGTTGCTGCTGCTGCCTTGTAAATAAAGTTCAATGTTTCCACCAAGAGACGTTGCCTGGAAAGTCAACTCTATAACAAACTGGCAGCAGCAGATAACTGGTGTCAATATATAGAACATCTTGGGTCCTACTTTCAAGCCAATGAAATCACATGGGAGGAAAAGAGGAGAGCAATTCTCCTAAGTATTTATGGGAGCAAGACCTACAATCTAATTCGTATCTTGACGGCCCCCAGTGCCTCCAATTTGAAGACCTTCAGTGAATTGGTAGATCTCGTTAAGGGATATTGTCAACCCAAACCCTTAGTCACATTGCAGATTTCATGTTCAATTCGCAGATTAGAGCTCCAAGGGAGACCATTGCTACTTATGTGGTGAAATTAAAGCCATTTGGCCTGTGGTGTATAAGATGATGCTATTCAGCAAAGATTGTTGGTTGAAGTGGATCTTGATTTTAAGAAAGCGTTGGAAATAGCGCTTGCTATTTCCGCACCTGGAGTACAGTGCACAGTTTTGGTCCCCTTACTTGAGGAAGGATGTAGTTGCACTGGAGGCAGTTCAGAGGAGGTTCACTCGATTGATTCCAGAGATACGGGGCTTGTCTTATGAGGAGAGATTGAACAGTTTAGGCCTATACTCACTAGAGTTTAGAAGGTTGAGAGGAGTTCTAAATTAGGTATATAAGATAACAAATGGGATGGACAAAGTAGATGTGGAGCGGACGTTTCCCCTTCTGGGAAATTCTGGAACGAGAGGCCATAGTTTTAGGCTAAGGGATGGTAAATTTAATCAGAGATAAGGAGGAATTACTTTTCTCAAAAGGTCGTGAATCTGTGGAATTCACTGCCTCAGAGTACAGTGGATTCTGGGATGCTGAATAAATTTAAGGAGGAGATAGACAGATTTTTAATTAGTACTGGGTTGAAAGGTTATGGGGAGAGTGTGGGAAATTGGAGTTGAGGCCAAAATGAGATCAGCCACGATCATAATGAATGGTGGGGCAGGCTCGAGGGGCTGAATTGCCTACTCCTGCTCCTAGTTCTTATGTTATGAAAGTGGCGTGAAAAGCAGGGAGTCCGCTGCTAAATGGGAAACAGTCCCCATTAACCCATTAAATTTAAAGGAAACAACTCAGCAACAAATTTGAAAACTATATGTTATTGATGTGGAAATAATCGTATTCCTAAAGATTGCTGATTTAAAGAGGTGGAGTGCTATTTTTGGATAAAAGAGGGCACACATTGAAACATTGCAAAACAAGGCTAAAACAGGATTCCAGGCAATAAATGACATCAAATGAAGTTTATAATGTGGAAGAACCAGAAACAACCAATCCTGACATTTATACCTTATTTAATGTGAAAGTAGGGAAGACAGAGCCAATCAGTGTCACTTTACAGGTGAATGGGAAGCCCTTAAAGATGGAAGAAGACGCTGGTGCTTCTACCACTGTAGTAGGAGAGCACATCTTCAGATAAATTTAAATAATGGTGCTCAACAATTTGATTTGAAACAAACTTCTGCCAAGTTGAAAACTTATACAGGTGAAGCAATCCAAGTAGAGGGTAGTACCACTGTCCCTGTTTATTATAAATACCAAACAGCACAACTGCCAATGATGGTGGTAGAAGGCGAAGGACCGAGCCTTCGAGGTCGTGATTGGTTCAAAGAGATTAAATTAAATTGGCCTGAAATCTTCCGGATGCAAGTATGAGGACTGCCATTGCTGATTTTTTAAAATGACACCGTCTTCCGGGATGAACTGGGGAGAATGAAAGGCCTACAGGCCAAGATTTAGGATGACTCAGAAGTAACTCCTTGTTCCTTGAAAGCAAGACTGGTGCCATCTAGAGAGGCAGGGTATCATAAAAGCCATTCAGTTCTCGGAGTGGGCAGCATCCATAGTCCCTGTCTTAAAACCAAATCAGACCACCTGGATCTGTGGGGACTATAACGGTCAACAATGCAGCCAAACTGGCCAAGTACCCTATTCTCAAGATTGAAGACCTCTATGCTAAACTAGCAGGAGGGACAATGTATATAAGCTAGATACAAGTCATGCAAATCAGCAACTGGAACTTGATGATACCTCCAGGGAATTTGTGACCATAAGCACCCACAAAGGGTTATATCACTATATATGCCTGCCCTTCATTGTTTCTTCCAGCTGTACCATTTTCCAGAGGACCATGGAGAGCTTGCTACAAGGTCTACCTCAAACTGTGGCCTATTTGCTCGATGTACTACTAACTGGATTCACGGAAACTGAACACTTAGCTAATCTCTGGGAATCCTGAAATGATCTTTTGAAGCAGGAGTGTGCTTAAAGAAAAGTATACTTTTCAGGCAAGTGAAGTCATTTGTTTGGATCACTGGGTAGATACCCAAGGGCTACACCATGTTGAAGAGAAGGTTAAAGATACCAGGAAGGCACGTTCATCAAAGAATGTTTATTAACTTAAATTATTCTTAGGGATAGTAAATTATTATGATCAATTCCTACCCAACTCATCAATGGTCCTAGCCCCCCTACACTCACTGCTAAAGAAAAACCAGCATTGGTTTGGAAGTTATCCCAAGAAGAAGCCTTCATGAAAGTCAAACAGATCTTGCACTCTTCAAATTTGTTGATGCACTACAACTCGACAAGGGAATTGATGCTAACCTGTCCCGCTATGGAGTAGGAGCACTACTATCGCACAACATGGACGACGATTCAGAAAGACCGATAGGCCAACTATCCAGGACAGTTACCACATCCAAAAAAGGATAATCATAAATCAAAAAAGAAGGAATGTTGATTATTTTTGGAATCAAAAAATTCCATCAATACGTACATGTGTGATACTTCACAATAGTATCAGACCATAAACCACTCTTGCATCTGTTTAGTGAAGAAAAAAGCTATCCCTCGCATAACTTCTGCATGAATTCAATGAGCCCTAATTTTACCTGCAGATGAATACACTTTTGTGCATGGACCAGGGATACACATAACCGATGTTAATGCCCTAAGTTACTTACCTTTGCAAGAGAGAAGTAAACGTCTCAATTTCCTAAGAGATCATATTAGAGATGAATTTCCTGGATTCCTCACCAGTCTGTGTCAGGCAGATAAGAAACTGGACAAATCATGATCCAGTCCTGTCTCGAGTGAGAAACCAAGTGTTAAATGGATGGTCCCAGGAACCAGTCCTTGATGAATTGAAGCCATTTTTCATCCAAAGAAATGAATTAAGTAGTCAATGTGGTATCTTGGTATGGGGTGCATAAGTAGTAGTTCCTTCACAAGGAAGGGTACCGCTCCTAGTAGAGTTACAGAGCGCACATCCAGGAATCTCAAGAATGAAGATGATCGCGTGAAGTTATACTTGGTGGCTGGGAGTAGATGGCGACGTTATGAAGGTGGTTAACCACTGTGTGCAATGCCAACAACTACAGAAGTTGCCGGTGGCAGCCCCATTACACTGGTAGGCCCTGGGTGAGATTGCACATAGATTACGTTGGTCCTTTTCTTGGAACCATGTTTATCCTGATTAGAAATGCCCGCTCCAAGTGGTTAGTCATTTATGAGGTTAAGTTGCCAACGTCAGGCACTACCATAGAAAAGATACACCAAAGCTTTTCTATCCATGGATTGCCAGAAGTAACCATCTCAGATAATGGTGCTGTGTTTACTAGCACTCAATTTCAAAGATTTGTCAGCCTAAATGGTATCAAACGTGTGAAGACTGCTTCATACCATCCATCATCTAACAGATTGGCTGAAAGAGCAGTACAGACTTTTGAATTGAAAGCAAAAATTAACAGGTGAATTATTGGAAACTAAACTTACTCATTTCCAATTTCACTACAGAACAACTCCCCCACACTACTACAGGTGCAACACCTGCAGAGTTACTGATGAGGCATCATCCTCAAACAAGATTAAGCCTGATGCTTCCCAATTTGGAGGGGAAGATGGAGAAAAGTCAAAGTAACCAAAAAGTGACTCATGATTTGCATAGTTGTGAGCACGAAGTTACTGTTGATGAAGCAGTATATGCAAAGAATTTCGGTGGAGGACCGAAGTGATTATTTGGTAAAGTAAGCTCTGTGACCAGATCTTTGTCATACCACATAGAAGTGGAGGGCCGGATCACCTGCAAGCACGTGGAGCATTTAAGAAGAAGGGAGATAACACACTAAAATGATGTTCCACCTATGACCATTGTTGAACCTGAGGTTCCTGTTGAAGTTGTTCAACCAAGGACAGACATGCCCGGTGTCTCTGTCGGAGAGGATGACACTGAACTGCCTGTGCCTAATGAGGTACCTGATGTTAATGCATTTCCAGAGTTGTGGCTCCTGCAAAAGTTTCAGAAGTTGCAGAGCTACGACATTCCACACGGGTCAGGAAACCACCTGAAAGACTGAGCTCATAATTTCATGACCTGTGTGAATGTTGTAATGTCATGAGATAAATATCTTTGTAAATACAAAATGTACAGAAAAGTTAAAGGGGGAGAAATGTAGTAATTATAGTTTTGATAAACGTAGGACTGTAGCTTTAAGAATATCTTTGTGTTGTAAGATCACATGACCTGTGTAAACCAATCAGTTGTTAGCACGGGGACAATCAAGAGGGACTTTTTCAGTTATAGAACTTGATGCATGTATGTAGTTGCTGCCGCTGCCTTGTAAATAAAGTTCAACGTTGCCATCAAGAGAAGTAGCCTGGCAAATCAACTCTACAACAACACACCAAAGCATTGAATAGCTTGCTGACATTCAGGGAGAAAGTTTAACCCCTAAGAAAGGCTGGGTTGGGGGAGGGTGGGAACATAATTTTTCAATTCTCAAACATGACCAGCCTTCCTCCAACACATCCACTTCCAATTTTAAAGGAAGCATGTCTGGGAGCATCTTGCTTGCCAGAGGTGGGTTGATCATTATCCTATGTTAATTAGGTTTATTTGAAGAGAATTTACAAGGGATTTAAAATTAATGCCTCTAGCTTGGTTAGAGGCTTTGGAACATGATGCTTGGAATATTGAGCAGTGATATTGAGGTGTGAATGAATGGTATTTCTTCTGAATGGTTAATCTCCTAATTCTCTGGCATAAATAAAGACTTAGGGGTAAAATTTCCACTTTGAGAGCAATTGGCAATCCAGACAGAAATTGTGTCTAAAACTGTGCTGGTTTTGAGAATAGTTTTTCTTTCTGAACTTTCCACTTAAACTTATTTGCACTAGGCAAACACTAAGGCCTAGATTTTCATGAGGGTATCTCTGATAGCTGATGCAATAATGTATGTGGCTGGTCCGCTGCTCTGTGTCTCATCTTCATATTATTCCTCATTCTCCTCCTCCTCTTCAATTGTCTCATCATCAGAAGAAGCCTGATGAGCACCTGAGATATCCACTATCCCTAATACTCACTGCTGTGCAATGTTGTGCAGGACATCTCATGCCACCATCATTCTGGACAGCCTCACTGGTGAGTTGTAAGGTCATGGTTAAGGTATCAATCATCGTGTTTGAGGTGACAGACATCTCCTGCTCCATCAAGATAACGATCAGCATGGAGTCATTTGAAGGCCGTACTTTAAGCTTCATGGAGATGGTCTCTCTCTCCAAGACAGGCATTCTTGCTATTCCCTGCATCCATTCACTAGTGATCAACCTGGACTCCTCTATCCTATTGGCCCACTTGTCAATACCTGGCTAAGTTTCTGATCATGTCCACCATTCTCCTTCTCAATGATAAACTCTGGGGCTCCGCAGATGGGCCCAACAGAGCAGAGCTTGCAGAGAATTGGACCTCTCCTCCCCAATGCAGACTCTCCACCAGTGTCTGATTTGTGAATTACTTGGTGAAAACCCAACTAACTCTCTAACTGGACCCACCAAAATACAAAGTGTTTGTACTGAGGCATGCCTGTAGGCCCTGTGACTGTACACCCTCAGAAGGAATGAAATCATCAGGCATTTTGACAGCCAATGTATGAAGGCCCTGGAACACAGAAGATATGGATATGAATTAGACCTGTCAAAGTAGCAATCTTGCCAAACACCACAGTCAGGCGTCTCATAGTTTTATGAAATAAACTTGGTACGTGTCAGAGATATTTTTAATTCTATCACCAGCCATCTGTGAGCTCTTCCTCTCTCCATCATTGGTTATCAGGGATACAAAAAGGCCTCTTTCTCTATGGCCTACTCTTCCTTTGCATCTGTCAACTTCATATTTGTGGTAAGCCACCTCCAGTTCTCTCCCTGTCCGCTGTGTTTTGTGCTCTCTTCTTCAGGAGCAAAGAAACAGACCTGTGAGTAACTGTAGTCACGTGTTCACCCGATGGATCCAGAGCATTCAGTGAGGGTAAGTATCAGATGGATATATCAAATTGCATAAGGATTGGGGTGAGTCAATAGGAAGGTGAGGAAGTCCATAGGAAATGACGGATGACTGGTATTGAAATTTAAGTGGGTGTGAGGAATGATGTGATAGGATATGCTTGGAAAGACAGAGGGCTAGATTTTCCAGGCATCATGTTCCTCCTCCTTCTCGCTTTGTTGTCCCAGCAGCACCAGGTTCATATGGTGGCCACTGCTGGACACAGGCAATACCCAAAGAAGAGGAGGTTATAGTTGTATTTCTAGGTTTGCTTAATACAGGCTTATGAATATCACACAGGAATGTTAAAGTAAAAGTTGGTTTGGTTTAGTTGAAGATGTAGTACAAGATTGCTCAGCAGACAAAGTTACTATAAAGATTCAACAGCTAACATTAACAGAAAAGTACAGCTTCAATTCCTTTACACCGCATGCTGTGACCTAAACTGAAAGCTCCTCTGAACTATATCTGCTGATCACATGGTTTACAATCCAGCTACTTACTCATTAGCATATTCTCTCTTAAAACTTTAACACAATATTCCCGTTTTTCCCCCATGATAACATTCCATACATTAAGAATGAAAATATATATAGATGTTAGGGTAGTCGCCAAAACTATTTATACAAAAAAGAAAACTCTGTCAATATTTAAGGATTTATGAGTTTAAGATTCTGTATAACCTATAGATAATTTAACAATCCTCTCAGATCTCATAATGGTGTGGCATTGCTGAAATCTAGAATTATCACTTGGGCGTTCTTGACTTGTAGATGTGTTAGTAGTCAAAGTGCTCATTGTTTTCATGGTGGTTTTCTACAATTTCACTCTCCAAGTCCATCCTTGGCTGTGTTCTAGACACATTTGGACTACTGTTAAATAGTTGTACAATTCCCTTAGCTAGCTTCTGTTCCTTCCTAACATCGCTTCATTCAGCGCTGTGACTTCATTGGATCTAGGCTCATTGCACACTTTGGATACTTCTGTGGATAATCAATTTCCCTGGGTAGGGTATAAGACTCAAACCATTTGGCCTACATGCAGATTAAGCAGTTCCACAGCTGCATGTTGGTCAGACACCGTTTTCATTTTCCCTTGTTTTTTTTTAGAAGTTCTTCCTGTACTTTTGAGAAATGGGACAGGTGATGGCTTGACGAATTTGTCCTAACCTACCTTCCAAACATGATTTCCACTGCTGTATGTAAGCCCATGTCTAAAGGTGTTGATCTAAAATGTAACAGAGCTTTTGTTTTTGCACTTTATGGTTAATGACTTAATAGTGCAAACTATTCGCTTGGAAAGACCATTGGACCTGGGATAATATGCCAAGATTGTCACATGGTTTATGCCCCATTTAACACACAAGTCCCTAAAGGGTCTGCCAGTGTACTGTGGCTCATTGTCCAATACGATCTCTTCAGGCATACCAAACAAGCTGAAAATTAAACTCTTTCTGCCTGCCTCAGACACACTTGAGGTATCCTTCAATTGTCTGATGACAGGAAACTTGGAAAAGTAGTCAGTGACTCAGAGGAAGTTATCACCATGGATAGTGAGTAAATCTATTTCAATTTTAGACCAAGGACATGATGGAACTTTGTGAGGGTACAAAGTTTCTTTACATTGATGTGACTGGTGTCACTGGCATGTTTTGCACATTCTCACTGTCATCTCAATGTTATTGTTGATCCCTGGCCAATTCATAGTATACATTGCCAGGTACCTTGTTTGCTCTATGCCCATATGCCCATAGTGTAATTGTGACAATATATCCTGGCAAAGAGGTTCGGGTAGAAGCATCTGTTTTCCCTTGAAAATCACACCTCTTAAAGTACGTCTGTTCACCTCTGTAAAGCCAAAACTGCCTGAGGGTGCCTGGCATTTCTTGTATTATATCAGGCCAACCTTCTACAATGGGTCTCCATAATGCCTTCAGTCGTGGATCATTTGCTTTTTCCTCCTGAATTTGTTTGCACTTGGTTGACCAAAATTCGTCAGAATGACATTGAACACATCATCTATGTCGATGTCTGCACATATCAACTTATAGTCTAGTGAGGCATCCACAGTTTTTTTCTGATTGGATAGCCTGCTCAGTGTGTCTGAAGTAACCATGTTGCTACAGATTTGTGACAGACTTCAAAGTCGTAGCCCTGTATATTTATCAGAAGTCTTTGTAGTTTAGGTGGCACACTTTTCAATGGCTTGTACCAAATCATTTCCAATGGTTTGTGGTCAGTTTACCAAATAGGTATGTGTGGAACCTTGTGATACCAAATACCAGAGCGAGTGTCTCATGCTCCACGTTTGAATAATTGGATTGTGCTTGGGGTAGACATTTGGAAACAAATCAGTTGGTTTGCCATCTTGTATAATGCACGCTCATAACCTTTTTGAGTGGCATTGACCTCTAAGATTGATTCCTTTCTTGGGTCATAGGTATCTCTTAACAATGCCTGTTTAAGTGACTTGAACAAGTGTTGATGGTCCTCCTGCCATACACATAGACATCCTTCCTTAGCAGCTTTTTAAGTGATCATGCTCTATTGGTAAAGGTGGGTATGAATGGTGCCAAGAAGTTGAAAAATTCAAGGGATCTTTATAAGCCCTTATTATCCTAGGGGTTAGGCATGTCTCACATATCTTTGAATTTGCCTTGGACAGGTCGGATCCTGGAGCTTGAATAGATAGAACTGAAAAAGTTAATCTGACCTCCATTCACCTGGCATTTCCTGTTGTTGAAGATGAGTCTTTCATCTTGAGGCACTGACATCAGTGAGTGTAGATTTAGGTAATGCTCTAGTTTGGTTTTGACTATCACAGCTATATCAGCGGTGATGCATATGCATCCAGGAATATTTTCTGTAATTCTGTCCATTTGTTGCTGGAACAGATCCTGACTGTTGGATAAACCAAAAGGTAATCTCTGGAAGCAGTACTTTCAAAATGATGCCCTCAAAGTAGTGATTTCTTGAGACCCCTTTGCCAAATGAACTAACCAATGTCAGTGTTTGGCATCCAACTTTGGAGAAAAACCTGTAAATTTGGGATTCAATTTCTCTAATGTTGGAACCTTGTGTGGGCACCTCTTTAGAGCAAGACTTAGATGCCTTGCGTTGAGACATTTTTTTTCAGTTTGCACATGATGGAACTGCACCAGTCGGTCAGCTGATGCATGTGATGGATAACGTCATTGTGCTCCATGTCATCCAACTCACTTTTGAGCTTCTCCTGTCTAGGCACACTGCATTTTCTAGGAAGGTTGATTGACAAAATTGCATCTTCTCTAAGGTGTAGTACAACATCACGTTTGAAGTTCCCTATAGCAATGAATCTGTTGAAGTATATTATAATCCATCCCCTTTTTGGGACAATTCCGGATCAGGCATAGTCCTCAGATCAAAAACAGAATTACCTGGAAAAACTCAGCAGGTCTGGCAGCATCGGCAGAGAAGAAAAGAGTTGACGTTTCGAGTCCTCATGACCCTTCGACAGAACTTGAGTTTGAGTCCAAGAAAGAGTTGAAATATAAGCTGGTTCAAGGTGTGTGGGGGGGGGGGGGGGGTGCGGAGAGAGAGAGAGAGAGAGAGAAGTGGGGGGGGTGTGGTTGTAGGGACAAACAAGCAGTGATAGAAGCAGATCATCAAAAGATGTCAACAACAATAGAACAAAAGAACACATAGGTGTTAAAGTTGTTGATATTATCTAAACGAATGTGCTAATTAAGAATGGATGGTAGGGCACTCAAGGTATAGCTCTAGTGGGGGTGGGGAGAGCATAAAAGATTTTAAGATATTTAAAAATAATGGAAATAGGTGGGAAAAGAAAAATCTATATAATTTATTGGAAAAAAAAGGAAGGGGGAAACAGAAAGGGGGTGGGGATGGGGGAGGGAGCTCACGACCTAAATTTGTTGAATTCAATATTCAGTCCGGAAGGCTGTAAAGTGCCTAGTCGGAAGATGAGGTGTTGTTCCTCCAGTTGGCGTTGGGCTTCACTGGAACAATGCAGCAATCCAAGGACAGACATGTGGGCAAGAGAGCAGGGTGGAGTGTTAAAATGACAAGCGACAGGGAGGTTTGGGTCATTCTTGCGGACAGACCGCAGGTGTTCTGCAAAGCGGTCGCCCAGTTTACGTTTGGTCTCTCCAATGTAGAGGAGACCACATTGGGAGCAACGAATGCAGTAGACTAAGTTGGGGGAAATGCAAGTGAAATGCTGCTTCACTTGAAAGGAGTGTATGGGCCCTTGGACGGTGAGGAGAGAGGAAGTGAAGGGGCAGGTGTTGCATCTTTTGCGTGGGCATGGGGTGGTGCCATAGGAGGGGGTTAAGGAGTAGGGGGTGATGGAGGACTGGACCAGGGTGTCCCGGAGGGAGCGATCCCTACGGAATGCCGATAGGGGGGGTGAAGGGAAGATGTGTTTGGTGGTGGCATCATGCTGGAGTTGGCGGAAATGGTGAAGGATGATCCTTTGAATGCGGAGACTGGTGGGGTGATAAGTGAGGACAAGGGGGACCCTATCATGTTTCTGGGAGGGAGGAGAAGGCGTGAGGGTGGATGCGCGGGAGATGGGCCGGACACGGCTGAGGGCCCTGTCAACGACCGTGGGTGGAAAACCTCGGTTAAGGAAGAAGGAGGACATGTCAGAGGAACTGTTTTTGAAGGTAGCATCATCGGAACAGATGCGACGGAGGCAAAGGAACTGAGAGAATGGGATGGAGTCCTTACAGGAAGCGGGGTGTGAGGAGCTGTAGTCGAGGTAGCTGTGGGAGTCGGTGGGTTTGTAATGGATATTGGTGGACAGCCTATCACCAGAGATTGAAACAGAGAGGTCAAGGAAGGGAAGGGAAGTGTCAGAGATGGACCACGTGAAAATGATGGAGGGGTGGAGATTGGAAGCAAAATTAATAAATTTTTCCAAGTCCCGACGAGAGCATGAAGCGGCACCAAAGTAATCATCAATGCACCAGAGAAAGAGTTGTGGAAGGGGGCCGGAGTAGGACTGGAACAAGGAATGTTCCACATACCCCATAAAGATACAGGCATAGCTGGGGCCCATGTGGGTACCCATAGCCACACCTTTTATTCGGAGGAAGTGAGAGGAGTTGAAGGAGAAATTTTTCAGCGTGAGAACAAGTTCAGCCAGACGGAGGAGAGTAGTGGTGGATGGGGATTGTTTGGGCCTCTGTTCGAGGAAGAAGCTAAGGGTCCTCAGACCATCCTGGTGGGGGATGGAGGTGTAGAGAGATTGGACGTCCATGGTGAAGAGGAAGCGGTTGGGGCCAGGGAACTGGAAATTGTTGATGTGACGTAAGGTGTCAGAGGAATCACGGATGTAGTTGGGAAGGGACTGGACAAGGGGAGAGAGAAGGGAGTCAAGATAACGAGAAATGAGTTCTGTGGGGCAGGAGCAAGCTGAGACGATCGGTCTACCGGGGCAGTTCTCTTTGTGGATTTTGGGTGGGAGATAGAAGGGGGCCGTCTGAGGTTGGGCGACTATCAGGTTGGAAGCTGTGGGAGGAAGATCCCCAGAGGAGATGAGGTCAGTGACAGTCCTGGAAACAATGGCTTGATGTTCAGTGGTGGGGTCATGGTCCAGGGAGAGGTAGGAGGAAGTGTCTGTGAGTTGACGCTCAGCCTCCGCAAGGTAGAGGTCAGTCCTCAGATGATCATTCTTATTTAACGTTGAGAAAGACAGGTCTCACAGGCACTTAAATGAGTCTGAAGGACTGAACTAACTCTTCCTGAAGTAAAGAAACCACCATAAGCTATTACCATCCTTCAGAGAGTGTTTTTGACAAGTTTTGGCCGATTGTAACAACCTGGTTATTATAAGGCTCCAGGCATCTCTCCTTAGTAAAGGTACCTTTCCACAGAAGAGTTACAGAGATGGATTCTTGAGTTTAGATACAGAAGACTATATGAGACAACATATTTTCTGAATTACCAAAGTTTACCAAAGAACCAAACATGCAATTCAAGTTGATGGTAAATCAATCGCAACATTGATAGTTCTAAGAAAATAAAATATAATATTGCTTCTGTTAGAGAACCCAAGTCTTAAGTCTAAATAATGTTGCAGAGTGATATTTAAGCTATCCATCAATATTTAAAGTAATATTTACCTTAGACCCCCAAGTAGAAAGCTAGAGTTTTGCAAGTTACCTCTATCCCAATTAAGGAGAGAACTATTGTCGATACACTACAGCAGCTATACCTTTACCTTGAGAGATGCTGAAGTGAATCCAATTAATCTAAAAATCCTACTGTGTGGTTCCAATATTTATACCATAAAATAACTAAAGCATTAGGAAGCATATTGAACACACATGCTGGACAATATCCTTTGTTTTAGTTAGCATCCTTTATTTCAGTCAACATCCTTCAAACAAACAAGATACTGAGAGGTGCAAGTGGTGGTCACTATCCAGCTACACTCAGTTTCCATGATTCAGTTGACAAATGATTTAGGGGCATCCTTAAGTTTATCCATTATTAGCTTGTATTATCTTACAGTTTATCAGTTCCTCGCTGAGGTGATGGAGAGGCCAGTTCCTGTTTTGTCATGAACTGTCTTGTGTTAGAGAATGAATCATTTCCCATACCACATGATGTTGGTGTCCCTGAGCATACAAATGTGTCCAGGCATGATCTTCTAAACCTTTGTCCAACATATGAGCTCTGCTTTTAATTTTTAATCCCTACTTCATAGGAGAATCACTATTTTTAATCTTATAACTCCATATTTATAGCTGGATTCTTTCACACTGTCTGTGTAGATATGTTTTATGCCATGGACTCACTCAATGTGATTATTCTTGGCCTCTTTTGCTGTGATTGATAACATGGTGATCTCGTGTATGGTCACAATGTTAGGCTCTGTACATGCTGATAACCCTGTTACTGCTGGTCCACGTGTGTCCACCAGATTACAAGAATACATGAAAAGACTACATGAAAAACACAAAAATACTTGTGTTTTTCATGTGGACTTGCTGTAGCTGCATTTCAATATCAATGTGCTTATGCAATGAATGCATGACCCATTGTGCACAGTTAGTTTATCTGTGGTGGGTTTGTATCATTGACTTCCAACAATCTAGATAAACATCCTTCAGGATTCTGGGATTCTGACTGGTAAGATATTCGCACTCGCTTCCGTGTTGACTTTGACTGTGAGCGTGTGTTTAGTGCTTTTCCTTGGGCAAATGACATTGATGGTAACAAAAGTTTCTAACTGTTTGACTTCATCCACACATTGGGTGGAATTTTTTGTTTTTGAAACTGTGCCGTGCTAAGTGGATTCCATGGCACATTTACAGCTGGCCGGGATGGCAGAAAATCGCACCTGATTTTATGCTCATAAGCTAATTAATTATGCACTGGTGGGTATCTCTTCGAATCACATGGCTGGTTGGGAACTGATTCGTCTGCCCTGCCATTACATAAGGTCTCGGCGCCATATTCAAATGCCACTCGAAGCACACACATTTCATTCTCTCCAGCCCAGCTGTCTCCAGGAAATGGACTGAGATGGCTGCACACAAGAAAAAGAAGGTTGCACCCAGGTTTAGCTATGACTCTCTTGAGGCTTTAATCAGAGGAGTGCACAAACAACAGGATGTGCTGTACCAACAGATGGCTCCAGGAAGCACACTAGCCTCACCTCTTTGGCCTGGGAGGTGATAGCAGAACGAGTCAGTGTAGCTGGCAACCACCCCCACAATGCAATCCAGTGCAGGAAAAGGATGAATGATCTCATCCGTTCCACCAAGGTAGTTAATCTTCATCTCCCTCCGATATCAAATTCTCATGATGGCATCATGCACTGAAAGGGCTACACTGTTTAGGGATCTCACAATATTAGTGGGACACACATATCAGCACCGATTATTTCATGGATACCTTCACATCATCACCATCTCATCTATCATGCTGCACAAACTCCATCTTCAGCCTTTACTGGGAAGGGCTCACCACACACAGGAGGCATGCATGCTTCCCAACCTCTGCTCTATCCCTCCTCATCATATTCCACACCTTTCTTCATGCGGGTCAAGCTTGCCCAAAATAGGAGGGAGAAATTCCAGATGGGAGGAGGGAGAGCCAGCATCACAGAGATCACCAGGTTCGAGGAAGGTGCTGCCAAGCTGGCTGGAGAGGGCAGAGATTGTTCCTGTGGGGAAGGTGAGATCAGCTTCTCCAAGCAATCTAGTATGGATGACACCTCCATGAGTGAATCATATCCCGACATTCTCAATGCAATCTTGTATGCTGCCTGCTCATGAATTGAATCTGTCTTCTCTCTTTTACTGACACCAGCAGGTCCACTCACACCAGGAGGGCCAACATAAGCTCCAGCCCCTAGCCCACCTCAGATGAGCAGGCTGAGGAGCAAAGCTAAGAAGATCAGTTACTGCATCCAACTGCACCCTCCACCAGTGCAGAGACACACACCTTGGTGGGTTATAGCTCTAGGTTAGGTTCGAGGTCACCTTCTGGAGAACACCTCACTAACACGTCGCCTTAGCAGTCAGGGGCAGTGACAGCCCAGGCCTCTGGCACTCAGAGGGTTGCTGGAGATCAGGCACCCTTTGAGTCTGAGTCAGATGATGAACCACTGCAAAGCTGCCACCGAGATATTGCTGGAGATGCAAAGACAGGCAGCTAAATATCAGGCACAGATGCGAGAATCACTCAGAAGCCTGCAGCGAAGGATGGAGTTCATTCAAGTTCTGTCTTATGTCAATTCCCTGACATATGAGCTCCTCAAGATCAGCATAGGAATGGTGGTGACCTCCTTGGAGACCTTGGTCCTGCAGGTTTTGCCGGATTTGTGCTCGGACCGGCACACGATGGCTATAGGCATTTGTGGGATCCATCAGTGACGAGGTGAGATGAGGCCAGGGCACCTGTCTTCCCTCCAGGTGCTTCTTCTCCTCAAGGATTTGGGAGGAGGCCTTGAGCACCCACAGGGAGAAACAGCATCAATTGGATACACCAGGGGCCTCCATTCAGGACACTTCAAGGGCATCCGGCCGCTCTAAATCCCCTCTGCCTGTGACCCCCATCCACTCCAGCTGATCAGGCTGAGAAGGATGAATCCGCCCCTGAGCAGGAGACCCTCATCAGGCCGGAGCCCTCCAGGCCTTGGGCCATGAGAGGATGTCATCACAGCCTCTATCAGCAAGCTGCCTCCACCTCTGCTGCGGATGTTGCGACTGAACCCAGATGTAGCAGTAGGGTTGGAAAAATTAAGAAATATTAGTGTCATTTCTAGGTCATGGGTGTTCAATTACTGTATATGTCTTGCACTTTTGTAAATACATTTGATGTCAATGAGAACAGTTTAGTCATTTGAAGGTGTTGTGCATATTCATATATGTGTCTTCTTATTGCGAGGATGAGTCATCCTCCCACTCAGTCATCGCCGCCCTTAATGCGCCTCACATTAATGCAAGGTCAACTTCACAGAAGATAGTTACTGGAGCCTTATGTGTTGTTAAGGAAATGTGCCAAAATCATTATTGGGAAGTATGCGCTAAATACGTTTGTAACATAAGAACATAAGAATATAAGAAATAGGAACAGGAGTAAAACATTCGGCCCCTCGAGCCTGCTCCACCATTCAATAAAGTCATGCTGATTTTCTTGTATTTCGATTTCCACATTCCCATCTAACCCTGACAACCTTTGATTCTCTTGCCTAACAAAAATCTATCTATCTCTGCCTTAAGAATACTGTCTCCCCTACCTTCTGAAGCAGAGAGTTCCAAAGTCGCTGAGAGAAAACAATTCTCCTCATCTCTGTCCTAAAAGGGTGACACCTAATTTTAAAACAGTGCCCCCTAGTTCTGGACTCACCCACAAAAGGAAACATCCTTTCGACGTCCAACCTGTCAAGGCCGTTCAGGATCTTTTATCCTTCAATCAAATCACCTTTCACTCTTCTAAACTCAGTTGTAAATAAGTCCAGTCTGATCAATCTTTCTTCATAAGCCAACCTATTCAATCCAGGTTTCAATCTAGTAAACCTCCTTTGAACTACCTTCAATGCAGTTACATCCTTCCTTAAGTAAGGAGACCAAAACTGCACACAGTATTTGAAGGTACAGTCTCACCAGCTAAAGCATAACATCCTTACTTTTATGTTCAATCCTTCTCATAACAAAGGACTACATTCCATTAGCTGTACCTGCATACTAACTTGTCGATATGATTGGTTGTAAATCCCTTTCAGTGCAATGGCATGGCACTGAGGGACAGAAGGAAGTGGCTGTCTCCTGTTGCCTGCACCTTACTCCTCCTGGAATCTTGTGGCTATCAAGGTGGCATAAGCACATTTCCCATGTTGTGCTTCTTCAATGGCATCGTCACATGAAAGCTTACCCTTATCTTCCTCTTCAGGTTCCTGGCCATCCTCCTCTTCATCGTCCAAGGCGCTCTCAGCCTCCTCCATGTCTGCCTCTGGCAAGGGATCCCCTCCTTGAAGCCCCAAGTTGTGAAGGGTACACCAGACCAATACTCTGCTGGAGAGCCTCTCTGGGGTGTACTGCAGAGCCCTACCTGAGCAGTCCAAACATCAGAAGCCAATTAGGATGTCAATGGTTTGCTCGATTCTGGATTGTGTGGAGCTGTGCATTTCATTGTACCTCTCCTCCAAGGCACTCTGAGGGTGACGCATGGGTGTCATCAGCCAGCGTTTTAATGGGTACCCCTTATCCCCAAGCATCCATCCCTGTACTCGCTGAGGCCCTTCGAATATGTGAGGCACCTGAATGTGACTCAGGATGTATGAGTCATGGGAACTCCAGGGTACCTGACACAAAGATGCATAATCATATTTCTGATGATCACACATCAGGTGAACTTTGGAATGGAACCCTTTCCAGTTGATGAACATCAGAGGCTGATGCTATGGAGCCTTCAAAGCCACATTTGTGCAATCAATTGCACGCTGCACTCTAGGAAAGCCTGAGATAGCTGCAAACCTATTAAATTTAGCAGCCTGGCTAGCTTCAACAAGTGTGAATTTCACATAATGATGAGCTCTACTGTGGAGGGTACCTGTCACCTTTTTGATGCCTTTATGTGTGGTGGCCTGTGAGATGTCACCTAGGTCCCCTGTGGATCCCTTGAGTGATCCACAGACAAAGAAATTGAGCACAGGGGTGATCTTCAGGGCCACAGGGAGGGGATGTCCTCCCACTCCACAGGGTATTAGATCCTCACACAGAAAGTGGCAGATGTGATCCACCAGATCTCTGGACAAACACAGGCATGCATGGCATTGTCTCTCACTCATCTGCAGATAGGAGAGTCTTCTTTGGTAGACCCTTGGTCGAGCGAGTCATCTTCGTGGGATGGGTCTAACCCCCTCATCCTCTGATTCTTGCTTGGGCTCCCTTCGACCTCAGGCGGGGCCTTCTTCCGAAGCTATGCTCGGTGGTGCCGGGCCCTTCTTCCCCCACCCCCCTCCATTCAACGAGTACCCTCAAGAAGGCAGCATTGAGCCCAGGATCCATTATTGTTTCCTCTTTCTCTCTGTGGACTGATAGATATAAGAGATCAATGAATAACGCGGAAAAATAATAAAGCTCCCACTCACAAGCAAAAAGCCACTGTCATGGCCTCGAGCTGCATCTGTATTATAGCCTTGTAGTTGATACAGTCTTGTATCAACAAACATACAAAGCAAGGTGACTAAGATGCCAACCCTGATACATAATATCTCTATTCTACAGAGTTTGGAAAAGATTTGGACACATTAATGACGTGCGCCACCTTACCAAACTCTCTTCTCCAATCTCAGATCTGACATACTGGTTAAAGTTAATGTGTACATGAGTAATGGCCCTTTGGCCCATTATCTGTGTCAGCTGGAGAAAGCACCTTAGAGGCTTTCATTGATGACCTGGTATACATGCAGCAGTTGTGCTTCCTTAATGGTTGCCTGCATTCCCAGTTTTCACATTCCTGTATGTTAATGCTGAAATGAAGTGATTGTGAAGCCCATGATTCCAGCAGTCTCTTTTAAAAGTGCCAAAAATGGCAATGTTTCCAATTAAACCTTCCCAAGGAGATCTTCCACTTTCCTCTCATCTCCGACTTCATTTCAGTGTTTTGAGTGCAAGCAGACTGAGGCTGCCTCATGAAATGGGGCACTTGATGCAGCCCTGGGCTTCTCCAATACTGACTCTGACTCCTTCTGTCCAGCAGCAAAAGGTATACGATCCATAACAGCTTGTGATAACAGCATTCAGCTCTCTAGTTGAAGTGTTAGGAAACTTGCCTCCATCTCTCGATCTTCCTCTTCCTCTCATCCATCTTCCATCTGAAGAAGGCATTTGCTCAATGAGCACTACAACCTCAGCCCCTCATCTGCATCTCAGTAGTACCTCAGCCCACTACCAGAAGTATGACGCCAATCTATAAACCCTTGTTTGGGGGCTGGTAGCTTACCCAGTGTCAATCATCTAATTATTCTGACCAATGGATACAGGAAAGGTATTCAAAACGTCAGGGTGGTTACCACCCCCAACCCCTTGTGTGCACCCTACTCGCAGTCAGCTTTTTAGTTTACATCTTGCTGAGGGTCATATCTTGGTCCTTTTTAAACAATTGCATAGATAAGGGAATATAGAAGACATCATCTTAACTTAGGAATGACAACATAAGTGACTTTGCCTGTTTCAACAGGCTGTTTAAAAATTGTTGCCTCTTTAGAAAGCTTTTTAGAGGCTGTTATATTATACAGAACCTATCTGTTTATATTCATGGCCCCAATTTCTTACAATCTCTCTCCAAATTTTCCAGCCCCACCTGCCACGAAACCCGCTGCTGGCTGGAGGGGAAAATTCTGCCCATTGTGCCACATTCACAATGTGGAAAGCCTGCTCATTTCCTAGTTGAAGATCTTTCTGCTCTGCATCTTCACCTGGGTTTATCTTGCCATTGATCTCGTGTGTGTGCTTGTGCTTATGTGGGTCACTGGCACACCCCCTGTTGTTGCTGCCAGTATGCGGCACATACATCTTACTTCTGATCGCACCTCCGGAACCAGATTTCCTGCACAGGCGAGCCCAATGTCCTTTTACACCATATAACTTACAAAGGTCTTGGAAGGCTGGACAGTTTCACAGTGGGTGCAGCAGGCTGACCATGTGACTTGCTTGCTTCCTGCATCCTGGCTACCGCACCAATACCGGTATAGTACCTAATGCTTGCAGGTATTGTTGTTCAGCTACAATGGCTTCATATTTTTTGCCATTGTTTATTAGTGTGTCAATAACACGATCTTTCTTTTTCTCCAAAATATCATTTTGGAAATCTTCAATTGACGTTGAAGCCATAGCCAGCTCCATTAGTCGTTTGGACAGCTCAGCTTCTAAGAAATCACACTCCTTGCCCTTGTCGCGGCACTTGCTGATGAACCAATTAGTTGATTCTTGTGGCTATTGTCTGCAAGACATCATCTCTAAAAAATGTATTCTAAAGTTCACATTTACACAAAACTGATTTTCCAGCTTGTCTCACAGCTTGGTAGGATCCTTCTGATCCTCCTCAGACAGACCTGAAGTGTTGACAATGGAACCCCTTGTTTCCAATTGCTGTTTACCCAGTTCTGTGATAGATACATCTAAAAAGCTTAGCCCCATCCTTTGTTTAAAAGGCTTAAATTCAGATAGAACATCTGTGACCTCCCCAGTACATGCAGGGGAACTTGGTGGTCATCCCTGATGTTTTCTGTCATTTACAAATGCTGTTAATGTGTGGGGCGATTTGTAGCTCCATGGGGAGACTCAGTGATGCAGCTGCCCTGTGTTTATTTCTGTCTCTCCCTCCTTATTTTGTTTGCTGGAGTTGAGGTTTTTCTTTGTTTTGTGCAGGAATGACAGTGGAGGACGTTGCAACGTCCCTGCACCTTGTACTGTCTAATTCTAAATCGACTGCCCGATTCACCACTGATTCAGCTACCCCACAAATCAGGTACTCACTTCTGGCCAAAATTTTACATCATGCGGGCGGACGCACACCTGACCCAAACTAGCATAAAATCCTGCGAGATGATGTTGCATGAGTGTCCAGATGTCATCGCGCAATATTTCGCTCGGCGGATGCACGCAAAAGTTAGAAAAGCATCTGCCAGCAATTAATCGAGCAATTAAGCTCATTAATGGCCCAATTGTAAGCAATTTTTTTTGGCTAGTCCAACATTACAGTTGGTGGATGGGCCAATCGGCCAGGCAGGCTTTACATTTTTGATGAAACCTCATCCAAGGGCAGGATGAAATCTCCATTCGGATTTAAAATAAAAAGAAATACCTGGGCACTTTTTTTTATGAAGTATGCTTTCAGGTGCTTGATTGTGCTGCATGGACATTTTTTGCAGCATTTTTGTATTTTATTTTATTATTCGGAGATCTGCAGCTCCCTTAGGCATCTGTCTGCCTTCAGGGAGCTCAGTGGAAGCAGTCACCAGGACCTGCTGATGCCCACCCACTTCCCCCCCAGCGGCAGTGCTGAGCCTATCTCAGGGCATATTTCATGCTGGCAGGCCGTTAATTGGCCAGCCAGTGTGAAATCACGGTCAGGGGCCGATCATGTTCAGGGGAGGGTTTCCCATTGGCTCCTGGGCCCGCTGATCGCGTGCACCCAACGAACGCAAAGCTTAGACCACTGTCTGCAGAGTAACTCTGCCTCCCGGAGTCTTCAATGCATACACAACTTTTGTATAGCACAAAATCTTGTCTGTGGCTTTTCCTGTGATCTTCATAATTTTGTTTAAGAGGAACCACTACTTTTAGCCATGTTGTAGTTCAATGTTTGCTTAACACAAACTTACCAATCTTAAACAGGACTAGTAAACTAAACATAGGTTTGGTTTAGTTGAAGATGTAGTTCATTATTGCTCAGCAGACAAATTTACTGTGATGATTCAACAGCAATTGTTAACAGGAAAGTACAATTCCTTCACACCACTTAAACTAAAACTCCTCTGAAAACTCTTCTTTCTTCCATCTTAACCCATTTTTTAATCCAATTTATTTTTACTTTTTTCCCCAGCTACTTCCCCCACCCCAACCCACAGGGCCATCTGTCACTTGTTCTTATGTTTTGCTTTCATGGAGTGCTGACCCTTGTTCTGCTAATAACAAATTATGCTATCTTACCTTTGTGCCACGACCAGCACCTTCTTTAGTCCTTATCACTACCATTAACACTCCCTTTGTCTTGTGTACATGGCATTTTTGTCAAATCTCTCCTAAGTTCCCACCTCTCCCTGACCTGTTTTGCTTCACCAGCTCCTCTTAAACAGTATGAAATCCATTATATTTCTACCTCTCTTCAGCTCTGAAGAAGAGTTTTATGGACTCGAAATATTAACTTTGTTTCTCTCTTTATAGATGCTGCTAGACCTGATGAGGTTTTCTAGCATTTTCTGTTTTCACTCCTCTGAACATGTCTGCCGGTCACCTGGTTTACATCCTGACTACTTCCTCATTAGCATATTCTCTCCTAAAGTGATATCATAACAGTTGCAGAGTCTGGAGTGAAGCTAAGTCTGGGGTAACAGCTGGGACTGGCAGGCAGGCCAGGTGAGGAGGTCTGGGCGGCTGGGTTTGAGAGAACAGGTGGGGAGAATTAAAGGTG
Source organism: Carcharodon carcharias (assembly GCF_017639515.1). Classification (NCBI taxonomy): domain Eukaryota; kingdom Metazoa; phylum Chordata; class Chondrichthyes; order Lamniformes; family Lamnidae; genus Carcharodon; species Carcharodon carcharias. The sequence continues at coordinate 143,286,691 of NC_054471.1, read as the reverse complement.
GGGGTAAGACTTTCAGGGAATGTGGCTCTGACAGGCACAGGGGGTCCTCAAAGGAGGTTCCCTACTTGCCTGATGCCCGCTTGCCCAGTAAGCTGCCTCTTCCTGCCACAGATACAGTAGTGGCAGGGGTGGAATAAGGCACTTAAGTGGCCATTAATTATGAATCAGGGTGTAGGTGATTTAACAAACATACTCACATTTCCTGACCTAGTTAGCTCATTAAATCACTCGCTGCGCTACATGCAAGACTGCGGCAGCATTCTCCTGTCCGCTCCTCAGACACCTCCAATCATGCCTTCTTGGCAAGAGCAGTAAGTTTCTTCCACTGGTAGGAAAATGATCTCCCTTCTTCTCCTGACTGCACCATTGGAAACTCAAGGGAAGCATTGTTAAATCTTGGTGCTGGCCTTGCTTGTTCTTAGTCCATCTTGAATAGCTGTCCTTTCAAAACTTTTTAGTTCCTCTATATTCCATTTTTGCATTGGCTGTTTAATTGTTGAGTTCAGATCACATCGTGCAGGTGCACATCACGCCTGCTGTCACAGTTGGGAGATGCAAAACCTGGCCCAAGATCCTGGACTTAACTGTTCCATGGGCCTTGGTCTTTTCCTTCTGCAGTCCTGGTAATGGCCCTGATGCCTCCTTGGCGCTGCCGGGACTGATGGAGCTACCGGCCAATCTGATTGGCTGGCAGGTCCAGAGGTTGGGACTTCCACCCCAATGAGGGGTGGAAGTCCTACTGGCCCTCACTAGTCTTCTCCATAGTGCTTTATTTCAGCTCCAGAATGGAGGGGAAGCATGCCATCGGCTCTTACCCCCACCATCGCCCCCCCCCACCACCCCATATTATTCAGACCTCAGTGTCTGTAGTCACATATCTAGAGCCCCCTAGATGTAAAAGTGCTTACAGGGTAAGATAAGGCAGAAAAGGAAAACTCATATCAAACACTGATAACACAGTACTACAGAGAGCCAGAAGGAACATAGAAAGTGGAGGGGTGTTATCAAAAAGGAAATTAGGGAAGCAAAAAGACGGCATGACAGAATATTGTCAACTAAAATCAAAGTGAAGCCAAAGATGTTCTATCAATACATTAAGAGAAAGACGATAACTAAGAATAGAGTAGAGCCTATGAAAGACCAAAAAGGTAACCTATGTATGGAGGTGGAGCATGTGGGTATGGTTCTTAATGTATACTTTCTATCTGTCTTCTCAAAAGAGGGGGAGAATGCAGATATTGTTGTTAAGGAGAAGGCATGTGAAATATTGGATGTGATAAATATAGGGAGGGAGAGGAAATATTAAAGGGATTAGCATCCTTGAACTTGGATAAATCATTGGGGCTGGATGAAGTGTATCCCAGGCTGTTAGAAGAAGTTGGGGAGGAAATACTGAACGGTCTGACCATCATTTTCCAATCTTCACTGAATGCAGATGTGGTGCCGAAGGATTATACCTTTGTTTAAAGAGGGAGCAAAGGATAGACCAGATAATTACAGGCCAGTCAGTCTGACCTCAGTGGTGGGCAATTTATTGGAATCAATTCTGCGGGACAGGTTAAACTCTTACTTAGAAAGACACCAATTAATCAAGGACAGTCAGCATTACATTTGTTAAGCGAAGGTCATGTCTGGAAGATTTGAATTTTTTGAGGAAGTAACAAGGAGGGTTAAGGGTAGTGCAATCGATGTGGTCTAAATGGATTTGAGCAAGGCTTTTGACAAGGTCCCACATGGCAGACTGGTTTAAAAAAAGCCCATGGGATCCAGGGGAACGTAGCAAGTTGGATACAAAATTGACTCAGTGGCCTGAAATGAAATGTAATTGTTAATGGATGTTTTTGTGACTGGAAGGCTATTTTCAGTGGGGTTCAGCAGCACTCAGTATTAGGTCCTCTGCTTTTTGTGTATATATTAATGATTTGGAATTAAATGTAGGGGAAACAATCAAGAGGTTTGCAGACAATACAAAAATTGACTGCATGGTTGATAGTGAGGAGGATAGCTGGAGACTGCAGGAAGATATCAGTAGACTGGTTAGGTGAGTAGACAAGAGACAAATTGAATTCAATCCAGAGAAGTGTGAGGTGATGCATTTGGGGAGGTCAAACAAGGCAAGGGAATACGCAATAAATAAGAGGTTACTGAGAAGTGTAGAGGAAGTGAGGGACCTTGGAGTGAATGTCCACAGATCCCAGAAGGTAGCAGGTCAGGTTAATAAGGTGGCTAAGAAGGCATATGGAATCCTTTCCTTTATTAGCTGAGGCATAGAATATAAGAGCAGGGAGGTTATGCTGGAGCTATATAAAACATTAGTTAGGCCACAACTGGAGTACTGTCTGCAGTTCTGGTCCCCTCATTATAGAAAGGGTGTTATTGCAATCGAGAGGGTACAGAGGAGATTTATGGGGATGTTGTCAGGACTGGAAAATTGCAGCTATGAGAAAAAATTAGATAGGCTGGGGTTGTTCTTCTTGGAACAGAGGCTGAGGGGAGATTTGATTGAGATGTACAAAACTGTGAGGGGGCTGGATAGAATGGGTAGGAGGGGCCTATTTACTTTAGCAGAGAGGTCAGTGACTAGGGGACCATAGATTGAAAGTGATTAGTAGAAAGATTAGCGAGGAGATGAGGAAACATTTTTTCACCCAGAAAAAACTCATTGGAACTCAATGCCTGAAAGGGTAGTTGAAGCAGAAACTCTCAACTCATTTAAAAGGTGTCTGTAGATGCACCTGAAGTGCTGTAACCTGCAGGGCTATGGAGCAAACACTGGAAAATGGGATTCTGCTGGGTGGCTCATTTTTTGGCCTCTTTCTGTGCCATAAACTTTCTATGATTCTATATCAATATTGACCAGCTGGGTGATGTATCAAATAGGCATTGCCTGTAGAAGGAATCAATCCCTTAAATGCAAGAGGAGACTGGAGAAAATTGATGCAAATAATAAATAAAGAATTGGACAGATACAAACAAAAGCATGTTACTGTTCATGATAATTGATTGTACATGCTTTGATTTTCAATAAGTTTTGCTCATTTTGGGAATGTTCAAGGCCAAAGGTTTATGACAGAATTGAACCTGGCAACAGCAACTGGAAGAAATAAATGATTGTTGCTACACTTAGAATATAATATTCACAGCACCTATAAGATTTTCATGGAAATGCCAAAATGGGTTAAAGATTACATTGAAAACAGTCAGAACTTCACCACCCCATATCTTCTTGAATGTGTGACAATTTAAAGTTTTATTTATGTAGAACAGCAAAGAAAGATTCCGACACTACTGCTGGAGCTGCTGTACTGCAACCTTAGGCATCTATGTCTATGTGATCTGTAGCCTCCGTAATACCAACACTTCAAGCTGCCCTAACTCCAACAATTCTACTTGATCACAGTCCGTAAAAAGTGGGATGCCCTGCATCCCACAAAATGAATGCAATTCTTCTTCATTTTTAGCAGATTGTTCTTTTATTTCCAGCCACTGACATTGCTCAGTTGCATTACTCATTCTTGTATATAGGACCTGTTTATTGATTGAATGTTGTTTTACCCTGGAATCATGTAATATGCTTTATTTCTTCATTTGTTTCATATTTTTATTGCTGGAAGAGCAACTATGATGAATATTCCTGCTTGCAATTTTGAGAGAGGAACATACTCTGCAGAGATTACATTATCAATCAAGACAGGGGATAAAATACAATGCTGTGATAGCATGCTGGGAACAATGAGCTTGGCTCAACAGAAGTTGTGTGATGTTGTGTTGAGTCGATTGTGGTACTTGTGGAATCTTATACAACAGCCCTGTGTACCATCCTGCATGCTGAGAGCAGCTGATTGTTTCCAAAATATGTTCATTATAATCAATATTCATCACAGTCACAACACAGAATATGTTGCAGGTAATTTTATAAATTCACACTGATGACAGGGGGCTTCACCCATATTGGCAAGAGTCTTGCTGCCCTTCTGATGGTATAGACAGCCATGTACCCCTTAACATTTAATATTAAATTAAACTAAATTTAAATTTGAATTAAATCCAGCTTCTGGGCCCTCCAGCCTAAAGCGACAAACCCACAGTTACTGTATGGTAGGAATTTTGTGCCTTCTCCCATGGCAAGTTTGGTGGAGGAGGCATTTAATCAGGTGGGAGCTGAGCGAATTACAGCAGAGGTAGGAAGAAGGCCTTAAATGGTCGTTACTTGGTCACTTAAGGGTCTCGAGTGCAGGATCCCCAAGCAAGTCAAGTGCAGGAAGGCTCATGGACAACACAGGTATGCTTGTCATGCTTCCCACACGGTGAGCCCTCTGCTCGCTGCTGGGTTAATACCAGCAGCAGCAGGGTGAGGCCCTTAAGTGGGAATTAATTGCCCTTTTAAGGGCCTCAATTGGCAGTGGGGCAGGAAGGCTGTCCATGATCCTTCCTGCCATGGACTTAATTGGGGTGGAGGCAGAAAGGTAACGGGGTCCCCACCCTTAACCCTCCCGCCTGATTAAATGCCCCCCATCGGGAGGGCATTAAATTCCGCCCATGATGCCAGAATCCTGCAGCAAAGTAAAGGATTTTAGCTGGAGTGAAAGTCTGCTTTTCATCCTAGCAAAACACAAGTTATATCTTTTGAAGAATCAATTGACATCTCTTTTATTAATAGTATCTAAAGGAATAGTTCACCTTTGTCCACATAGGCTGTTTTCAAACATAGAGCCTCCATTAACTGAAAAAGTCTTTAAGGTGGCAGCACTTATACAGTCCTTTTGCATTTCAGTTATTGTCGCCAACAAGTATATCATATAATTTAAAAAATGTTTAGTTCACTTATTGGGAAATCACAACACCTGAATAAATCAATTTGATTTTTTGTATCTTCTGCCCCCGCAGGAGGTGAGGAAGGATGCAAAAGGGCCTGAAAGTTTGGAGGGTCGGCATCAGGTCCAATATCCAACGCCTCCCTGCCTCCACCGGCTGTAAGCTGTGGCCGGGAAGACCCATGGTCAAACTTCCTGCCCCGCCCCTTTGAGACACTTCGGTGGCTAATTAGTGACCACTTAAGGGCCTCTTCCCACCTCCGCTGCAATGTGGGCTGCATGTCAGCTGGAGGGGGGATGGGAGTTCCCTCAGTTTGCACTAATCTGGGCATGGACATGGGGCAAGGGGGTGGCTGCTGACAGCCATTCCCCCCATTCCCCCCTCTCCGTGACCCCCACACTGCAAACCCATCCCATTAGTTGCCTTTCCTCCTGGGTCCTGGTACTCTGGGGTCAGAGGCTTGGCCTAAATAGCCAAGTGGTTATGGTACTGGGTTTGTAACCCCAAGATCAAAAGTTCAAATCTCACAATGGGAAACAATGTAACTTCATCGGGAAACAGATGGAAACATGTTTGTACTCGAAAGAGTTACTCTGGGGTCAGAGGCTTGGCCTAAATAGCCAAGTGGTTATGGTACTGGGCTTGTAACCCCAAGATCAAGAGTTCAAATCTCACCATGGTAAACAATGTAACTTTATCTGAAAAAACAGATGGAACCATGTTTGTACTCAAAAGAGTTACTCTGGGGTCAGGGGGTGGGTGGCTAGTGGGTTTTGTTCCAAACAGCAGTCACAGCCTCCTCCATGGTGTTGTCAATCATAGGAGCTGCCAGCCTCTGATTGGCTAGCAGCTCTTGGTGGGTGGGACTTTCACCTCCAGGGACTGGATTCTGGTGTCCCTGGATCTGCTTGATTTGCATAAGATCTGGCAGGCCTTCTAAAGAAGAGGCAGAGCAGGTCTCTCACTGACTCTCCAGCCAGCAGAGAGATCCTTGCTGCTAACACAAGATTCCGCTCTATGTTTTATTTTAATAAACTCTTGACAGAAATGCCCGAGGGAAAAACCACCATGTTAGGAACCGGTTCCTCATCAAACTGTCCTATCCTGGCATAAGTTTGTCCCAATCTGGCTTGAAATGGGCTGCACTGGAGGTGACTGGATCTATTGGTCTCGTCTGAAATTCAGTTCAAGCCCAGCTCCAGGCCCAGACCTTGAGTCGGCATCAGTAGTTTGCAGTTGTCTTTTCAGCAGACTTTAAAACTCACTTTTTCTCCTCATAATTGCCCGTGTTCTTGTATTGAAATCCATTGGAGGGGCACGTTTATTTTCATATTTTCCCATTTCTTTTAAAAACCTCCCCCAAGACAGGAATTGCAGCGCCCTTCACCCTCCTCTCTTTCCGCCTGCCCCCTCCCTTCTTTCACCTCTCCTCCCCCTTTCTGTCTCCCCTCCCCTCCTACCCCCCCTTCCTTCCCCCCCTAATTCCCTCTCTCTTCCTTCCCCCTCCCCTTCTTCCCCCTCCTTCCCCTTCCCTTCTTTTGCCCCTCTGCTCTTTCCCCCTCTCCCCTCCTTCCCCTCTCTCTCTCCCCCTCCCCTCTTTCCCTTTCCCCTCTCATCTTTCCCCTCCCCTCTTTCCTTCTCCCCTCTTTCCCCCTCCTCTCTTTTCCCCCCTCCTCTCTTTTCCTTCCTCCCCTCTTCCTCCCTTCCCACACCCCTTATTTGAATGAATGGTCGATGGAAAAGTGAGTTTATTCTCTACAATTTAAGGCCATTCTCTTGAACTTTCTCATGCAGGTATACTATCCAAAGTATGGCTGCTGCTACTGATAAGTATTTGTATGTCCCCTTCCTTGATGATAAGGGGGTCTCCATCAAACAGGACGTAAAGAAACTTGACCCCAAGATGCACCATTCCACAAAAGTACACATGTTCTGATGGATTCAGGCAAGCAAAGGCAGCTCTGATGACTACGACAGTTGTCATATCTCTGGGGAGCTGAGGATCTTTACTTTAAAGCGCCGGTCATACTGCTTGTAGGTAATGGAAATGCTGATTGTTAGTGAAATTGGGAATTGCCTCTGAGAAGTTGATTAATTATTGCTCCTGTCTCCGCAGAGTCCCCCGAGGCTGTAAGAGCAAAAAGGGAGCGGGCAGGCTTCTGCTGTCTCGTGTCATGGATAGCAGTGTGGAGGAGAGCTGTGATGAACTTACTGGCATGAGCAGACCAATGCTGAAGAGGGTGTTTGATGCCACTGGTGTGGCGAGGGTAGGTCCTCTTTGTCAGCAACTCATTTTGTTTCATCACATTACAATTAATGTTGTCTTCAAAGAAGGACTGCATGGACATTTTATGTCAGCTGTACATGGACAGTGCCAAAACCATTCATAACCTCTAAATTTTCATTGAGGATACCCATCATCATGTTGAGTGGCACTACCACTGTGCTAAATATGATAAATTTTGAAAAGATCTAGCAGCACAAAACAGGGCATCCATGAGGCGCTGTGTACCATCAACAGCAGAAAAATTGTATTTGACCACAATCTGTAACCTCATGGTCCAGCATATCCTCCGATCTGCCATTTGCATCAAACGGGGGTGGGGGCGGGGAGGGGTCAAACCTGGTTCAATGAAGAGTGCAGGAGGGCATGCCAGGAGCAGCACCAGGCATACCTAAAAATGAGGTGTCAACCTGGTGAAGCTACAATACAAGACTACAGGTCTACGTGCTTCCCAACCAATGGATCAGACCTAAGCTCTGCAGTCCTGTTATATCCAGTCATGAATGGTGGTGGACAATTAAACAACTCACTGGAGGAGGAGGCTCTACAAAGATCCCCATCCTCAATGATGGGGAACCCAAGCACATCATTGCAAAAGACAGGTCTGAAACATTTGCAACTGTCTTCAGCCAGGAGTACAGGGTGGATGATCCATCTTGATCTGCTCTTGAGGACCCCATCATCACAGATGCCAATCTTCAGCCAATTCAGTTTGCTCCACGTGATATCAAGAAATGGCTGAAGGCACTGGATACTGCAAAAGCTATGGGCCCTGACAACATTCTGGCAATAGTACTGAAGATTTGTGGTCCAGAATTAACCTCTCCCCTAGGCAAATTGTTCTAGTACAGCCACAACACTGGCATCTACCCGACCATGTGGAAAATTGCCCAAGTATGTTCTGTCCTCAAAAAGCAGGAAACCCGGCCAATAACTGCCCCATCAGTCTACTCTCAATGACCAGCAAAGTGAGGAAAGATATTGTTGACAGTGCTATCAAGCAGTACTTACCCAGCAATAACTTGTTCACTGACCCTCAGTTTGGGTTCTGACAGGGTCACTCAGCACCTGACTTCATTACAGCCTTGGTTATACATGGACAGAAGACCTGAACTCAAGAGGTGCGGTGAGAATGACTGCCCTTGACATCAAGGCCGCATTTGACCAAACATGGCATCAAGAAGCCCTAGAGGTAAAGAAGTCCATGAGAATCAGGGGGAAAACGCTCCACTGGTTGGAGATATACCTAGCATAAAGGAAGATGTTTGTGGTTATTGGAGGTCAATCATCTCAGCCCCAGGCATCACTGCAGAAGTTCCGCAGGGAAGTGTCCTCAGCCAACCACCTTCAGCTGCTTCATCCCCTTCCCCCCATGACAAGATCAGAAGTGGGGATGTTCACTGATGATTGCACAATGTTCATCACTATTCATGACCCCTTGATACTTAAGCAGTCCATATCCATATACAGCAAGACATACGGCAGAAAATTGAGCTCGGTGGGCGGGTGTGCACCCAACTCAGCTGAGTATAAATGATGCTCGATAACATCAGGTGAGCATTCTGCCGTCATTGCGTAGTCCCCCGATATTTCATTCGGTGGATGTGCGCCAGAGTCGCAGCACGCCTGCTGACCCTTAAAAGGCCTATTAAGGCCATTGAAAAGGTAATTAATTTCAAACTTATGCTGCCCGTCCAACCTTACAGTTGGCGGACAGACGAAAACACCAAGGGGCCTTTGCACATTTTTGGAAAAGTCATCCACGGGCGAGATGAGGTTTCCTAAAGCAAATAAAAAATAAAATAAAAATTCACACGAATTAAAAACATGTCCCTGCTCATGTGACAGAGTCACATGAGGGGACATGTTTTATGAAATTTTTATTGTCTTCATTGTTGAAAACAGCGTTTCATCTCCCTGAGGCAGCTCCGTGACTCAGGGAGATTGAAGCGCTCCGCTGCGCGCATGTGCAAAGTTCGTGTTAGACCCGTTTTCTCTCCTCTCCCCGCCCACACTGGCAGCGCTAAGCGCTGCTGCTCACGTTCCACACTGCGCAGGCCTTAATTGGCCCGCCCATGTAAAATCGTGGTGCAGTGCCGATCAAGGGCAGCGGTCGGCTTCCTGACTGCCCCTGCTGAGCACCCCCGCCAAGGGCAAAATTCTGTCCCTACACGACATTCAGCCATGGGCTGACAAATGTCAAATAACATTCATGATACACAAATGTCAGGCAATGACCATCTCCAACAAGAGAGAATCTAACCATCTCCCCTTGACATTCAATGACATTACCATCGCTGAATCCCCCACCACCAACATTCTGGGGGTTACCATTGACTAGAAACTGAATTGGACCAGCCATATAAATACTGTGGCTACAAGAGCAGGTCAGAGGCTGAGAATTCTGTAGCAAGTAACTCATTTCCTGACTCCCCAAAGCCTGTCCATGATCTACAAGGCACGAATCAGGAGTGCGATGGAATACTCTCCACTTGCCTGGCTGAGTGCAGCTCCAACAACACTCAAGAAGCTCAACATCATCCAGGACAAAGTAGCCTGCTTGACTGGCACCCCATCCACCACCTTCAACATTCACTCCCTCCACCATTTGCGCACAGTGTGTACCATATACAAGATGCGCTGCAGCAACTCACCAAGGCTCCTTCAACAGCACATTCCAAACCCACGACCTCTACCACATAGAAAGACAAGGGCAGCAGATGCATTGGAACACCATCACCTGGAATTTCCCCTCCAAGCCACACATATATCGCTGTTCCATCACTGCCACTGGGTCAAAATCCTGGAACTCCCTTCCTAACAGCATTGTGCGTATATCTACACCATATGGACTGCAGCAGCTCAAGAAATTGGCTCACCACCACCTTCTCAAGGGTAATTAGAAATGGGTAATAAATGCTGGCCTAGTTAGCGATACCCGCATCCCATGGGCGAATAAGTAAAAAAAAGGATGCCTCCATCAAATCTCTTCTGTGTGCTAGTGTATTAAAGTCCAAATTAACCAATCTTTCCTCATAACTCAAGTCTCTAACCCCTGAATATTATCTGTTTAGATCACTTCTGCATGTTTTCATAGCATGACATCCTTCAGGTTCACAAAACTAGACAGAATATTCGAACAGTAGCCTAGCCAACGATTTGCATTGGTTTAGCCTCATCTATTGGCCTTTGTCTTCAATACAGATTTGATATCTGATATGCTTCCTACAGTTTTTTCTTCTTGTCCCCCTGTATTTAAAGATGATTTCTGAGTCTCTCAGCTTCTCTACTCCTCCACTCCTTTTAAACTGTTACCAATTAGTGCATATTTCAATGTGCATTATTTTACATTCAATTACATTAAATTTAATCAGACATCTATCTACTAACCTGTCTACGTCCTCCTAAAATTGTGGGCCTATGTTAGAAACATAGAAACTAGGAGCAGGAGTAGGCCATTCGGCCCTTCGAGCCTGCTCCGCCATTCATTATAATCACGGCTGATCATCCAGCTCCTGCTTTCTCCCCATATCCTTTGCTCCCTTTCGCCCAAGAGCTATATCTAACTCTTTGAAAACATACAATGTTTTGGCCTTAACTACTTTCTTTGGTAGCAAATTCCACAGACTCACCACTCTCTGGGTGAAGAAATTTCTCCTCATCTCAGTCCTAAATGGTCTACCCCATATCCTCAGATTGTGACCCCTGGTTCTGGATTCCCCCACCATCGGGAACATCCTTCCTACATCTATTCTGCCTAGTCCTGTTAGAATTTTATAGGTTTCCAAGAGATCCCCCCTCATTCTGCTGAATTCCAGCGAATATAATCCGAACCAACTCAATCTCTCTTCATATATCAGTCCCGCCATCCCAGGAACCAATCTGGTAAACCTTCGCTGCACTCCCTCAATAGCAAGAACATCCTTCCTCAGATAAGGAGACTAAAACTGCACATAATATTCCAGGTGTGGTCTCACAAAGGCCCTGTATAATTGCAGTAAGACATCCCTGCCCCTGTGCTTGAATCCTCTGGCTATGAAGGCCAACTTACCATTTGCCTTCTTTACTGCCTGCTGCACCTGCATGCTTACCTTCAGTGACTGGTGTACGAGGACACCCAGGTCTCATTGCACATTCCCCTCTCTCAATTTATAGCCATTCAGATAATAATCTGCCTTCCTGGTTTTGCTATCAAAATGGATAACCTCACATTTATCCACATTATATTGCATCTGCCATGCATTTGCCCACTCATTCAGCTTGTTCAAATCACCCTGAAGCATCTCTGCATCCTCCTCACAGCTCACCCTCCCACCCAGCTTTGTGTCATCTGCAAATTTGGAGATATTACATTTAGTTCCCTCATCTAAATCATTAATGTATATGGTGAATAGCTGGGGTCCCAGCACCGATCTCTGCGGTACCCCGCTAGTCACTGCTTGCCATTCGGAAAGACCCGTTTATTCCTACTCTTTGTTTCCTATCTGCCAACCAGTTTTATATCCATCTCAGTACACTACCCTGAATCCCATGAGCTTTAATTTTACAGGCATAATTAATTAATGTTGGCACCTGGTCCCCCAATTCCTACAATTTGAAACCGTCATTCTTATGTAAAACCCTTCATGATTTCTTCCCTCCCATTTATAAGGTACCTATCAGTTGAAAATGGCAGGAAAACAGCGGCCACCCTGTCAACAACCCAAGCTTTCCCTGAGGCAGTTTCTTGCCCATGGAACTATCTGCTAATACTGATTGAACGTGGTTCAAGCACCACTGCACCATGGACTTTGCACCATTTTTGGGCATAAATTCAAAAGTGGCCCCGTTTATGAGTAAAGCTGCTGCCGCAGAAATAGGAATGTAAGACCACATTTACTCTGTTAACTACTTCCTTTTGCATTTTATGGTAACCCTGAAAATAAACTAAAATATTTAACCATAAAATAGAAAAACTGTTTCTACTGGCAAAAGAATGCAATTTTGGTTGAAGGATTACAGAATCATGCTGTCAAATGGTGTATTTTCCTGAGGTGACAGAGGAGCAGTTCCAATGGAATAGTGTGACCTGCATCTGAATGAAGTTTTAAAAGAAAAATTCAATGAATGTCCAGGCTGCCTTTGTGTTTTCTGCATTCAGTTTATTGATTTCCGAGCTTAAAATGGCTTGTTGCTGCAATGTGTTTGGCTTTACCTGCATCTGAAAATTTCTTTTTTTCTTTCAAATGGTTTCATAAAGAGCCAGAGCAGGACAACAAATGACCATCCTCAGCAGAGTGTCTGTACAGCAATTGTGAACAACGTACCTGACGTCAAAAGAATGGTAACACACAAAGATTGTTAGCTTTCAAAGTTTTCCTGAACTGTGACAATTCCAGTTTTTTTTCTCTCATTTTAGACTTTCATTTGATAAAGTGCACGAAGCAAGTTAGGGGAATGAAAAATAAGTTGGTTGCGTTCTGGTGTCCAGATATGTTATGGTGTCCGGTTACATTATGGTGTCAAGTTTCCTAGGGCCATTGGTCTCAACACATGAATAAAATTCAGAAAAGTCAATAATCCCAAAAGGTACTAGCTAGACCACACCAAGAATACTGTGAACAGTTTTGGTCCCCTTATCTAAGGAAAGATATACTGGCATTGGAGGCAGTCCAGAGAAGGTTCACTATGTTGATCCCAGGGATGGAGGGATTTTCTTAAGAGGAGAGGTTGAATCGGTTGGGCCTGTACTCATTGGAGTTTAGAAGAATATGAGGCAACCTTATTGAAACATATAAGATTCTTAGGGGGCTTGACAGGATAGATGCTGAGAGGCTGTTTCCCCTTGTGGGAGAGTCTAGGACCAAGGGCATATTCTCAGAGTAAGGGGTCGCCCGTTTAAAACAGAGATGAGGAGGAATTTCTTCTCTCAGAGGGTAGTCAATCTGTAGAATTATTTACCGCAGAGGGCTGTAGAGGCTTGGTCGTTAAGTATATTCAAGGCTTAGAGAGACAGATTTTTAATCGTAAGTAAGGGAATCAAGGGCTACGGGAAAAAGGCAGAAAAGTGGAGTTGAGGATTAGCAAATCAACCGTGATCTCATTGAATGGTGGAGCAGACTTGATGGGCTGAATGGCCTACAGCTGCTCCTACATCCTATGGTCTTACGTCCAGTTCCTGACTTCTTCTGACCCATTAAAAGTCAAGATTCAGTTTGAGCATGGGTTGGGTTTCACTAAGGTTAGTGACTTAAAAACCCAGCTAGGATATAACTAGAAACTCCAACTGAGACAGAAGTGGTGGCAAATTGTTTGACAGTGACATGTATTATCAGCAAATCTATCATCATATCCACTGTTCACACACAGATTTTCCTACTGGGACTGCTAGAAAGAAAACAGACCATATTGCAGCACTCTTATCAGTCCCTTGTGTGAGCAGCTAACTCAAATAGGAACTGAATGAGAGACATTGATCAGCTATTTAGTGTTTTGACTAACTGAGCCAAGTTACTTCCTACAAAGCAACATTTTGGAGAGACTATTCTTGTCAGTTCGTAACTAAAGTCGGGCAGTTAAACTGAACTGGTAACCAGATTCCGCATAGCCAGGCTAAAATGAGAAACCACCTATCAGATATTCAGGTGCATTATCATGAGAAAAATGCCCTCCTTCCCATCACAGATATCAGACAAAAATCATACTACATTCCAGCCCATCTTCGGTCCAAAGTGGGTATCACCTTTCTTTGCTCCACAATCACACAACTGATCTGCAACCATTCTTAAGCTGCTCTGTATTCCTCATATAATCTTACTGCATATAACGTACTTAGAAGAATCGTAACTCTCTTTGAGATAAAATGTTCCTTGGGGGCATGTAAAGTAGTTAATATTGATAGCCATTTAAAACAGATAGAAATTAATGGATGTTAATGATCAGTGTATTAAGTTGACTGATGGGCTTTTTGGTGGAAAGCCAAAGCCTGTCAGAAAGTGTTTTAGCTGTAAGAACAACAATAAAAATGCCTTAATGGAGGACATAATAAGAGCTATTTGTTTGGGATGCATCAATTACAACTTACTGTGTTAATGCAGTTCACTCCTGGCATTAAATTAGCTTGTAACATCAAACTGTGTAGAAAAATGCATTGTGTAAGTTTTGGTGGAACTGTTTTGCAGCGGACATAACAATAACTTCAGTGGGGTAATAAATTGTGCTGCTAGTAAACCAACAGCAAGATTTTTCAAAGCATGCATGCTGTGCTTTCTCAGCTCAAAGTATTTTATCACAAGAATGTTGTGTCTCAGTGACCCAAAGATCACAGTGAGATTCAATGTTATTTCAATTATTGACTTTATTTTGGAGAGGTTTGCCAGCTCCAGGAGTGGACCATAACATTCCCAGTTTAGAGGTTGCAAGTTCAGATTTCCCCTGCTTTGACTGCAATTTGAACACACTTTTCAGACAAGTTTCAATAGTGCCTCTTAAAGCTGTTATATCATGCTACACCTTTGGCAATGTAAGCCTGAAGCTCACTAATGTTATTTAGAATATTTTGAACATTTATGCTCATACAAACAATTGTGTCTGTTTAGCAATCTTAATCATTTTAATTGTTCTTCATTTTAATTTGATGTGGCTAATGGGGAGGGGGCAAAGGGGGTGCAATCTTTGTAGATTCTCTTGTATAGCAAAGGCGAGCAATCCTGGTCCGAATGTTTTAAGAAACAACCTTTTTGTTGGCAGCCTCCCATTCTCTTTCAAATGATATTCTACTCTCTTACCTCAGTAGCCGCTTGTGGTGAAGCATTCCATGGACTAACAGCTCTCAGGAAAGAAGTTTCTTTCTAACTTTCCTCTTGGCACTTTCAATCAGAATCCACTGGGGAATGATCTTTCACTGCTTACCCACAATAAAATACCCAGGTTTTACTCACTTAACCCTTTACTGGTCAGTCCTGCTGCTACTCGCCACATTGTTGTTGCTGCTGCCCTCAGTTCCAGAAGAAATGATGTGCCCCTCACCATTCCTGTTCCATAGTTTCTTTCTTTCTACCCCTGCCCAAGCTCCCAATCCCAACCCCAGGTCCCCAGCTCACCCCTCTGCCTCTGAGAGCCAATATTCCGGATTTCATGCCCCCAAATAGCACTCCTTGCCTTTCAACTTCCACCCAGCTCCCAACTGTTGCCAGTTGCGGCTCTCTGTGGTGGAGGAATGGACAACTCAGAGAGCCAGGAAGCACCCCCGCCACCCCCCCCTCGCCAACTGTCTGCTGGAAAACTTAAACTACTCAAAGCACCACCAAGGAAATCCTATGAGACTCCCAGGAAACCCAGGAGGGTTGGCCACCATTGTTCTGGCTGTTCTCTGGGTGACCTCAATACAATGTAAGTGCCATTGATCACACCCTAGACCTTGTGAAGCTAACAACCACATGGCCACTTTCATATCTAGAGAAACAATGTGGCTGCAGGTCTTCCTAAAACAGATTACAGAGAGTCCCTGTGTGCCTCTTCATATACAGAGCTCATCAGAGAGGTCCTCAAATGACCTGTGCTGCCTTGTATATTCTTTGAGGCATGAGGAATAATACATGCTGGGCTCCATTCTCTTTGAATGGTGCCCAACTTTCCATAGCTCCAAACTTTGCTGTTCTACCTGTATAAGGAGTGTGAATATCTTCCACCCAAATTGTAACTTATTGTGCGCTGATCCCACAAACAGCCTAGGACATAGAGGTACACAGGGGATGTGAATTCTCATTCCCATATCTTCCACCCAAACTTCCTCACAAAGCACTGTAAGTACATCAAAAACAGTGAGGAAACTCACAACCTTTATATTTTGGAATAGGTAAGTGCTAAAGATTAAACACAGCATTTGACAAATATTGGTCAGTTTATATTATCAGAGGATTTATGATAATCTAAATACTTGCTTATCTGAGGCTACAGTTAACTGTTGGATGCTGCAATATATTTCAAGGTGTGGAGAACTCATCAGGTGTAGTGTATGTGTACATTGTGGTAACATTCTGTTTCCACAAAAGAAAATAATGCACTGAATGTTTAAACGTATAAAATGGTGATCCAACAATAAAATATACAATTGGCAGATAACACTTTTTTCAAACCTGCGCACTTTACAAAAGAAATGTTTATATTATATTAACTCAGAACAAGGAAAACTAATTTATCCAATGTAAGAGTCCCTCTTATTGACTTCATTGATATCAATGCCATTGTGAGAAGACAGATTACAATAAAAATACAAAAGGATAAAAAGATAATGAACACTCGATGGTTTAAAATTCTAAGTACAATAACCAAAAAAGAAATGCGACAGCTATTTGAGTATCATTCTGTCAACCAGGAAAGAAAACGGTGAGTTTTGTGATTCACTGTGAACATATATAGAGAGAAACACTGACATACAGGGTTATGACTCTTTACTTGTACAACGAAGCATAAGATAGCATTGTGACCTTGTGATGACCATATTCCATGAAGTGTTACATGATCACCAACAAGGAAAGTGCCTAATGGATGTTATATAGAGCTGAGATGTATCCCTGTCACACTTCATCTAAACTGATACATTGAAATTGTTCACACTGTGCAGACCTGGCAATTACTGTCCAATTCCAATCTATTCCAAACATCCACCGTAATGAAAAATAATTAAGAGCTTGAAAATTAGTTTTCACATGAAATGGTTTCAGTGACTGGACACAATTGTATTTGGCAGCCTGTTCTGGGTTTACTTTTATATAACAAAGATTGCTAATTATCTCTCAAGGTGTGTTTTGAATGGTTATGTTGACCATACTAAAGGCACCTCTGTTAACAAAATTTAGATAACACACGAGATGCCTCAGGCAATTCCCCAAGAATCCTTTACATACAATTACATTATGTTTGTAATACAGCACACCTGTAATTCTTCCAGTTGAAAGCAATGGGAGTTGAAGCCAGGCAATAAATTCACCGACTGCCTCATTTGTACTTAATGACTATCATCTTCAGTTGTGCTTTTGTTAATTGAGTTGCTTTGGAAAAACAACCCATACCCAATCTAACGGCCATGGAACATTTCAAAAACAATACTTTTCAAAATGAGGTAACTGCTTAACTAGTGTTCAAAGAAGAAAATCTTGATAGCGTCTGGTCTCCTGGGACTAAATTTTCACCTTGGCACAATGACACAAACACAATTTGTGCTGGCAGTCTGTACAAAGATTGGTCTGATGCATTTCACTGAATAATGATTTGCTACCGGGTCTGTTCAGAAGCTGAACAATATTGCCCCAAGCACAATTTTTAACCTCTGAGTGACTATGAACTGTAATGGTGTGAACCAACAAATATCTTTTTTTAGTCTATATGCAACCACAAGTGTTTAGGTCTGAGTAAATAGTTTTAAAAGAAGAGGGAAAACCAGCAAACACTGCTATGGAATAATGGAATTTGGTGAACAAACTTCACTATTTTATAGTTACAAGAAATTATGGAAGAAGATTGTTTTGTCCATCTTCATTCACCCTTGCAGATAAATCATGGAAACCTCTCTATTTTAGCATCCAGTTATTTCTTAAAAGTTTCCAGGGTTTTTGCATTCTTGGAGTCTATTCCATGCATTGATTACCCTACTTGTGGAGAAAAATGTCCTGAGATTCATTCCAAATTTACTTTTTACTAGTTTGGTTCTATCCCCATATCCTATTTATATAGTTCCTTTTCCAGGCTGAACGCTCAAGTTTCTTCAGCCTTTTACTCATAGCTCCAATTTGATAAAGATCAGCTGCATGGCATTTTTATGTATTTCCTGCAGCATTTGAATGGCACCATGAGCCTTGGTGACCAGAAATGTACACAACGCTCAAGATGCAATCTGACCAGAGCGCTGTACAGTTTGGTCACAATTTTCTTTCACTTGTATTGTTATCATTTTAGCTATGAATTTCAATATTTTATCAACTTTGTTAGCTATTGTTTTGCAATTAGTTAGACGTGGCACATAGTATGTACCCTGTGCCCCGTCTGTCTCGGTGCTCTCAGAGAACAAAAAGGCAAGAAGGGAGTGATATTGAATCAGTGAGAGAGAGGAGTAAAGACAGTGAGAAAAACTTATAAAGAGTGTAACCCCCTTGTACATTGAGGCTTAAAATTTCCTCGTATTCTGGGATCAGAGCATCATTCTCTCCTCCTGCGAGTAATGGGCCTGTGATACGAAGAGAGTGTGTGAGTGAGACAATGCAGCAGAATGTTTGAGTGTGTGAGCTTGACTGTGAGTGGCTGAATATGAAAGTGAGGGAAACTGAATGGAAGAATGAATAGTGTGAGCATGGGTGAAAGAAAATAATTGGGAGAGTAAGTGAATACGAAAGTAAAATTGTGAGTTACTAAGTGAGGGAGAGAGTGAGCAAGTGTATCAGTGAAAGTGTGAGTAAGTAAATGAGTAAGAAAGTGAGAGAGGATAGTTGAGTGAGAAAGTGAGGTAAATAGATTGAGTGGCTGATTGAGGAAAAAAACTGAGGGAGTGAGACTAAAGAGAGTGTGAGAATAAGACAGTGAGAGAATGTATGAGATTATAAGTGTGCATGAGATTAACTGTGTGATTGTGAAGAGGTGAGTTATTGATTTCACTGAACAAATATGACAGCAACTGAGCGAGAGGTCAAGTGAGGGACTGAATAAGTGATTAAGGGAGTAAATGTGAATCAGTGAATTAGGAGGTGTGTCAGTGAGTGGGTGCTAATAGGGGTGCAATTTTAACATAATTTGCACATCATGAAACTGATAGGATAGGGTGTAATGATGGCTTTACACCCCAACTAATTTTACCCTCCATTGAATTCAATGGACAGTAATATTGGGCGGGCTGTAAAAAACTGAATTCAAACTGATTCTATAAATTTTCTGCCGGGCAAGTTATGTTAAATTTATTCCATAAGAGTAGTAATCCAGGAGAGTAGCCAAAAACCTGCAGCTGACTCCCTTTCAGTACTTGTGTCCTCACCTAATCTCACCCTCCCATAGCGGAAAATTTTCTCCGTCTGGCGAGCCGGTCGGGAGTGGGCGCAGGCGGGCGCGGAGCCAATTACCGCCCTCGATCAGCTGTATGCCGCCATTTAACATGGGCAGGCCAATTAAAGCCCACCCTGCGCAACACACACCTGGAAGCATTCTGACCACTCCCTGTGTGTGTGGGAGGAGGAGGGAGAGGCGGGACCTACGCTGTTTTGCGCATGCGTGTGAAAAAGCACAGAAATCTCCCTGAGGCACAGAGCTGCCTCAGGCAGATTAAGTTGGTACTGAAAAATTGAAATAAAGAAGAAAAAAATTATTCAGGCATGTCCCCTCATGTGCCAGTGTCACATGAGCTGGGACATGTTCATGAAATGTGAAAAAATTATTTATTGATTTAATAAACCCTTCATGAAATCTCGTCCCACCCATGGATGAGGTTTCATGAAAAACACAAAGGCCGCTTGGGCTCTTGCCTACCCGCCAACCTTAAGGTTGGACAGGCAGGCCTGTCAAGTATCTCAATTGATTTTTAAGTGGTCTTAACCGGCCTTTGACAGTTCAGCGGGCGCGCAGCCGCCTCCGGTGCGTGCCTGCCAAACGGAAGATCGGAATGACACGCGGTGTTGTCGGCACACACGCCCGACATCTTCGCGTGTCATTTTACACTTCGGCATGTGGGGCCCGCCCCCACATGGTGACGAGAAAAGCCTGACCATTGTTATGGTTGAGATGGGTGAAGAAGATCATAAAATTCAGTTCTAATGAAATGTAAGCACCACATGATCACTGCTGTATACAACATGTCACTGCACCTAAAGCATAAGAAGTTAGTTCCTGCATTATCATGAGATTCATGTACAGAAATAATACCAGTGTTTCAGGACCTTTGTATTTCAATGTTCTTTACTTTTGTAATAACTATCACTTATCATATTGTAAACAATTTTTACATTGTGAAATGTGGTCTTGGTTTTAATATTGAAAGGGGCCTATTGACTGAAATTGGCAGTTTTGGACACCAGATGATAGGCTTCTTTTAAAATGGAGCTGGATACATCACCCACATCCATAGGGCAGTAAGGCTACTGGCATCATTTTGTGGCTATTATCACCCCTATTAATGACAGACAAAGTCAGTGAAAATCAACTCCAACATCTCTTCACCAAGGGCAAAATTTTACAGTCTCCTGCTGGCACCTTTGCAAGTAGAGGGGGTGCTGTTAAATTCACCAGGTAGCCTTCCCAATCACCTACCAAGTTGCCTCCAATCAGTCAGAAATTTTATGGGAACCAATGTTGGCCACTTAATAGCTGCTTCCCACCTGGCTACAATTTGGAGCCCACTGGAATTAGCTGAGGGACAGGGACAATGGCCAACAAGTTTTCCCTTTGGAAAACCACCCACTGTGGTTGACAGGGCCTCAGCCATGTCTGACCCATCTCCCGTGCCTCTGACCTCACACCTTCCTCTCCCTCCCAGAACCATGATAGGGTCCCCCTTGTCCTCACTTTTCACCCCACCAGCCTCCACATTCAAAGGATCATCCTCCGCCATTTCCGCCAACTCCAGCATGATGCCACCATCAAACGCATCTTCCCTTCATTCCCCAGTGTCGGCATTCTGTAGGAAACATTCCACCTGGGACAGCCTGGTCCACCCCTCCATCACCCCCAATACCTCAACCCCCTCCCACAGCACCTTCGCATGCAATCGCAGAGGGCACAACACCTGCCCCTGTACCTCCTCTGTCCTCACCGTCCAAGGACCCAAACACTCCTTTCAGGTGAAGCAGCATTTCACTTGCATCTCCTTCAATTTGGTCTACTGCATTCGTTGCTCCCAATTCAGTTTCCTCTACATTGAGAGACCAAAAGCAATCTGGGTGACCACTTTGCGGAACACCTTCGGTCTGTCCGCAAGCATGACCCAGACCTTCTTGTCGCACCATCCTGCTCTCATGCCCACATGTCTGTCCTTGGCCTGCTGCAAGGTTTCAGTGAAGCTCAACGCAAACTGGAGGAACAGCGCCCCATCTTCCGACTAGACACTTTACAGCCTTCCAGACTTAACATTGAGTTCAACAACTTCAGACCATGAACTCTCTCCTCCATCCTCACCCCTTTTTGATCCCCTTTTTTCAATATTCATTATTATTTTTTAATTTTTATTTTTTATCTACTTATTTTTATTTATTTTCATTTTTATTCATTGTTTTATCCCCACCTTTTATCCTATTTTTGACCTATTTTCCCACCACCGTCCCCTCCCTTTACCCCACCCCCACAAGGACCATTTGTCACTTGTTCATGTTGTTCTTTCCAGAGTGCTTAACCCTGTCCTGCTATTATCACTTTCTGCTTTCTGACCTTAATGCCATCATCAGCACCTCATTTAGCCAGTCCCACTACAATTAAAACTCCTTTGTCCTTTTGTACATGACATCTTTTTCAGTCTTTCCTTTGCCTCCACCTATCGCTGGCCTTCTATCCAGATTCACCCTTTCCTTTGTTACTTTTGTTTTATTCATTCAAGGGATGTGGGTGTTGCTGGCTGGACCAGCATTTATTTCCCATCCCTAATTGCCCTTGAGAAGGTGGTGGTGAGCTGCCTCCTTGAACCGCTGCAGTCCATGTGGTGTAGGTACACCATCAGTGCTGTTATGAATAAGTTCTAGTTCAACTTTTGTGTCTAATGACAAAATGTTAGTTCTGTGCTGATTGGCTATGAATGTTATAAATATTTACATTTCCCTTATCGATATACAATTTGTTGATACATATCCTACATTAGAAAATCTAGACACCGCTCTGAAAATAGATGATGGGCTTCATTTTTGCTAGGATAAAGTGAGCTCAGAGGGAGACTTAGTTCCACCCATGGCTTTCCTTTTTGGTGGTGAAATTTTCATTCATATGAGTGCAAAGCGTTAACAATATAAAGCTAACACAAATTTTCTCTCCTCCCTGGAAACTTGGGGCAGGATCTTTTACTCAGCATGCGGGTGCGTGCCTGACACGCTTGAGCGTGGAATAGCGCGTGATGACGTCAGGCGAGAGTCTCGATGCCATCGCGCACTTGCACGATATTTCAGTCGGTGTGCATGCGCGAGAGTTGCCTATTGAGGCCATTAGTCTATTAATTTACCTGGATTTTTCACTACCCATCCAATGTCTGGCTGTAGGTAGGCGAATCGGCCAGGAGGCCTTTGGATTTTTGAGAAAATCTCGTCCAAGAGCAGGATGAGTTCTCCAATATTATTTTTTTTTAAATAAAAGTGCTTGGGCATAATTTTTATCATCAATATGTTTAGGTGATTGATTCTTATGGTTGAAAATTTTTTTTTGTAATTTCATAATGTTTATATTTGGCTTTAAAATTCTTCAGCTCCCTAAGACAGCTCTCTGCCTTCAGGGAGCTTTCATTGCCCGCTCCCCCACACCCACGCTGACTTTAGCGCTCGGCCTCTTCCCGCCCCCACCGCGGCAGCGCTGGGCCTATCAGCGTGCTTTTCATGTTGGCTGGCTATTAATTGGCCAGCCAGTGTGAAATTGTTGTCGGGGTTGTTTCCAGGCGGCGGGCCGATTACCAGCTGCTCCCAGGCCCGCCTGCCACGCCCACCTGATGACCTTAAAATTCTGCCCTAGCATTCTGCTTACGAACAGTTTTCAGCTAGATCATTTTGAACATGTTCTCTCTCTCTCTCTTTGGTTGCCATGCCCTAAGCAGGCGCTTTGCCTTGCTCTGGAGGCGTGGATCATCTTAATTGGTGGTACATTCATCCAATTTGTGAGAATCTTTAAAAAGATTGTTCTTTGTCTACCTCTTTCTTTTACCATCGACCTTTCCCATCAGCACCAGGTTTTCTAAATCATGATTTCTTCTTATTTGCCCAAGAGATTCCAACTGTCCCTCCCTGATCTTGGTCAGCAGGGTTCATTTGGTTTCAGATTTTACTGGTGCCTCTTCATTGGTAGTGTGACCTCTCCAAGATATTTTCAATATTCACCTCAGAATCTACAACTCTGCACCCTCAATCCTTTGCATTGCTTCAGTGAAAGTCCAACACTCGCTTCTGTATGTAATATTGATGTGATGTAGCATTGTGGTATTCTCAGCTTTGTTTTCATGGCTAAATTTGAGTTGAACATGATCTTTTACATTTTTTGAAGTACATCTTTTTCTATTTCAATCATTTTGTCTTATTTTTTGGTCCCACTTTCTGTCCAATGTTAACATACTTCCGAGGTAACAACATTTGTCTACCTATGTGGCCTTTTCATTCTTCATTGTGACCTTTCATTCTGGTATGATTTTCTTTTTGGAAACTACTAGACATTTTGTTTTCTTAAAATTTATGCTTTACCCCTTTCTTTTCGCTTTCAGTCACTATCCAAAATCTTTTTCCAATTTCTCTTAAGAGTCAACAATAAAAACGGTATCATCGGTGTATCTTATATTAGTAAAGTTTTAAGCTCCAACAAATAATCCAGGAAAATCTTTCAACTTCCTAAGAATATTTTCACTATACAAATTGAATAAACCTGGGGAGAAAATACACCCCTGTTATACCCCTCTTTTAAACTTTACAAATTGCTTAGATTGTTCTCAACTTTTACTGTTGCAGTTTGTTCCAATAAAGATTTCTTATCACTCTAAAATCCTTACCATCAAGGTCAAGAGATTCTAACATGCTCAGCAGTTTCATGTTTCACCTTATCAATTGCCTTTACAACATTTTAACACTTCCAAAAATCTTTTATTTTCTCCCTGAGAATGCCTTCTGTAGAGAAAACTTTATCTGGAAATGTGCAATCTACTTTCTGCACATAGAAGAAGTTCATTACAATAGTTCAGTGTTTACATTAAATTTGATCATGTCTGTAAACAAAATGCATCTCATGGGCAACTATGATAGATATAAAGCTTAAAAAGGAAATTGTTTTTTTTTAAAATTAGATAATAAAGAGGACCATTCAGATGTGACTCTTTGATTTGTATTTTGACAGTTTAGCATCCACTTGTATGCTACAGTTGGAAAACATTGTACCAGTAGAAATATATTACTGAAATTATTTCATGAAAGTGAATGATCCATAATTTACAAGCACTGCTTCCTTTCACAAAGATGAAATTAATTCAGTAATACATGCTATAAGTGCAACATCCTATGAGTTATAGATTCATAATAATTTTTCAATACCCACAGCTTATTTCCCCCCTTTCATGAAGAGGTAATAGAATTTGGTCCTATGATGTCAGCAGCACTCCAGGACTTTGTCCAATTCATTTTTCATGTGTGAACCCAGATAGTACATTATGGTAGGTTACTTGACTATGGATCATCATTAGTTGCAACTGATTCTGTCCTCTTGTGACTTATTTTCGAAGTCTCTGAATAGTGATCGGCAGAAAGAACTTGAACAGATTCTTCTCCTCTAGCAAGCCTATCTTAGTAATCCTATCATTATATCAATAACATCCTGATAGTTTTTTGTTAGTTGACCATCCTTAGTTGCCCTGACCGCATTAAGAGTCAGCCATGTAATACGGAACTGGTCAGAGAGAATAGAGCTGGCAGGTTATTTTTCCCTGAAAGAGATTAATGAATTAGTTGGGTTTTTAATAATTCAGCAACCTCCATGAATATTTTCTGCTACCAGGCCAACAATATACCACATTTATATAACTTCATTTCATAATCTACCATTCTGCTCATCCAATGCCATATTATAAGGCTACTGTACAAATTTAGCACTATTACTATTACTGTTAAAATATGATAAAAGGAAATAGTGTTTAAAATATTAGTATAAATTGTACTTAATCATTTTGCATTTGCAGAACGATGTTGATGTTGGTAGCATCTGCACTGAAGGCAACTTCAGAATCTCTTCAGTTATCTTAGTGTGTGGATGAATACCTAACAATCGTTAGGGGAGGTGGGGGCTATTGGTGTTATCACTGACTAGTATTCCAGAGACCCAGGTTAATGCTCTGGTGACCTAAGTTCAAATCCCATGGCAGATGGTGAAATTTGAATTCAATAAAAATCTGGAATTAAAAGTCTGATGCTGATTGTGGTTCACTAATGTAAGTTAGGGAAGGAAAATCTGACATCCTTACCTGGTCTGGCCCACATGTGACTTGAGACCCACAGCAATGTGGTTTACTCTTAAATGCCCCTGAACAAGGGATGAGCAATAAATGCTGGCTCTAGCCAGAGATGCCCACATTGCATGAATGAATAAAATAAATTGTGAGCTGTATTGGCTGGTTGTACTTGTCAGTTGGGGGAGTTTATTATCTGTTCTGAATGAAGCAATTTCAACCCCATAAATAGAAGCAGTTTAGAGTAATGTCAGCTTGGGTCTTTTAGTGACTTACTGGTGACTCTTACTTAGAAGGCTCAATGATAAAAATCTAATATAAAACATCAGTTTGTGAGGAATGCTCAGACAAGCTGTTAAACTGATGCCCTGGCTATCTCTTAAGGTGGATGTAAAATATCCCGTGGCTCTATTTGAAGGCAAGGAAAGGATTGCCCTGATCAACATTCGTCCCCTATTTACTATTTATTTAGGAATTGTTTATTGCGTTTGCCTACACAACAACAGTGACTGCATTTAAAAAGTAATTTACTGATATGAAGCACTTTAAGGCAATCTGACAATGTGATAAGATACTTTATCACAATGTGATGAGATACTTTAAACATTAACAAAAACAAAAATACCTGGAAAAACTCTGCAGGTCTGACAGCATCTGCGGAGAGGGATACAGTTCGAGTCCGTATGACCCTTCATCAGAACTAAGACATATAGAAATGAGACGAAATATAAGCTGGTAGAAGGGGATGGAACAGAAGAACTCGATAGGGGGCCAGTGATAGGTGGAGGCCAAGAAGAGACTGCCAAAGATGTCATAGACAAAAGAACAAAACATTAGCTCTTTTCTTCTAGTAGCTTTGCCACCTGTGTTTTCCTTTGTGATGTAAGAAAGGTTTCCTCAAGACGAACTTGAGCTGAACTTTAGTGGGGTTTGGGGGGATGTTTTGCTTGCCCCTACCGCACCCACCTCGACTCCGGAGGAAAGGCAGACATAACTGACCCATGTTAAACAAGGCCGCCCCGCAGCAATTAAACCCACATCAATGAGGTGTGAGTGGAAGGAAGTCGCACCTTCGAGATTTGCTAGCTTATCTGTTTGGCTGGCAGCTCTAGCCGTTCCAGCAGTGCCAAAACTCAGTAATGGGTGCAAGCAGGCCCATGACCTCCTGACCCAGGTAAATCCTGGAGGCCAACTTTGGAGTCCAGACAAGGAGGAACAAAGAGGGTATCAGGTATCATCTTGGAGTGGGGTGGTTGGTGGTGTTCCTGATGCACACAGGCGCATCCAGAAGGATGTCCCCCCTTCCTTCCTGCCTTGTAAGCAGTTTGTTTAAAAAAACAGCCTGCCCTCTCTCGCCCACCTACCTCCTTGGCATGGAGAGAGTAATATTCTGGTAAATTGGCTTGGTAACAAGCTCAATTGGCCACTAGTCATTTATTTAAAAATGGCGACCTGCCCACCTAACATGTTATGGAGGACAGCTCGGGGGTAGGCGGGAAGGCGGTGGACTTGCCACCCTTCATATTTTACATGCCTGCTGCTGAAAACACACCCAGCCAGGGGACTTCAATCTAACCCCTTGTATATTTTGGTACTCACACAGTGATATTATCTATGGCAGTGTAGAAATGTTATAGTGTAACAGTTGAGGAACCTGAGAGTATGTTATGTTTCAAAACTCGTGGGCCAGTCATATGTGTCCTTATGTTCTGTGCACCCATAGTATGTTGAGAGTGGAGAGGGTTCTTAGGACAAGTAAATGATAGCCTCACACTGTGAAAATAACAGTAACAGATGTATGAAAACCAGATACTTTATTGTTCAATATCTTATATCATAAAACATTAGGATATCCTGTTTCACTGTCTCCAATGTTTAAAATAAAATTTAAAATCTATTTAATCAAGGAAAGAAAAATATGCCAATGAACAAACACATTCTTAGACTTTCAACAGCCTCAGGGAATTCTAAGCACACTGCAAAGTCCAGTTTTATGATGCTTGCTATTCACAAGACCTAATATTTGAACTTAGATTGCACGTGGACTGCAGCAGTTCAACAAGCCAGCTCTACACCACCTTCTCAAGGGCAGTTAGGGACGGGCAATAAATGGAGTGACTGGCCAGCAATGCCCATATCCCATGAATAAATATTTTTTTTAAATTACTTGTCTACAATTATATTATAATCAAAATGAACACCACAGGCCAACTGTACATAAACATTTTACTTCTCTCCTCAGCCACATTCCCCCACCTGAAATATTGCAGTTATGTGTCAGCTTAGTGGGGCTGGGCTTTCTGAATCGGAGGGGGGCCTCTGAACCAAGAAGCTGACTTTTTTTAAAACTTGTGTCACATTCAAGGTGGGCAGGGAGATTCCTGAGGAAAGTCCACTGTGAGACCTGAGCCACTTTAATTCCTACATCTCAGTTAATAATTGTAAATCTCTTTCATACCAGGTGGTGTTGTTATGATGATAGTGCTGATGAACAGGAGTGAGAATTAGGGCAGAATCCAGATGTTGTCAGGTAGTTACAGAAACAGCAACCAGCAATTAAGCCAAGATCAGGGGTGGAATCTGGCCACAAGGACTCTTTATTGGGCTCCTCCTTGACTATAAGGATTCTTATCAATTTTTAAAAAACTGTTACTCACCTTATTCTGGCTCAATGCCAGCTTTTAGAAAATACTAGCAAATTGAACATTGTATATTTCAGAATTAAAATTAAAATTACATCATTGGACCTCAGTTCTTCAGTATTTATGGGGCTCCCATCTGCCTCTAGTGGACAGTATCTATGCTCTCAAATCACAAGGGGCAGTTAAAATTGCAGAGATGTAGATCAAAGGGGGTTCTTGCCCTCTGTCATTTTAATCTTTAGTCTGTACCATTCCTATTGAGTTGGCAGGCTTTAATTAGGTGTTTTGTTGTAACCAACAAGTGCCTAAAAATACTATTAAAGAAATGCCAATAAACTAACTGTCCATTAGTATATGATTATTTCATTCAGAAACAAAAATAGGACATGTCAAAGGACGTAAATCCACTAAAAATGGACTGTATAATCCTTACACTGACATTTGATTCAATTTATACTAAGGCAAAAATGCATTTGGGTGATCCAAATAAACAAGAATTCGGCACCTTGTCTTTATTGGATGCCATTTCATTCAACAGCACCTTCTAAACCCGTGACTCTGCCACCTTGAAGGACATGGGCAGCATCATCTGCAAGTTCCCCTCCAACACACACACCATCCTGAATTCGAACTATCACCATTCCTTCACCATTGATAGGACAAAATCCTGGAGCTCACTTCCTAACAGAGCTGTGGGTGTACTTACAACACATGTACTGCAGCGATTCAAGAAGGCAGTACACCACCACCTTCTCAAGGGCAATTAGGGATGGGCAATAATTGCTGGGCCAGCCAGCGTTCCCACGTCCCTTGAATGAATATAAAAAAGTGTTCATTTTGTTGTGCACCATGAAGAAGGTGAGATATATGGGCCTACATTTTTTCCTTGGGCTCGCAAGATTGCAGCCTCTTTCAGCTTCCAAAATGTACACCCGACTCATCATTGACTTTGCCCAGAATTGTTCATGCAGGACTCAGGTTCGCACTGTAGTTTGCGAGCTGCTATTGAATGCGAGAACAGTGTGGGCAAGCAGGTGGATTGGTTAGATGGCATGCCTTATTTCTCGGAGACAGCACCTCAGCTCTCAGGTTTCCTGAACATCACTCCTCACCCTTCTCAAACTCACCCACACCCTATCCACCCCATGTACCCTCCATTCCCCCTCCATGCACCTTTATTCCCCATGCCCCCTTTCCTCCTCGGTTTCCTCATGCCACCCATTCACCTCAGATCCCCCATGTATCCTCTATAGCCACTCAATTATTTCCATGAGCAGCTATATCAATAGATCATCTGCTGAGGCAATTCCAAGACTTTGGAACTCATCCAAACATTCATAATAGCCACAGTTATCAAAACAAACTATTGCAACTACAAGACCCTGATTTGAAAGAATAGATGGCATTACATTTCCATTTCAAAGTGGATTAACTGTCAATCAATGGAGGGGAACAGTTGCCTAGATTTATTTTAACTTTCAACTGCAGGGGAATTTTGCTTTCAAAGCCAGATGTGTTTTATATATTTAAGTCATAGATCCAACCATGGCAGGAGGGCATACCAAAACATTTTTCTATATTTTGAATGCATTAAGGCACTTTCTCCAATGGAAAAACTACTATCATGCATGTCAACACTTATATAATGCTGGTCAACATAATGGTCAACTTACCTTTGCAGGTTAGCGTTCTATGATGAATCACTGCATTAAAAAAACCTCTACATGACAATATTGCAACTAATAGTGACATTTGAAGGTGTTAAAACATTTTACACCTACTTGACAGTATGTTCCCGATTCCTCAGCAGGCTTTTCTCAGTGGCTATGAACTCCCCAAGGAGGTGCATTTTTTGGCAGGCTTCCAAATCCCATATCAGCACATGAAAGTAGTTTTAGAGAGGGATTACAACTTTCTGGTGGTCCTCACAATGGGGACCCTGGCCTTGGAAGAGGCACATGTGTGATTTTCACACAAGGCTGCCCTGATATGCAAGAAGGGCTCACAAAAATGGCCTGGGGTCAGGAAGGCAGTGGAAAATTGCTTTTCCTGACAAAAACTATGTTTTGTGATGAGGAGATGAAAATCCAACAGATGATATCAAAATATCAAAAATAAAGGCTAATTGTAAATCATTGACTTGAAACCTTAATTCTATTTCTCTTTTTACAGATGCTGACTGCTATGCTGAGTGTTTCCAACATTTTCTGTTTCTGCTCCATTTTGTTGCTGGAATGGCAGTGCAGAAACACAAAATGGTAGCAGAAATTCATTTAGGTCAGCTCATTGATATTTACTTCGTGTCAGAAAATGAAATTTTGCACTATTAAATGGAACAGAAAATCTGAGTGTTAGCACCCACACTGATATATACCTGAGATATATAATTGAGCCTAACAACCTTAGCACAAACTCTGCAAATGCAAATGCTTTGTTGAATGTAATAAACACATTCAAAATCACCAATGGAACTCTTAAATTACCAATGAGTAATATGATTTATTCCAAAGTCTGCCACTATAACACAGAGAAGCATTTTGTTGAGGACAATTTCAGTATTCTAAGAAGAATGAATTGCTAAATATGAAGTGTAGCTCTGCCAATAATCTTCAAGGGAAAATATTTTGTGATATATTCAATTTCATAAAATGTCGCTGAATGTAAGCATGAGAAAATATTGCAGATCTGCCACATGTCCTCCGCACTGGTTTATTTAGGGTGAAGGCAGAATTTCTTGCCTTTTATTAACATAACTTCAGCAGAAACAACAGAGGACTATGTCCTGACCCTGTCCGCCATCAGGATTGTCCGGTCCTGCTGAAACCCAAAGGGATTTTGGCTGCCCTGCTAAATCTCCCATGGTGGGGCTGGAAGATCCCAGCCAAAGTGTCAACACTACCGGAATCACCCAACTTAGCAGCCACAATGTATCGCCATCTATGCCTCACGGGCAAGCAAAGAACTGATTTGCATATTTTTTAACTTTTACTTGGACTCTTAACTTCTCATTTCTGATCTGTGTGTATGTGTGTTGCTTTTTTATTATGTTTCTCAGGCTTTAGTAACTAATAAACTTACCCTTTCTGTGACTCAAGAAAGCCTGGCTATATTGGCTCCTTATAAAATGGGAATACATCTGGACTGGGAAAAGGTATCCACGGGGAAAGGATATTTTTAAACTATGCTTGTTGTAACCAACCGAGAGGGTTGAACAAAAAGGGCAGTCAACTCATTCCTCCTCACACGGCATCATAACAAATTGGGGTCCAGTTCCAATCATAACAAATTGGTGATCTCATCTGGGACTTTAACAAATTGGGGACCTTGTCTGGGGACCAGTCATAACAATATGTGTTCTGAAAAGATGGAAATAACACTTGAGTGGGAAAATTAACATGGAAACAATGCAATTTTAGAAATAATCAACTCAGAGTTTGCCACAACTAGTTACAGGTAATGTGGTCCCAGGTCTATTCTGCAGTCTTTGCTTAGTTAACTGATCTCAGCTCGGTTAAAGGTTGGGGTAATACAATTTGATTCAATGTCTATTGGACTATGGAGACAGTAAATAATCATCCAGAGTTCCTGTTTCTGATCATTATCCAGCAATCGTGTCGAAAGTGTGCATGTGGAAATTGGGTGAGCATGGGATTAGGTGAAAATGTAGTGCTTTCTGATGGAACAAGCTGTCAACGTTAGTGTAGTTCATCAAGGAAGAATGATTACTGGGAAATACTAAGGTGATTTTAAGATTGTACTTGACTGAATTGATTTATGGTTTCTGCCCCTAGTTGACCTTAGCTGGTACAATTTTGTTTTTATTTATTTACAGGAATGTCGCTGGCTAGGCCAGCATTTATTGTCCATTTCTAACTGCCCTTGAGAAGGTGGTGGTAAGCTGCCTTCTTGAACTGTTGCAATTCATGTGGTGTAGGTACACCCACAGTGCTGTTAGGAAGGAAGTTCCAGGATTTTGACCCAGTGACAGTGAAGGAGCAGCGATATATTTCCAAGTCAAGATGGTGAGTGACTTGGAGAGGAACTTCCAGGTGGTGGTGTTCCCATCTATCTGCTGCTCTTGTCCTTTGAGATGGTAGTGGTCATGAGTTTGGAATGTGCTGCCTAAGGAACTGTGGTGAGTTTCTGCAGTGCATCATGTAGATGGTATACACTGCAGCAACTGTTCGTCAGTGGTGGAAGGAGTGAATATTTGTGGATGGGGTGCTTTGTCCTGGGTGGTGTCAAGCTTCTTGAGCTTGTTGGATCTGCACTCATCCAGGCAAGTGGGGAGTATTCCATCACAGTCCTGACTTGTGCCTCATAGAAGATGGAAAGGCTTTAGGGAGTCAGGAGGTTGGTTACTCATTGCAGGATTCCTAGCCTCTGACCTGCTCTTGTAGCCATATCCAGTTCTGTTTCTGGTTGATGTTGATAGTGGAGGAATCAGCGATGGTAATGCCATTGAATATCAAGGGTGGTTAGAATCTCTCTTGTTGGAGATGGTCATTGCTTGGCATTTGTGTGGCATGAATTTTACTTGCCACTTCCCTGCCCAACCCTGGATATTGTCCAGGTCTTGGTGCGTTTGGGCATGAGCAATTACTCAGTTTAAACTGTAAGTGCAGCCTTAGTATTGTGAAATAGCTTCAATGATAACATAGAAGGATATGCACACCTCATTCATTAATTCTGTTCATAACATTATTGGAATAGAATTCATGATGTCACATGGAAGAGAAATTCTAGATATATTTACTTCCAATTGGGGTCTGAACAAAAAATTTTGGATTAAAGTTGAACTGAGAGATGCCGATACATGTACAGATATAATGGCTCAATGTAAAGCAGCTGACATTGCAATGCTAGCAGTGGGCAGGTGTGGGTTGGTGGACAAGAATCAGGTGAGACATGGAAGCACCAGGTCTCAGCCCAGAAGAGGATCAGAGGCCAGTTTCTGATGAGGGTTGGGCGTGAAGAAGTTCTCCCAAACAATTTGCCTGGGCCAGAATTTTTCTCTCAGCGTGCGGGCATGCATCCAACACGCTTCAGTGTAAAATGATGTGTAATGTCGTCAGGTGAGCGTCCCGACATCATCATGCACTCACGCGATATTTCAGTTGGATGGACAGGTCTGTTAATGATTTCAATTACTTTTTTAATGGCCTTAATAGGCCGTTGACAAGTTGGCAGGCGTACAGCCGACTCGGCTGCTCGCCCACCAACCTGAGGATGTAAATGACGCAGGATGATGTTGGGACACCTGCCTAACGTCACCCCGTGTCATTTTGCGTGTCGGCGAGCGGGCCCCGCCCCCTGCTCACCAAATGGAGGACGCAGCCCCAGGAGGAGAGGTTACTGTCAGAGCAGGATTCCATTCTGTCAGATTAATGTCAGTACACAATGTAAGAAGATTTTCAGACCCAATATTTTAAAAATAATTATGAAGCATTTCAATGGACTTTAATTTAATCTTAAATCTTGAAAGAATATTCATCCTAGTTGCATGTGTTCTATTATAGCAAAATATTTGAAGTGATTGCCAGAAGTCAGTATCCAAACATAATGTCTTCAGTGTGGCAAAGGGAAAAAAAAACCTTCAAGGCCCTAATAACAAGAGTAATAAAATATTAAAATATTAAAGTACCTCATTAGAATGTGACACCAGGGCAACCATATATAAAGACTAGCAAATTGAAAGCCAACTTCATCCAACCCTTTATACTGAGGACATTGTTAATGGACACATAGCTGCTATGTTAACCTAAACCATTATAGCAAAACCAAAGAGAGTAGTTAACAGAACATATGGAATATGGGATGGCATGTGAGATCTTGGGCTTCACAAATAGAAGTATTGAGTACTATACAAAAGCAGCAAAGTTATGTTGAGCCCTTCTAAAGTTCTAGTTAGGCCACAGCCCTAGCATACTGCATCCAGGTTTGGTCACCACACTTTAGGAAGGATGTGAGGGTCCTAGAGAGGAGATTTACCAGACTAATTCCAGAGATGAAGAAATTTACCTACAAGGATAGGTTGGAGAAGCTGGGTTATCCTTGCAGCAAAAGAGATTGAGGGTAGATCTGATAGTGGTGTACAAGATTATGACAGGTTTAGATAAGGTAAACAAAGGAAAGCTGTTCCCATTGACTTCTGGTATAAGGACTAAAGGACACAGATTGAAGGCTTTGGTAAAGAGATACATGGCGGAAGTGAGGAAGAACATTTTTACGTGGTGAGTGGTGATGACCAAGATTTCATTGTCTATGGGGTTAGCGAAATGAGGATGATCAATGGTTTCAAAAGGAAATTGTATGGGCATCTGAGGGACATAACCTTGCAGGGCTACAAGGATTCCATGGGGGAATGGGACTAACTATTGATCTACAGGGAGCTGGGCTGAGTGGCCTCCTTCAGTGCGTAATGACTCTAGTTTGATTCTTTTAAACAGAAGCATGTCTGTTTAACAATGGAGTTGGCATGTATATATACTAAGTGAAAAGAAAATTCTCTTTGTAGGACAATTATTGTTCTGCACTTGAAACCATGGGTGATGGATGAGTTACTTGTAGAACTCAGTTGGCTAGAGTTGAGTATTTATGGATTGTGAGGTTGGATTAATATTAATATATAACTAGTGACTGATTACCTTCAAGGGCCAGAATGAACATTCTTAAAGCTTACCTTCTTGATGATTTTACCTGTGGTTGATTGTCTCCCTCCACTGCCTACTGATTAATGGAATTGGGTAGAGTCCGTTATGGGGTTTGTGGATGAAACGGGCCTCCAAAGCTTAATGTTTTTCACTTATTTCATTGCTTTTTATACATTATACTTTTAACAAGCTCAGTTTTCCAGTACAGTAATTTCATGACTAGCTATAACCTAAAATTTACCATTGGTGATATTAGCCTATGAATACTTAATGTATTTGCATGACATTCATCTGTGATTTTAACACAGCCATTAACCTGTTTATTTTAAATCATGCAAAATCTACAGCAAAATAATTCATATAAGTATTCATGTACTGGTATTGCCAAAATAATTTCAGGAACTGTATGTTATGCATCATAGTGATCATAATATGATAAAAATTTGTTGGCACCCACTTTAAGACACAAAGGCACAATGTACACACAACACATGCCCAAACCAGAAGGCTCCTCTCTGGGTTTGCTACAGAATGCAGGATCTCCCCAAGTGCAGGGTGTCATTAACTTCATTCTTGTGAAGGGGAATCACTCAAGATAAGATCATTATATTTTCTTTGGCGCTACAGCCAGGTTCTGGGGGAATTGCTGATTGTACTCATATGCTGTGCAATTCATGTTCACTAATTTGCCATGGTGCCCATCAACTCACTGTGGGAAAAGGGACCTTCTTTCAATTGCAAACTTGTTCCATCAGCATCTCCATGGCTGCATCGGAAAATCTTGTGCTCCTGCTGGAACTCTTCTTTCCCAAAGTTTGTTTTGGCCACAAAAGTACTTCTCCCCCAGAATGACAAAACAGTAAAAACTGGGAAATTAGAATAGTGGTCCAGACTCGTCTTGTATACCTTAAAATGGGACACCAGTAAAAACTGGTCTGAACTGTTATTCCCTTCTGGGCCTTTGAGGGCTGCAAGCTCTTAAGAATCCGCAGTAGTGTTTGATTTCCCACTTCATAATGTCGAGCCTTTGGAATGCATTTACTCACCTCAACCATGCAAAAAAATTGAAAACCCTGGTAACTGGAGTGGATATTTCCTGGCCTTCCTGCTGCACTGTGACGAGTCTTACACCGGGAGTTTGCTGAAAGAGCTACGGATTTTCAGGCCTTCTCACACTCCCTGTATTTCTTTCCCATGAATTAAAACAATTTTGTAAATCAAAAAACATTAAGTAATTCTGAGTGATATCCACAATGCGACCACAGCAGAATTGATGGATCTTCAACACAATATGAATGAAAGCAATATTAGGAATTAGGTTGAATGGACACTGTGAGATACTATTTTGATGTTCTTCCTGCAACATATTGCATGATTGACAGGAAGGTACAAGAAGAGAATCATTTTGCACTTTTTTGTAATAATAAAGAAAAAATTATAAGTTTATGATAATCATATATGTTGTCAGTGGTGAGTTAATCGTGTTAATGGTTTCATATAAATTAAGGAGCTTGGAATTTATCACAAACACTTATAAAACTTTTACATGGCTAAGAAATGTCTGATAATGTTTGATCCTCATCAACATTCACTGAGTTTTCTCTTGTAGTGCGATTGAATACTTTGTGGAATTACATAGGTTCTATGAGGGACGGCTCTTTCGAGGTTATCTGTCGTTCATTTCAGAAGCTTGTCTCATGAGGAAAATGAAAGTCAGATTTCACTGGCTTTTCATTTAATAGAGCTTTAGATTGTTAATTTGTTGCCTTTTCTGCTTTGATTTTTATTTTTCAAGGAGGCATTAATTTTTATCTTATATAATAAAAATCAGATATTCAGATAGGTGATGATATATGTGAGGGAGCAGAGCGGCTGTATAAAGAGCGGGAATTTACCTGTGAGGGAGCCAGTTCTCACCCAGAATTCGAAAGGTGTGACATCAGGACAAGTGAGAGAGCTGATTGGTAGGTAGTGGGTAAGCTGTTTTTTCCACTTTAAAGCAACATTACAGAAGGTAAGAGCCTCAGCATTTGTTTTTTTTTAAGAAAAACTAATTTAATTTAAATTAAATTCAATTTTATGAAGACATTTAATTTTAATTAAAAACAAACAAAAAGTATGGCAAGGGAGCTCAGTCCCGTGTGTTGCATAGCCTGCAGCATGTGGGAATTCTTAGACACTCCTTGCAGTCTAGATGACCATGTGTGCAGAAAGTGCCACTAGCTTGACCAGCTTGAGCAACGGGTTTCAGAGCTTGAGCATCAGCTGGAGACATAGCGGTTAGATGGATAGCACATTTTTAGGTGTGGTCACTCCGCAGCTTAAGGAAGTGCAGTCAGAAAGGGACTTGGTGACCACCAGTCAGAAAAAGGGAGGCAGGCAGGTAGTCAGGAAATCCCCAGAGTGCATCTCACTCAAGAAACATTTTTCTGTGTTGGAAAATGGTGAGGGTGAAGGTTCCTCTAGAGAGTGCAGCCAGAGCCAAATTCATGGCCCTGTGGATGGCCCAGCTGCGCAAGGGGGGACGAATAAGAGTGCAAGAGCAATAGTGGTAGGAAACTCAACAAGAAGGGGTGCAGAGAGGCACTTCTGTGGCCATAGATGTGATTCTAGGATGGTGCGTTGCCTGCTGGTGCCAGGGTCAAGGATGTCATAGAACGGCTGCAGGGCATTCTGAAAGGGGAGGGCGAACAGTCAGAGGTCACGGTTCACATTGGTACCGATGGCATAGGTAGAAAGAGGGATGAGGTTCTGCATCAAGAATTTAGGGAGCTAGGAAGCAATTTAAAAAGCAGGACCTCAAAGGTTGTAATCTTTGGATTATTCCCTGTGCCATGTGTTAGTGAGTATAGGAATAGGAGGATAGAGAGGATGAATACATGGCTGAAGAGATGGTGCAGGAGGGAGGGCTTTAGTTTCCTGGATCACTGGGTCTGTTTCTGGCGACGGTGGGGCCTGTACAAGTCTGAAGGGTTGCACCTGAATCGGAACGGGACTAACATCCTTGTGGGGAGGTTTGTTAGTGCTTTTGGGGTATTGGGGGGGCGGTTTAAACTAATTTGGCAGGGGCTGGGATACAGAGTGGAGGTACAGGACGGAGTGATGTACAACAAGAGAAACTAAGTCTGGAAGGCAGAGCAAGTATAGACCTGTTAAGACACAAGGGAATAATGCAAGGCTGGATTGCATCTATTTTAATGCAAGGAGTCTTACAAGTAAGGCAGATGAATTGAGGGTGTTGGTTAACACTTGGGAATATGATATTGTTGCTATCACAGAGAGATGCTTAAGGGAAGAGCAGGACTAGTAGCTCAATATTCCAGGGTATAGAATGTGGATGTGATGTGGAGGGGCAATGTAAAAGAGATGGTGGCAGTGCACTATTGATCAAAGAGTCAATTATTGCAGTAAGGAGGATGGTATCTTAGAAGGTTCCTCAAATGAGGCCACATGGGTAGAACTTAAAAACAAAAAGGGGGCAATCACTTTGTTGGGAGTGGACTATAGGCCTCCAAACAGTCAGGGGGAGATAGTGGAGCAGAATGTAGGCAAATCTCAGAGAAGTGTAAAAATAATAGGGTAATAATAATAGGGGATTTCACCTTCCCCAATATTAACTGGGATAGTCTTAGTGTGAAAGGCTTAGAGGAAGCAAACTTCTTAAAGTGCATCCAGGAGAGGTTTTTGAGCCAGCACGTAAAAAGTCCTACAAGAGAAGGTGCGGTACTGGACCTAATCTTAGGGAATGAAGCCAGACATGTGGTAGGAGTGCCAATGGGGGAGCATATCGGGGATAGTGACCATAACTCTGTAAGATTTAAGGTAGTTATGGAAAAGGAAAGATGGACCAGAAATAAAGGTCCTGAATTCGGGGAAGGCCAATTTCAATATGATAAGACAGGATGTGGCCAAAGTGGAATGGGGGCAGCTGCTTGTAGGAAAGTCTACATCAGGCCAGTGGAGAGTCATTCAAAAAGAAAATAGTGAGAGTTCAGGGCCAACAACTTCACGTAAAGGTGATGGGTGGGATCAACAAGTCCAGGGAACCCTGGATGTCAATGGATTTAGAGGATTGGATAAGGAGAAAAAAGAAGGTTTATGATAGATACAGAAGGCTGAAAATGGCAGAAGCCCTAGAGGAGTATAGAAAATGTCAAGGGCTACTTAAAAAAGTAATTAGGAGAACGAAGAGGGGGCATGAAAAAACACTGGCAGACAAGATAAAGGAAAATCCAAAGATATTTTATAAATATATTAAGAGCAAGAGGATAACCAGGGAAAGCGTAGGGCAAAGTAGGCACCGAAGAGCCAATCTGGGCATGGAGCCAGAGGATGTAGGTGAGGTTTTAAATGATTACTTTTCATCTGTGTTCACTATGGAGAAGGATGATGTAGGGGTAGAAATCAGGGAGGGGGACTGTGATATACTTGAACAAAGTAGCATTAAAAGGGAGGAGGTATTAATGGTTTTAGTGGGCTTGAAAGTGGATAAATCCCAGGCTGTTATGTGAGGCAAGGGAGGAGATTGCAGGGGCTCTGATAATTTTCAAATCCTTCCTGGCCACAGGAGAGGTGCCAGAGGACTGGAGAACAGTGAATGTGGTACCATTATTCAAGAAGGGTAGCAGGGATAAACCAGGTAATTACAGGGCAGTGAGTCTAACATCAGTTAGGGAAACTATTGGAAAGAATTCTGAGGGACAGGATTAATCTCCACTTGGAGAGGCAGAGATTAATCATGGATAGTCAGCATGGCTTTGTCAGGGGGAGATCATGTCTAACAAATTTGATTGAATTTTTCGAGGAGGTGACTAGTTGGTGTAGATGAGGGTAGTGCAGTTGATTTAGTATGCATGGACCGCAGTAAGGCTTTTGACAAGGTCCTGATGGGAGAATGGTTAAGAAGTTAAGAGCCCAGGGCAGTTTGGCAAATTGGATCCAAAATTGGCTTAGTGGCAGGAGGCAGAGGGTGATAGTCGGAGGTTGTTTTTGCGATTGGCAGCTTTTGATGAGTGGTGTAAAGCAGGGATCAGTGCTGGGACCCTTGCTGTTTGTAGTGTACATTAGTGATTTAGATGTGGATATAGGATGTATGGTCAGATGATGTCACCGATGGCACAAAAATTGATGATGTTGTAAATAGTGAGGAGGAAAGCCTTAGGTTAAAAGATGATATAGATGGCTGCTAAGATGGGCAGAGCAGTGGCAAATGGAATTTTTGGAGGGCCAACATGGCAAGTGAATACACAATAAATTGTAGGACCCTAGGAAGTTCAGAGGGTCAGAGGGACCTTGGTGTGCATGTCCATAGATCCCTAAAGGCAGCAGCACAGGTAGATAAGGTGGTTAAGAAGGCATGTGGGATACCTGTCTTTATTAGCCGAGGCATAGAATATAAGAGCAGGGGGGTTATGTTGGAGCTGTATAAAACACTAGTTTAGGCCACAGCTGGAGTACTGTGTGCAGTTCTGGTTGCCACACTATAGGAGGGATGTGATTGCACTGGAGAGAGTGCAGAGGAGATTCACCGGGATATTGTCTGGGTTGGAACGTTTCAGCTATGAAGAGAGACTCAATAGACTAGGGTTGTTTTCGTTAGAGCAGAGAAAGCTGAGGGGGGACCTGATAGAGGTACACAAAATTATGAGAGGCATAGATAGGGTAGATGTGAAGTAAGTTTCCCCCTTAGTGGAGGTGTCAATAACCAGGGGGCATAGATTTAAGGTAAGGGGCAGGAGATTTAGAAGGGATTTGAGGAAAATATTTTTCACCCAGAGGGTGTTTGGAATCCGGAACACACTGTCTGAGGGGGTGGCAGAGGCAGGAGCCCTCACAACATTTAAGAAGTATTTAGGTGAGCACTTGAAACACCATAGCATACAGGGCCACAGGCCAAGTGCTGGAAAATTTGATTAAAACAGATAGGTGTTTGATGGCTGGCATGGACCTGATAGGCCAAAGGGCCTGTTTCTGTGCTGTATAACTCTATGACTAAAGATCAGAGAGCATGAAATAAATAATTTCACTTTGTATAAAATATCATAGCATAGGTAAAAATATAGAGCAGTTGCTGTTTGCATTGTTTTCTGCCCCTCTCAAACTTTGGCATTATGGCCAGGATATTGAGGTCGGCGAGCAGGGGTGGGGCCCACTCGCTGACGCATAAAATGGTGCAGGATGACATTGGGTGGAAATCCTGATGTTACCTCGCGTCATTTCAATTTTCAGGTCAGCGGGGGGGCAGCCGAATCATCTGTACGCCCGCCGACCTGTCAACGGCCTATTGAGGCCATTTAAAAACGAATTCAAGTAGTTAATGGACCTGCCCATCCAACCTTAAGGTTGGCAGGCAGACTGAGAGCCCTGGCGGGCTTCAGAAAAAGCATGAAACCGCGTGCACGGGCGGGATGAGGTTTCATGAGGGTTTTTAAACATTTAATAAAAGTTTGAATAAAAGTGATGAGCATGTCCCAATTCACATGACCGTGTCACATGAGAGGGCATGTCAGGAAAATTTTATTTTTGTCCATTGACCATTTTTAAATTTGGTGCCTATCTCTCTGATGCAGCACTTAGCCTCAGGGAGGTGAGTGCACTCTTTCGCGTGCACGTGTGAAAGAACGCACAGCCGGCTTAGGGTTTCCCTCCCGCCCGCACAGGGAACGCATAGTGCTTCCTGGCGGATATCATCTGGGCGTCACTTAATTGGCCTGCCCACATAAAATGGTGGCACACCGCTGATTGGGGCCACATGCCCACTCCTGCACTTCCCCCCCTCCCTATATGAAGCAAAAGCAGAATGCCCTTGTTTTCATAGAATCAGAACAGAAATAAAAGTGCAAAAACGTTCAATTTAGTCCTTTGATCTGGCTGATACCAACTGATAATATTAGTACAACTTTAACCATTTCAATTGTGCTTCAGTAATATATGGCTGCAGAATATTTATTTCAAAATCATTGACTGCACATGAGATTTACTTGAAATTCCACTGCTGTGGTCAGAGGCTGAAAATCATGATACCAAATTTGTAAAGAAAGGAAGGCTTGCATTAACATAACACCGTTAATAAGCTCAGGTCCTCCCAAAACAATTTAGAGCTAATGAAAAATTTTGAAGGAAACGAAGCAGCCACTTTGCGCACAGCAAATTCGCAGAAACAGGAATGCAGTAATGACCAGATAATCTGCTTTATTGATGCTTGGTGAGGGGTAAACATTGCCCAGGACCACATAATAGCTTCAACAATTTCATGAAATATTATTGAGTCCGGCACTAAATTGGTTGCAAACTTTATCTGTAATTTAGTTCAAAATCTCAAATAAAAATATGAAAAGCACATTGCAAATGTTCTCACGAGGGAAATTTAAGAATAATGGAACATACAGGACAGGTTTTGTCTGGAGACAGAGCCCAGTCCAAATTTGCTGAATTTAGTACAAATCCCTTCAACGTTTTTCAGTTTGAGCCTCCTCTTTGGATGCAACTGTCAATTCCTGCACACATTATGCCCCAAATTGCTATAGTTTTGATGTGCATTTTCCCTTAAGTTTTCCACTCAATATCATTTGCATATTGGTGAATGTAAAATCTGCCATGAAACAAGTCAATTAGGCAGCACCTCAGAATGTAATTATTTTTTGAAAAAAATTGTTTGGAAAAATATTCCTTGATACATTTAAGAGTGGGATATTTGTACAATTTGATTAATACAGCTGAAAATGGGTTTATTACAGAAAATAAGCATTTCAGTCAGTGTCCAATTCCCCAACTATTAGTAACACAATTTTAAATAACTGAAAATGACTTTTAAAAGCTAGGCTGGCATTCATTTGCCAGTTATATTGAAGTACAGTCGTCAGTTGCTTAGTAAAATTATATTCAAAAGCTTTTAAATCATGCCTATTAGTGCCCTTTCACCCAAAAGAACCAGCTTAATTTTAAAAGCCTCTTCGAAGGCCTGCAAATGAGCAATTAGCGGTAAAATGCAATGGTGATTAATTCAATTTGGGAACATGGATAGTTTTGTGGGCAGGCCCATCATCTAGTGCAATGTTTTTTAAACTAACACAAAATGTCAAGGAAATTCAATCTGCAGTTTATGTAATTTGCATTTAAAATTCCATGACCTTTTGCACTGGTTTCATCGATATCAAGCAAATTGCACCAAAAGAAAGCAATGCAACCTAGTGGAAATGCTCGGCCTTCGTTAGTGCTTTTAAAAACAGAGATGTGGGAATAATTGTGTACCAATATGTTCTTTGTTTCTACAGTGGAAATATCAAAACTTGACTATGAAATCGTTAAGGTGGACGGTGCCTTTAAAGGCAGGCAAGCGAAACCATTTGACCATTCTAAGAAATGACTAGTGGAAAAGAAATTACTGAGGTCTTAATGTCTGCTTATTTTGGCCACTGTGTCTGGTGATGAGTAGTCACCCTGTGTGGGATGTGTTGGAGATAAATGCCTATCTCCTGGCAGCCAGGGTATCAGGTGAAGAAGTGATAATGTCTTATTCACATCTATCATAGTTTTGAGAGGTTGGTTCGAGATAAATGGAAATACTATACAAGTAAAGCACTTTACTGTCCACAGGGCTGCCTGTAAGTGAAAGCGGAATTCCAGTTTTAGCCTGCAGTGGTTGACAGTTCAGATAACGGCCACCAGTCACAGTCTCACCTTTCACTTCTCTGTCTAAGTTAACAACATTTTTATTGCTGGTTTCATACTGTTAAGTTTGAAATAGTCAAACACAGACAAAAGTAATTTGTTCTGTTATAAACAGATCCCAGATGTAAGTAAATCTTTACAATGTTCCAATTAGCTCTGGATTTAGTCAATGCTGTTACATGCAAGTCTGACATGAGCAGTGTTTCTGCTTGTGTCTATTTCTAGACTGTGAGATACAATCTAACTGCCATTAGACTTTTGCAATTGCATTTCCCCCTTCACGATATATTCCCATGTTAATTATTATTATTAACATACTACCTGCAAATTATTATCTTGCAGTTTAAAGATGATTGGAGTTTTGAATTGAGCCTAACCAGGAGACAGTTTCAGCTGGTTTTGAGGTTTCTATGTTAAATGAGCTGGGATCAATCCTAATCCACTTCCTTCTACAGGTATTGACCTGTACCATAATTCTGTCATCTAATTTGTCACTAAATTGCTGTTTGCCCCAGTGATGCTGCAAAGATGACTGATGTGAAAAATGGAAACATTTCCATTAAAGCAATGG
Source organism: Carcharodon carcharias (assembly GCF_017639515.1). NCBI lineage: Eukaryota > Metazoa > Chordata > Chondrichthyes > Lamniformes > Lamnidae > Carcharodon > Carcharodon carcharias. Next base: position 143,242,935 of record NC_054471.1, on the reverse strand, counting down.
ATGATATTATTCTAGGATTCAAGGAAGTTTTTGAAAGAAAGTAAAGAAAGTTTAACTGTGCTGCTGGCTCCATCTGGCCTAGAATTGTTTGGCATTGATACTTGAGACCCAATTTTACAGTCCTGGAAGCCAAAGCAATCTGATCATAAAACACCAACTTAGAGTTCATGGGCAAAGCACTTGGCCAGCTACCTCGGCTTTCCCAGTGTTGAACTCCTTAAACAGCAAGACAAATGCAATTGCTATTTAAAAGGGTTGTTTGATTTTTGTTGGGTAGGAAACTTGAAACTGGAACTGGTTGGCTAACAATGTGGAACATTGTCATTTTCAGGTCCTGTTTCGGAAATGCTTTGGCAAGAAGTGTGCAAGATCCTGGCAGAACCTCGCCACAGGACAGCTATATAAATCGCATAGTAAGTGGAATAAATGCTAAGCAAAACAGTCAAATAATACATGAGCAAATGAGAAACAAAGGGTTGAGTTTGGCGACCTTCATTTTTAAAGGACAAATGGCTTGATTTCCTGGTCTGTAACTAGGAGGCGGGAGTGGCACGCCTTCCAATCTAATTAAGAACCCAGCTCTGGGGTCACCATCCAATTATAAATGATGGGTGCACTGGGGAGGTGGGAGGGTGAAGCATCGCTCACGATGTCAAGGACAACTGGCAGTCTTCACTGTGGCTGCAGTGAGAGTACTGCAGAAGTGAATGGCAATCGAGAGCGCAATGAATTAAACGCAAGAGGAAGTGGTGTAGTAGGAAACGAGAGATGGTGTTGGACAAGAGGAGAGACGGTGGTGTAGGAGAGAGATGATGGTGTAGGAGAGGAGAGATGGTGGTGTAGGAGAGAGATGGTGGTGTAGGTGAGGGGAGATGGTGGTGTAAGAGAGGAGATTTGGTGGTGTAGGGGAGGAGAGATGGTGGTATAGGATAGGATAGAGAGATGCCAAAAGGATGACCATAGAGCTTGCTGTTTTCAGTATTTAAAGTTAATCTTGACTCAAGCTGTCATGCCACAAGCTACAGACACCAAGTGACTCCCATTTGTCTCCAGAAGATTTCCATTCTCCTGGGAAAACTGCTGATAATTGATTCATTAGCTCGTACCTTCAGCTTGCTGTGATGTGGGTTCCCAGCAACAGTCAGCCTACACCTCACATAATCGGCCAGAGTTGGGAACCTGTCAGCAAGACAGCCCGATGCATTTTTTTTTCTAATTTTCCAGATTCTTGTCTCCAAATCTGCCTTCAAGGGTTTAGGAAAACAGCCCGAATTTGTTATTGAACTCGGAAGACTGCTTAGGTAGAATGTAGAATGGCAATTATATATATATCATAGTATTTTTCACATTGTTAAAACAATGGCTGAAGCCACATGCTAAACATATATGAGAATAGAAGAAGGGTGTAAAAGACAAACATGGCAATCAAGCTTGCCTCACCTAGATATGGCCCAATCACCAAACACCATTAACATGCTCCATAGTTATGTAATCTCCTGGAAAAGGCAAATAAATTCAGAAAAACAAAATTGCAGGCCAAAACTGACAATCCTTTCTGACAATTAATCAAGACTCTAGGAGACCATTGTTGCCCATAATTGCTCAGAATCCCAGCTAACTAGAAACTTACCCTGAAAATACCTTTCCTCAGCTCACCAAATACCCTTTAAGGAATAAAAGCAAAATACTACGGATGCTGGAAATCTGAAATAAAAACAGAAAATGCTGGAAAAACTCAGCAGGTCTGACAGTATCTGTGGAGAAAGAAGTGGAGTTAACGTTTTGAGTCTATATGACCCTTCAGAGCTAAGGAGAAGTGGAAATGTGATGACATTTATACTGTTTAAGGGAGGTGGAGAAGATGAAGCTAGATAGAAGGCCAACGATAGGTAGGAGCTAAGGAGAGATGGACTGCATTACATCCAGCCCCATGATTCAGTCAGATTTTCCAGAAGGCAATCATTTTCTGAAAAAATAAATATGCTTTAGCATCTCCCCTAATTTTTTGTTCAGGTATCGGAAAAGCATGGTTTCTACTATTAGCATCCCTATTGATCTCAAATCACCTATGCAACAAGACTGCTAACTCCCTTCATCATTTTAAAACCTCAGTTTGTCTTCCCAAACCGACATTTCTTTAAAATATACATTGCTTAGAATTACATAGAACGTACAGTGCAGAAACAGTCTATGTCAGTGTTTATGCTCCACATCAAGCCTCTTATCCTTCCTTATCTAACTCGTGTCAGCTTAAACCTCTATTCCTTTCTCCATAATATGCTTATCTGGCTTCCCCGTAAATGCACCCCTGCTATTTACCTCAACTAATCTCCCTGGTATTGGATTCCATATTATCACTAGACCTGCAGATTTAGGGGTCTATTTTAACAGCTGAGTCCAAAGTATAGGCATCATACTTCAGAGCCTTTAGATATCCCATGCTCAATATTGAAACTAAATGTGTACAAAATTCTCCAAGGGCAGAAATTAAAGTCTCTCCCTCCACCTCACCCCTGGTGAGTGGCACCCTCCCTATGGCCCCACCCCACCCCAATTACCTTATTTTTATTAATTCATGGGATGTGGGCTTTGCTAGTTGGGCCAGCATTTATTGCTCATCCCTAGTTTCCCATGAAAAGGTGGTGGTGAGCTGCCTTCTTGAACCGCTGCAGTCCATGTGGTGTAGGTATACCCACAGTGCTGTTAGGAAGGGATTTCCAGGATTTTAATCCAGTGGCAGTGAAGGAACGATGATTTATTTCCAAGCCAAGATGGTGAATGACTTGGGAGGAAACTTCCAGGTGGTGGTGTCCCATCTATCTGCTGCTCTTGTCCTCCTAGGTGGTAGTGGTCATGGGTTTGGAAGGTGCTTTATAAGAAGCCTTGGTGAAGTCCTGCAGCGCATCTTGTAGATGGTACACACTGCTGCGTCGGTAGTGGAGGGGGCGAATCAAGAGGACTGCTTTGTCCTAGACGGGGTCCAACTTCTTCAGTGTTGTAGGAGCTGCACTCATCCAGGCTAGTGGTGAGTATTCCATCACATTCCTGACTTGTGCCTCATTACTCATTGCACGATTCCTAGCCTCTGACCTTCTCTTGTAGCCACAGTATTTATATGACTAATCCAGTTCAGTTTCTGGTCAATGGTAACCCTCAGGATGTTGATAGTGGGGAAATTCAGTGATGGTAATGCCATTGAACATCAAGGGGCAATGGTTGGATTCTCTCTTGTTGGGGATGGTCATTGCCTGACACTTGTGTAGCGCGAATGTTACTTGACACTTGTCAGTCTGATCCTGTATATAGTCCAGGTCTTGCTGCATTTGGACATGGGCTACCTCAGTATCTGAGGGGTCGCGACTGGTGCTGAACATTGTGCAATTATCAGTGAACATCCCTACTTTTGACCTTATGATGGAAGGAAGGTCATTGATGAAGCAGCTGAAGGTGGTTGGGCTGAGGACACTATCCTGAGGAACTCCTGCAGTAATGCCCTGAAGCTGAGATGACTGACCTCCAACAACCACAACCATCTTCCTTGGTGCTAGGTATGACTCTAACTAGCAGAGAGTTTTCCCCCTGATTCCCATTGACTCCAGTTTCACCAGGGTTCTTTGATGCCGCACTCGGTCAAATGCTGCCTTGATGTCAAGGTCAGTCACTCTCACCTCATCTTGGGAGTTCAGCTCCTTTGTCCATGTTTGAACCAAGGTTGTAATAAGGTCAGGAGCTGAGTGGCCCTGGCGGAACCCAAGCTGGGCATCGGTGAGCAGGTTATTGCTAAGCAAGTGCCGCTTGATGGCACTGTTGATGGCCCCTTCCATTTGTTTATTGATGATCAAGAGTAGACTGATGGGCAGTAATTGGCTAGGTTGAATTTGTCCTGCTTTTTGTGTACAGGACATTCCTGGGTAATTTTCCACATAGCGGGTAGATGCCAGTGTTGTAGCTGTACTGGAACAGCTTGGCTAGGGGCATGGCAACTTCTGGAGCACAAGTCTTCAATACTATTGCCGGAATGTTGTCTGGCCCATAGCCTTTGCAACATCCAGTACCTTCAGCCATTTCTTGATATCACATGGAGTGAATCAAATTATCTAAAGATTGGCATCTGTGATGTTGGGGATCTCTGAAGGAGGCCAAGATGAATCATCCACTCAGCACTTCTGGCTAAAGGTTGTTGCGAATGCTTCAGATTTATCTTTTGCACTGCTGTGCTGGGCTCCTCCATCATTGAGGATGGGGATATTTGTGGAGCCACCTCCTCCAGTGAATTGTTTAATTGTCTACCACCATTCATGACTGGATGTGGCAGGATTGCAGAGGTTAGTTCTGATCTGTTGGTTGTGGGACTGCTTAGCTCTGTCTATCACTTGCTGCTTATGCTGTTTGGCATGCAAGTTGTCCTGTTTTATAGCTTCACCAGGTTGACACCTAATTTTTAGGTTTGCCTAGTGCTGCTCCTGGCATACCCTCCTGCACTCTTCATTGAACCAGTGTTGATCCCCTGGCTTGATGGTAATGGTAGAGTGGGGGATATGCCAGGCCATGAGGTTACAGATTGTGTTTGAGTACAACTGTGCTGCTGCTAATGGCCCACAGTGCCTCATAGATGCTCAGTCTTGAGTTGCTAGATCTGTTTGAAATCTATCCCATTTAGCACATTGGTAGCGCCACACAACACGATGGAGGGTATCCTCAATTTGAAGGCGGGACTTCGTCTCCACAAGGACTGTGCGGTGGTTACTCTTATCGATACTGTCATGGACAGATGCATCTGTGGCAGACAGGTTGGTGAGGATGAGGTCAAGTATGTTTTTCCCTCTAGTTGGTTCCCTCACCACCTGTCGCAGACCCAGTCTAGCAGCTATGTCCTTTAGGACTCAGCCAGCTCGGTCAGTAGTGGTGCTACCGAGCCTCTCTTGGTGATGGACATTGAAGTCCCTCACCCAGAGAATGTTCTGTGCCCTTGCCACCCTCAGTGCTTCCTCAAGTGGTGTTCAACATGGAGGAGTACTGAGTCATCAGCTGAGAGAGGGCGGTACGTGATAATCAGCAGGAGGTTTCCTTGCCCATCACTGACCTGATGCCATGAGACTTCATGGGGTCTGGAGTTGATGTTGAAGACTCCCAGGGCAACTCCCTCCCAACTGTATATGATTGTCCCACCACCTCTGCTGGGTCTGACCTGCCGGTGGGCCAGGACATATCCGGGGATGGTAATGGTGGTGTCTGGGACATTATCTGTAAGGTAAGATTGCGTGCGGATGACTATGTCAGGCTGTTGCTTGACTAGTCTGTGAGACAGCTCTCCCAATTTTGGCACTAGCCCCCAAATGTTCATAAGGAGGACTTTGCAGGGTCGACAGGACTGAGATTGCCATTGTCGTTTCCAGTGCTTAGGTTGATGCCAGATGGTCCGCCGGGTTTCATTCCTTTTTTGAGTCTTTGTCGTGGTTTGTTACAACTGAGTGGCTTGCTGGGCCATTTCAGAGTCAAGCATAATGCTGTGGGTCTGCATTCACATGTAGGCCAGACCAAGTAAGGATGACAGATTTCCTTTCCTCAAGGACATTAGTGAACCAGATGGGTTTTTACACCAATCGACAATGGTTTCATGGTCATCATTGGACTTTTAATTCCAGATTCTTATTGAATTCAAATTCCACCATCCGTTCCCCAGAGTGTGGCCCACACTCCCAATGGCATTGCCAGCAATGCAGAGCCGCTGGCTTCTGATTGGCTGACATTTCTCAGGGATGGGTTATCTGTCCCAGACAAGGCAGTGCAGCAATTAAATGACCCAGAGGGTGCGAGAACCCTGGTGGCAGTGTTCCTGCTGCTGATCAGAAACTTCTGCCTTTTGTAATTATCACCTCAACCAATGCAGTTGGGTGGTGTTGTACATCTTATATATCTCAGAGTAATGCAAAGGCGACACTAGTTTCTATGTGTATAACAGGTTTTATTTACAAAGCTCTAAAATGCCTACTCCATGCGTCAGCTTTGACTTCCAGCTCTTTCTACAGTTTGTATGCTTTTTTCTGAGTCTCCAACAAATAAAGCACAGTGAGCCATTGATAGTAAACAGACTCACATAATCAAAAAATAGAACAGTTGAGTACTGCACCTTCCCCCCTACTTGTAAAACTAATGACCTTATTTTAAATCAAACCATCCTAAACAACAAACATATGTACGTCAAGTTATTTCATTGCCTTCATGTACCTGCTTTTTCTAAGTATAGAACCAATCTTTGAGATACGAAAGTCTCTGATGATTATGCTGAGATCTACGAATTTGAGATTCTGTATCTGCATGATTAACTTGATGAAGTGGATAATCAACATCACAGTTACTTGTTGGAAAAGGAAATGTTTCCTCACAATTATCATCCTCAAAATTCTGGTCTGCCTGCTGTCAAACGACTTGCGTTCCTCTTCCTATTGCCATCCAACAGATAAGCATTTGTATCAAGAAACTGCTTGATCTGCTCTGGTCCAGATACAGATGATGCAAATTTGTGGTCACAACTTGGCCGCTTGATGTGAAACCAATCTCCAATTTCAAATCGTGGTTCCCTTCCATCTGTTCTCTTATCAAATTTCCCTTTTGCTTTACCCTGCCACATTGTGATTTCTTATATTATATCTCTGACATTTTCATTGAACGGCAATGACAGTTTAAAATTGGTTACTGGCATGCAAAATTTATGACCTATCACAAGTTTGGTTGGTGTCCTTCTGGTCAGGCTTCCAGCTCTTTCTACCATTTATTTACTTTTCTCTGTGTCCACACCCAGGCTTAATCAATTAAGCACGGTAAGCATCAATAAAAAACAGATGCATGTAATCAAACACAGAACAATTGAGCACTACAGATGGAGGTAATGTTTTCACCGCCGTTTGTTTCACTATAAACAATATAACTGAAAAACTAATGGAGCAATTTCAAAGAAACTTAGTACACAGATAGATTGTGGCCCATGGAAGAACTGATTAGTTTTTGATAAAGATGTGGATTTGGATCCTGGAATTTTTTTAATGATCCGTTAACATTGGGAAATAGGGCAAATTGATTTTTTTAAAAGAATGTTGTGGGCTGTTTTATTTGGAATGTTGTTGATTGTTTTGGAATGTTTTTGATTGTCCCAGCTGCTGTGGTGGAATTTGTCACAGCTGTCATAATGTGAGCAGTGTTTTCAGAGCAGGTTGTTAGATATGGATTCGTCTGGAGCTTCTTCAGTGAGGTGGAAGCTCTTAATAAAAATATTCTTTTTCTCTGCTTTGTAGTTGCAAGCAATCAGGCAAGGAAAATCCTCAAGGAGGAGCTGCGTAATTGTAATAATATTGAGTTAACACAGCATGATGGAGGTATGCGTTCTAAGAACGGCCCTCTTCACTTGTTTCTTACTGAATATTCTTCCACTTTTCAGATATTGTGTTCTAGACCATAATAACTCTGTGTGAACAAATTCCTTTATTTATCCCCATTACTTCTTTTAAATTAATTTAAATATATGACCTCTGATTATCAACACGCCAGGGGAAATAGTTTCTCTTTATTTGTTCTGTCAAAATCCTGCACATGTTGATTTATTAGGTCTCTTCTTAACCTTCTCTGCACTAAAGAGAATAATTCAAGCTTCTACAAATCTTCAATTTAACTGAAGTCCTCATCCCTGGTGCCATCTGGATAAACCTCGTCTGTTGCCTCTCCAAGGCCGTGATATCCTTCCCAATGTGCAGTGCTCAGAATTGTACACAATTCTCAAGCTAAGGCTTAACCTGTGATTAGTAATGGTTTAACATGGTTTCCTTGGGTTTTTTTGTATTCAAGGCTCTTAATAACAAAGCCAATTATCTAATATGCCTTAACTGTGCTATCAACTTACCTGCCAACTTGAAGGACTTATGAATTTGTGAGGTCCCTCTGCTCTTGCAACTCCTTCAGTATAGTACCATTTGTATTATATTGCTTCTTCATTTTTGTTTTGCCCCAAAGTTTATCACCTCACATGCTTTTAATTGCAGCTGCCATGTCTCTGCCCACTTCACCAGTCTGTTATGTCCTTCTGAATTCTGCTCCCATTCTGCTCCCTATATACTACTTTGTTGAGTTTTGTATCATCCATAAACTTATATATAGCAGAAAATGCAATGATCCTAACATCGATCACTGGGGGACCCCACTGTCTACAGTCAGAAAAAACATCTACTCAACGTTACTGCCTGTGGTTTAACCTCTATGCCAATTCAATACACAAGTTAACACTATCCCTTTAATCCCTTGTATTTCTATTTTCCAAATCAGTTTGTTAAGTTGGTACTCTATCAAACTAACCTCCAGTTTACATGTTTTAAATAAGTTAATATAGATGTAACTGTTGTTTAAACTCCAGGTTAAATGTGCCAAGATCTGCTCTCTAATTAATTCTAGCAGGTAAGCAATTTTTGGAACATTGAGGTGGCTAACATGAATTCTGACCCCTACTTCTCAGGGGGCAGCCTCAGATAGAGATAAGCAAGGTAGGAGATCAATTTGATAGAAAAAATGTTAGTCCTACATTATTGCTGTGTGTGCTATTGCTTTTAGAATGTAGGAAGAGTGTGCACAAAGAAAACATGAGTAATATTGAGCAGGTTATCAATTTCTGCAGGTTTAACAAATCACAATCAATAACTGTGATTAAGTAGTTTAATTGAAAACTCCTTCCAAATGTATTCAGTATGCTGAGATTTTACAGAACCTGGATATTCAGATTAAAATGACCCCTCCTGCAATTACTGATTTAGAAAGAGTAAAGGAACAATTAATTGATTAATTAAAACATGGAACAACTTTACATTGTAAAGCAGAGAAAATATCATTGACAACTGAGGAAACAATTCAACTTTGCAACTGCAGTATATAGTTTGAGTAAACTATTTGTTTAGCACTTTAAGTTCAACATTTATTGTTATATCTTGGATGTGTTGTTGAGGGTACAATGAGTGATGCATCGCTTTCTGCATTTCTATTTAAGAGTACTGTTTGAAATCACAGTTGTTAATGAGTTTAGATTGTTAAAGGGTTGAATTTCCTCTGCTGGTGCAGTCCATTGAAGCAATTAATACAGAGAACACCAGTAGTGCGTCCCACCGGGAAAAGGAGCTGAGTTCCAGAACTCGTTCTCAGGCCTAATTTAAATAAAGGAGCTGCCACGTGGATGTACTTTTGGTTGCAGCCTTGGAGTCAGGGTAAAGTCAGGCACATCCTGAAACTTAATGGCACTAGAACTATTAAAGATACAGGCACAGTTAAAGCCTCATGGAAGATCCAGGATTTTTTTTAAAGTAATGAGGCAGGCATATTATCCAGAGACCTAATGATGAAGAGTGGTATATTGTCAAATGTTGTGATTTGCACATCAGCAGTCTTTACCTATCTTTAAAGTTTCCATCACTATGAAAGTCTGTGTGTTATTGTGTGTTGGGATGACAGCATGGCCTCAAACAGCAGGCTGGGCAGGACTTCAACCTGCCTTTGCTGGGACTTCCTGCATTTTGGAAACGCAGGGGTTTGTGGCTTATGAGATGGCCAAACTGCAATAGTTGTCAAGGGGATTTGAGGTTGTCCCCCCTCATCTAACTCCAAATAAGCCAGGCAAGCAAGTGGTACAATACTGGACACAGCTACCATCATTAAGTGTAACAGATTAAGTGAAACAAGGACAGCAGCAGGAAAAACATTTCTGTTTATTCAATAGCCAAAAACAAAGATCTTTCTTGGAAATTCCAGCTTGTCCCTCAAGAGAAGAATAACACAGCACCCCTGGTACGAGGTTCTTCTGGGGACAGCTTGCTGATAGCCTGCTGCTATTAAAAGATCCTTGATTGCAGTCTCTGACATTTATTTGCATGAAATTTCCATTGCTGCACCCTTCAGACACAGTCAGATGTTAACAGCAGAAGCCACACAGGAAGTTGAGAACAGGGAAAAGAAATCTTCCATAATATCACTATTTATCCAGAGTGGCTACCTGATGTCAGCTCAGTGAATATTTTGGAACTTAAATGACTGCATGAAACCCCTTTTGACTGCTGCCTTATGCTGCTTTTGAATTAACTGCTGTTATTTAGTTGTTGGAGGTTGTGATAATTGATGTTGAAAAGAGATGAAAATCCTATCATTCTCATTTATGCTGCTTAGCCTTAGTTTGAATGTCAACCGTACAGACTCCTTTGACTATCATTCCTGCAATTCCTATTGTTCACTGTGCCATGTTGCAGACTGCCTCACAAGCTTCTGGAAAATGTCAAGCCTCAGCAGGGTATTTACACTGCCTGACAGAAGATATTTGGAGCTGGATTGAAAAGCAATTAGGAAGACGACAACAAAAAAATCAAAAAATCAGCTCCTAACACCATTATCAGCACATAAATTATCACATTATCATTTTCTCTCCACTCAGGATAATCGAGTTGGACATTAACTGGAATGACTGCTGTCAAATGTACTGTCTCCTCTGTGCTGGAGGTTGTGACATTCATTTTAGGTTCAGTTTTCTGATGACTACATTGCATTTTTGTATTGTGTGGAAAACCAAACTCGAGGTCAGATTTCCTCAATTTGTTCCAGTTAATTCTACTCTAATCACTTTATTTTCATTGCCCACAATACAACAGAAAAGTACCCTTCTCTTTGTTAATTTTATGTTAATTTCAAACTGCAATGCCGCTCCACTAAATTAAAGGAATGTAGTCACTAAATAATTGCTTTTGAAGTGGAATCCATTAGAAGCTGTTTACTTAGGAGCCCTGGTCTGCATGGTAATTCATATATTTTCTTTGTGAATACTCCTGATCTATCCCCTAAACTGTCCCCTTTCTTCTACAAGAGGCGAACTAGTATAGGTTACGTCAGTGTCACTTGTGGTTAAAATGGATCTCAGTCTCCTTTGCAAAATAGTAACTATGATTTCCTGGACAGATTGCGTTTCACAGAGGCTTGGTAACAAAGCAATGATGAATTTTAAAAGCACAACCAAAGCATGTTAGAAGTAATTCCCCAAAGACTGTTGACAAGTTTAACCACCCCAATGCCATCGGATTCTGAGGCCACCAGTAAGACTGGGGGTTTTAATTGATTGAAGAAGGACTTTTAAATCTGCTTTAAGCCATTGAAAATCTGGCTTTCCTAATGTAACTCAAGCTGGAAATATACAGAAGGATCGAAGCAAGAGGCTAAAGGAAAAGGAGACTGATTTTCAGTTATCATTTTGTTACAGAGGTTTAAAGATTAGAAAAGATTGGATTAAAATAATACCTTTATGTACATATTACTGTAGAGGATTAATGCTGCTGTAATCAAACTGCCAATGACACAACAGTCTGGATTTCCATCCTCAAGGAGGGAAGTGGGAGTCGGGAAAATTCCTGGCTCAACCTGCCTGCCTGGGGAGAAAAGGCCGGCAAAGATGGAAACTTCATTGCAGGAGGCTGGGTGAAGGCTGGGGTTGAGTAGCCAACCCTGGAAAAAGGTCGGAGGCAGTCACAGAGGCTGCCAGGTGCAGAGGCGGCCTGTTTCAAAGGCCCACTTCAGTGCTATGGGACTTTTGTTCCAGTTAAAATAAAAACATAAAGGCCCTTCAGCCCTCACCCCTCACACACCCACAAACTATTCATGCCCCACCCAAGTCTTCTCATGTCTTCCATGCCAGACAGTGCCCCCCTATCCACCCTTCATAGCCCCTCATGCCTCTATGCCATGCTATGGTCCCAACCACCTTTAATGGCCCTCATATCCCCTATGCAAAGCTATGCCCCACCTCCCCTCATGCCCCATGCCAAACTAAGCCTCTCATCCACCCCTATGGCCCCTCATGTCCCCATGCCAACTGTGCCCCCTATTCCCTTGTACTCTCATACCCCTTATGGCAAACTATGGTGCTTCCATGCCGATGGGTGCACTATATACTGTATAGAACCAATGAACCCAGTAGTGACAAAATGATACATTTTAAAAAAGCTTTAAGAAAGCCATTCATTCATTACTTTTCACTATGTTATAAAACGTCCTTTCACTACAGCCCAGTAAAAGTGTCAATGATCCAGGCCCTTTAAATTATTGATAACAGAAACTGCAGGCATTTGAAACCTCTTAATCTTGTGTAAATGACCATTGTGCAACTGACAGCAGCGATCATAGAGCCAGAGCTATCAATCAAGTAATGTTTTCTTTGTGGCTCAAGTGTTGCATCTGTTATGACCCCAGTTGATGTTAACACTGGACAAGTCAGATCACAGAGTGAAACTTGGCTTGATAGACCCTAATCTTTTTTTAGAAACCATGGAGAAAAGTTACTAAACAAATCCACAGGCGTCTGCTAATGAACTTTTAATATAAAGAATAAAATATTTATTAAAACAAGAAAAATGAACTATACTACACCAGAAAAAAAAGTTGGAAAGATCTCAATACAAGCACATGAAGACAATTGAACTTTCTTCTATCCCTTTACCACAGCAATATCTTTACACATAAACCAGTGAAGATTTACCACTAGTTTGCCACAAGGGCTTCTTACTTGGGACTGGCACAGTTGCAAACAGTTTTCTTCCAATGAATTCCCGAACATCCATTTGATACTTCTCACCCAACACATATGTATCCCAAAACTGCACTCTAAACTCACAGTTTCTTCAACTGCAGAGCAAACAAGTTCCCTAAACTCAGTCTTCCGGTAGCAGCTCTGCTAAGTGATCACTTTTCTGACTCCTGTAAATGAGTATTCAGTTAACCACAGTCCCAATAGCTTTGTAGTTTTTCTCCTCAGACAGCTTAAAAATCCTGTCTGCTCTCTCTGACATACACGCACTAACAATCTCTCTCTCTCTCCACTCCTGTCATTTTCCATGTTTGTGTCACTGGGTCACTGTCGCTAGGCAACAGTAACCTTTTTTTTCTATTATGTGTTTTTCTCCTCACAATCATTAAACTTTTAACCTCCTTTAACCCATCTCTTTAACTTCAGGGATATATACACATCAAACGAATAGATATCTGGGCTTTCAGCCAAGCCTCATTATGTATTCTTGGCTGAGAGCCTAGACATCCATTAGAGCACTAAAACACAAGAGTCTCATGCTCTGGATCTCTGATATCTGCTGTCAATTTCACAATGTTTATTTGCACAAGGATACGAAGCATCAAATGCCTATTGTTTCTGTATGAGGAGGACTTTTTGAACATACCTTTTAAAAGGTCCACTCATGATTAGGCCTTGTCACTTCTCTAAGGGCCACAACTCTCTAAAAGCTTGGCCCGACTCCATGAAAATTGCAAGGAGTAGGACATACCTATCTCTTCAATGGAGCCAGCCAGGTTGGGAGTACGGTGCAGACTTTTGACCCAAACCAACCACCCTTAAAAGGCACTCCCAAAAATTGCACAGCTTGAGAATGGGGTCAGAATGCAGAATCGGGACACACCCGCCATTTTTAAAGGGCTCCCAAATTATCTCGAACCGATGAAAATCCAGGCCAATATTAATGTTTGCTTCAGCATCCCATGTCACAATTTGCAAACTTAATACTTACCCAGCAAGGCAGCCAATAACCTGTACTGTACTAAATGCACAGATGCACAGTTATGAAGACTGACTAGGATAGAAGAACTTTTTAATGCCTCTGCCTCAGACAATACAATGAGTATTACACCAATGTGTGGGATCAGCTCATAAAGTCAAGGAAGTCTAAGGTTTAATCTCTGGTTTGTGTTGTATTAACTAATCTCCGTCTAGGTGGCTGCGGCAAAACTTCAATCAACTTCAGCATCTGTGGGCTGGGTGTCCTGCTCCCAATTACTTATCAGCTGAAGATTGTGCTTTCAATGATTGGAATGGGATCATGTTATCTGTTATATGTCTCAAAATCTTATTGCCTGCCTGCACTTGCCATTCAGTCTCATTCAAGAAAATAAGCGTCGGTGGAATGACCCCAATTGCTTAAAAAAAGAACCACACTGTGAGTAATGGCCCGAGGAAGGGAAGAGGAAAAGAAACAAAATGGGAGTGGAAAAGTAGCTTATTGGAAAACATTGTTTCTTTATGGAGTCAGATAGCTTTATTTTCTCGATACTGCTGACCTGTACAAGTGCAATTATTAGGAGTATAATGAACTAAAGTTAACCAGCATTTTAAATAAAGTTACCATAGGGACGCACAAGGTCAACAGAAAATTGGTTGGGCTCAACATTTTTCTTCTATGTTTTTGACCAGGTGATGAAATATCCAGGCCCAGGTAAAGGAAAATGTAACCTGAAATTTCAGAGAGGCTATTTCACACTGTTGTAATGGGGTTGCGCCTATGTCAGCTCCAATTTTAATATGATTTTATTTAGTTATGAGATGTGGGTTACACTGGCATTTATTGCCTATTCTTAATAGCCGTTGGGAAGATGCTGGTAAGCCGCCTTGTTAACTGCTGCTGTCTGTGGTGAAGATAATCCACAGTGCCATTAGGGAGAGAGTACCAGGATCTTGACTTAAGTGTCAGTGGAGGATGGCAATATAGTTCCAAGTCGCATTTGCATGTGACTTGGAGGGGAGCTTTCAGGTGGTGATATTCCCATGTGCCTGCTTCCCTTGCTCTTCAAGGTCAGCGGTCTACAACCAGCAGCTCCAAAATCACATGCAGCTCTCGACCATCTCATTTGCGGCTCCTGCCCTTTTCCAATTGGGTTGCATTGACGTGAAAAAGCCTTAAAAAAATGTCAAGAAAAGTAAGAGACATGTTTTTATTGTGGGGATAAAAAAAAACTAATCATTATGTTACATCTTACAGTTTCAAATGATTATTTTAATGAAGAACATCATTGTGCTCTAAATCTGTTTGAATGGTATAGCTACATTTTGGTTATAGATAATGCCTTCGTTCCAAGGAACAGGTTTTTATGGTTGACATTATTGTTTCTAATATAGCTGGGTTGATAAATTTTTCTGAATGTGCAATTAGAAGATGTTTTTATCACAAGAATCAATAACTGAAAACTTGTCTTATTTCTATGTATCTTAAGTTAAAGTTTGTTTTAAAGGTAACTTCACTGGAAAAATTATGGTAACAAAAAGTTAAAAATGTGATAATTCAAAGTTAGGTCTAATTTAATTTTGGCTTTTTTCCATTGATTCAATACATGCATTTCTTTATTATGCATGCAAATTATGGATTGTACCAGAAACACTTGGCAATTTGCCAAGTGTTTGGTTTAGCAATGCCAAATTTGTGTCTTGCAATTCCCAATAGTTTTTATTTAGTTATTTTTGTAAAAAGCACTTCAGCTAAAAATGTTGCTGGCCTCTGCTCTAGGTTGCGGGTTTGTCAAAGAAAGCTTGATTAGTTGCTGCAATGCACCTTGTTGATGGTGTACACATGAGGTAGGAGGCCATAGACCTCACCTGAACTCCTCCATCCCACATGGATTCAAATGGAAATGATAATCCAGATGGTCTATACCGTGAATTAAATCCACTCCTCTGGTTTACCAATTAAAAGTATCTTGAAGTGTAGAATGTAATCTTTTTGTGCTATAAATTTCCATTGTTCCAGTGTTGTCAGATCCTTGAGAACAGTTTGCCAGGCTCACCCAATGCTGGAGTGAGGCTCAGGAAGACCTCAAGGGGCAATGGAGAAAATAAAATGGATGTGCTCAAAAAAAATGAATATTGTTTTTTGCCTCCTTTAACTGTTGATTGTCCTCAATTCATGGGTTGTCATATATGCTTAACACAACTTTCATTAGTTTCAATTCAAGTCCAATCAGCAAGAGATCTCTGTTTACGAGCATTGATTTTATTATTAATGAATGGAACCCTTTCATGACATTATGCTTTTCTGTTCAATGGGGGAGATGGTGGTCCAATGATAATGTCACTAACAAGTAATCCAGAGGCCCAGGCTAATGCTTCAGGGACTGGGTTCAAATCCCACAATGGTAGCTGGTGGAATTTAAATTCAATACATAAATCTGGAATTGAAAGTTAGCCCCAGCAATGGTGACCATAGTAACTACTATCAATTGTTGCAAAAACCCATCTGGTTCACAAATGTCCTTTAGGGGAGGAAATCTGCCATCCTTACCTGTTCAGACCTGCATGTGACTCCTAACCCACAGCGATGTGATTGACACTGAAATGGTCATGAAAGCCACTCAGTTCAAGGACAATTAAGGTTGGGCAACAAATACTGGCCTTGCTAGTGCTGACCACATCCCTTGAAAGGAAAAAAATGTACCAATCGTACACAAGGATTGGTGAAACATTAATGTAGGTCCTTTATTTGAAGATAGGACTATATACAGATAGAGCTATACATATAGCTTACTCCTAGTCCTGCTGCTTTCAGACTGGTTACGAGTCATATCCTGTCAAGGTGGTAATGATTGACAGCATTTTAAGGTTCCATCCCTTAAAGGTATATGCACATCATAGCCCAACAGTAAATAACGTATTGAAATAAAATTAGGAGACTTTTAAAGCAAATTGAACATGATAGAATTAATACAGCCTGCTTAAGGCCTTAAATGTGTAAGTCCTCCAAAAGCTCTTCAATTCATTTTGGAAACTTGTCCTGTTAAATGAATAACTACATCCCCATTGAGGCAGGAGGATAATGGCTGACTCTCACCTTTGCAAATGAGAATTTGTTTATTCTTTGCCTAAGTGGGTCACTTCTTTAAACAATCCATGATTCATTAGCTTCCGGAGTCTATCCATTATAAAAATGATGATTTTAACTCCTGCCAGCTGTCCATAACAGCACTGATCCTTGGAAATTGCAAATGTGTGTGTAAGTCTGCTTTTGTATTCCACTATATTTTAATCAGGTCTGCACTCCCCTCTGTACCTCCTTGACAAGGAAAGCAGGCTGAAATATTCACAGCCCTCTGCTAAAAATGCTAGCAACTGGAATAGATTGTTCACCAAGAAAAAGAATATAATTGAACAAAGGCCGCTGGCAAGCCAGAAGATTGGACAGAATATAAAAACCAGCAAAGACTGACAAAGGGAGTGATAAGGAAGGAAAAATTAGAGTACAAAACAAAGCTAGCTAGAAATATAAAGACAGATAGTAAGTGTTTCTATAGGTATTTTAAAAAGGAAAGTTAAAGTGAGCATTGGACCTATAGAAAGTGAGGTTGGGGAATTAATAGTAGAAAATAAGGAGATGGCAGATGAAGTTAACAGATATTTTGCATCAATCTTCATTACAGAGGATGCAATATCATATACATCAGGAAATGGGAGGAACTCAGGGAAAATTACAATCACCAGGGAAATGTTACTGAGAAAATAGTTGGAGCTGCAGGCTGACAAGTCCCCAGGTACTGCTGGATTTCATCCTAGGGTCTTAAAAAAAGTGGCTAGTGAGATGTTTGTTTTAATTTTTCAAAATTCCCTAGATTCGGGAAGGTTCCATTAGATTGGAAAATAGGGAATGTAAACCCTTTATTCAAAAAAGGAGGGAGACAGAAAGCAGGGAACTACAGGCCACTTAGCTTAACATCTGCCATAGGGAAAATGTTAGAAGCTATTATTAAAGAAGTTATAGCAGGGCACTTGGAAAAATTCAGGATAATCAGGCAGAGTCATCATAGTTTTGTGAAAGGGAAATCATGTTTAACCAATTTATTGGAGTTCTTTGAAGAAGTAACATGTGTTGTGGATAAAGGGAAACTGGTGGATGTACTGTACTTAGATTTCCAGAAGGCATTTAATAAGGTGCCTCATCAAAGGTTATTGCGAAAAATAAAAGTTCATGGTGTAGGGAGTAATGTATTGGCATGGATAGGAGATTGGCTGGCTAACATGAAACAGAGGGTAGGCATTAATGGGTATTTTTCTGGTTGACAAGGTGTAATGAGTGGTGTGCCACAGGGATCAGTGCTGGGGTCTCAAGTTTTTACAATTTATATAAATGAATTGGATGAAGGTACCAAAGGTATGGTTGCTAAATTTGCTGATGATACAAAGATAGGTAGGGTAATAAGATTTGAAGAGGACACAAAGAGGCTAAAAAGGGATATAGGTAGGTTAAATGAATGGGAAAATACCTGGCAAATGGAGTATAATGTAGGAAAGTGTTAAATTGTCCATTTTGTCAGGAAGAATAAAAGAGAAGCATATTATCTAAATGGTGAGGAATTGAAGCGCTCTGAGATGCAGAGGTATTTAGGTGTCCTAGTGCATGAATCACAAAAGGTTGGTATGCAGGTACAGCAAACAATTAGGAAAGGTAATAGAATGTTACCATTTATTGAGAGGGGAATTGAATACAAAAGTAGGGGCATTATGCTGCAGTTATATATGGCATTGGCGAGACCACATCTGGAGTACTGTGTACAGTATTGGTCTCCTTATCTAAGGAAGGGCGTAAATGCATTGGAAGCAGTTCAGAGAAGGTTTACTAAACTAATACCTAGATTGGGCAGGTTGGCCAGACTAAGCTTGTATCTGCTGGAGTTTAGAAGAGTAAGAGGCAACTTGATTGAGCCTCCTGAGAGGCTTGACAGGGTGGATGTGGAGAGGTTGGTTCCTTATGTGTGAGAATCTAGTGCTAGGGGCCACTGTTTAAAAATAAGAGGCCATCCATTTAGGACAGAGGTGAGGAGAATTTTTTCCTCTCAGTTAGTTGTGAGCTTTTGGAAGTCTCTTCCTCAAAAGGTAGTGGAAGAAGAGCCTTTGATAGGCAGATTCTTAATTAAAAAGGGGGTGGAAGGCAATCAGGGGTAGGCAGGAATGTGGAGTTGAGGTTACAATCAGATCAGCCATGATCTTTTGAATGGAGGAGCAGTCTTGAAGGGCCAAATGACCAATTCCTGCTCCAAATTCTTATACTCATATGTATATTTGTGTTCAGTTTTCTTTCTCTAACATAATCCTGGTTCTAACTACAGACACAGTTCAGGCAAGTGAAGGCTGAGGTGGGCTATGTATTACACTGATCAGCAGCATAAGGCCCAGAAATTTGTAATTCTCAGACTGCATTTGGGTGTCCTCAGGTCAATTTTCTTATCTCAGGCAGACAGAATGCAGTGTTGGGCAGCAGGAGACTGTTGGTGGGGCTAAAGGAACAGTTCCAGCCTTGAGGTCAGTTGTGGGGAAGGAATTTTGGGAGGGTCTCATGATTGGGATGGGGACAGGAGCCCTGGCCAGGCAACTTTTCCTAAATTTTCCTTGTGCACCAGGAGTGGCATTCTTGATCTGCAAAGTTGGGTCTTCTGGCTCTGCCTTCTCTTCGCACCATGTTAACCTGTGGGCAAATCATGGCACCTTTCAAATTTCCCACTCACTCTGATCCATGGATAAAAGAGCACTCCAACCCTGATGGTGTCATTTTGTACTTAAAGATGAACCCTGTTGCATTCTTCTGTTTGTCCCAAACACACCAATCATACATCACGGATTGGTAAAACAATAATATTGGTTCTTTATTTTAAGGTGAGACTATATACAGAAAATGTTAACGGCGGGCTAGGTTAACATTTCTGACCTGTGGAACTGCTGCTGTATTCTTCAGAGTCATGGGATTATACATTACCTCTTGTCTCATGGTGGAAAGTAATGGACAGGAGTTCAAGATATGTTTTCTTAAAGGTACATGCACATCATAATCACAAAAGACCCCATCAGTTTCTGCCAGACATTATTCTCACCCACTCAGGAGAGTGGGCTAAATTTGTAGATGGTGGGAAGAGAGCAGAACATCAGCAAGTGAGTCCTCAGACAATTTTAACCGCCCAAGTGTTCTGCTACTCTATTAGATAACTTTGGCACATAGTTCTACTAACAAGTCCACAGTTATGATTTCCCATCTTACCACATTGTGGCACAAGATATTGGTAATAATGCATTGCACCACCAGGTTGCTCTCTGTTACTTTTTAGGGCGTGTTTTTATTTATTCCTTCATAGGATGTTGGTGTCACTGGCTGGGCCAGCATTTATTGCTATCCCTAATTGCCCTTGTGAAGGTGGCGGTGAGCTGCCTCCTTGAACTGCTGCAGTTCATGTAATGTAGATACACAACAGTGCTGTTAGGGAAGGAGTTCCAGGATTCTGACCCAGCGATAGCGAAGGAACAGCAATATATTTCCAGGTCAGGATGGTATGGCTTTGAGGGGAATTTCCAGGTGGTGGTGTTCCCATGTATCTGCTTCCCTTGTCCTTCTAGATAGTAATAGTTGTGGGTTTGGAAGGTGATATCTAAGGAGCCTTGATGAATTCCTGCAGTGCATCTTGTAGATGGTACACACTGCTGCCACTGTGCGTCAATGGTGGACTGAGTGAATGTTTGTGGATGGGGTGCCAGTCAAGCTTTCATCTAGACAGCGTCAAGCTTCTTGAGTGTTGTGGGAGCTGCACTCATCCAGGCAAATGGAGAGTAATCCATCACACTCCTGACATGTGCCTTGTAGATGGTGGACAGGCTTTGGGAAGTCAAGAAGTGAGTTACTCGCCACAAGATTATTAGTCTTTGACCTGCTCAGTAGCCACAGTATTTATATGGCTAGTCCAGTTCAGTTTCTGGTCAATGGTAATCCCCAGGATGTTGATAGTAGGGGATGTAACGATGATAATGCCATTGAATGGCATGGGGGCGATGGTTAGATTCTCTCTTGTTGGAGATGATCATTACCTGACACTTGTGTGGTTGAATGTTACTTGCTACTTGTCAGCCCAAGCCTAGATATTGTCCAGGTCTTGCTGCATTTGGACCTGGACTGTTTCAGTATCTGAGGAGTCGTGAATGGTGCTGAACATTGTGCAATCATCAGCAAACATCCCCACCTCTGACCTTATGATCGAAGGAAGGTCATTGATGAAGCAGCTGAAGATGGTTGGGCTGATAACACTACCTTGAGGAGGTTAGTGAAGATCTTCTTCACTACCCTCTTCTAAAATCTGTACACCTCATTACTGGAGACCAGAGCAATGGGAAATGAGTGAAGTTTTGTACTTATGAAATAATGGATTGGACTAGAACTCATATAAAATTGGCTATCTTTATAGTGGAGATAAAACACAATTCTATTTTTCAATTGTGTTAAAACAAAACAACTATTGTACATTATTTCTGGTGTTTTCATCAGCAGTCATCAATATACAGTAGTGGCCACGGCATTGTGACATTGTACTCAGGAGATCAGCCTCATCATGACTTTGGAACGCATTGATGTATTAGTCTCTCAGCGAGATTACCTGACCACTGCAAATTGCATTCAGTTCCTACCAGCCTCAGAGCAGTTATGCAGTCTAACCAGAGCTACATTGTCCTTTTTTGAAAAGCTGCTGAGATTGAGCATTCACTCTTTGCATGAGAGCGAGGCAGGATAATGCATCAAAATAATACACTAGTAAAAGAAAAGTGACAGATTGAACCAACAGGGAATACCTCTTTGCTGGTGATGTAGCAAGGGCACCAATTTTTTGTGAAACATTTAAAAACACAGTGAAAACAATTGCTAATCCCAGAGGACAATCTACAAAGATATTTTTGCAGTTTTTTTTATCATTCACTAAAACACTGGAGGAAAGCACGCTGCTGTACTAGTATTGTGTGTAGTTATCCTTCCTGTTACTCTGCTTATTGACCAGAATTAACATCAGCAAAATGAATTGATGAGATTGCACATTATCACAGCAAGTGGCAAAGGGATCATCTTTGGAAAGAGATGTTCATGAATGAACTTAAACTCAAGGCAATGGAATTTTGCACAATTGCCACTTTTTTGTAAATATAATTAATGGAACCTATTAACATTTTCATATAGTTTTAAATTTAGTAAACATTAAAATCTTTATTACATGGTTCCTGGATTATTCAATCCTTTTGAATCATCGAATCTTATGACCTATCGCAAAATGATGTCACTTTAAAGTTTAGTTATAAGATACAGTATTACAGCATTCAGTAACATTATATCGTCAAAAATGAAACATGTTAAATATTATCTACTTTAAATATATCACACAACCAAAGATCGTATTTTGTATAAACCTGCCTCATACATTTTTTTCTGTTAGTTAAATCAAATATAGATTCTTGTTTCAGTACATGTACACCGGGTACATGTACTCAGCCATGGCTCAATAGTAGCACAGTTACCTCTGATTCAGAAGGCCTGACAGGCCAGTTCTGTACTGAGGGAGCTCTGTACTTTTGGAGGCAACATCTTTTAATAAGAGATCAAACTGACTATGCCCTCTCAGATGGGCATAAAATATTTCATAGCACCAATTAGAAGAATAGGAGGGAAATTCTGGGGCTGGATTTTCATGGTCCCGATTGGGACCGAATAGAGGTGGGAGCAGAAAAAAATGGCTCCTGAGTGGCGCCCCTGGAAATAGTGCTTTTTTCCCATTGTCAGCCGTTTTCACGTGGGCAGAAGAGGGATCAAGCCCTGGAACCCAACTGCTCCTAATAAGGAGGTAACCAACAGCATTGTGGACTCAGGGCCTGGCTCCATTAAGTTATTTTTATTTTTAATTTGCAGGGAGGTGGCCAGACTTTAGCAGCTGTTGGGTTTTACACCAGCTGCAAAGGAGGTATGAACCATTGATTGGAGATGGGAAGAGTTTAAAAAACAAATAAAATGGTATTTCCTCCTCTACAATTCATCCTGAAATGCTGTACCATGAGTTGTATATGTCTTCAGTAAGGTGAGTTATGACAATGCTGTAATTGGAAGGTGTAACTAGCCATTAAACAATTTTTTTTGTCAGATTGTTACTTCTGCCAACTGGCAAGCTGTCACGTAAAAAAAATAACTTTGTAAAGATAGAAAAGGCTTCAGATGAAATAAATGAGTTCCTGAAATGGATAAAAAGATAGAGTACATTTTACAATATTGAAAGTGCAGCCTAGTAGCATAAAAAGGTCTATTGCTTAAGATTTCCCCATTGTTTTTATGTATTTTGTACAGACATCTGTTGAGATAGCAGTTCTAAAGTCAGTTTATTTACTTGGGTAGAATTAAAAGGTCTTGGCTGCAATTTAACTGCCTACTCATTTTATAAATGCTTGACTCTGTTTACACAATTAATTGCAAAGTCTGTTTACATCAGGAGTTTTATGGGTTATTCAACGGCTTCCAACAGTTATATTAGGGCTTGTGAGTTCTGTTCATTAAGTGGATAATAGGTGACTGTTGTAGCCTGAGGGTGTTTGGCAGAGCAGGGGTTAATGTGGGACTGGAGAACTTGGTAAGATGTAGAGAGTTCACGTGATAGTAGATTGTGTGTTGAGCCTGGAAGGGGCCAGCATGGAGTCAGTGCCCACGCAAGGCTGTACCTTGGAGATTTATATACTTATGGGTTACCAATAAATGGTTTATGTTTAACCATACAAGTCTCTAGACTTCTTAGTGAGATGCCTAACAACCTTAGAACATGGTGGCAGTGAAACATGGACCCTGAAATCCCAGACGCACTGAAAAAGGAACCCAGATTCTCAAAGCATGAAAAGCTAAAGAAACTGATGCCTGACCTGAGAGAAGTACATCTAAATTGAAGACACAGTTGGAGGTTGCCTAAATAAAAAAAGCTCCATTGCAGATGTGGAGGCTGAAGGACTCCACCAGGGCATGTGGAGGTCCATTGCCAGACCTGATCAAATGCAAAGTCAAGGGACCTAGCCAGATCACAAAAAGGCTGAGCAAAATTTAAAACATAAAAAAAGCAGGGTGGGGGGAAAGGCTGAAAAGCAGATGAAAGAAGAACCTGAGTGAAGGCAGTGTTAAGAGGCCTAGCCGAAGTACAAAGAAAAAGTGTGAGCAAAATACAGTAAAAAAAAACTGAACTTACCTTTTAAAATAGGCAGCAATCAGGATCAGTATATCCAGAGCACAGCTGCAAAGAAGCTGCAGCAATGGGTCCACAGGCGGCACCATAACACATGGTAGCTGAGCTGGACCGGAGAGAAAAAAATGTTTTTAAAAATGGCAGACAGAGTTAAAAACTCACTTTCTAGTTGATTCCCAAGCTTGGAGGGGCAGGTAGCTGGCCCAAACGACTTGTTTTGACATTTTCTGTTGATTCGAATAGTTGGAAAAAAAACAGCTCTCTTGGCATAGCAGGAACCTGCTGCAACCTGCAAAGCACAGGAGGAACAGAGAGAAGAAAAACATGACAGCTGCAGAGCTATTTTGAAGAGAAAAAAAAAGTTGAAGAGGTACTCAACTGTTATATGCGAACATACAAAATAGGAGAAGTAGGCCATTCGGTCCCTTGAGCCTGCTCCGCCATTCAATAAAATTATAGTTGATCTGTTTGTGTTTTGAATTCCACATTCCCATCTACCACCGCTAACCTTTGATTCCATTGCCTAACAAGAATCCACCTACCTCTGCCTTAAAAATATTCAATAACCCTACCTTCACCACCTTCTGAGGCAGAGAGTTCCAAGGCTGCAAAACCCTCTGAGGGAAAAAGTTTCTTCTCATCTCTATCCTAAAAGGGAAACCCCTAATTTTAAATAGTGCCCCCTAGTTTGCAATCACCCACAAGAGGAAACATCGTCTTCATGTCCACCTTGTCAAGACCATTCAGGGTCTTATATACTTCAATCACTCTTCTAAACTCCAGTGGAAGCCCAGCCTGTCCAAACTTTCCTCATAAGAAAACCCAATCATTCTAAGTATCAATCTAGTAAACCTCCTTTGAACCGCCTCCACTGCATCTACATCCTTCCTTAAATAAAGAGACCAAGTCTCAACAATGCCCTGTATAACTGAAGCATAACTTACTTAATGTTCAATTCTTCTCACAATAAAGGATAGCATTCCATTAGCCTTCTTAATTACTTGCTGTACCTGCATACTAACTTTTTGTGACTCATGCTGTAGAACATCTAGATCCCTCTGTACCTCGGAATTCTGCAGCTATTTTATATTTAAGTAATACTCTGCCTTTTTATTCATCCTGCCAAAGTGAACATCTTCACATTTTCCCACATTACATTCCATCTGCCAGATTTTTGCCCACTCACTCAACCTATCTATACCCATCTGCAAACCCCTTGTGTCCTCTTCACAACATACTTTCCTACCTATATTTGTGTCATCTGCATATTTAGCTATCGTGCCTTCACTGCCCTCATCTAAGTCATTGATGATATAAATTATAAAAAGTGGAGGCCCCAGCACAGACCCTTGTGGGATTCCATTTGCCATATCCTGCCAATCAGGAAAAAACCCATTTATGCATGCTCTCTGTTTTCTGCCAGCCAGCCAATCTTCTTTCCATGGTAATGTGTTACCCCCTGTGCCATGAGCTTTTATTTTTTGCAGTAACCTTTGATGTGGCACCTTATCAAATGCCTTCTGGAGATTCAAGTACAGCACATCTACAGGCTCCCCTTTATCCACAGTGCATTTACTCCAACAAAGAACGTCAATAAATTGGTTAAACATAATTTCCCTTTCACAAAACCATGCTGACTCTTCTTGATTACCTTGAATTTTTCTAAGTGCCCAGCCATAACCTTTTTAATGATCGACTCTAACCCCTTCCCCATGACAGATGTCAAGCTAACTGGCCTATAATTTCCTGTTTTCAGCCTCCCTCCCTTCTTGAATAGAGGGGTGACAGTTGCTACTTTCCAGTCTGATAGAACCTTTTCCAGAATCGAGTGAATTTTGGAAAATTAACACCAACACATCTACTATCTCATTAGCCACCTCTTTTAAGACCCTAAGGTGAAGTCCAAGACCCAGAGACTTGTCAGCCTGCAGCTCCATCAATTTGCTCCGTACCACTTCCGTGGTGATTGTAATTTCGCCAAGTTCCTCTCTCCCTTTCACCGCCTAATTTACAGCCATTACTGGAATGCTTTTGTATCATCTATAGTGAAGACAGACGCAAGATATTTGTTCATTTCATCTGCCATTTCCTTATTATCTACTATTAACTCCCCATTGTCACTCTCTAGAGGACCAACATTCACTTTACTTACTCTGTTCCTTTTTAAATACCTTAGAAACTCTTACTATCAATTTTAAGATTTCTAGCTAGCTTCCTCTCATGCTCTAATTTCTTTCTCTTGGTTAACCTGTTAGTCATTGTGTGTCATTCTTTATATTCTGACCAATCATCTGACCTGCCACTCACCGCAGTTATATGCTTTTTCCTTACGTTTGATATTTTCCTTAACTTCTTTAGTTAACCACAGAAGGTGGATCCACCCCTTATTATTTTTCTTTATAGTACAAATATACTTTTTTTGAATCTTCTGAAATATCCCTTAAAAGTCTGCCACTGCTTCTCTCTTGATCTATCCTCTAGCCATGTATCCCAGTTCTCTTCAGTTAGCTCAGCTTTCATGCCCACATAGTTGCGCTTATGTAAGTTTAAAATACTTGTCTTAGACCCACACTTCATCCTTTCAAACTGGATGTAAAATTCAATCATATTGTAGTCGTTGATACCTAGGGTTGTCTTTATACGGAAATCTTTAATTTAATGTTATCACGTTACACAATAAGAAATCTAAGATAGCCTGCTGTTATAAAAAAAGGCCACGAGTAATAAATTAAAACCACCCGAACAGTTTAAGCTATGGCAAGGGTCAAAACAGACCCAAAATTGAGAGTCTTGGAGAAGAAAATTTTTAGCTTACTACATCAGGATTAAATAAGAAATCAGAAAAAATAGAACTTAATACATTTTTATACTTGTTTAGTATATTTGCAGATGAAGTAATCGTAAGAAAAATTATAGATGAGTCCTCAACCACATTTGGCAAGGTATTAAAAGCCTTTCGCGAATATTTTAAACTCTGTGTTGTGGAGAGTAAGAGACCTGAAAAAAAGCTTGGAACACTCCAATAAAGCAATGAAGGGGCAAGGAGGCCCCAGAGAGAGGGAGACAGAAGACCCCAGGCCGAGGGAGACAATATCCAGGCCAACCAACCTCAGTGCAATAAAGTGTACAAGCCAAAAGGTTTAGTGCAGAAGAAAGAAGAGTCTAGGAAACAGGTGAAAGGTTCAAAAAGAGCTTTTTGAAAATGCCAACACATTACCCAAACTGCAATAGTAGGTAGCAGTGCAGAACAAGCAGCTGGCTGTGAATGAATGAAAGCTGTCTGAGGTAACCTAAAAGAAACAAATCCTGCAAAAACAAAATGAAGCTACTCCACAGGAAAATCATATCAAAGCTGAGTTGGAACAACTCAGCCAGAAGTATACCCAAGCACAACAGCAGGTAAAAAAGGTACTCAAAGAAGCTGCTGCCCTGAAAGACTCTTTGCAGAATCAATATGTAGCCCTGGATAAACACAGGGAGCTAAAAATGATGTTAAATGCCACGTTAGAAAATGCTGTGTTGGAACTATCAGCAATGCATTGAAGCTTAGTGTGAGTTGGCAAGAGGTCGACAAGAAAATAAACTGTTTATAAACAGCTAATTGTCCTTTAAGATCAAATGCAAAGGGAGTATATAGCGCTTCAGAAGCATGAAGAAATGAAGACTATTTGAATAGCAGAATGGAAGATCAGCAAAAGAAATTCAAGGAGACTCTGTTGAATTATAAGAAAACTTGAAATGAAGTAATTGAGCTTCACAAAGAAAATGAAAACCTTTTGAAAAGCCTTCACATGCTATAAGGGTCGCTTACGTCAAAGCTTGTTCTTCTGGAAAATTACGTAGAGAAGCAAAATGAATTTAATGTCACTCTGAAAGAACTGAAGAACTAGTTGGCAGAAAAGCCTCAGCAATATTCAATATTCCAGGAGGAAGCCAAGAGGCACAAAGATAAGACAGAAGAGCTGACAAACCATCTGACTGCAAAAGAGAAGGCATTGAAAGGAAAAGCCGTAGATCTTTCTGAGCTGTGAGCAGATACTGAAGTCACAAGTAGCACAATTATAGAACTGAAACAAGTTAAGACTTTGCTGGAGATGGACTTGACCAACAATGAAATTGCACAAAAAGTTGGAATGAATGTTCTACTTTTGAAACATCAAGTTCCAAGAAGTTCATGGCAGACTCCATGGAAAGAGAAAATCCGAGTTCAGTCCAGGAATGAACAGAGTGTACATTCTCTTTTAAAGTAACAGGACATACCCATGATGCCTGAACAAAGCAGATGGGTTGTCGATAAAGAGAACTCAAAGGAGTACAAAAAGTGAATCAAATCAGCCAAGTGCCAGAATCACAGAGTACTATAATTTCAATCCCAAAACAACAATGCAGCTGAAACTACAATTCCTCAAAATGTGACAGAACGAGATCCGGAAGAATTGGCAAGCCTCTAGGCCATCTGAATTTATAAAGTCAGAGACTTGGGGGGCAGAAGAGGTATCAAACAAGTAAAGAAGATTGTACTAAATATATTTGGGTAAGGATTTGGGGGGGGGGGAGTATAAGAGTGTTCGGGCAGAGCAAGAGTTAATGTGGGACTAAAGTACAGTACCACCCATGGCTTGATGTAGAGAATCACATGATAGTAGACTGTGTGGTACAGTAGAGTCTAGAATGAGCCAGCATGGAGAAAACCTTGGAGATTTATATAGTTACGGGTTACCAATAAGTGGTTTATGTTTAACCATACAAGTCTCTTATTGAGACACCAAACAACATTTACGAAAGTGTGAGGGTGGGGAGATGAAGATGAGAGAAG
The DNA here is from genome assembly GCF_017639515.1 of Carcharodon carcharias. Taxonomy (NCBI): domain Eukaryota; kingdom Metazoa; phylum Chordata; class Chondrichthyes; order Lamniformes; family Lamnidae; genus Carcharodon; species Carcharodon carcharias. The sequence goes on along the minus strand of NC_054471.1, from coordinate 143,214,281 downwards.
TGAGGGAGTGAGGGTGAAAGTGTGAGGGTGTAGGGGGTGGTAGTGTGAGTCAGTTTCACCTCTGACTTCTGAGTGGTTTGAATCGCTCCCACTCCCTGGGTTCTGGACCTTGGACTTATTTGGGGGTTGTGACAAAGTGCAGCTGACAACTGGTTTTGGTGCAAGAAAAATTGAGTTTATTGAAGTCACAAATGAATTTATAACATTAGGATTACGCTGAGATTATACAGAATTACAAAGTATACTTAGTTAAGAATGGGGAACACATGGCATAACGAGGGAAATATCATGCTACTAATCCCCTTACCCTTGCCCCATCCCCAAAACCTAACTAAAATGAATCAGGAGAGGTCAGGGATCGTGCTCACCAACCCAGGGTTCCTTGACAGTTCAAAATTCAGCCAGGTAAGCCGGTTGCAGTTTTGGGGGATGCTCTTTGTGTCCTCCGGGGTCTGCTGTCTCCATGCGGTCCTGGTCTGTGGAATCTGCGAAGGTTCTTCAGTTGGATGTAGGGCAGAGTTGTGGGTGGTTGATCTTCATGGAGGGCTGCGGTTGTGGCCTTGTTGTCTTTGCTTGAGCCTGCTACCCTGTGCCCCTCACTGTGATGTTGCCTGCGAGCCTGCAAAGCCTCCAGATCTTCATGCTTAAACTCTGTTTCAACCGCTCCCAACTGCACACTGCCCTGTGAGCTTTCAAAACTGCTTACCCTTCTGCTAGCTGGTTTCTCTCTCTCACCCTACTCGTAACAGACTGGCCAGTTATACTGTCTTTTGAATTTCTTATCAAAATCCAAATCAAGGTTAGTTCTTTGTTTGACTTTGGTGGGCTCCCTTAGGTGATTGTATGTCTTGTTGTTTTTAATGGGCTCTGTATCCTCTAATTGTCTGGTTTCAGTCAAAACAATCCACACTGCACTCAACAAGCCCAGGCATATGCAGCCCCAGACATTCATCGGCCCAGCCTCCTCTCTGCAGGGTTTTACACTTAACTCAGCAGTTTAAAAGTCCAAAAGTCATGATATTTATGATTGTTTTCCTGCCTAGTAACTAGTTTTGAACTGAAAGCCATTGTATGTGTGGAGTACTGATGGGTTCGCATAATTTAATTGATTGTGAGTGATTATTCATGCAAGATTTTGATGGGCTTCAGTTTTGTGTGAGGTGAAGTAATTCTCTGGGTTGATTGTATTAAAGGGAAGACTGCATATTCTGTATCCTCTAATTGTCTGGTTTCAGTCAAAACAATCCACACTGCACTCAACAAGCCCAGGCATATGCAGCCCCAGGCCTTCATCGGCCCAGCCTCCTCTCTGCAGGGTTTTACACTTAACTCAGCAGTTTAAAAGTCCTAAAGTCATATCCTTGTTGATGATATGAAAAATATGGGAATTTTGAGAACCCTTCAGTCCCCCCTGTGATACTTAAACCTTGCTTCAAGTATCATACGGGAAAAATACAAAATTCCCGACCCTCCATAGTCAATCTTCCCCTGTAATTACCTATCTAAAATCTCACGACACATACATTCCCCATTCTTTAAAATGTGGTGTACGTAAGCATGCATAGGCAATTTACATACATCCAAACATTTAGGGGGCCCAACATCCCACTTGGTGCACATACATCTTTATTAAAAGAAAACAACATGTAAAAATCTTTATTAAAAATAACCGAACCCAAAAAAACAAATCTTTATTCAGGAACACACAAAAACTATATATAAAAGATTCAAACAGGTGTATCTCTCTCCACCTTAGCCTAATGCTTCTTCCTTTCATTTTGGAACTCTAGGATTTTGCCCTTTCCCTTGCACTGAGAGCACAACAGGTACAACACTATTCCCAGCTGGCAAACCACGGGGATGTGGGAAGCCATTCTGACCCCTGAAGGGACCTCTATGTTTTCGAAAATGTCCCACCAGGGTGGGACTGTGATACTTTGAATCTCTCCCACTATCTCGTGTGTTTTCTGTTCCAAAGTATAGAAATACTTTTGTGATAACTCCACAGCTTTTAGTAGTTTAGTGAGATGTTCTGATTAAGAGGGAATTTCGTAACTGAAATGTGTGACAGAGCTCTGCAGGTTGGTAATGTTTGCCCTAACAGTGAGGTGAACAGTGGAGGGTTCAAGAATGGGGACAATCCATTCCTGGGTCACTTGAACCTCTGCCTCAGGTTTAAAACAAAAACTGCTGTCACTTACCGGACACCAGATGTGCTGTCCAAGCTGGTAGTGGGGCGCACTTGTGGTGATACAATATGCCCGACCCCCTATATATATGCTACCTGTGGGGGAACATGGCCTTGTACCATTACCTCCATGGTACAGTTTATAGGCCGTGCACCAGCAGTTTTAAACCCGCACTGTGGTCTGGAAAAGGTGTTCAATTGCTGGGGACACAGTACTATGTGTGCACCCCAGCTCCGGCACCCAGAGAGGTCTGTACCTGTCATCGTGTGCTCCCAGTTTATGATGTAAGGTGGGACCGCTGCGAAACGGACGTGTGCACCCACCTGAATGAGTCCAATGTTCACCATCCTATATATCAGTGCAGGTCGGGCTGTCCCAGCCACGACCAGCATCCTCACTACTATACCCATGATGGTGTGGTTGGAGTGCCCACAATATACTGGGACAGGGTAGGCTTCAGAGGATAGGCGGAACTGACACGGGTTTAATGAATTCTCAAATGGGTGGAGGGATGCGAGGTGCTTGCTGATCCAGGAGAGGACTAAACCTTGCTTTAAATCCTCCAGTTTGCTGCGGCCCTCGCCCAGCAACCATGCCCCATACAGCACACACACCTCATTCTGTGCAGCCTGGTCTGATGCATTCCTATCCTCTCGAATGAGTGCATTCACTGTTTTGGCGTGCCTTTCCAACTCAGCAATAATCTCCTTTAAATGGACTGTTATGGCCTGGTCCTCCTGTAGCTCTGAGCCTGTGTTCTCCTCTGTTAAGATTTTTTGTTAATGTGTTTTTAAACTGTTTATTTATGTCTGCAATTCTATGTCATCCAGAATGTTTATCACAGAGGACCCTGTATTATATGCTGTGAAAACATCATTCCAGGTTCCCCTTCTTTGTCTCCTCGCGTTGCTAAAGTACTCAGTGTGGGTAGTGTACAGTTCTGTTTTGTCCGCATTGGCAAAATCGAACTCGTAGAATTTCCTGAACATTTCTCTTAACAGGGCCTGGTATGGCTGTCTGTCTCCTTGGGGCATCACTCAGTAAGTGTACCTCTGTGAGGTTTAGAATCACGGAAGCTACCACATAGTGTACCCCCTGGTATAGCACTTTTCAGTCGGCACAAGTACCAGCCCATTCCCTGGTCCCTTGGTGGTGGCAGGGCACTTCTCCATATGTGTCCTTACTGTTGGGACCATGGGCAGGGGCTTTTGGGTGTGTGCCACAAGTTCAGTGGCCTTAACTGAGGCTGGAGAAGATGGGGTTATGCAAGTGTGTAGGTGGGGATCCCATTCCACCCCCTTCCCCTTGTCCAGCCATGCTATGGAAAAGTTAATGGATAGGCCTGTGGGGCAGGTCTTCCATGATCCCCACTTGCAAACATAGATTCCCTTTTCTGATTTCCACCACTTGCCCAGGCACACGCTCACCCCCCCATAGTTCCCGGTTATGGTCCGATGGGTATCGTTCCCCAGTCACTTTCAGTCAGCTGTACCATCCCCCATGTCTCTGCTCAGCTTCCTGAGCCACCACCACCTTCCCAGGGGAATCTGTCCTCTGCAGGTCAGACACACGCGTTTCCTCTCAGTGACCCCGACCCGCGTGGCCATAACCTGTATGCTGGGGCAGGGGAGGGAGGCCCCCCCGTGGGTGAACCCGGTCTAACTGGAGTACCGGGTGGAGTTAGATCCCAGCCACCCTGGCCATCTTCCCACATGGGAATAGGTAGTGATCTCCTCCACGTCACGGTGTGGTGGTGGGGTGAGTCAGGGGTTTAAAGTTGTTAGAATGTTCAACTGTTAAAAGTTGTACTGCTAAATGCATCGGACGAACAGGATCAAACTTTTGGGAACAGAGATGGACCTTTTAACCTACCTGCTCTGAACTTGGCTCACCTCCATTTCACTTAGGGCCTGGAACCCCCAAAAATCCCACCTCCCAGCAATCTTGAGAAGGAGGCAGCATTAGCCCCATCTCCTGATTCATGCCTCTGACATGAAAATCTGTCCCCTGGTGTCCTGGCCAATATTTATCCCTTCACCAACATCAGTAAAATAGATTATTTGTTCAAGATTATGACTGTTTGTGGGATATTGCTATGCACAAGGTGGCTGCCGTGTTTTCTACATTACAATATTGACATTTCAAACGTGCTTTATGGCTATAATGCATTTTGGGCACTCCTGATGTTGTGATAGGTGCCATATAAATAGAGAACTTACACTGCAGGAGCTGCAGCAAAGAACAGATTTAATGCCTGGGGATTTTTATGCTCCAAACTGCAACATGTCCGTCATCAAATTGCAAGGGCAAAAGGAGGTTGTGAGTGAGTATAGAGAAAGGAAACCATGGTCAGTATGTTTTGTAAAAAATTATTAATAGTATATCATTTGCATTCAGAAGAACTGTGGTAAGCATCATGCACCAAAAAGAAACATAAAAAGCTACATTCTTCACACAAGTTTAAGTCATTAAAAAATACTGCAAGTTTCCAACTCATACTGCTTTAACTCACGCTATGAGCCAAATTTAATGTCAGCGACAGGGGTTTTGCCTATCGGCTGGAAAGACTTCAAGAGCATCACGTCACCTCTTTTAGAGAAGGTCCGCCACATTAAGTATCAATCAAGCATTTAACCAGGCAGTGGTGGGCCTTCCCTAGGATTTAGGACCCTGGGGGCGGAAGTCCTGCCTGCCAAGGGCAGCCGGCCAATCAGAGGCTGTCCACTCTGCATTGCTTGGTAGTGCCATCAGGGCAGAGGTGGCTGTTGTGGGTAATGCAGCCACCCAAGGCCCAAGATCGCTGAGGGACCCAGGCCACAGGTGAGTGATGATGGGAGGGGGATTGCAGGGCAGGAGTTACAGGGGATGAGGGGTCGGCAGTAAGAGCAGGAGGTTGCCCTCTGTGGTGCCCCTCCTTCCTGATGTTGGGACCCTTGATCAAACACTGGGTGCCTTTGAATGAGCCCCCTCGCAACCCAAAAGCTCACAAGGAACCATGCATGGGTTTGCTCGTCATGCTTCCTGCATGGCGAGTCCCTCACCTGCTATTGGGTTTGTATTCAGTTTTTATTGGTTCTCCATGTGTGTGGCAAGATTTCTAATCTAAACTTTGTGGGGCACGGATGAATATGCAGTCTCTGGTGGTTCTCCCTTATATGCAGTGGCAAGGAAACTGGCTGAGGTTACTCACAACTGACACGATTGTAGGTGCATTCACAGCCCTGTCAAGATGAACAAGGATCTAAGAGTATCAGTCATGGTAGTGGTTGCGATGTCTGTTCAAGTGCACACCAGTTGTCCTCAGGAATAGTCTTCACTTGCAATTGCATATGACAAAGGTCCATTCCTCTTGCCCTTCAAGGTGGTTGAGGATGTGGGCTTAAAGTTTGCTCCAGAGGGAGGCTGGCAGAGGTGGGTGAACATCCTGAGCTGGCAATGGTTTATAGATGATGGGATGCTGGTCAGTTATGTGCCTCACATCTGCACAAAATGCATTAAAATCAAATTGGCTCTGCAAGGCTCTTAACCAGGGGGTCTCACTACCCTATAAGGTCCTCACCCCATACTTGGTATCAATGACATGAATCAAACTATGGATACAATTTCCACTTTATGTGGAAAGCCTTTATTAACCCACTAAGCAATAATATATACTTATAAGACCAATCGCTTAGTAAGATCTGCACGCAGGAGCTCGTCCCCAGGTGGTTGGTACGCTGAATGAATTCCTCCACACGACTTTCAGTGACTGACAAAATCACACTTCCTGGTCGCAGCACCAATGTCCTTGGGAGTTGTGGCTTTATACCCCTTTCTGACCCTAGTCTCTCAGCATACAAGCTAATGTCTTAAATTGAGACATCTGATTGGGTTATCAATCCCACCCTGTCCATGCAAAGACAACCTGCACATTGTCATTTCCTGCTCTCAGCAGGGGGTGTCTCCAGGTACTTACCAGAAACGGATGTGATTTCTGTATCTTGGGAAGGCAGGAAGAAAGGAAGAAAGACATACCCGAGAGGCCATTGTCTAGGTCAGTTTCTGTAACCAGGATGTCAGGTGGCTAGCCACTGCCCCAGTGACATGTCCTGACACACCTGTGTCTGTATGTCCTTGATCAGTCTTTATTTTTTAAATGGTTCCATATAAGCCTCGGAGTTGATGTCTTCGGTCAAAAAACCTTCCCCTTTCATTTGATATCCTCTGCACTCCATGTTCCTACCACCTGGTTCTGAGCTCAGGACTTTGGTCCACCTTGCCACTTTGGACATTTTTACACAAGAATAAAGATAATACATTTTAAAAAGAAACAAAGGGAGGCCTTACAGCATCACAGAAATACACAAAATATCAAAATGCCTTACATCTCTGGTACCCCTGTCCCAACTCTCCATGGTCCTCAGACCTTAGGAAAATGCCACGACATTCCTGACCTCTTCCACAGAATCCTCAGCATCATCCTCATCTGAGTCAGATTGCAGCTTCTCCACGTCTTCACAAGGCAATACCGCTCCTTGCTACAAAACCACGTTATGCAAAGCACACAGACCACGACAAGCCGGGACACCCTGATTGTGGATTGTATTGTAATAGTCCAGCAGGCTTGTAATGGCCTATCAGACCGGCCAAGGCTGCAGAGGCGCATTTTCAGCAACCCAATGGTCTGCTCTATAATTGCTCTGGTCGAAGTGTGAGCTGCTTTGTATCACTCCTTCACGTGGCTGTGGGGATGATGAACTTGCATCATCAACTCATACCTTGAGGGAATAGACCTTGTCATCAAGAATTTACCATCGACTTGGGCAGAGGCCTCAAACAGCTGTATGAGCTGGGAGTGGCATAAGATATAGAAGCCATGAGAGCTCGCTGGGAACTGAGCAGGGACTTGACAATCCATAACAAAAACAAAAACAGAATTACCTGGAAAAACTCAGCAGGTCTGGCAGCATCGGCGGAGAAGAAAAGAGTTGATGTTTCGAGTCCTCATGACCCTTCGACAGACCTTGAGTTCGAGTCCAAGAAAGAGTTGAAATATAAGCTGGTTTAAGGGGTGTGTGTGGGGGGCGGAGAGAGAGAGAGAGAGGTGGAGTGGGGGTGTGGTTGTAGGGACAAACAAGCAGTGATAGAAGCAGATCATCAAAAGATGTCAACAACAATAGTACAAAAGAACACATAGGTGTTAAAGTTAAAGTTGGTGATATTATCTAAACGAATGTGCTAATTAAGAATGGATGGTAGGGCACTCAAGGTATAGCTCTAGTGGGGGTGGGGAGAGCATAAAAGATGTAAAAAAAAACACAATGGAAATAGGTGGGAAAAGGAAAATCTATATAATTTATTGGAAAAAAAAAGAAAAGGAAGGGGGAAACAGAAAGGGGTGGGGATGGGGGAGGGAGCTCACGACCTAAAGTTGTTGAATTCAATATTCAGTCCGGATGGCTGTAAAGTGCCTAGACGGAAGATGAGGTGTTGTTCCTCCAGTTTGCGTTGGGCTTCACTGGAACAATGCAGCAAGCCAAGGACAGACATGTGGGCAAGAGAGCAGGGTGGAGTGTTAAAATGGCAAGCGACAGGGAGGTTTGGGTCATTCTTGCGGACAGACTGCAGGTGTTCTGCAAAGCGGTCGCCCAGTTTACGTTTGGTCTCTCCAATGTAGAGGAGACCACATTGGGAGCAACGAATGCAGTAGAGTAAGTTGGGGGAAATGCAAGTGAAATGCTGCTTCATTTGAAAGGAGTGTTTGGGTCCTTGGACGGTGAGGAGAGAGGAAGTGAAGGGGCAGGAGTTGCATCTTTTGCGTGGGCATGGGGTTGTGCCATAGGAGGGGGTTGAGGAGTAGGGGGTGATGGAGGAGTGGACCAGGGTGTCCCGGAGGGAGCGATCCCTACTATATACTATTTTTGCCTCTTTCCGCAAGCCATTGTGTGTGGTCAAGGGAGTAAAAACCTGTGTGATTGACATATGCTGCTGGCTGTTCCCAGGAAGCTCTAATGGCCACATAAGAACTGTCAATTACCCCTGCACTCATGTAAAGTGAGCAATGGCCCCAAAGCCCACTGCCCTTGTAGCCCGCTTCTCTGCATTGGTTGAAAATATGCAAATGTTGGCTCTTTGGTACAGGACATTGGTGACCCTCCTCTATGTGTAGCATCCGGAGATTTCTCACTGTTACAAATATGAAGTTTCTAAGTTTGTTATTTTTTGTTATTGTCTGTTTAATTTAAGGTAAATTAGAGCACTGAGAGGGGGTCATGTGGCCTGCTCCAAATCCTACTTGACAACAACCCTAGATGGGTGGTTGCTATGGATATAATGAGGCCCAGTGATTTACTGGGAATAAAGTGCAAGAGGTTCACGCCTTTGGACAATAGCATGGACACCTGTGATGACCCTGTGTAGGCTGTTAGTCTCCAAATCTAACAGGCGTTAGGAATGTCAGGTTTTGTAGACGGTTACGCTGTAAACTGTCTATCTATTTTCAAGATAAAATAGAGCTGGGGAGCTAACGGATAGCTAATTTGCATTTTGATCTGGGATACAAGACTTTTTTCATTCACATTGCCATGGAGTTGGGTTTTTAGAGGTGAAGAGTCCATAGCAAGCCACTGCAGTGTCAGGGTACAGGGTCTTTCTTAAGATATCCCTGAACCTCACAGACAGGCCAGTCTACAAGAATCGGAAGAGTGAGAGAAAAGAGAGGTAGAGGCAGGCAGTCTCTATTGTTCACCAAACAGAAAGTGGGTGGGAGCTTGCCCTCAGATTGAAGGGACCAAGTTCATGAAGATTTTAATGAGGCTGGAAGATTTACCTTGCTATGGTTAGGGGGAGAGATCTCCAGGGTAAACCCCATGAAAGTCAGTTTAGGGTTTGGAAATTATCCGGCTGGAAAAGAAAAAAGGAAATAAGCCATAGTGAGCTGAGAATACCTTTGGACTGGTTCCTGGAGAATGAAGTGTCCATTTAAGGTGCAGAGTAAAGCACAGCCGTAGATTATATGGTTTTAAAAGTTAAGTGGGCAACATTTCCTGGAGCTTAGGGTATGGTTACCTCATGTTTTGTCATTGCCAGAGGCCAGGGATGTGTTTCATCAATTCCCACAGTCCATTCCATACTTTATAAAATATAGTCAGTCTATTTTTTTCTCTCATTTGCTGCAGTAATTACTGAAATAATATAGTCAATGTTGCTTCTAGTTTGTTTGTTACCATAAAAATCTTAAAGCTTGAAATCTTGTCCTGGGATCCTTCCAGTCAGTCACTGAAAATTTAAATATCTTTCTAAAAGTTATAGGTCTCTACAGGGGTCGTAACACCACACTTGTCCCGTAGTAGCATAGAGATTCAACACCGCAGTCACCTTGATAGGCGAATGACATCAGGTTGCTCCCAAATCCACGGGGTTGCAGGTCCTGTTGAAGGAGCACTCACAGGTCAGTGACCGCCTCATGAGAGAGCCGGAGCCATCTCTGGCATTGCCTCTCACAGGATTGGAGGTAATTGATGCATGTTCAGAACATGTGCTGACATGTCATTACTCGTTGGCCTGCTCTGGTTGTCTTTCTCCTGACCAGCCGGCCCCTCTGGTGCCATCTGTCAATATGTTTGTGGCCTCTGCTGTTGTTCCACCACAGCCTTCCTCTGGCAAATCCACTCCTCCTCCCGAGTTTGAAAAAATACCGGGTGTACGATGCCCATTGTGAATCCTAATGTGAACTGTGGGAAGAGGACAGGCAGAGATACAAGCACCTCTATGTACATATCCTTCTGCTTCTGCTTTAGCTGTGGCGGCATCACTGATACCCATATTCCACCAAAATTTATATGGTTAATGCTAGTGAAGCAAAGCATCACCTGCCAAGATGGTAGTCCTGACAATGAAAGCTTTTACATAGAAATAATCAGAAGATGGGTCTTGAAGATTCCAAGTGATGGGGCTGTGACTATTTCCTTTGGCAGCTTGTTCCATTGTGGAATTGGCCTTGGGAAGAAAGATTGTTGATACACTGTCTTGGAAACAAACGATCTTTGTAGTTTGTGTGGATGGTTACCTCATGTTTTGTCATTGCCAGAGGCCAGGGATGTGTTTCTATCAATTCCCACAGTCCATTCCATACTTTATAGAATATAGTCAGTCTATTTTTTTCCCTCATTTTCTGCAGTGATTCCCATTCTATATCTTTAATCAAGGATGTGACACTGGTGTATTTCCCATACTGATTCATACAGAATCATGCAGCATGTCTTTAGATCGCTTCAATCTTATTTATATCTCTCACCATATAAGGGTCCCGCACTCCAAGATTGGATGAACGAATGTTTGGTAAGCTATAACTCTGATATTTTTGCTGCAATACCAAAGATTCCTCCTCAGAAATCCAAGAACCCTGTTTGCTTTCGATGTTAACTGTTGAATGTGGAATCCCATTGAAGATTGCTTTATCAGATAAATCTCCAGGTATGGTTCTGTATCTACCTGTTGGAAAATTTGATTATAGAACTTAAAGCTATCTGTTGGTGTATCCTGTTTGTTGATAATACACCCTTAACCATAGGACAGCTGCAGCCGGACACTGGGAGTTCCTAAGCCTCCAACATGTCACAGCCAAGACTCCTCCCTCCACACCCTGGCCTTCTCCCACTTGAACCTGGACTTTTGCCAGCTGCACCTTTACATGCAGCCATGTTATCAGACAAACCCAAAGTGACACTGCGGTTGCCAGCCATCACACTCCAACCTCCCTCTGTCACCCTCGAGCTTCCATCCATTGCCCTTCACACACCTAACATCACGCTGCCCCTTCCCTCAATCACCCTTGAACCTCTCACCATCATCCTTGACCTAGTTACAGTGACCTTCGACCATTCATTTCACACTTGATCCTAACCCCTTTCCCTCAGCCTGCCTCCTGGGATCCTGAAGTTTCCCTCCATTATCCTTGACCTGCCATCTGTAGCCCTTGACTTGCCCACAGGCACCATTAACTTGCTTTCCCTTGAGCTGCCATTATAAGTTTGGTCTATGAGGAGGTTTTCGAATTCAGGTAAAGGGATTATGTGTGCTGCCCATTCTGAAAATTGGACTGGCTGTATTATTCCTAACTTCTCCAAATGACATAGTCCCGCATCTGCCTTTTCTTTTAAAGCATAAGGCACAGGTCTTGCCTTAGAAAATTGGGGTGTTGCTTCAGTGCCCATGTATATTTTAGCTTGTAGGCCTTTGATTTTCCCCAACTCAACTCAGAATACTCTGTCATACTTATTCTGCAACTCTGGAATTCCTCCTGCCCTGACCTGAAAAATTTATGACCAATTTAGTTTGATTTCCTTCAACCAATCATGGTCCAGACAGCTAGGTCCTCCTCCAGTTACAACAATTATTGACAGCTGAACTGTCTGTTGTCTATATGATACAGGTACAGAGGTGATGCCTTTCATCTGTATTGCTTGTCTTTTATTTGTTTTTAACTGAACAGTGGTTTTCTCTAAACTCAATGGCTGGGTACCGTCACTGAGGTATTTAAAGATGTGTTCTCCCACCACTGTGGTCGATGCTCCTGTGTCACCCTCCATGAGCAGAAGCTTTCCATTTACTTGAAGTGTAACAGTGATTGGTTCAGTTTTCCTGGCCTTCAGATTGTGTAGGGAATAAACGTCAGCCTCAGTAAAAACTTGATCATCTATATTGTGCACTTCATTTAACTTGACCTTTGTCTGAGTGGCTGCCTTGATCTAGTTCTGCACTGTTTAACAGTAGTGGCATTCTGCCTCTTTAAATCTACAGATGTTGGGTGCATGATTTCCCCCACAATGTTAACACTTTAAGTTTTGTATTACTGGTGAGCTGCTTCCAGAATTTCTTTTTTGTTTTTCTACCAGTAGGGACCATGTCCCACTTTGTGGTAACCTCCATAGGCTTGGCACCACGTCTGGCAGCAAGTTCCCACCCTAACTGCAGAGCCTGCGAGCCCCTGTCAGCTCTCTCCATTGCTAGCACTGTCTCCATGGCGCGCTTCAGGTCTATCTCAACTTTGGCAAGCGAACGGCGCTGAATGGCATCGTTATTTATGCCGCAGACCAACCAATCTCACAACATGTCGTTTAAGGTATCATCGAAGCCACAGAGCTCCGTTAACTGTTTTCACTTCGCAATATACATTTGATTGAATCACCGGGGGTCCTTACTTGAGAAATAAACCTGAATCTTTGCATGATCACTGACGGTTTAGACTGAAAATGCCCCTTCACGAGGTTGACTAGCTCTGTGAAGGATCTGGAATTTGGCGCATACAGAGCCATCAAGCTACAGATTAGGTTGTATGTTTTATTCCCGCAGACACTGAGGAGAATTGCCTTCTGTTCCTCCTCTGCCTTTATTTCCTTAGATGCAAATTAGAAACTTAATCACTTAATGTACTGACTCGTCCTTGACAGAGGAGTCGTACAGGTCAATTCTGCCAAAGAGAGGCTTTGCTGGTGAGTATGCTTCTTTTCTTTCTTCCCTTAAAATATCAGAATACCCACAGTTACAAGGTGAGGTGCTGCACCTGTGCTATATATCCTCATTACCAGTTGTAATAAACTTGGGAAGCAGGACTGGTTTCTTGTCAGAAAGAGTAAACTTTATTTGCAGACTCCTGATGATGATACATGCTTATTCCAAGACCAAAGCTAAAAAGCTCCGCCCCTAAGATTCCCCACTCTTAGGGCTGATTCATCTATACAGTCACATGATCCCCATAGCAGTAAGAATTTACAATCATTACAATGGACCTTCCCTCCATCAAACTCCAATTCCTCTCTCTGACTGTGGACCTTCTAACTGTGGTACAGTTGCCTCTCTTAACCACTTAGGACCCGACATCTGACAGTATGGACCCCACCCTTTAGGTCAGACACTTGCTACATTTAAACTACTTTCCTTCTCCTCCTCACTTCCCCAATCATTCAACATGCCACTGCCCCACTGTTGTGCCCATTCATGCCCTGATCCCACCTGCAAGAACCCTCCTCTTGCTGCTGTTGACAGTACAAGTTCACAAACATTCACCGCCTGCCCTCCCCTTTTCCTCATTGTTGAACAAAGACAGCCATTCATCTATGATCCAGTCATAAATCAGTTTCCAGTTTGCTGCTGACTCAATTGGAAGCTGGGACTTAACTTGGAAAAGATGTAATTTAATATATATTCATGACGTGCAAATGCATGGGGAAAGGGTTCCTTGTGAGCAGATGCAGTGATTCCTGATTCCTGACCCACTGCTGAAACTCCACTGACTTAATCACTTAAACTCAACCCAGAGACAGGAAGCCAAGATTTTGGCTTGCGTCTGCTTAAGTCACTCCGTCCACCATGTTTCTCGCTCTCAGTGGCCCTATTAAGTCCCATGATGAAGTGGGATTATGGAACTTTGCAGATGGTGGACTAGGGGGCAGGTGCTCGCTTAAACACACCACACCTCCCCCCCACACCCCGCTGCCCGCCACCACCAACCCCCCCCCACCACCCTGCGCGGAACAGTGTGCTGTTTTTTCCTGACACAAGATCAGCATATTCAGATTTCTGAATACACCAATGGGAGCTGGAAGAGGGAATCCACTTGAAATTCTTAAATGGCCACTTAAGGACATCAGCGGACTTGTTGTCAGTTTGTTCAGGGGGAAGATCTGGATTTTCTTCTCATGGGCCAGTCTCGATGCACTGTCAGACCATAGAATAGAGAAGAAGGAGCTGGTGACAGGGCAGGGAGTGGTCTATGATGGTGTGACAGAGGCAACAGGCAGCAGTGAAGAGAACAGAATGTGAGTCGACCCTGTGTGTTGGCAGCAGAATTGGTGCAATGTTATTAGCAATAGCAAATTGCCAAGGTACATTAGAGTGATGGGATTCAATACAAGCCGCAATAAACGCAGAAAATTCTGGTAATATCCTGGCAACGTTATTAGCATCAGAAAAAGAAAGGACAGTTTAACATTTAAAGTGCAGGCCATTTTTATGGCCATCCTTACTTATCCCTCCTTCTTTGGCTCAGTGTTTAATTTTAATCACATCCCTGTTTAGGAAATTTCTCTACATTCAAGTTACTATATAAATGGAAGCTTTTGTTAGAGGAAGGATGACCAGATCTGAACCCAAGTTGTTAATCTGCCTTTTCCTTTTTAGGGAAGTTTATGGATCTACTGCCTATATATAGCATGAGGGCCCTCCTTGCCCACTGTCCTCTGCTTAGGTCGTTTCCATTTCGTGGATGAACAACAGACTCAGCAATGGCTGCCACTCACCTGTTAAATTGGACCTACTTCTAGCATGGGCCTGCCTCCCTCCCATGTCTGCAGCCTCTAATTGGTCAGCAAACATGACCCCTGGTAAATTAATCACTTTGCGGCATGTCTACATTTCCACCTCAGCACTTGGTCGGGACCCAGAAGTGATCATGTCATCAGGCTTCTGACCTGAGAATTGAAATCCTGCCCATGGGATTTACATATCTTTGACGATGATCAGACAAGTTGCTAAGGCATTAAGAAAGCCTATGGAATCCTTGGTTTAATGATTAGAGGCATAGACCGGGATTTTCCAGCCCCTTCATGGTGGGAACCACCATGGGAGATTCAGCAGCTCAGCCAAAAGTCCATTGACTGTCGGCAGGAGCCGACGATCCCGGTGGTGAGCCGGGCCGGAAAATCCCACCCATAGAATACAAAAGCAAGGAAGTTATGCTAAACCTTTATAAATCACCAGTTAGGCCTCAGCTGCATTAAAGTGTTCAATTCTGGAAACCATGATTTAGAAAGTTGTTACAGCCTTAGACAGATTACAGAATAGATTTTTTTAGAATGGTACCACACTTTTGTAGAGTTATTAGGAAATAGCTGTTTCTACTGGCTTAAGGGTCAGTTACCAGAGGGCACAGATGTAAGGTAGTTTGCCAAAGAACCAGACAGAAGAGGAAGAGATTTTTTTTTTGTGCAGTGAGTTGTTATGATCTGGAATGATGCAGGAAGCAAATGGTGACTTTCAAAATGTAGTTGGATATATACTTGAAAAGGATTTGACAAGGTTTGGAGTAAAAGCTGGGAGTGAGACTACTTGGATAACTCTTTCAAAGAGTCAGCACAACATGATGAGCTAAGCAGACTCTTTTTGTACTGTGTCACTCTATGGGCTGAATTTAACAGTCGCCTGACAATGGTTTTGTGGGGTGGTGGTGGATAGCCTGTCTGCCTGCTGCCTACCCATCTACCCCTGCCCCAACCACGATTTTACTAGCAGCTGTAGTAGTGCGGGTCGCCTGCCGTTCCTTGAGCAAATTGAGGCCTTTAAGTGAACAAATAACTTCCATTTAAGGGGATCATCCTGCTACTGCCAGGATTTAACTGGAGGCCCATGCCAAGCAGCCAGCCTGGCAATTGCCCTGCGCAGGCTGGTGGTGGGTAGGGGGTAGTCCTTGCTTAACAGGCCCCTCGATTCATCAAAGGCATCCCAGAGGTTTAACCCACCCACCCCAGCCCCTGTCCCCAGTTTGTCCCTCCCCATGGCCTCTCAAACCCCGGACACCCACCTCCCTCACCGCCTTCACTGGGATTTGCAAGCTTTGCACCCAACAAGACCTTCAAACATATACCCAAATCCAAATCCAATGCTGCACCCCTTAGTCTCGAAGTGCTGAAGAGCTGTCGATCTCTCTTTTGCCAGCAGCTCTCTAAGGCTTTTCCTGATCCAGAAGGGCTGACATTCTGCCTCCAGCTTATTAATGTCCAATTGGTTACTAAACAGTTTTGGGGCAGCCGATGCTCCCTTTGGTGGGCTTTCCCCCTCCTTTGACTTTTTAGCTGGGGGAACAGGGAATCCAGTTCCTTGTATAATTCAGCCCTATGATTCTATGGTTAGATTTTTGTCAGAGAATTTTAAATTATGCTAATTACAATCTCCTTTCCTAGTTTCATTTTGTTTCATACTGTTGTTTCCTGAGGAACAAAATCTCTCCCAGGATCTTACATTACACAATTTTTATTAATTAGGAAGATTAATGTCTCCATCCTTCGAAACATAGGGAAGTTCAGGACCAAGAAATAACCTGATAGTCCATTTGACTGTCCATGAAGTTAAAGAAAATGTACATAATTCATTAGGCATAGCCCTCCATTGACTTTTTCCCCCCAGTTTCCTCTTAAATTAGTAATGTTATTAGATTTGTTTCTGTTTTTATTTCAGATCTCCAGCATCTGCAGTATTTTGCTTTTATTATAGCAATGTTATTAGCCTGGGCATTACATTCCAAACATTCACCATGTTTTCTTTTCCTTTAAATTTTGTCCCAAGACCCCTTGCTGTCATTCTCATGGCCATTGTAAACAGTTTTACTGGCCTCAGTCAATAATTTCTCTTAAGGACCTTGAATACAACAATAAGGTCTGGCTTCAGTCTTTTCTCTCACACAAACAAACAATTTCTATAGCAATTCCTTGTGGCTTCAGTATCTCAATCCCAGGCTTCAGGTGGGTGGAACTCTGCCTCTTTCCAATTGCAATGATGTCCTTCTTGTAATATGGTGTTCGGAACTGTTTATAAATTGGATGCTCTGTAGAGGTTCCATATCATACCCTGTATCTGTGTACTTTTTACAATGCAGGATCCTATTTATTGTACTCATAGTTTCCTCACATTGGGCAGAGGTTTTCAACAATCTTTCCATCAATAACCCCAAATCTGAATTCTATCTTGTAGATTGACAGCAATTAACTTACAATGCCTACTATTTTCTCATTCCTTAGCTTGAGCACTTTGCACTTGTCAAAACTAAATTCCATTTGTTATTTCTCAGCCCAACTGCTCAGTCTATCTAGATTTTGTCTAGATTCAGATCTAGATTCAGATTCAGTCAAAATTTTGACTGCAGAATCTCATTAGTAATCTTTTTTTTTTGCAAAAATATACTTTATTCATAAATCTTCAAAAACATTTCGAAACATTTCAAATCACCATTACAAAAATACAAACAGGTTCAACTTTTACAACATGAAACACAAGGTGTATCAGAAAAATCAATGAAAATTTCAATCATTGGCAGACGTACATTTTAATCTGTACAGCCTGAGGGGCTCTTTACAGTTCCCAGCCCCCCAGTGCACTATGACAGAAAGGTCTTAGGCAGCGACCCTTCCCCATTGCGCCTCTGCAGTGGCTGCCCCAAGCTTAACTGTGTCCCTCAGCATGTAGTCCTGGACCTTGGAAAGTGCCAGTCTGCAACACTCGGTCGGGGACAACTCTTTGCGCTGGAAAACCAACAAGTTTCGGGCAGACCAAAGAGCGTCTTTCACCGAGTTGATGATCCTCCAGCTGCAGTAGATGCTTGTCTCGGTGTGTGTCCCTGGGAACAGCCCGTAGAGCACAGAGTCCTCTGTCACAGAACTGCTCAGGATGAACCTCGACAGCAACCACTGCATCTCTCTCCAGACCTTCTTTGCAAAGACACAATCTACAAGGAGGTGAACTACGGTCTCTTCCCCACCACAGCCACCTCAAGGGCAACGTGCAGAGGGGGTGAGACTCCTGGCGTGTAGGAAGGATCTTACAGGGAGGGCCTTTCTCACCACCAGCCAATCTACATCTTGGTGTTTGTTGGAAAGTTCTGGTGATGAGGCATTCTGCCAAATGACTTTGTCAGTCTGCTCAGGGAATTATCCCACAGGATCCACCCTCTCCTTTTCCCTCAGGGCCTTTAAGACGTTTCGTGCTGACCACTGCCTGATGGACTTGTGGTCGAAGGTGTTTCCCTGCATAATTTTTCCCACGAGGGACAGGTGGTACGGCACAGTCCAACTACTTGGAGCGTTCTGCGGCAGCGTGGCCAGACCCATCCTTCGCAACACCGGGGACAGGTAGAACCTCAGCATGTAGTGACACTTGGTGTTTGCGTACTGAGGGTCTACGCACCGCTTGATGCAGCCGCACACAAAGGTGGCCATCAGTATGAGAGCGATGTTGGGTACGTTTTTTCCCCTTTATCTAGAGGCTTGTACATCGTGTCCCTGCGGACACGATCCATTTTCGACCTCCAGATAAAGCAGAAGATGGCTCGGGTGGTCGCCACCACACAGGAGTGTGGAATGGGCCAGACCTGCGCCACGTACAGCAACAGCGAGAGTGCCTCACACCTGATGACCAGGTTCTTACCGCAATGGAGAAGGAGCGTCGCTCCCACAAGGCCAGTTTCCTTTTCACCATAGACACTCGCTCCTTCCAGTTTCTAATGCGTGCCCTGGTCCCTCCGAACCATATCCCCAGCACCTTCAGGCCATCAGCCCTGACAGTGAAGGGGACAAAGGATCGGTCAGCCCAGTTCCCAAAGAACATGGCCTCGCTCTTCCCACGATTTACCTTGGCTCCCGAGGCCAGTTCGAAACGGTTGCAGATGTGGATAAGTCTGTGCACCGACAGAGGATCCGAGCAGAAGACGGCGACATCGTCCGTGTGCAGGGAGACTTTGATCTGAGTGCCTCCACTACCTGGGATCGTCACTCCTCTTATGCCCGGATCCTTCCTGATGGACTCAGCAAAGGGTTCTATGCAACACACAAAAAGAACAGGCGAGAGAGGGCAGCCCTGCCTGACTCCAGATTTAATACGAAAGCTATCTGATTCCCACCCATTGATTGAGACTGCACTACTGATGTTAGTGTAGAGCAGTTGGATCCAATTGCAAATTCCCTCCCCAAACCCCATTTTGGAGAGCACATCCACCATATAGGTGTGCGATATTCTGTCAAAGGCCTTCTCCTGATCCAGGCTGATGAGGCAGGTATCCACACCCCTGTCCTGTACATAGGCAATCGTATCCCTGAGCAGCACGAGGCTGTCAGAGATCTTCTTGCCCGGCACAATGCAGGTCTGGTCAGGGTGGATCACCAATTCCAGAGCGGATTTGACCCGATTGGTGATGACCTTGGACAGAATTTTATAGTCCACATTCAACAGTGAAATGGGTTGCCAATTTCTAATTTCTTCCCTTTCCCCCTTGTGCTTGTAGATGAGGGTGATAATGCCTTTCCTCATGGATTCTGACATACTGCCAGCCAGGAGCACACTCTCGTACACTTCTAGCAGGTCTGGGCTGATCCAGTCCCACAGAGCCAAATACAACTCCGCCGGCAAGCCGTCGCTTCCGGGAGTTTTACTCTTCTTGAAGGACTCAAGGGCCTCAGTCAGTTCGTCAGGAATTAGTGCTTTGTCCAGACTCTCCCGTGTACTGTCATCTAAGACCTCCGTGATAGAGGACAGGAAGGACTGGGAAGCCGTGCTGTCTGTGGGCATCACGTCATATAATCCGGCATAGAAGGATTGCTAATCCTCAAAATGTCAGATTGCAATGACTTTACTGAGCCGTCTTCTTCCTTCAGGCTGCTGATCACAGAGCTCTCTCTGTGTACCTTTTGGAAGAAGAAACTTGAGCACGTCTCATCCTGCTCTACAGAGCGGACTCTGGAACGGAAGATGATCTTGGAGGCCTCCGAGGCAAAGAGCGAGGCTTGCTGGCTCTTCACCTCTTGGAGTTCCTCCTTGATATCGACCCCCATCGACCGCAGCCAGAGCAGATTCTGCATGTTTTTCTGGAGTCGGGACATTTCCCTCTGTTCCTTTCTAGCTTTCTGGGTGCCTTTGAGGACGAAAAACCTCTTGATGTTTCCCTTGATCGCTTCCCACCAGTGTGTCAGTGACTCAAAGAGGGGTTTCATGGTTCTCCAACCTTTGTAATCCCTCTTGAGCTCCTTAATGTTCTCTGAAGTCAGCAGTTGCACATTTAGCTTCCATAACCCCCTGCCAACCCTCTGGTCCTTCTCTAAGTGACAGTCAGCCAGTAGGAGGCAGTGGTCAGAGAAGAACACTGGCTTGACGTCGGTGGATCTGACTGTGAAAGCACGGGACACAAACAGGAAGTCTATCCTGGAACAGACGGACCCGTCTGGCCGCGACCAGGTGTGTCTATGCTGCGCTCCATCTGCAGGGTTGCTGAAGACGTCGTGCAGCTTGGCATCCTTTACTGTTTCCATCAGGGATCTGGACGTAGCGTCCAATCTGCTGTCGGCCCTGCCGGATCGTCCAGCCGCATCGATGATGCAGTTGAAGTCACCGCCCAGAATGACCGGTCTGGAGGTCGCCAGCAGCAGTGGGAGCTGCTGAAAAACCTCCAGCCGCTCAGCCCCTTGTGACGGGGCGTAGATGTTAATTAAACAGAGTGGAGCATTCTTATACATTACGTCTGCTACTAGGAGGCGCCCGCCCACCACCTCCTTAACCTGGGAGACGGTGAAGCTGCCTCCCCGCAGCAGAATCCCCAGGCCGGAGGAACGAGAGTCGTTTCCTCCCGACCAGATCGATGGCCCATGGGACCACCCTGCAGGAGCTGAGGTGCGGTATCACACACTCCTGCAGGAACAACAGGTCAGCTTTGACCTTGGCAAGGTAGTCTAAGGTTGCAACACATCGCGTAGTAGATTTAATGCTACGCACATTTATGGATACAATCTTTACACCCATTTTAAAGCAGTTGGTCGCTTACCAAACCTGTTGTCTCTGAGAGTTCCTTCATGCCCGTAGTGTGCTCAAATTGCTTCACTTTGGATGGGCTGAGGAAAGCGTCCTGAACCTCCCCATTGGAGATGTTCTGCTCGGGTGGCATCTGGGGGTCCGTGCAGAGAGCGGGGTTTGAAATGTCCTCTGTTGGAGAAGCTTCTCCAATCCTCTCCCCCTCTGGGGCGTTGCTGCTCCCGGCTTCCCGGAGCTGGGGTGCGCTGAGCGCCTCACTGTTCCCAGATTCCTGGGGTTGTGGTGCACTGGCCTCTTCAGGTTGTGGGCAAAGTTGGGGTGCGTTGGTCTCCTCATTTTCTCCAATGTTCTGGAGCTTGGGTGTCTCATCCTCCAACTCCCTAGCATTTTGCCGCTTCTTCTGTTGGCGCTGCCCTGGCACTTCTTCGTCCGAAGAGCTGCTGCTCTTGTTATCTGTGTCGGATAGGAGATGCCTCTTGACTCTTGTCTGGGAAGAGGCTTGGTTTCTTTTTTGCCCCTTCTTCCTTTTTGCTCTCTTCACCAGCTGCCATTCCCCCTGCTGCTTTCCCACTGCTGCCTCCTCCTCCGTTGATTTGCTCTCCTGAGGAGTGGGAGGATCAGGGGGCAGTGCTGTTGATTGGCTGTCTGCTGCCTCAATGTTTTCCTCCACCTTGTCTCTCTCTGTGTCCTCCTTTGTCTCGTTGTTCTCCCTGGGGCCTTGGTGGTTGGAGTGACACGAGGCATTTCTTCTGCTTCCCCCTCGTTGGCTTTAGCTGCCTGTGCATAAGTACGGCAACGTTTGGGGCAGGTCTTGTAGAGGTGACTTGCCTCGCCACACAGGTTGCAGCACTTAGCCTGTTTACAATCTTTTGTCTGGTTCCCTTCCTTTTTGCAGTTCTTGCAGAGGACAGCACTGCAGTTGGCCGCCACATGACCAGACTTGCCGCATGAGCGACAAGGTTTGGGTTGCCCAGCGTAGACAAGGTACCCACGGCTTCCCCCGATAGCGAATCTGGAAGGGGTTGGAAAACGGCTCCCTTACCGTCGGTCTTGAGCGTTACCTTAACCTGGCGTTTACATGTCCAGATCCCCAAATTATCTTTAACTTCAGTGCAGCTTCCAACCTTATCGAAGTACCTGGTAAGGAAGGTGAGCACGTCAGCGACAGGGACGTAGGGGTTGTACAGATGTACCGTTGCAACCCGTTCACGATGCAACGATAGAACAAAGAGCGGCTCTGCCGTCAGGATCTTCATTTCTGGCAGGTCTTTCTTTTCCTCAAACACCTTCAGGAGTTTGACACAAGCTGCCACGTGCTTGAAGGTCACATCAAAGAAACCAGTGCTGGGGAAATCCTGGAGGCAGTAGATCTCAGCAGCCTCGAAACCACACAGCTTGAATAGGATCCTCTTGGTGAAGAAGGTCCTATCCATTCCTGTTCTTTGCTCGCTGCCCTTCACCATGACTCGGATGGTGTTAGGTACCCCATGGTAAGGGGTTTGACTGGTTATAGCCATTGCTCTTTCCCTGGCAGAAACACGATAAAAGTCTCTCCCCTGCCAGGCAGAATCTCATTAGTAATCATAGACACCATCTAAATTGTAGTACTATATAATACTCATAATCTGAAAATGCTGCAAGTACAGAGTGTTTTGGTAACACTTCTAAGAAAACAGGTGCTTACAGGGATACTAGAGCAACAATTTGAGAACTCTTTCATTGATGGAATCAATGAGGAGACCAACCAGACAATCCAAAGATAAGGTATAAGTGTGACTCTACTAACATTCTAGTGCATGCCAACTGAACTGCTTTTAATGTGGTTAAAGGTGGCCTTTTAAAGGCATATATTCATAATTAATTCACTGATCACATCCAATACAAACAGCTATACCAAAGCAAAATAGTGCAGATGCTGGAAATCTGAAATTAAAAAAATTCAGAAATGCTCAGCAAGTCAGGCAGTATCTTTACAGAGAGGCGTTTCAGGTTGAGATGACCTTTCATCAGAAAGGTAGAAATGGAATAGGTTTTGAGCCAGTGGAAGGTGGGGGGGTTGAGGAGGGGGGTGGGGGGGAGAGGGGGGAGGGCAAGGGGGGCGTTGGGGGTTGGTGTGCAGCACTGGGGTGAGGGGACATGAAAACAAAAGGGAAAGTTTGTGATAGGGTGGAGGGCAACAGCTATTGGCTAAATAAGAACTAACAGGCATCTCACTACATTTAGATGTTTAACGTATGCAAGTTACTTTTTTAAAAAGAATTTTGCACAAACATTCAAGTTTCCTTCCCTCCAATTCTGTTACTAAGTGCTCACTTGAATGTGACATTCTCGGGAATGTTTGACAGACCTCTGCAAACCCACTTCAGTTTCTCAGTGTTATTTAATCATGCATTAAATAATTTGCATTATTGCAACTTGCGGGAAGATTTAACTAAGTCAAACTGACAGCTTTTTCACGATTACAAGAATCAAACCAACAAGAGATTAATGTAAACAGAAAATGCTGGAATTACTCAGCAGGCCAACCAGCATTATATTGGCACGTGTTCACTGCTTGAGTCCAACTTGAATGTATCCAATATCAGAGCAAATTTATTTCTGTAGTGCGCAGGCGATTTGTTCAAGTGGCCATATACGGATGGTAACTTGAAAAGGCTGACTTGTGCATGGCCTGAGTGGGAACTTTTATGTGCTGTATTTAGAGGGAACATTGCACTTAATCAACAGCTGGAATCTACTATTTAGCTGGAACAAGCCATGGTTCTTTGGTCATCAATTCAGAATTGCCCCCCTTTACCAACACAAAGAGCTCTGCAGCAGACAGGTCCCAAAGAACCGAGGGGTGCAATCCTGGTGGTTACATGCCAAAGTTTGCAGGGTCAGTGAGAGGGCAGCTAATTTTCCTGAGGCAGGAAGGCAGGCACAGATGCTATTTTGATCGCAGCTCTGGGCGCCTGCCTACCACACAGAGCTGAAAAAGTATAGTGGCTGCCCACTGTTGGATGAGGGAGTTGTCCCCAACCTTCAGACCTAGGCGAACACCCCTTTAACATTGTAAAGGGTCTGATGACTTTTTAAAGCTACTATCTTTGAGGCTTTACATCACTTCCATAGTGGGATCAACCTCCATTCATTTGGAGATGAGTACACCTAATCTCGCAGGGCATGCTGACCAATGCCAGATTGAACAGGTAATTGTCAACCCAATGGATTTATCGCACCTGATTTTCTTCCCTGTTCACCTGGCTTTTAAGGGATGGATTGAGGATCCTCCCCATTAGGCATGCTGGAAAGTCCAGTCCCTGAAAATGTCAAGAGACATCATAACTATATCCCTGTCATTTTCTGATGGAATTTGTCTGTCTCCAGTTGAGGGTTATGCCAGAAGACTGGTGAAACCTCTGTGGAATTTTGGGGTCATGTAGTAACTCAACTTGCTTTGGATCAAATCGGCCATTATTTCCTCCCTTTCCTTGGAAAGTGGACAACTTCCGGCATGTCAAGCGCAGCTTAAGATGATGTAACAGGATCAGCCATGGGCAGGCAATGGACTCTTTTAAAATTAGGAGCAGAAAATGCTGGAAAGACTCAGCTAGTCTGGCAGCATCTGTGGAGAGAGAAACAAGAGTTAACATTTTGAGTCTAATATGAGTCTTCTTTGGAACTGTTTTGAAGAAGTCACAATGGACTCGAAACGTTAACTCTGTTTCTCTCTTCACAGATGCTGCCAGACCTGCTGAGTTTTTCCAGCATTTTCTGTTTCTATTTTAGATTTCCAGCATCCGCAATATTTTGCTTTTGCCTCTTCTAAAATTGTTTCTCAGCTCTGCTGTATGCATGTGTTCCTGATTTTACTGAGAATTAGACTGGCTGAAACGTCAAAACAAAGGAGATATTTTTTAAAAAGACAATGAAATATATAAATATGTTGTCATATAATTTAAATATCAATTAACAGGTTTGATCCAGGACAAACTGCCCTTAATTCCATTGCTGGTGTTCCTTTTAATTATGTAATAGCTTGTTCATTTATTATGCATGAAGACTAAAAGAACACTGACCTCTCCTCCTGGAAATGTGTCAGTGATTGCAAGCAACATGGGACAGAAACTTTTATTCCTGGAAATATATTAGTATATAATTGGACTGGTTGGGTGAATAGATGTCTTCAGAGCCGATTGTAAGTGTGCCTAGACTATAAAGACAGTAATATGTGACCTGGTTGGTACAGAGTTCTCTTATGATTTCCCTGATCTTTATTGCCTGTCAGTTAAGATAAATTTCATAAATTCAGGATCAAACATTTAAGTCATAAAGTCAAGACACAGGTTGATAGCGAGAAGTATGACTAACAGTAGATAATTACTGCCAGTATTTTTTTGTATTTTATATTTTCCCTATCTGACACTCCCAAATTAACTCTTTGATTCTGCTCTAACTGATGTCAGGACAGGACATTCTAACTCGTGGACTTCTCCCTTTGCTTAAGTGACCAAGGGGAATGCTTGTGCTGTACAGCAAGAGTCTCCATTCCATCACAAAGATTGAAACCAGGTGAACTTTCACATTTTGGAAAGCCCGGATTCAACTGTAAGTCAAGACTGTGATAAAAGCTTCACTGTTCAGGAGGTTGATATATCGTAGTTATGAAGCAGCTTTAGTAAATACAGCACTGCAAAATATAACCATCACTTATGCTGGCAATAATGAGTTACGAGATCCCTATTTCATAAGTTATAAAATTCTGAATTACAGTAATGTATTTTCTATTTTATGCCAATTGCTTGCATCACATATAACTACATTAGGGAACTAGCTACATTATTTGTGACACATTAATTTTGCTACATTTAATCATGAAATCTAAGAGCAGTAGATAGAACAATAGCCTAGAACATTAAGATTTATCTATAACAATAAATTCACACAAAGAGCATTTGCGCTATGTGTTGCATTCCACTTGTAGTGTTGTTCTCAAAATGACCAGCTTTAGCTTCAATGCTGGAAGTCCACTGTTTGGCCATGTGACATTGAATGAAAGGATGTGAAGGTGCCTCTAGAAGAGTTGGCCCATGCTGCAGTTTTTCATTCATACCTTGTGAGACAAAAGGAGAAACAGTGCCATGCTTATGGTTTATTTTATGTGCATAGTCAAAAAATACTTGTCTAAGCACTGGCATGGTGCAGCAAGTTTATACCGACTGTCCCTAAGCTTATAGCATGAATGAACATGATTTGTTGCATGAACCCTGAATGGGGACCGTGTTTCTTGTCTCCTCATTCAATTTATGACCCTGAATTTGAAGTTTCAGCTAATTTACAAAGAGGTGCAAATATTGTCACGCAGGCTCTTGTCTTCCTCCTCTTCCTTTTGTTACCTGCCTTCGTCTCTAACAGGGTCATTAACAAGGGGGGTGAAATTCAGCACACTCTGTTTCATGATTGGAAAGGAATAGGGCTTCTCCCTGTTCATTTGCTCTTGCCCTAACCCTGTCTCAAATCCTAAAGATAGATTATTTCAGTAATAGGAGCAGGTGCCCATGTCAGCAATGGCACGTCTAAAACATCTAACATATGGAGCCAGTGGGAATGCAGAGCAATAGCTTCTTGCTCAATCAGGGAAGCAGAGTCTGATTTTGTCACTATTCTAACAGCAGTCCATCACTATTGGAGCCATTATTACTTGATAGTGTGGGGTCCAACTTCGGCACTTGTACAGCAAGTGAATCTGCTTCATACTTACTGATGACCTGAACCAGAGTGGAGCTGGTAGGATTTCCAAGAGAACACAATATCCCACCAAACCCACTTCCAAAGGAATGTGTGGAAGAAGTGCCTACCACCTCTTCACCCATCCCCCACTTCCCACCAGAATTTCTGGATCAAGGCAAAAAGGAATAAAAGCCCAGTGGAACAGTGTTTCAGCCCAAACCCTGCATCCCACCCAGTTTGCAACAATTCACTGGTGCACAACTTGTGGAATTCTGGATTATACATTCCTTAGTATCATGTCTTCGAAGGTGTCCAGATGCTCTGCTACAGCTGTGACAGAATCAGGCAGGATCCAAATGTTGGGCAGAGAGGTGGATATGATTTGCAATTTCTAATGAATGATGGTCGAATGGTGATTGTGGATACTTGCATGGAGAGGTACGTGTACAGATCTCTGTTGCTTGCACTTGCTATATCTGCCATTGTCTGCCAACATTATTGACCCCCTGCTTTTCTGACTCTCTGGACATCTCAAAGGAATGATGGGAATTGGCCGCCACAAGGTGAGTCCTGGCATTAGGATCCAATGTAGGACTCAAGCCTAGGCAGGAGAGTAGTGGGACCGTGGCGGCAATCTTCCTGACGATGGTCAAATAAGAGGCCACTGCTGAGTTCGCAGTCCAATCCAGGGTGATGGCCTGCCCCTCTGAGGTGATGACCATATCAAAGGGCCAGCTCCTCAACAGCCTCAGCAGCACCAATAATAGAGGTGACTGATGCTGAGGCTGCAAGGGCCTTCATGTTCGGGGCTGAATAACTTAATTCTGCAACATGGCCAGGTTGTCAGTCCACTCCCTGGCAGTTGGAGAGCTAACCCATACAGTGGTGGCAGTGAGGTTGCAGGGCGGTCATTGTAACAGCAGGCTCCCTCTTTGGTGCATGGAGTCCTTGGACACCAAAACCACCTCCAGAAAGCCACTAGGCTGTCATCTTCATGCAAATGACAACCTCCTAATGTGGTGGTGGGTGGTGGTGGGGTGTGGGTGGGGGGGGGTGGGGTTGGTTGGAGGGGTTGGGGGGGGTGCAGGGCAGGGGTTTGTGGGGCTTTTGGCTGTCAGCAGCCGGAGAAAATGGACATAATTCAATGAAGGCACAGGAGAGCATGACAGGAGCAGTACCAGGCATACTACAAAGTAAGGTATCAACCTGGTGAAACTACAACAAAGGACTACTTGTGTGCCAAACAGTGAAAGCAGCAAGTGATAGACAGAGCTAAATGATCCCACAACTAATGGATCGGATCTAAACTCTGTAGTCATGCTACGTCCAGTCATGAATGGCGGTTGACAATTAAACCACTAACAGGAAGAGGAGGCTCCATAAATATCCACATCCTCAATGATGGGGGAGCCCAGCACATCAGTGCAAAGGCGAAGGTTGAGCCCAGCACATCAGTGCAAAGGACAAGGTTGAAGCATTTGCAACTGCCATCAGCTAGAAGTGCCAGGTGAATGATCCATCGCAGCGTCCTCCGGAGATCCCCAACATCACAGTCAACAGTCTTCAGCCAATTTGATTTGCCTCATGTGTTATCAAGAAATGACTGAAGGAATGGGATACTGCAAAGGCTATACACTCTGACAATATTCTGGCAATAGTACTGAAGACTTGTGCACCAGAACTTTCCACGCCCCTAGCCAAGCTGTTCCAGTACAGCTACAACACTGGCTTCTACTCAGAAATGTGGAAAATTGCCCAGGTATATCCTGTCCACAAAAAGCTGGACAAATCCAACCTAGCCAATTGCAGTCCCATCAGTCCACTCCCAATCATCAACAAAGTGATGGAAGGTGTTGTTAACGGTGCTGTCAAACAACATTTACTCAGCAATAACCAGCTCACAGATGCTCAGTTTTGGTTCTGCCAGGGCCACTCAGCTCCTGACCTCATTACAGCCTTGGACAAAAGAGCTGAACTCAAGAGGTGAGGTGAGAGCGACTGCCCTTGACATCAAGGCTACATTTGATCAAGTGTGGCATCAAGGAGCCCTAGCAAAACTGAAGTTAACGGGAATCAGAAGGAAAACCCTCTGCTGGTTGGAATCATACCTAGCACAAAGGAAGATGGATGTGGTTGTTGGAGGTCAATTATCACAGCCGCAGGACATCACTACAGCAGTTCCTCAGGGTAGTGTCCTCGGCTTAAACATCTTCAACTGCTTCGTCAATGACTTTTCTTCCATCATAACGTCAGAATTGGGGATGTTCACAGGTGATTGCACAATGTCCAGCACAATTCGCAACTCCTCGGATACAGAAGCAGTCTGTGACCATATCAGCAAGACCTTGACAATATTCTAGCTTATGCTGATAAGTGGCAAGCAACATCCGCTCCGCACAAGTGCCAGGCATTGATCATCTCCAAAGACAACTGCTTCACTTGCAAAAGCTTTAACACTTCGACATGTGTAGATTGTGTTAAGGGGTACAGACTCCGTTAGAGAATTCACAGCCACATGCTTTACACTTTTATTTGCTGCTCCAGGAAAAGTTCTGTATCACTGGTGTTATAAGTGAAAGTAAGTACATTGCCACTAAATTTTCACTGAATCTAACCATCGCCCCTAAATATTCAATGGCATTGCCATTGCTGCAACCCCACTATCAACATTCTGGGGGTTACCATTGATCAGAAACTGAACTGGACCAGCCATATAAATACTGTGGCTACAAGAGCAAGTCAGAGGCTGGGAATTCTGCAGAGAGTAATTCACTTCCTGACTCCCCAAAGCTTGTCCTCCATCTCAAGGCTCAAGTCCGGAGTGTGATGGGATATTCTCCACTTGCTTGGATGAGTGTCGCTCCAACAATACTCAAGGAGCTTGACACCATCCAAGACAATGCAGCTCGCTTGATTAGCGCCATTCTACTGGTAATCTACAGTTCACTCCCTCCACTACCGAAGCACAGTAGCAGCAGTATGTACCATCTACAAGATACACTGCAGCAACTCACCAAGGCTCCTTCGACAGCACCTTTCAAACCCGCAACCTAGAAGGACATGGACAGTAGATACATGAGAACACCACCACCTGGAAGTTCACCTCCAAGCCATTCAGCATCCTGACATGGAACAATATCACTGTTCCTTCACTGTCGCTGGGTTAAAATCCTGGAACTCCCTTCCTAACAACATAGTGTGCGTTCCTACATCACATGGACTGCAGCAGTTCAAGAAGGCAGCTCACTACCATCTTCTCAAGGGCAATTAGTGATGGACAATTAATGCTGGCCTAGCCAGTGACACTCACATCCCATGAGTTAATAAAATTGAACTTTTGATTATGTAAATTGGCTGTTCACCCCAACGCATTTCAGCACCATTTTCCTGCCCCTCCCACCTTCGAGCCCATCTCCAATGGGCTGCCAAAATCCTGGTCATTATATTTCCTCTTTTTATACCTGCTGCAACATTAGGCAGAATTTAATGCCCTCCACCATGGCAATTTTGGTGATGAGGGCATTTAATCAGGCAGGACAGTGATGGGGGTTGCTGATGGGGAAACACCCAGTTCTACCATGATTAAGTCCTTGGCGGGACGGCTTATGGACAACCTTCTCTCCCTTTTGCCAATTGAAGCCCTTAAGTGGGCAATTAATGGCTACTTAAAGGCCTTTTCCCACTACCATTGGTATTCACCCAGTGGTGTGGGGCAACGTGTCATGCAGGAAGCCCAAGGGCTCCAGGAGCAGGGTTCCCTTGTTGTCAGACACTCTGTGCCTGAGCGTGGGATGTGGCATCAGGAATGTGGGACATTTCTGAGAGCCACCCCTGCTCTTGCTTCCAAACCCCCTCCTCTGTGACTTTCACCCTCTGATTGTTCTTCTGCAGTTATTCACCTGTGGCCTGTGTCCCTCAATGATTCAAGGCTTTGTGTGGGTGCATTGCCAGCAACAGCCACTGCCACCCCAGTGGCGCTGCTGAGCAATGAGGAACTGCTGGCCTCTGATTGGCTGGCAGCTCTAGGCAGCCGGAAAGGCCCACCGCTAGCTGCTTTGGGCCTTTCTGAAAAGAGGTGTCCCAGATCTTTTGCAGGCTCTGCAGCCTGTGGATGAAAACCCAACTGCCTAAATTAAATTCCGCCCAGAGTCTCTGTAGGTTTGTCATTTTCCACCATGAAAAGATTATTTTCTGCTGTTGAGATGCCATATGCCTTTAATTTGTTGCTGGCCTTTAAAGGTTTTCAGCAG
Organism: Carcharodon carcharias; assembly: GCF_017639515.1. NCBI lineage: Eukaryota > Metazoa > Chordata > Chondrichthyes > Lamniformes > Lamnidae > Carcharodon > Carcharodon carcharias. The sequence goes on along the minus strand of NC_054471.1, from coordinate 143,183,587 downwards.
CATTTCAAGTTTACCTTCCTTTTCTAGCATTAAGCGCATATAGATAAAAGTCTGCCCCCTGACCACAAGCCCATTTTGTAATTGGCTTGAACTCAGAAACATGGATGGTTTCAGGTTCTTCAGAGTCAAGCAGGTGTGCAATGTGCACCCTCTAAAAGTATTTGGGTGATGGGGGAAATAGACAAAAATCGATGTGTGTCTCAGTGTGTGGTCAGGACTTCTGTTACTAGAAACTATTGACTCCAGGGAAAATCTGCAAGTTTCTTTTTTAATACTGCATTGAGCAATACTGAGTTGGCTCCTGTGATGTTTAAATTTCTTGCTGTTTTAGGCAGTGGAGGTTCACTGTAACATATCACTGGTTGAATTTGTTTACTTATTAAAGATAAGACTCCTGTAATGTGGATTGATATTGTGACAGGAATTTTACATGTCTTTTGATATATTTGCTTGTTCATGAATTAAAAATCTTGGGGGACTAGAAAGGGATTGGGACAGATGACCAAAACCATTAGCATAATATGTAGCAGCAATAAGGAAAGCCAGGCAGATCTTGGGATGTATAGCCAAAGGGATAAAGTACAAATCCCAGTCAGTAATCACAATTCTTTATAAAGAACTAGCATGGCCATATCTGAACTAGCATTTACAATTCTGCTTTCTGTACTATAAGAAACTGTTTTAGGCAGTGAAGGCAGTGAACAAAAACAGTAACCAAAACTGATTCTTAGCTTAAGGCATCAGAGTAATAAAGAGAGGTTCAAGGGTCTTGGGTTGTTTACTCAAAAAAAGAGAAACCATGGGAGAGAAAGAATTCAAGTTTCCTAAGGGAAGAGATAAATGGAATCCCTATCATAGATTGTCAAAGGTGTAGAACCAGGGGTTGCTTCAGTTTAATGGACAATTCTGAAAATTACATCCCTTTGAACCTGCGATGCCATGCAATGTGGTCATAGCTGATCTTCTACCTCAGCTTCACCTTCTCACATTATTTCTATATCCCTTGATTCCCTAGGTATCCAAAATGTACCAACCTTTCATAAACATATTGAACCACTGAGGACCCACAGCCTCTGGGCTAGAGAATTCCAAGAGTTCACAACATTTTGAGTGAAGAAATTTCTCCCTCATCTCAGTCCTAAGTGACCACCCTCTTATTCTGGGAATGTGACCCCTAGTTCTAGATTCCTCAGCCAGGGAAACATCTTTACCGCATCTACCCTGTCAAACCTCTTAAGAATTTTATGTGTTTCAATGAGATCAACTTTCATTTTTCTAAACTACAGCTAAATAAGTTTGGATATAAGGTAGAGGAAGTACCCATTAAATTTTTTGGCTGCACCTTGAATACTATATTTCATTATGGCCGCCAAGAAATAAGGGGAGATTGGTTGGGGGGAGGTGGGTGGTTGTTGTGGGTGGAGGGGGGGGGGGTGTGGTGCGAGGGGGGGTTGGGGGGTTGCGGGGGTGTGGCTGAAATTTTCAAGTCCTGGAATTAGTGCAGTGAGGAATCATGGAGTCATGAGCCTGATACCCCAATAACAAAGGTTTAAATTATGGGTCCAAGATTTAGAAAATTTTCAGATTGGAAAGGAGGTAACTGATTTCATAACAGTATATAAGTTTGCTAAGGGCATATAGAAAATTATTAATTAAACTTTAAACTGTTCAGGCAGAACAGGAGGATACAGATTCAAATTAATAAATAGATAATTTTAGACTGAAATCAGTTCAATTCTTAACACAACGAGGTATCACCAGAAGAAGTTAGATTTAGGGAGGCGGGGGAGGCAATGATTTTAAGAAGCAATAGAGGCTACAGGAGAGGAGCATTAGGATCTCTCTGGAATGAAGAATGAATTAACATGATCCAAGTGGCCTTCCTCATCCATAATTATCATATAATTTTGTGATTCTGACCTAGACCACTGCTGTGGACCTCAGTCCCACTGCTCTACTGTACTGAATGCCGGTAACATACCATAACCATTAAATACTTTCAAAGGAAAAATGAGTGGCATTCCTGAAAATTGGAATGAAAAATAACTGAAAAGCCCATTCATCTTTTTTGTAATTTTGAGTAATTGCTTGAACGCTATTTATTTGTTGCTGGGTTGCCATTTTGAGTGATACTATCTGAAAGTCTCAGGAAATTCTGACCTTTCCAATGGTTTAGGGTGGGAGAAATGCTAATTAAATGCTCTTTCAAACAGCAGCTCCTTCTTTCATTATTATTGATTATCTTATGGACTTTCAGAAGCACTGGAACTTCTTTTTCCTGAGGCAGCAACAGCAATATGTTAACCTTGAAGATTTTAGAAGTCCGTACACCATAGCAGATGTAATCCGTCACAACACTCTGCACATTAATAATGTAGTGGCATGTGCATTAATTATGCATGACCATGGGAATGAAAGAGATCTTTTATTTAAGCCTCTGGTGGTACAAACCTTTGGACACCAATGACCAAGTTCTATAAAGAGTTAGCCTTTTTTCTGAGCAGTTTTCCAAACTTTGCAACAATTCAATTAAGGCTTAATGCAATTATGTATTAATTACTAACTGTGATGCAACACTTGAAAGCTCTACAGCAAGCAGAAAAAGCTGCATGAAATTCATTTCTGCTTCTTTTTGGTACTTATGGCATAAAGAGTTGCTAAGTGTTCATTTGAGATGACTATCTTAGAGCTTTATTCCAATCCCTGTTTAACAACATTGACATGATAGAAATAAATTTAATTCTCCCTCTTTTCAATTGTAGAAAGAAGTAACTCATGCCAAACCTCTGTGGGTGAGAGAAATCAAGTTAGTCTTTATCAGTGCAATATGTTGAGAAACAATATTCCAAATGTATTCAAAAAGATCTTAGCTATATCTTTGCTACACAAAATGAGCAGAAGAAATCTTCTCTAATATTGTAAAGTTTATTGAAAATCAGTTTGGAAAATTTAAGAATACTTTTTGATGTATTGTAGGTTTGGTAATGCATACAATCACCCTCGCCTTCCCTCAGGATACTGCTCTGGTGATGCTGAACATCTGCTTTTGTGTTCTGCTCTCCACCATGTCCCAAAGACAGCATCAAGACAACCAGAGCCTGGTTGTGAGAGAATCCTCATTGGGAATGGTCTCTTCTTTATTAAGTAGGTGTGTGGGGTGATATGAAGATGAAACAAGAAGTACAGGTAGCAGCAGATGTGAGGTGGCAGGAAGTGCATTGTAACAAAGTGCATGTGACACTTGGGAGTTGACCCATACAAGAAAGTGTCAATAGGGTACAAGCAAAGGAAATCATTAAAAACATTTGCTAGTCCTGATACTATCATACAAAGAGGGACAGTGCAAACAGCATCCCCCAGTACTACAAATTATGTAGCTGAATATCCCACATTTGGAGACATTGTTGGCTTCAGCACATTACAAGTGCAATTCTCCAATCAAGCAAACCACCTTCTTGATCACGGTCTCTCCCATGCCCGGGTTTTTAGTAGTATTTGGAGTTGCACATATTGATATAACTCAGGATGATGTTACTTCTTTTTAGAATGACAGAAAGTTTATAAGGCACAGAAAAGTACAAAATACAAAAGTAATTCTGGCCTGAATTTTCGCTCCCAAGCCATGAAAGTAGATCTGATTTGGGAGAATGTAGCCTGGACAGCTGGATTTTCATTCCGTGGGCGCGAGTATTAAGAAGAGCTGGATTGCTGCCCACGGAAAGAATTTGGAGGCAGCGACAGGGGCTGCGGGTACCAAGGCAGCTTTGTGAGAGGCTAGCCTTGGTGCTGTGTGATGTCACAGGCGTTAAAGTTTGGTAAAGCAAAAAACAGTCCTCCAGCCCTCCAACATAAGAAGTAGGAGCAGAAGTAGTCCATTCAGCCCATCGTGTCTGCTCCATCATTCAATGAGATCATGGCTGATTTGATAATCCTCAATTCCACTTTCTTGCCTTCTCCTCATAATCCTTGATTCCCTTAAATAATTAAAAATCAGTCTATCTAAGCCTTGAATATACTTAACAGTCTCTATAGCCCTCTGCGGTAAAGAATTTCACAGATTCACTACCCTCTGAGAGAAGAAATTCCTCCTCATCTCTGTCTTAAAAGGGCGACCCCTTACTCTGAGATTATGCCCTCTGGTCCCAGACTCCCCAACAAGGGGAGACAACCTCACAGCATCTACCCTGTCAAGCCCCCTAAGAATCTTATATGTTTCAAGGTCGCCTCTCATTATTCTAAACACCAATGAGTATAGGCCCAACTGACTCAACCTTTCCTCATAAAAAAAATCTCTCCATCCCCAGGATCCTAGTGAACCTTCTCTGGACTGTGTCCAATGTTAGTATATCTTTCCTTAGATAAGGGGACCAAAACTGTTCACAGTATTCTAGGTGTGGTCTAGCTAGTGCCTTGTATAGTTTTAGCAAGACTTCCCTATTTTTATACTCCATTCCCTTTGAAATAAAAGCCAACATTCCATTTGCCTTCCCTATTACCTGCTGAACTTGTATTCCAGCTTTTTGGGATTATTGACTTTTCTGAATTTTGTTCATGTGTTGAGACCAATGGCCCCAGGAAACTTGACAGCATAATGTAACCGGACACCATAACATAACTGGACACCAGAACGCAACCAACTTATTTTTCATTCCCCTAACTTGAAATAATGGCCAACATTCCATTTGCCTTCCCTATTACCTGCTGAATTTGTATGCTGGCTTTTTGTGATTCATGCACAAGGACCCCCAAATCCCTCTGTGCTACAGCTTTCTGCAGTCTTTCTCGATTTAAATCATATTCAGCTCCTCTATCCTTCCTGTCAAAGTGCATGACCTCACATTTTCCCACATTATATTCCATCTGCCAAGCTTTTTTTCCCACTCCTTAACCTGACTATATCCCTCTGTAGATTCTTTGTGTCATCCTCACCACTTCCCTTTCCATCTATTTTTGTATCATCCACAAATTTGGTGATAGTACATTCACTTCCTTCATCCAAGTCATTAATATATATTGTAAATAGCTGCGACCCCAGCACTGATTCCTGTGGCACTTGATGGTCATGCCTGATACACTTAGCAGGTTGCCTAACCCAACAAAAATAGTAGATATATCCTTGGGTCTACAAGTTGACTTAATTGGCAAAGAACTTGAAGATGTTCTCCAAGTTGACCTGGTTCATTTTGTGCAATGCAAATGCCAGCAGCTACAAGAAGTAACAATGAAAGATTCAACACTGCACAAATTGTGCAAAACCATCATTGAAGGATGGCCAGATTCAATTCGGTGTATCCATGAATACGAGACCATTTTGGTCTTATCAGGGTGAGCTAGGCATCTCCTGGGAGTCATTTTTAAATGCAGGCAGGTCATCATACCAGAACCTTTGCAACCAGATATTCTTCAACAACATCATCCATCACACATGGACATAGATTGTACGAGAGGGCTCCCAAGAGAGACTGTCTATTAGCCGCGTATGAATACCAAAGTCTTCATCAAGAAATACAAGGCATGTCAAGAGGATATACCAAGTCAGCACAAAGAACCATTGATTTCACATGAAGTTCCTACCCATCCTTGGTCCAAAATCGCATCCAACCTCTTTCATACCCATGGCACTGACTTCATTGTCATTGTCGACAATTTTACCAAGTCCACCATTATTTGATAATTGCACAATACATCAAGCACTCTTAATTGCTACCTTCAGTTTATTTGGTATGCCTTGAGAGATCATCACAAATAATGGTCCACAATTTATTGGTAGGGCATTTTTGGATATGTGTGAGAAGTGGAAAACTACATCTTCTTCTCATTACCCTAGATCTAACAGTCCAGCTGAACAAATGAGTTGCACAGTAAAACCCCTAATTCTCAAATGTCAACAGACCAAGCAAGATCTACACATTGCAATGTTACACCTGAGAGCAACACCTTTAAGTGCAACTGTTCCATCACCATCAGAGCTCATGTTTGGCAGGCTAGTGCACACTATTCTACTTACTCTTATGCGTTCTAATAACTCAGAAACTAGAGTGAAAATTGGAAAACGCAAAAGAAGATGGCCAACGTGCACAATAAAAATGTGGGAAGAGAATTGCCAAGTTTAGTATTGGGACAACAAGATCCAGAATCACATAGAAGGTACATGACAACCAGCCAAGGTGACAAAGATTTGTTTGGAACCAAAGTCATGACACACACAAGTACAAAGGTGAGGTGGAACTGAGGACAAATCAGATCCATTCCAGCTCCTCAACCCTCATGCAGTCCAGTTGCATCTAGGACAAGATCCAAAGTGCAACCAGGAACAACATCCAAGAATGATAATCCCATAGATAACTGTGAGCAGTGAAAGAAGCCTCCAGACAAGGTTACCATTATAAGGTCTGAGCATACCAGCAGATTACTTCTATGCTTTAGAGACTCATTGATTCACCAATCCTATACACTGGTATATAATGGTAACTAAACATGAACATGTATTGTAGATAGTTATACTTTGTTGTAAGGAGTGAAAGTATCTTTAAAAAGAAAGGGGGGTGTTGTAACATGCCTTTAAGGCATAGCAGCATGCCATCACTTTAAGGGAAATGTGTCATGTAATACAGCCTCAGTTTCACTTTGGCCTGGAACAAAACGCAGTCACACAGTCCTGCTGCTGCCTTCAATCTTTCTATCCATGTGTATATGCTCACACGTGCCTGGAATGAATAAATGAACGCACAGTGTGCTTGCATAATCGCTTATGAATGATCAGTGTTTTTATGTCATTATAAAACACATGGCACTAGTTTGTATGCTGTCAGCCCAAAAAACCTGCTTGCATCTGCCCTCAGTTGTGCCCTAATTTGAAAGAGGCAGTCAGCTCCCAATTTGCATAGGGAGGCCCTGTTTCAGGTGGGTGCCCTAGGTGACTGCTGGGCTTCATATCTAATATGAGTGTGGCACACCACTGCTTCACACTGAGCCCATGCTACATTCTCCCCTGAGAAATAGTTGCTCTGTGATCAAATTCCGAGAATTCTTAGTTGTTATTGTTGGAGTTTGTTGATAAATCAAGAGAAATATTTCTGGAAATATTTAATTTTTACCTTTGAGGAATGGAACCCTTTATCTTCCACCCAACCGCATCATCAACCACAATGTGTGCCTTAACTCAATGACGTAAAGGAACAAATAAATTTACTGCAGCATGATAAAAAGGTAAGTACGAGCAGGTATGTATGAGGAAAACCTTATTACAGATAAAATGATGCACAGACAGGTAAGGTATATTGGTAATGAGTCCTATCAGCCTGACTAAAAATAATTAATCAGAGTGACCTATTTTAATAAAACATCTAGGGAACTGTTAACTAAGATACTGTGATATTTAACAGAAGGTGCATCAAGAATATGACCTCAAAATAAGCAAGTTATTTGCTTCTGAGGCGCAGTTTTCTTTGGTAAGGCAAATCAAAAGAATTTAGTCTTATCAAGGTTAAGGGGGAGGGATGCTGAGATCACCACTGGGAAATTGAGGGCATTTCACTTGAGAGGATGACAAAAGCGGTTGGGGTACTAAATAATAAGACACTGTTTTCTGCATACATAAACAGTTCAAGCCAGCGACAAGTATTTAAGAGATTTGTTTTGTCTAGTGCAAAAAAAGTGAGCCAAGGGCAAATCCCTGAGGGATGTCAACAGATACAGATTTATGGTACTACAATATAATATGCTGATATTGATTGGAAAGTGTAATGACTTGACGGAGTGGACAGGTTTCAACAAGAAACAGATAAGCTTTACTACAGGTAGCTTCTCGGGTGCTACATGCTCAAACAGGACTCTCATCAGGAAGCTCCAACCCACTGGATTTCCTGCACTTAGGGCTCATTGGTCGGAACCTCCCAGAACATCACGTGATCCCAGAAAGACAGCAGGAGAGGTTACACTTTCAGCTACTACATTTCCTCCCCTTTTAGTTTTTTTTACAATTTTTAGTTAGAGGAAAACATTTGAATATCTGACAACATATACATACACACAACTTCAGGTAATTAAAGATCATGTGTCTGAAGTGCTCTCCTTACACAACTAGAGTGGCATAGCTCTACCACTTGAGGTTCATCAACAGGATCTGGACCTGCAGCATGAGACACATCATTAGAAAGTGGCAGTTCACGGTTTGGCAACTCTACGGAGATATCGTGCACGTCTATTCTAGGTCAATCTCAGGAGTTGACTATTTAATGTTAATCACAGGTGGAATAGTTGGTTGTTGGAATGTCTCTCTATCACAAGTATGGTCTACGTGCTTATGAATGATTCTATCTTCTGTTTGTACTTGGAAAGATAATAGACAAGTCTTTGAGACAATGGTTCCAGGAACCCAACAAAGTCCACTTCTGAAATTTTGCATGAATACCATGTCACCTACTCTGAACGTATGAGTTTTGCTGTGCATATCGTGATTCAATTTTTCATTACTCTGATTCTGCTCTACTTTTCCCTCTAAATTTGGAAACACCAGACTTATATGTATATGTAGGTAGCATTTCATCAATATTTCAGATGGCTTTGAACCTATAGTTGAATGTGGCTTTGTACGATAGCTGAGAAGGAAGCGGGAAAGTCGAGATACTTGAGTACCTTCTGATAACCTTTTCATACCAGACTTGAAAGTTTATACAGCTCTTTTGGCTAAACCATTCGATGAGGGGTGGTAAGGGGCTATTTTAATATGTCTGATTCCATTCAGATTCATGCATTTCTGAAACTCTGTGCTGGTAAAGGCTGTACTGTAATCAGAAACAATTTCAGGTAGGCCATGTATGATAAAACAGTGACGCAGCTTCTCGATAGTTGCACTTGATGTTGGTGATTTGACTTCATATATAACCATCCATTTAAAATGTGCATCTACAATCAACAAAATCATGGTACCTAAGAATGGTCCTACATAAACAATATGTAGTCTAACCCAGGGTTGACAAAGCCACTCCCACGAATGCAGAGGAGCTGAAACAGCCAACTTCTGTTGTTGCTGACAGTGCAGGCAGTGCTTGACCATGTTTTCAATGTCACTGACAATGTCAGGCCACCAGACATAGCTTCACGCAAGCCTAGATGTGCACTGTGAAACTCTGTCAAGGGTGGTTCACTTCCTTGTAATGGGATGACAACTCTTGATCCCCACAACAAATTTCCATCTTGACAGCTTAACTCTCTGTATCTGGCATGGAATAGTCTCAAATCTTCAGATACAGGTGAATTTGACCATCCTTGCAAAACAAAGTCTCTGACTTTTGACAATATTGGATCTCTGTTCATCCAGTTTCTAATTTGCTTCCCACACACAGATGAGGAATCCAAGAAATCCGGTAATAGCACAACTTCTTTTGAAACAGGAGCATGTCCAATGCTATCCAGTAATGGGGGATAACTGAGTGCATCCGCATTTGCAATGTATAAACCAGGGCTGTACATAAAAGTATACTCATACACAGATAATAACAGAACCCAACATTATATTCTGGCTGAGGCTATTGGCGGAATGGCCTTATCCTCACTGAACAAACCCACTAATGGCTCATGGTCTGACACAATGGTGAAATGTTTTCCATGCAGGTTCTGGTGGAATTTTTTCATCCTGAATATCACCGATAAGCCTTCCTTTCCTAGCTGGGAATAACCCCATTTGGCTGCGGAGAGGGTTCTCAAGACATAGACAAAGGGCCTTTCTGATCCATTTTCCATTCTATGTGATAACACCACTTCCACACCATAAGGAGAGGCATCACACATTAATGCCAACTCTTTCAATGGGTCGTAGTGTACCAATAAACATGACGAATGCAACGGTTTCTTTACTTTCACAAAGGCTTCTTCCTGTTGTGAATTCCTCTACTAACAGTGATTCTTTTTTTAACAGGTATAATGGTGCCAACACAGATGATAAGTTTGGCAAGAAGCAGCTATAGTAGTTGGTCCAGGAAGGACTTGAGTTTGGTTACACTGGATGATGCTGGTGCATCTTTTATTGCCCGAACTTTCTCATCTACCGAATGTAAGCCCATGGCATCCACCCTATGACCCAGGTAAGCAGATTCTGGTACTTGAAATGTGCATTGTTCCTTCCTTAACCATACGTCAACTTTCATGAACCTTCTTAGCTCCTCCTCCAGGTTGGCCAAGCATTTGGTCTTGGTTGAGCCTGTGATAAGAACATCATCTAGGTACACTACCACTCGGGGAAGTCCTTGCAAAAGACTCTCCGTTGTTCTCTGGAAGATTGCACATGCAGACGATACTCCAAAGAGTAGACAAGTGCACTTATAAAGACCCATGCGTGTGGTTATAGTCACGTATTCTCTCGATGTGCTATCCAGTTCAAATTGTTAATAGGCATGGCTCATATCCAATTTTGTGTAGGACTTGCCTCCAGCCAGCTTTGCATATAACTCTTCTATCCTTGGAATGGGGTATTTGTCTTAGTTTTGCTGCCTTATTTATGGTCAATTTATAGTCCCCACAGAGGCGTATGGTTTAGTCAGGCTTAACAGCTGGAACTATGGGTGCTGCCCATTCTGAAAATTGGACAGGTTGGATGATGCCCTGCTTTCTAACTGACAGAGTTCTGCATCCACCTTCTCCTTCAATTCATAAGACACAGGCATGGCCTTCAAGAAATGTGTGGCGCCTGAAGATTCACATATATCTTGGCCTGCACGCTTTTTAACTTCCCTAATTTATCTGAAATACGACGTCGTATTTCCTTAGCAGTTCAGAAATATCTCAGACCACTCAAGCTTGAGCTTCTATAACCAGTCTTGGACTAAAAGACTGGGTCCTTCTCCTTTCACTATTATCACAGGCAGCTGGGCTGTCTGTTGCCTGTAAGAGACTGGTACTGTGGTGATGGCCTTTACCCGAATAGATTCTCCAATGTATGTCTTTAATTTAGTGACTGTCGACTCCAGGTTTATTGGCTGTCTACCATCATTAAAGTATTTGAAGGCGTGTTCTCCCACCACAGTGGTCGAGGCACCCGTATCTACCTCTATTATTACTGGCTTCCCATTAATTTGGATTGTGACAGTGATTGGTTCAGTTTTTACAGCGGTTAAATTATATAGGGAATAAATGTCAGTGTCGGCAGCTTCAGGTTCTGCTGTACTCTTTAATTCAATCACGTTGGTTTATGGGCCATTTCCACTTTGCCCTGCATTGCCTTACTACTTGGCCTTTCTTACAGCGGTAATGGCATTTGGCCTCCTTAAATTTAAATTTACAGGTGTCTGGCCCATGGTCACCTCCACATTTATAACAACTCACTCTTGGAATCACTGCAGATGTGTTTCTGCTAGGCCTTTTCATGTTTCTAACAGCGGACATTGCATCTCGTTTCGATGCTGTGGGCCTGGTTTTCAAGCCATGCTCAGTGGTAGGTTCCCACCCTGCATGAAGGACGGTGCCACGTTATATGTGTTGCAAAGCCTGCGAGTCTCTCACAGCACATTCCATGGTGAGAGAGATTTCTAGGGCGCGCTTAAAGTCAAGATCGACCTCACTGAGTAAACAGTGCTGAATGGCATTGTCCTGATCTCCACAAACTCAACAAATTTAATGTGTCCCTGAAGTTGCAGTGTTCTGTCAATTGCTTAAGGTTTGCTACATAGATTGCAATGGACTCTCCTGGGGCTCCAACTCTGGAATTAAATTTAAAATGCTGCATTATTATGGGTGGCTTTGGCTTGAGGTGCATTTTCATGATTCCGCTAATTGATTATAGGACTTAGAATTGGGCGCGCTTGGAGACATCAGATTGTGAATGAGATTGTATGTCTTATGTCATAATAGCTGATTGTGGTTGTGAACTCCAATAGTAGGTATTATACAGCATTCTTGCACTATGGCCAGGATTTTGCAGCCCTGTCGCGGATGGGACCTGCCGCGGGCAAGGTGGCGCCCCAACCAGAAGTCCATTGACTTGCGGCAGGACCAGAAGATCGCAGCGGTGAGCCGGTCTGGAAAATCCTGCCCTATATATGTGTTCACCTGACCTAAGGGTTGAAAGTCAGGTAGCACATGTTTGAACCTGCTTTGATAAAGATCAGATGCTGTAGATATGTGTTCACGTTAGGAAAATATGTTATCAATTTGGTTTGCTCAACTGCAATGTCAACGGCCTATGTGCTTCATTAAAATAAACAAGAAACAAGATATGGTGTCAGGAGTAAACTAAATGCAACAGTGGAGGTTCTGAAGCCAACAACAGTGTTCAGTTTGGAGGGCAATCTTGCCAAAACCTGGAGGAGGTTTCGGCAGCGATTCAAGCTGTACCTCACAGCGACGGGCAGTGATAAAAAAAGACCCTCAGGTACAGCCTTCCATCTTTCTTCACATAGCAGGGGAAGAAGTCCAAGAAGTCTATAACATACACATGTTTAAAAGTGATGAGAAACAAAATGACTTGAAAGAAATAATGATAAACTTCAAAGCCTACTGCAGCCCTAAGAAGATCATTGCATGTGAAAGATATTGATTTTTTACATGCATGCAAGGCAATGACAACATTAGTCAGTATATAACTGAGCTGAGACAATGAGCTAACTTGTGTGAATTTGGAGAGCTTGAAGAATCACTCTTCTGAGATAGAATAACTTGCAGGATTGCAAATGACTCTCTGAGAGAATGGCTTTTGAGAGCAGTTGATCTCATGCTGGAGAAAGCAATAAATATCTGCAGAGAGGCAGGGACAACAAAATGCCAGATTAAATAAATGATGGAAGATGATAAGCTGCACACGGTCAAGCAATTAGATGCAGTTAAACAGAAGCAGCCCTGGGAAAGAACAAGATCATAAGACCATGAGACAAAGGAGCAGAAGTAGGCCATTCAGTCCATTGAGTCTGCTTTGCCATTCAATGAGATTGTGGTTGATCTGATAATCCTCAACTCTACTTCCCTGCCTTCTCCCCATAACCCTTGGTTCCCTTACTGGTTAAAAAGCTACCTAACTCAGCCTTGAATATACTTAATGACCCAGCCTCTACAGCCCTCTGTGGTAAGGAATTCCACAGGTTGACTACCCTCTGAGAGAAGAAATCCCTCCTCATCTCAGTTTTAAATGGACGACCCCCTACTTTGAGATTATGCCTTCTGGGCCTAGACTCTCCCACTAGGGGAAACAACCTCTCAGCATCTACCCTGTCAAGCCCCCTAAGAGTCTTGTATGTTATATATTTCAATAAGGTTCAACAAACAGACAGCCTGAAGGTAACAAGAATAAAACTACTATTAAAACTTTTAAATGCAGCCGGTGTGGAACAGAGCATTTACCATGCAGTTGTCCAGCCTATGGAAAGCAGTGTAAGACTACGATAAAATAAATCACTTTGCTAAGATGTGTAAATTGAAGAAAGTACACACGATTGCAAATGATGATGCAGGTACTGAAACTGAACTTTTCATTGGTGCAGTAACAACAAATTGCAAAGGAAGACGAATGGAAGATTGATTTACAAATTGTCAGCATGATGGTGAATTTCAAGCTTGATACCAGTGCACAAGCAAATGTCATTCCCATAACCTGTACCATAAGATAAGCAAAGAAAAACAGTGAAATAAAACAAATGTGAAGCTGTCTACTTATACAGGTGAAAAAATTGTAGTAGAAGGCGATGCACACTTAAAGTGAACAACAAAAAACAGTCTCAAGCACTTCCATTCATAGTGGTGAAAACTGATGCAAAACCCATTCTTGGAATCAAATCTTGTGAAAATCTGAAGCTAACAAAGAGAATAATGGCTGTCACCATTGGTGACATCCTGAGCAAGTATAAAGATATGTCCCAGGGGATTGGCTGCCTAAAAGGAGAACACACCATCAAGATTGATGAAACCGTGAAACCCAAAATACAACTGCCCAGGAAAATACCAGTAATGCTGAGAGACTGACTGAAAGTTGGAAGCCAACTATGACACCGGCGATGGAGTTAAGCCCGCGTAGCAGTGCAGGAGTGACATCCTGGACCAAGGTCTCCATAGCGGCCGCCATCCTACCAATGTTGACCTAGGTGTGTTGCAATGCTGGTGTTATTACCACAGCCTGAACACAGATGGACTACTCCATCGTGCCTTGCAATCTAAGGAGTGCAGCGGACATCCCTTCCTGTTGTTCCCGAGCTTGCCTTTGCAGCTCCAGCAACCGTGACATGACTGAGTCCAGAGGCTCATCAACTGACCCGGACTCAGCAATGTTCTGGCCTCTGAGTGCTAGGGAACTGGAAAGGCCCCACCTCCACCTGCTGTGGATCAGAAAATGCGATGTGCTCACCAGATTATGATCCGGAGGCTACTCTAAAGCTAAGTCCAACCGAGGTATGTGTCTCTGCACTGGTGGAGAGCGCTGTGACGGGACTTCAGGGAGGGTGCCTTCATATTCCTCTTCAGAGGCTTCTTCAGAGCTTGCTTGGAGGCTCTGAGTTTGTGGGCTCTTCCGGCTGCTTCCCAGATGTGCCTGCAAAATCAAGTAGAGATAATTAGGGCATGGCAGTGCCTGTGAAGCAGGACACATGAGTCACAGCATGGTTGTCTGGTGAATGTTACATTGCTGGATTCTCATTGGGTAGAGTAGTGCCTACCTCACCGTCAGCACAGGACTGGTGCCGGTCATTGCTGGCCAGCTGGATGGCTCTGTTTTCAAATTTTGTTGGAACTTTGAATGCTGGCATCCCTCCACCTGTCTGCGACCTTTCCCTTCTTCTGTGTGCCAGCTTGTCCTGCATGGGTAGAGATGGAGAGAGTGTATCAGGATGCCTGCCGGGCCAGATGATAAGTATGCCTGGCCTGTGTGAGTGGTGAGTGGTCCCATGGATGGGATGAGGACAACGATGGTGTGTGTGAAAGAGTGAATGGTGATGTCCCTTCAACTGGCAAGTGAGTGAGGGCCCTTTGGATGTGTGATAGGTTCGTGAGTGTGTGAGTTGGGAGTGATGAAAAGAGTGACTTACCCTGGTCGAATGAAGGAGATCTTTCATCCTTTTGTGGTACTAGGTGGCTGTCCCCCACTGCAGGGCTTTCCCGCTGACCACCGTTGCCACTGCCTCCCAAGCCAGGTTGGTGACATTGCTACCCATTCTGCGGCCAGAGCTGGGGTAGAGCACATGGCATCCAGCAGTCACTCGAGGGACCCATTATTGAAATGAGGAGCTGCAGTCTTTTTTTCCTTTGCTGGCCATGTTTCCCAGACAGCAGTGGTGAGCTGGTGGTGATAAGCGCTTTGCTGGCGACTGCTTTTTAATGATAGCGGCCAGCGTGATGCAACGGCGGGGTGATGATGATCGGGCGTAATGAGAGCCCGCCCGTCATGGAAACGGCATGTTTTGCAGGAGTGAATATATAATGAGGTGGGCTCGGGAAGATACCATTTGAAAACCCGCCATTTTCATTGGCGGGTAGGACTCTATTTTACCTGCCCGCTACCGCACTTAGTGCAATTCTGGGAAAATTCAGCCCACTGGCTCCAATCTTCCACAATTGCATCATAAGGATTGATTCTACTGAAGAGTGGCATGACTGGTGAGTAGTATTTTCTTTTTCTTAACATTCGATGCACTCATAGTAACCAGGCAAGGTGCAGCATTGGAGCTATTTTACCCTCATTGCCAAATGTAATGACTCGAGGGAGTGGGAAGGTTTCAACAAGAAACAGAAAAACTTTATTACAGAGAGCTTTTCAGGCGTCACATTCCCGATCAGGACTCTCATCAGGAAGCCCCATCTACCCACCCCCCCCTCCGCCCCAACCACCTTCCCCGCCCCCCGGTTTTGCCCATGCTCAGGGCTCATTGGCCAGAGACTCTCAGAACATCACGTGACCCATGATAGATAGCAGGAGATTCTGTACCTTCAGTTACTTCAGAAAGGTATGAAGTAATTGTGTTTCACAGTGATTATCAATGTGGAAACACTTCCCTTGAACCCAATGGAATGATAACCTTCCCGTTAGACCCCTTTAAATTAGCTACAATTATGCTAAGATACAAGATGGGTGATAATTTCACTCAGTGTCTACTAAGGGAACATTGGCAGTGAGATTCCTGATTGAAAAGATTTAGTTTCATTGCCAAAGCCTGCTGTCCACCTTGACACCAATGGATAGCAAAAATATTGCTTGCCAAAATCTGAATCAAATTGTCCCTTCTATAGTTCACTTATACATTGCGTACAAAAGGACACAAGCTGAAAAGTGTTTGAAAACAAATTAAGGACATTTTCTGCTTTGGTATGCCAGGAAATTGTGCACCCTAACTCAAGTTTTTTTTAAACAATTCACTTTAATTGCTGCAAAATCATGGGCTGCTATTCTGCAGATTCCTGCAGATATCTGCTCCTGGCTTGTGCTGTGGGAGCCAAAGCAGGAAAGCTCCCCTATGAAACTAGGAATTGGAAATAATTAATTGACACTTGTGCCCCAACTTTTGAGGTTGGCTCAATCATTTAATGGGGTCCTCCTTTGTAACTTAACAGCTCAAATGGTAAATTTTACAAATATCCTCTCCAGGTGCAGAACTTCTCATGTCATGAACAAAGACCAGGAATTTGAGAAGGCAGGTCAATAGGCTATTATATTAATGGACAAACAACCCTTCGGAGCCCACTATCTTCCATACCCAAATTCCTGATATGTGTGTGTGAAGCTGCGCATCTGGGGCATGAATTTTCCAAAATCTATCCTCACGTTATCTCATAACACATGCAGACAGTAGAAAATGCTCTAGACTTCTGTTACATTAACTGCACATATATTTCTGAATTCTTGATTCAAAATGAAGTTAGTAAATATTTGGAAAGGCACAGGTTAGTCATGGATGGCCAGCATAAATTGTTGAAAACAACTTTGACTTGAAGAATTGGCTGGATGAAGAGGATGCAGTAAATGTGGTGCATATGGATTTTTAGAAGGCAATCAGTAGGTTGTCTCACAAGAGGCCTGTTAGAAAAACACAGATGCAGCTAGAAGAGGAAATGTAGCAGCAAGGATAGAGAGTTTGTGGATGGACAGTAAACAAAAAGGTTAGAATAATAAAGTGCTTCTTGGACCAAAGATTTTGTGCTGTCTTTCCTTTCACTTAAGTTAGGCTTTGAGGGCGAAGGCAAAATGACCTCAATCATTGCTGACTGCACAGAAGTTGAAGACTGGCAGATAATGAGAAGGCCTTATAAGGTTTTGAGGGATGTAGAATGGGCTTACAGGTGGCAGAGAGATATGAGCTAAAGTATGAGATTTGAAAAGAAAAACCAGAAATCTAAGTATCAATGGAAAGACATTGAAGGATATGGATGTGAATGAGAAATGGGGCTGGATTTTTGCTACCAAGGTGGGTGGTTTGAATTGAGAAATTTCCCAACTCGGCAGCCCCGCCTTGGTTTAGAGCACCTGGTCACGCACGATTTTTGCTCAGGGTGAGGTGGTGTGGGGAGGGGGTGAGGGATAGAGTCAAGCCCGATGACCCCAGAAGCAGATCATAGGCAACCACGGTGCAGGTGAAAGTCATAGAGTACAAGATAACTTGTAAGAGATACTGTTTACACCTCAGCTGGAGTATTGTGTACAGTTCTGGGTGCCGCAATTTAGGAAGGATGTGAAGGCATTGGAGAGAGTGCAGAAGAGGTTTACCAGAATTGTTCCAGGGACGAGGAGCTTCAGTTATGAAGATAGATTGGAGAGGTTGGGACTCTTTTCCTTGGAGAAAAGAAGGCTGAGAGGAGATTTGATAGAAGTATTCAAAATCATGAGGGGCCTAGACAGAGTGGGTAGGGAGAAGCTGTTCCTACTTTTGAAAGGATCGAGAATGAGAGAGCACAGATTTGACATCATTGGTAAAAGAAGCAAATGAGATATGAGAGAAAGGTTTTTCACACAGTAAGTGGTTAGGGTCTGGAATGCACTGCTTGAGAATGTAGTGGAGGCAGATTCACTCAAAGCATTCAGGAGGGAATTAGATGATTTTTTGACAGGAAACAATCTGCAGGGTTACAGGGAGATGGCAGGAGAATGGCAATAGATGAATTGCTCATTCGGAGGGCTGGTGCAGACACGAGCTGAATGGCCTCCTTTTGCGCTGTACCAACTCTGTGATTCAAGGCGGGTTGGTTAGAAAGTCCTTCTCTGTTGTCTGGAACTTTGTCCCTGTTGTAATAAAAGCAGTTTGCCCCTATAGCCCTTGCCACTGACATCCCCTTATCCTCCCAGACACTCCCCATTCCCCTTCTTGGCCTCTATGCTAACTCAACGCCAACTCATGCTCCCATCCATTCCCCATGGCCCGTCTTACCTTCCATGCCAACTTGATGCCAACTCGTGTACCCCACGAGTCCCTCAAGTTCCGTCACATCCTCCATGTCAACTCATGCCCCTCGCCGAAGCACAGAGTTCCCTGGGGTCTTCCCGACTGCACAATGTTCAGACCCATGAGGTTAAGTGTATATATCTTGCAGTAAGAATGCAGATTTAGAAAGCCAGGAAAAATGTGAATTTCAACTTTGGATTTATGAGTATGATAGTACAGGACAATAGTAAAGAAATAATAATGAAGTAGATCTTGACTTTGTGCAACAGTGTAAAACAGATGTTACTGAGACAACAACAGAAATAAAAAGTGCATTTTACACTGTTACTGAAAGTCAAGATCTACCTCACTGAATGTATATAATCATTGGTTATTGCAATGTATGTAGTTTTGATAAAAATTATTTTAAACACATAAAGAACATATATGGCAAAATATTTAGCTTGGCAGGCATGCGTCCGACCCACTCGAGCATGAAATGACGCATTTTGACATTGGGCGAGTGTCCTGAAGTCAATGCGCAGTTGCGCGATATTTCGGTCAGCTGGCATGCGCCAGAGTCAGCAGCGCGTCTACTGACAATTAAAGGGCCTGTTAAGGACATTAATAAGGTTATTGAAAGAGATTTTTCACTGCCCGTTCAACTTTACAGTTGGTGGGCAGGCGAAAAGGCCAAGCACTTTTTAGGAATCCTCATCCATGGGCGGGATGAGGTTTCCTAAAGCAAATAAATATAAAACAAAAATATTAAAACTTAATTAATAACATTTCCCTGCTCATGTGACAGAGTCACATGAGGGGACATGTTTTATAACATTTTTAATAACTATTTTTTTTGAAACTATTAATCTCCCTGAGGCAGGCCTCTGTCTCGGGGAGATTATCAAGCATGTAGTCGCGCACATGCGTGAAGTTTGCACTCATCCCGCTCGCCCTCCTCCCCCCATCCGCACAGGCAGCACTAAGCGCTGCCTCTCGTGTTTCATGCTAGATGGGCCTTAATTGGCCCGCCAGCGTGAAATTGCCTTCTGGCCTTGATTGCTGGCAGCAGTTGGCTTCACAACTGCCCCCACCATGCCCACCTGACAAGGACAAGGTTCTGCCCATAGCATAAATTATTGTTAAGAGATAGAACTGAGATACTGAACTTATTCCTACTGGAAGAGAGAAAGTAGGAGATTGTTTGGAAGTTGTTCAAATTGACAGTTTTAATTGAGTGAATAAGAAAGGACTATTTACTCTTGTTCAGGAGTTATCATTTATCAATATTAAAAGAGATATCAATATTAAAAGAATATTATCAGAACATGTTAAGTATTTATCTGCTAGTGATGCAGAGGAATCATCAATTTAAAACTATAATTGCGATTAAAAAGAAAGGTTAGAAAAAATTTCTTCACATGGAGTGTTGATAAAGGACAAAATGCTTTGTCACAGGTAATGACTGAAGAAGGTATTATTGCATCTTTTAAGGGAAAATTGGATGAATATTTGAATCAGAAAATACACAAAGATATGAGTAAAGAGTGGGATTAGTTATATTATTAAGCCTAATGGTTAGCTGATTGTTAATTCCAGTTTCTGCTAGGTATGGAAACTCCTTGTAGGATATGCAGTACATTTTATGACTGATTTCACTTGAATTGATTTAAATTTGTCCAGTTCAGATGCCAGTTAATTTATCAGTAAATTAGTGTGAAGATGATTCCTGTCATTGGCTAATGAAGATTTTTGTCTCTTTTTTTCCTTCAAAGTCTCATTCACCTTGTGGAATCATCCTTATCTTACTTTCACTTCATTTTGTTCCAGAGAAAATTTTATAAACTTTCCTATGCCAAGGATGGTGATAGTGGTGTCTGGGGCATTGTCTGTAAGGTATGATTCTGTGAGTACAACTGTGTTCGGCTGTTGCTTGACTAGTCTGTTGGATAGCTCTCCAACTTTAGCACAAGCCCCTAGATGTTACTTTGGAGGACATTGTAGGCGCTACAGAGCTGGGTGCACCATTGTCACTTCGGGTGCCCAGGTCGACGCTAGGTGCCATCCAGTTTCATTCCTAATTGAAATCCTTTTGTAACACAGGATTTAAGCATACGGAATACATAAAAGTTCTAGCACTTAGTTTATTCCACCGACATCAAACCTATAAGTACATTCATGTAAAAGCTTAAATTAAGTTAACTTTTTTACAATTGACAACTATTGCTTGACACTCCAAAACTCTGAGAAATCATTGGGAAACAGTCCTGAGCCAGTCCACCATTTGCCTTTTGCCGACCAAGGATTTGTGAATGTGAGGAATGAAACCACTGCTGTATTATGGGTTCTTTAGATGTCTTAATGATGAGATCTTGAGAGTTGTATATTTAAACATGAACCATTTATTATTAACCTCTAACTAATTACAGATCTCAGGTTACTGTCATGCATGGTGCTGTTGCCATACAGGTAAGCTGCCCCCAGAGTGTTCTTTCTAGGCTGTTCTCTCAGTCTATTATCCGGTGACTCTATGCATCATACCATGAGTGATGCTATTCTCCAGTCCCACATTAACCCTTGATCTGCTGAGTACCTTTACATTACAATGTCATGCAAACACATCATACAACAACCACAAGCAGCAAAGGTAGCTTTGATTAAAGAATCCAACTCTCCAGGTTGCAAGTGGCAAGAGGTAACCTTTCGTACCCTGAAGTCTTTGGATACATTTCCAGCAGATTGCAGCACCTCATAGTCAGACAGTCCAGGCATAGACCTCAGGCCACTCTTTCTTGGTCCTATTCCTCTGCCTATGTTTCAGCCATTTCCACCTCCTCCGGGTTCTCTACCTTCAGAAGATTTTCCATTCCAGCCTCAGACTCATTGAAGATCATCACCTCATTCAACTTCTTGCACGCAGCACTGACGTCCAGCTGCTTCTCCTGCTGGTGGAGCCTCTTGCGATTCCACCCCCACCCTCCCTAGGATCACATGGTGTTCTTTTCCTTCATCGAACGCCATTAAGCTCCAACACCTCTGCAAGCCTGCCAAAATACCACTCCATAACCCAGAAGAATCCCAGGCGCACATCAACCCTGCACACTCCACCTCTAATGCCACCTGCTGGCGGGGCCGCACCAGACCTGGCTGACAGCTAGCCACCATGGCGACTGCAGGCCTCAGTGCCAAGGCCAACCTCCACAACCCCACCTACGCTGAAATGCCCCACAGAGATCGGGCCGAAGTCGGGGAGACAGCACGATCTACCCATTACACTCTTAACAGCTTAATTACTTACCTTTCATTTCAGTTAACTTCATATTTTGAGTCTGTGTGTAACATCCGTAGATAGCATTAAAAGGGTGGCAAATACATTCGACTATTTCACTGGAATGAGCGTCTGAGGTTCTGTTAGAGATTTAAATTCAGTGAAACCCATAGTTGGACATGGTAAAGCTGCAAATAAATAGCAGCTATGCTGCTGATGTAATCTGATTGTTGGCTGCTGACAATGTGATTTATAAATAATTCTGTTTATATCAAATTCTACAGTTTTAGTCTTCCCCTCTTTGAACTCTTGTCAGCTGTTATGGAATTATCAGGGAGTCTTTGTTTGAACTGCAAAGCATATATTTCCTGTGGGTAAGCAGTATTTTCTCCATGAAACACCTACAAAAATAGATAAAAATTTAATTTAAAAAAATAGGTGTTTATATGAACAGTAGATATAAATATTACAGAAAACTGAAAAGAGTTACAATGCTAGGGCTATCAAAATCTTAAGCGAGTCAGACTGCAGCACTGTTAAACATCGTGCTTTGCAGAGCCCTCTAAAGGGCATGAATAATCCAGATACCATAATTTCCTACTTTCCAGGAAATGGACAATGCACATTTTACTGATTTCAATTTCAGTTCACCATATTTCAGATTTTATTAATTCCACGTCATCTCGTACATCTAATCCCACTAAAGCAAAAGCTGTAAATGTTGGAAAGCTGAAATTATAAACAGAAAATGCTGAAAACACAGACGGTCAGTCTCTTTACAATTGCAGCTTGATGTTTAATTTGACATTGCAGAGCTACAGCTAGTACCAAGCTAATCTGGTTTGAGTGCTGAGTTCACTGCAGTATAGTTTTCTTTGTGATCTAGGCTTCCTCCAAAATTTTTTTCTCATGTTAGTAGGTTGATGGTCGTTTCCATACATAAATGGAGATTCCTACGAACTGAAATTTGCATCCTTTACTCTCAATCCCACTGTATTAGTGTAATCCAGGGCCAAGATTTTGCCCTCATCGGGTGGGCTTGGTGGGGGTGGGCGGGCATGATTGGGAAGCCGATAGCCGCCCACAATTGGGGCTGGACCGCGATTTCACCCTGGCAGGGCAATTAAGGCCCACCCACCATGAAACATGCACTGCAGTGCTCAGCCCTGCCTGGGTGCTGGTGGGGGGGTGGTGGGGGTGGAGATTGAGTAGGGAAATTCGCACAGGTACGCACAGGAAAAGCTCCCTGAGGCACAGAGTTGCCTCAGGGAGATGAATATTTTAAGAAATAAAAATAAAGATTTTAAAAATGTTAAAAAATGCAAAGGCCGCTTGGCCTTTTTGCCTGTCCACCAACCGTAAGGTTGGACGGGCAACGAAAAATTACATTTAATTGGGACTTTAATGGCCTTAATAGGCCTTTTAATTGCTGTTGGGTGGGCTGCCGACCCGCGCGTGCACCCACCGACCGAAATATCGCACGACTGCGCGATGATGTCAGGACATCATGTGTCATTTTACATTAGCTCGGGCTGGGCATGCGCCCACCTGTCCAGATAAAAATTCTGGCCAAGATGTAACAGTTAATCCTGAAGATAAATTGTTTATTAGAGAAAATTGTTCACACACTATCTGTCCTGTCATCATAAGACAGAAAATATAACAATATCAGGCTTCTTTACATAAGCTAAACTGCTTCTCAAATTTACTTGCTATTAGAAAAGAAACATGAATCAAAAATGTAGGCAACATAATAAACAGCACAATACGTTAATAAGGAAGTTGGCAAGGATTTAAAGTATCGTTTCGGAATGTTGCTTTCAGTTTCTCACACAACTTACTGGCTTGAGAAATTTATTCAGATAAATCAGGTGAACCTTCTCTTGTACCTTAGTGCACAGTATGTATTCCCTAGTTAATTCTTTTGAGATGAGATATCTGTAGGCCTGAATTTTTCCCTTGGTGGGCATGCACAATTGGCGGGCCCAGGAGCGATCGGAAAGGAATGGGTCTCTCATGAAGGTAAGAGTTTTGGATTGTGCAAACGTTCTTGTGTAGTCTCATCATTGATGGGAGCCTCAAAACAGGAGTCACAAATGATCATTGAAAGACAATGGCACCATGATGCAGATCTCCACTGTTTCACCAGGGTGCCTAACATGCACAGTGACAGTGTGATGTCTTAAGCTAATGACATGTCCTTGTTCTCCCTTAGGTTTTTCAGCACACACTCATATGCAGGACAAGAGCAGAATGTTTTTATGGCTCTTCTTCCTCTTCAGGAAGAGCAGCCCCTGATGCCAGACGACCACCAGGCTTCACCTGCATCACACCCGCTCTCTGTACCAGGCACCAGTGCAGATACCAGCACCTCAGTGGACATTATGTCAGTGATTAAAATGTCAGTGCACAGCAGTGACAGCACTTCAATTCACTTCAGGAGCAGGCAGAGGCAGAGAATTCCCAGGGTGCAGGCAGTTGGAGGACTGGTGCGGATTGGAACAATGCTGAGTCGGTGGCAGATTATGAGCCCCTGGAGCCATCCATTAGGCAGCAGATGCTGGATGCCCAGCAGGATGTGCGGGAAGATCTGGCAAAGATCCATGAGGTTATGTGTGCCATGGTCTCTGTTGTGGAGGAGTGCATGCGGACCATTATCACTGCATTGACCCTCATCACTGAGCGCACTGCCTCCTCCATTGAGAGAGTGGAGACTCTCATGGAGAGGCAGCTCCAGGAACAGAATCAGGTGTCCTGGGGTTGCGCTTGGACCTGCAAGCCCTCACACAGGCATTGACTTTAG
The DNA here is from genome assembly GCF_017639515.1 of Carcharodon carcharias. Taxonomy (NCBI): domain Eukaryota; kingdom Metazoa; phylum Chordata; class Chondrichthyes; order Lamniformes; family Lamnidae; genus Carcharodon; species Carcharodon carcharias. The sequence continues at coordinate 143,159,193 of NC_054471.1, read as the reverse complement.
GTGGTCAGTACCAGTTTGGGAGACGGATGATGCATCCAGTATCACAGCTAGGTGCCCGTCCATCAATGGCGACCTGCATGTTGTCTCTGCAGGCTCCTCTCAGAGTATACTGGATGACAGCAGCAGCTCCTTCACCTCTCTGCAAGTGTACATGGCATCTGATGAGGCTGTGATGACTGGGGAGATGCCAGCCTTGGCACTGGCCGCTCCCTCCCAGGCGGATCCAGTACAGGCTCCACTGGCCAGAGGACGACCACCCAGGTCATCAGGGACAATAAGACAGCCGAGTCAGCGGGCTGACTCCAATGCTGCAGTCAGCGAGGTTGGTGGGGGGGGCTGTGGTTGGGGCATCAGAATGTAGCACTAGTAAATGTAAGTTTAAGGCACCATGAGCAAAAGAGGGATTGTTCACGAGGGATCTTCTGTTCTGCCACATTTTGTTTATATGTTTGCTGGTGTGCACATTAACACCAGAGATAGTAATGTTAATTTGTTTTGAGTGTCAAAATTATATAAATTTTGATTTTGTCTAAATGGCCTGATTCTGCTTCACCTTTTATTTTGGTGCAGAGTACGCCAGTATGTAATGCTGAATATGAATGGCTTTAAACTTTATTACACAGGCACTGTGTGGACTTTGGGTTCAAACAAAAGTGTCATTTCAGACACCCGGGATGGAGGCGGCAGCCCTAGCATGAGGTGGAAGCAGATCTTTGGTACTCTAGCTGAAGGAGTGTTGGATCAAGTTGTTCCCTGGAGGTTTCAGAGGTCTGCCTCCATACCCTCAGTGTTCTCCTCACTGTGCTCCTCTTCTGACTCACCACAGGTTTCATCATCTGTGGCCTGTGGAGCTGTGTCAAGATCCTCTTCCTCCATTGGGTTCTCCCCTTGCCAATGCCAGATTGTGGAGAGTGCAGCACGCAGCCATTATCAGTGACACCCACTCTGGGGGGTATTGTACTGCTCCCCCTGAATGATCCAGGCATCGGAAGCACATCTTCATTAGACCTATGGTCCTCCCTATCACCGCCCTTGTGGAGGCATGACTCCTATTATAACGCTACTCTGCCTCAGTTCTTGGGTGGGGGAGAGACGTCATAAGCTACCTTCTCAACAGATAACCTTTGTTGCCCGGCAGCCATCCATCCTGCACAGAACCAAGCACAGAACTTGCAGAATCTGCATCTTGTTGATCACACACTATCTGCATATTCATCAAGTGGAATCCCTTCCTGTTGACAAAGGCACCCGGCTGACCTGCTGGCACCTTGATGGCCACATGTGGGCATCGATGGCACTCTGGGCACAGGGGAACACAGCAATTGCTGAAAATCCTCTGGCTCACTCAGCCTGGCTGGCCTCGTCCATACAGAAATGAATAAGTGTCATTACCAGCCTGAATAGAGCTTCTGGCACCAGCTTAATGCAACTGTGGACAGCTGATTGGGAGACTCCACACAGATCTCCCACTGAGCCCTGGAAAGAACTGGAGGCATAGAAGTTGAGGGCCACTGTGATGATCAGAACCACTGGCGCAGGGTTTCCACCCACAAAGTCGGACCTGACCTCAGGCCCAATCATCTGACAAATGGAGGTCACACTTTCCCTGGAGAGGCAGAACCTCCTTCGACATTGCACCTCAGACGTATTGAGGTAGCTGCATCACTGCCTCTAAATCCTGTCAGCAGGATAGTGGCGTCTTCTGCAGCCCCTTACGCCTTGGACTACCTGCTGGCCCTGCCTCCCTTGTGCCTGCGCCTCTCCTTCCACAGGTCCCTCCCCTGGAAGCTGCATTGGGCCACCTGGCCTCTTCTCCCTTCTGCCCCTCTCTTCCTCCTCAGAAGAGGTGCCTCCAGCAGAGACCACAATCCCCATTACCAGAGACACAGAAGGCTGTCTGATACCTGGAAGGATGCATGCGGTCAAAATTCTCCGGGGGCCTTGGAGGCACCAATGAGCCCTAAAATGTAGCTCAGAACAGAGATGAAGTTGTCAAGTTCAAATAAGCAATCAATAGCAAACTATTTCCTAAACTCCTCACTACTCACAATGACAATGCTGTGGACCCTTCTTATCCTGCCCTTGGATGAGGTTTTGCAAAAAGTAAGCTGCCTGTCTGCCCTTTTTGCCCATGCAATGAGCGCGAAATCACAGGGGCAACATATTGGGATCAATTGCCTTTTTAATGGCCTTAAGTGGCCGTTGAATTGACGGTGGGCATGGCTCCGACACACGCGAGCGCCTGTCGACCTGAAGATTGCTCGCGTGCGGGATGACATCGGGACGCTCACCTGTCATCAGCTCACACAATTTCACACCCGATCAGATCGGGCATGCGCCTGCCCATGAGGCATGAAATTCTGCCCATAGAATACCTGACCCGCAAACATCCTTGCAGCCCAGCACACCTGGAAGCAATGGATTGTTTTCCATGTTTCCCTGAACCTTCAAAAGCTTTGCCATAATAGGATTGCACTGAGAGACTTGCTATTCAAATACATGCAATGTTATAAAGTTGCTTGTGGGAAAGACCAGAACTAAGAGACACAGTTTTAAAACATAGGCTCTCCCATTTAGATGGAGATGAGGAGATTTGTTTTTATATCTCAGAATGTTGTGTTGTTCACACAGGTCCCAGATCCCCGGTAGTGGGCACCAGGCTGTTTAATTGTCTAATTACCTACAGTTCCAGTGCAAAAACACAGAAATTCTGTTGGCATGTGTAAAATTAGTGAATGGGTAGAGTCATTCATTTGTTGTTGGCCGCAAAATACTGGCCAACATAAAGAGGCTTAACATCTTGAAAGTTAATGGATTAATAGTCCATAATACCTCTCCATTCAATTACACTACTTTGAAGGATGGCAACAATCCAAAATTATGCATTGTGCTGATGAAGGTCAAGTCGATTGGTTTATTCATGTTTCTCCAGCAAAGTTAACACTTTATTAACTAATATGTGATCAACAATTCATAATTCCTGCAGAGGGTCTCCAGTCCAACATTTAGCACTTAGCAATAAAGCTTTCATTTTAGGTCTTGTTGAATCTTTAGAACAAAGAAATCTACATTTTTGTCAATCTTGTATCAATACGATCAAAAGTTGCTGTAGAACTAAGTACAACATAACATCCAGCTTAGGCCTGCAGTCTGTACCTTTATAACCTCCAATTTAGCTTGCTGCCACAAGTCATACTGGCAAACATATTAGATTAGACTCAATGGTTCAGCGCTGAGAGGTACGATTTTCCATTCTCTGTGAATATATCAAGGTGCTTTCACAACTTGCCCATGAGTAACCAAGACGTATCCACAATTATTGCCAGGCGTGATCCACTTTAAGAATGTTCCTACATTCTCGGACAACTACAATGCCAGTTTAAAATATTAAAGAGGTTTGGTATACGTGGATTAAGAATGTATTGGAAAGCCAGGCTTGAAAAGGATACTTTGGAACTCAGATCAGTTTAGCCAAACAAGGAAATACATTTAAGACAATCATAGAATGATACAGCATTGAAGGAGGCCACTTGGCCCATCATGCCTGTTCAGACAGGAGCTTGTTGCAAATTTGAATTATATATATAAAAAGTAATAAATGAAGATGGGCCTTTCCTGTTTATGCACGTGAATTTGTGATTAACACTTCAGGCAAACAGAGAAAATGGGCTGGATTTTGCGTTTTTCTGCGAGGTGAGGGAGAGGGAACAGAAAGTGCATGGTTTGTTTGCTCCCGCCCCCTCCTTCTCAGCTTGGCAAGTCAATGCCTCAGACGGCCAATCAGCAGCACAGAAGGGGATCCGCACCCAATCGGGAGTTTAGGCCGAGATGCCATGCGGCAGAGTGATTGCGCTGTGAACAAGACGTCAGTAATAGCTACAAATTTAAAGGCCACCTGCTCTCTGAATTTATCTTTATTTCTTTTGGAAGGCACAAAATGGTCAATAAGTGAAGTCATAAATATACAAATACCTTCACCAACAGAATCAGCCACCATCCCATTGGCAAGCATTTTCTTCCATCCTTGTCCCACCTCATCAGAACTGCTTGTCTTATGAGGAGAGAAGCAGTTTAGGCCTATACTCACTAGAGTTTAGAAAGATGAGAGGAGATCTAATTTAGGTATATAAGATGCTAAAGGGGATAGACAACGTTGACGTGGAGCACATGTTTCTCCTTGTGGAGCATTCTAGAACAAGAGGCCATAGTTTTAGGCTAAGGGATGGTAGATTTAAATCAGAGATGAGGAGGAATTACTTTTCTCAATCTGTGGAATTCACTACCTCAGAGTGCAGTGGATGCCAGGACCCTGAATAAATTTAAGGAGGAGATAGACAGGTTTTTAATTAGTAACGAGTTGAAAGGTTATGGGGAGAGGGTGGAAAATTGGAGTTGAGACCAAAAGGAGATCAGCCATGGGCTGAAGGGGCTGAATTGCGTACTCCTGCTCCTAGTTCTTATGTTCTTATAAAGCACTCCCAAACATTTTCCCATTCAAAGCCTGAAAATGTAGCTGGCAGCAAAAAATTGCAGATAATTGCCAAATGGTAATTTCAAAATAGTAGATAGGCATCCAGCTTTAGCAGCTGCTAGCCTTGCATAATTTCGAAAACAGGCATGATGACATCAGATTGCCAACCCGGTCATCACAGTGTATTTTATGCTAGTGCGGTGAGGATGGAAGGGAGGTATAGCCCACAAAATTGCGGCCCTAAAATCCAGTCCAATGTTTATGAATTTAAGTTCTCAATGCAGAGCTTTCCCTCTGCTAAGGACACATATCAGAAATGCAACAGCCCTCTTCTATGTCCAGTAAAATGAATGGAAAATCATGGGGAAGCTCTCTCAAATTCCCATTAAGCACTCCTAGAAAATGAAGCACTATGCCAGAAGGATAAATTCAGTCAATAAATCACATAGCTAAAATTTGCTTTTTGACATGTTAAACTGGGGTGTTCTGCATGCATTTATGCAAGTACACATTTGTGGCTTTAGTCTAAAATGTACGGTTAGTGAGGTGAAATTCCTCCTGTTCATAATTTACTGAGAAAATTGCCTCTTTCTTGCTAAGGCTATCAAGGGGTAGAATTATTTTGCACAAAGCCGTAATGCTGAAGAAAATTATTCTACAAGAGGCAGCAGTGGAAACAAGACACACTGACAGAATTCATAATTATACTGATACTGATAGATATTTAATAAAACATTGGCTACTTACATTTCTTATGATAAAATACTGCACTTGTGCAATGTGTAAGTGTCTTGCTATCAATCCCTTTGAGCCCTGATGATATTTGAGAAAGCCTTTCAAACTGTGTGCAGCCTGTTGATATTCTTAGTTCCTCAATATGACTTGCAATCTTGAAAGACGCTGCTTTCATGACGGGAATACTAAGGATGTTTTCAATACTGTATTTTTGGCAACAGACGACTTGTAGACTTGATACTCCTCTTCTTGTGCTCACTAAAAAGGTTCAGTCCAGACCTTATGGATAAGTTAATAAGTTAATACTCACTAATGCAGTCTCAGGTACCTGTAGGCATTGATAGTACTTTAGTATTTTATATAATCGGGAGCTATGGGACTGAGGGATCTTACCTTGTTAAAATATGTTTGAATGGTGTGAAAATTATAACCTAGAAACTCTTGTAAACAAAGCAGAGACAAGATATTAGTAAACAATGTTCAGAGTGGGTACACTGAGCCAATTTGATCTTTTATTAACTACCAACCAACTTGCACAGCAGTCTTGAAAGCTTGTGTGAGTTGATGCCAAATCTTATATGCACCTTTACATCTAAACCTTTAAAAGACACATGGGCCAGAATTTTGCCCTCGTCGGACGGGCTCAGCAGGGGCAAACGGAGGCGGTTGGGAAGTCAACTATTGGAGGCTGTCCACATCGGAGTTGCTGCAACGACATGCAAATGAGGATGTAGACATCACGAGGAGGTGAGGTTAACTGGGCACTCAGTGCCCTGTTTTTCCAATGAGTGCCTCACCGCCGTCCTGGAGGAGGTGGCTGCCAGAAGGAACACCTTGTCCCAAAAGATGGGAGGAAGAGGCCACCGCACCTCACAAAGACGGCATGTGGGGAGGTGGCAGCCTGGATGAGCAGCCATGACATGGTGCACTGCACCTGGGTGCAGCACCAGAAGCGCTTCAATGACTGCTGCGCTCAGGAAGGGTAAGTACCATGTTGGCATGGGTCAATGTGTTGAATTGTTTTGAGCTGGCCATTCCCCATGGAGCTCATGGGCTTTAGCATCTGAGTGCTAACTGTCAGTCATGCCAGAACTGGCCAAGGGGGTTAGCCCTGGCTGCTTGGACTGAGTGCCTTGCACCTCAAGTGTCACGACTCGGATGAGCCCTGCAAGGTGTTCCACAGGTGGGGTTGGCCAGGCTGTAATGGCACTGCAGGTAGAGAGTAAAGGTTTCTCTGTCCTTTCAGGAGAAGACGTCCCATAACAATATTGAGAAGTCGTGGACTGGCAGGGAACCCGCCTTATCCTCTCCTGGTAAGAGCAGGAGGCCTTGGAGCTCGAGAGGCGACATGCACCTTGATCAAGTGGCCATGGTGATGCTGGTGTATCAGATGAAGGTAAGACTACAGTGCACTGAGGTGAGAGTTTCGGATGCTGCAAACAATCTTGTGTAGTCTCATCAACGATGGGAGCCGCCAGACTGGATTCCTCATTGATCATTGAAAGACGATGGTACCATGATGCAGATCTCTATTGTCTCACCAGGGTGCCTGGCATGCACAGTGACGGTGTAATGACTTAAATTAATTACACGTCCTTCTTCTCACTTAGATCTGCCACCAAGCAGCCAAGCGCAGTACCTCCAGGAGCTACCCTTGACTGCAGGCCACCATGCTCCCCAAGCACCTGCGTCAGACCGACTCTCTGAACCAAGCACCAGCACAGATACCAGCACTTCGGTGGGCATTAGTTCGGCAGCCAGTATCTCGGTGCATGTTGGTGAGGGCACTTCACACTCGCTTGAGGTGCAGGCAGAGGCAGAGAGTACCCTGGGTGCCAACAGTCGGAATGCTGGGGACCAGGATAATTCTCGGTTGAAGGCTGATGATGAGCCTCTAGATTCATCCATTAGGTAGCAGATGCTGGATATCCAGCAGGGTATGCAGGAGGACCTGGTGGAGATCCATGAGGGTATGAGTGCCCTGGTCTCCATTGTGGAGGAGTCCCTACAGAGCTTGAGCATTGTGTTGACGCTCATGGCTGAGCAGACTGTCTCCTCCATGAGACAGTGGTGACTCTCATGGAGAGGCAGCTCCAGGAACAGAATCAGGGGTTCTTGGGGTTGTGCTTGGACCTGCAAGCCCTCACACAGGCAATGGCCTCAGGTGGTCAGTGTCCATGTGTGGGATGGATGAGGCACCCAGTATTCCAGCTAGGTGCTTGCCCTTCAATGGTGAGCAGGGAGGACAACAGCGACCTCACATTGGTGCGCAAGCTGCTTGTCATCTCTGCGGGCTCCTCTCAGGGCGCTCTGGATGATGGCAGCAGCTCCTCTGCTGCTCTGCCAGTGACCATGGCATCTGATGAGGCTGTAGCCACTGGGGAGACACCAGCTATAGCACTGGCCTCTCCCTCCCAGTTGGGGCCATTACAGGCTCCACTGGCCAGAGGACGACCGCCAAGGTCATCAAGGCCAACAAGGCAGCATAGTCAACAGGCTGTCCCCAATGCTGGTGCCAGCGAAGGGGGAGCATCTAGACATAGCCCCTGTAAACATGTGTTTAAAGCACCTTAAGCACAAGAGAGACTGGTCATGGGTGATGTTTTGTTCTTCCTTTTTTTCCCTTTTTTAATGGTGTGCCCGTTGACACTGGATATTGTTCCATTCATTACTATGTGAGTTCCAACATTAAAATACATTTGCTTTTGTGTTATTGGCCTGAATAAGCTTCATTTGTTTTGAGTATGCAGGGTACGCTAGTATGTAATGCTGGATGTGGGTGGCTCGAAACTTTATTGCACAGCCACCGAGTGTATCTTGGGTGCAAAGGAAAGGGTCATTTCTGCGATCCAGGATGGTGGCAGCAGCCCTGGCATGAGGTGGTAGTTCTTATTTGGCAGCATAACTGAAGGAGCATTGGATCAAGGCATCCCTGGTGTCCCTGCCTTCTTGGAGATTACCGAGGTCTGCCTCCACAGCTTTAGCATTCTCCTCACCGTGCTCCTCTTCTGACTCACTACTGGATTCATCCTCAGTGGCCTGTGTCAAAATCCGCTTCCTCCAGTGGGTCCCCCCTTAACAGTGTCAGATTGTGGAGAGTGCAGCATGTAACCACTGTCAGTGACACCTGGTCTGGGGCTATTACAGTGCTCCCCGAATGGTCAAGGCATCCGAAGCGCATCTTGAGAAGACCTTTGATTCTTTCTACCACAGCCCTTGTGGAGCCATGGCTCCTGTTGTACTGCCACCCTGCCTCTGTTCTTGGGTGGTAGAGAGGTGTCATGAGCCATATTTTTAAGGGATTGCCCTTTTCACCCAGTGGCCATCCATCCAGTAGAGCTGGAGCACTGAAGAGCCTCGGCACCTGGGAGTGTCTCAGGATGTGCACATGTTGGGAACTGCCTGAGTACCTTGCACGGACTTACAGAATCTGCACCCTGTGGTCACACACTATCTGCAAGTTAATGGAATGGAATCCCTTCCTGTTAACAAAGGCATCCAGTTGACCTGCTGGCGTCTTGATGGCTACATGTGTGCAGTCGATGGCACCCTGGATGCGGGGAACCCAGCAATCACTGCAAAGCCTCTGGTTCGCTCAGCCTGGCTGGCCTCATCCGTAAGTAAATGAAGGAAAGTCAATACCCGCCTAACAGAGCTTCTATCAGCAGCTTGATACAACTGTGGACAGTTGATCGGGAGACTCCACACAGATCCCCCACTGATCTCTGGAAAGAGCCGGAGGCATAGAAATTCAGGGCCACTGTGACCTTCAGAGCCACTGACACGGGGTGTCCACCTATATAGTTGGAAGTGATCTCAGGCCCAATCATCTGACAAATGGAGGTCACAGTCTTCCTGGAGAGGCCGAGCCTTCTTCGGCATCGCACCTTGGACACATTGAGGTAGCCACGTCACTGCCTGTAAACCCTGACACCAGGATAGTGGTGTCTTCAGTGGCCCCTTCTGCCTTGGACTACCTGATGGCCCTGTGCCTGCGTCTCTCCTCCCACAGGTCTCACCCCCTGGAATCTGCATAGGGACATGTGGCCTCCTCTCCCTTCTGCCCTTCTCTTCCTCCTCAGAGGAGGTGCCTCCAGCAGAGAGCACAATCCCCATTACCAGGGTAAGGGAAGGCTGTCTGATACCTGGAAGGGTCCACATGGTGCAAATTCTCAGGGGCCCTTGGAGACACCAATGAGTCCTGAAATAACATGTGGAAATGCTAAGAACGAAGCCCCAAACAGAGATTAAGCTGCCAGGTGCCAGTAAGCAACCAGCAACAAACTATCTCCAAAACTCCTCACTACTCACACTGGCAATGCTGCTGCCACTTTTTATCCTCCCATGGATGAGGTTTTGCAAATTGTGGGCTGCTGCCTGCCCATTTTGCTCATGTGACAAACAACAAACTGCATGGACAATTGTTAAATCAATTAGGTTGTCAAGGGTTTTAACTGGCCTCTTAATTAATGGCGGGCGCAGCTCCAACTCACACTTGTGCCTGCCGACCGAAATACCGTGTGAATGCGGCATGACATTGGGACACTTGTCCGAAGTCATCGCACGTCATTTTATGCTGGATCGGGTTGGGTGCGCGCCCTCCCGACGAGCGGTAATTTCTGCCCATGAACTATCCAAAAGGTTTGTGGGGGAATTTCCGTACGAGTTCACTGAAATTTTGCTGGGGGAAAGATCAGAAATCCTAGGTAAACACAATGCTTTCATGGCTATTTCTTGAACCTACAAGTGGTACACTTCCCTCGGCCACTCATGGCAATTCACTCCCTTCCACAAAGTATCTATTACATAGAAGCTTTGAGGATGTGGAAGGATGAAAAGCTGGTATTAAGTGACCTTATTTGGTGCATAAACCTAATTACCAGTTGCACTCTGGATTTTGATGACCTTTTGTGCTGTGCCACATCCTCTCCATCTTGTGTACACTCCTCATGCTGTGAGGAGGGATGGATTTCCATTGCAGAATGAAGCAAGCCATATTAATTCTCGAGACACTCAATTAGTCATATTGCAAGCCTTCAACATATTTTTCCAGGCACCCAAAAACAGGATTTCAGAACTCAGCAATGTAGTTGACTCTTACATGCCCTCTGAAGTGGTCTAGCAAGCCATTCAGTTGTATCAAACCACTACAGAGTCTCAAAACAGGAATAGAACTGGACAGATTACCTGACACTGGAAATGACAACGGCAAGCTCGGCCCTGTCAACCCTGCAAAGTCCTCCTCTCTAACATCTGGGAGCTAGTGCTAAAATTGGGAGGCACACAGGCTAGTCTCACAGTCTAGTCAATAACAGCCAGATATAGTCATCCTCACAGTATCATATCTTACAAATAATGTCCCAGACACCACCATCACTATTCCTGGGTATGTCCCATCCCACCAGCAGGACAGACACAGCTGAGGTGGCTGCACAGTGGTATACAATTGGGAGGGAGAGGCACTGGGAGTCCTCAACATCGACCGTGGACCCCATGAATTATCATGGCACCAGGTGAAATACGGGCAAGGAAACCTCCTGCTGATTACCTCGTGCTATCATCTCTCAACTGATGAATCAGTGCTCCTGCTTGTTGACCATCACTTAGAGGAAGCACTGAGGGTGGCAAGGGCGTAGAATGTCATCTGGGTGGGGGACTTCAATGTCCATCACCAGAGTGGCTCAGTAGCACCACCACTGACTGAGCTGGCCAAGTCCTAAATGACATAGCTGCTAGACTGGGTCTGCGGCAGGTGGTGAGTGAACCAACAAGAGGGAAAAATATATTTGACCTCATCCTCACCAACCTGCCTGCCGCAAATGCATTGGTCCATGACAGTATTGGTAGGAGTGACTACCACACAGTCTTTGTGGAGACGAAGTCCCAGCTCCACATTGAGGATACCCTCCATCATATTGTGTGGGACTACCATCATGCTAAATGCAATAGATTTCGAACAGATCTAGCAACTCAAGACTGGGCATCCATGAGGCGCTGTGGGCCATCAGCAGCAGCAGAATTGTACTCAAACACAACCTGTAACCTCATGGCCCGGCATATCCCCCACTCTACCATTACCATCAAGCCAGGGGATCAACCCTGGTTCCATAAAGAGTGCAGGAGGGCATGCCAGGAGCAACACCTGGCATTCCTAAAAATTAGGTGTCAACCTGGTGAAGGTATAACACAGGACTACTCGCATGCCAAACAGCAGAAGCAGCAAGTGATAGACAGAGTTAAGTGATCCGACAACCAACGGATCAGATCTAAGTTCTGCAGTCCTGCCACATCCAGTCGTGAATGGTGGTGGACAATTAAACAACACACTGGGGGAGGGGGCTCCACAAATATCCCTACCCTCAGTGCAAAAGATAAGACTGAAGCATTTGCTACAATCTTCAGCCAAAAAGGTCAACTGGATGATCCATCTCGGCCTCCTCTGGAGGTCCCCAGCATCATAGATGCTAGTTTTCAGCCAATTCAATTCACTCCACTTGATATCTAGAAAAGGCTGAAGTCACTGGATAGTGCAAAGGCTATGGGCCCTGACAATATTCTGGCAATAGTACTGAAAAACTTGTACTCCATAACTTTCCGTGCCCAGAGCCAAGCTGTTCCAGTATAGCTACAACATTAGCAAATACCCTGCTATCTGGAAAATTGCCCAGGTATCTCCTGTACACAAAAAGCAAGACAACTCCAACCTGTCCAATTACTGCTCCATCAGTCTGCTCTTGATCATCAGTAAAGTAATAGAAGGGGTCATTAACAGTGCTATCAAGCAGCACATGTTCAGCAATAACCTGCTCACCAGTTTCGGTTCTGCCAGGGCCAATCAACTCCTGACCTCATTACAGCCTTGGTTCAAACATGGACAAAAGAGTTGAACTTCAGAGGTAAGGTGAGAGTGACTGCCCTTGACATCAAGGCCGCATTTGACAGAGTATGGAATCAAGGAGCCCTAGCAAAACTGGAGTCAATGAGAATCAGGGTGAAAACTCTCCACTGGTTGGAGTCATACCTAGCACAAAGGAAAATGGTTATGGTCATTGGAGGCCAGTCATCTCAGCTCCACAGACATCACTGCAGGAGTTCCTCAGAGTAGTATCCTTGGCCCAACCATCCATCTTAGCTGCTTCATCAATGACCTTCCTTCCATCATAAAGTCAGAATTGGGGATGTTTGCTGATGATCGCACAATGTTCAGTGCCATTCGCGACTCCTCAGATACTGAAGCTGTCAATGTCCAAATGCAGCAAGACCTGGGCAATATCCAGGCTTGGGTTGACAAGTGGCAAGTAACATTCGTGCCACACAACTGCCAGGCAATGATCATCTCCAACAATAGAGAATCTAACCATCACCCATTGATGTACATTGGCATTGCCATCACTGAATCCCCCACCATCAACATCCTAGTGGTTACGATTGACCAGAAACTAAACTGGTCTAGCCATGTAAATACTGTGGCTACAAGAGCAGGTCAGAGGCCAGGAGTCTTGCGATGAGTAACTCACCTCCTGGCTCCCCAAAGCTGACCACCATCTACAGGGCACAAGTAAGGAGTGTGATGGAATACTCCACACTTGCCGGATGAGTGCAGCTCCCACAATACTCAAGAAGCTTGACACCGTCCAGGACAAAGCAGCCCACTTGATTGGCACTACATCCACAAACATTTGCTCCCTCTACCACCGACGCACAGTAGCAGCAATGTGTACCATCTACAAGATGCATTGCAGAGGAGTTCGCCAACCCTCCTCAGTCAGCATCTTCCAAACCCACAATCACTACCATCCAGAAGGACAAGGAGAGCAGGTGTATGGGAGCACCGCCACCTGGAAAATCCCCTCCAAGTCAGTCACCATCCTGACTTCAAAGTATATCACTGTTCCTTCATTGTCGCCATGTCAAAAACCTCGAACTCCCTCCCTAACAGCACTGTGGGTGACCTACACCACATGGACTGCAGTGGTTCAAGAAGGCAGCTCACCACCACCTTCTCAAGGGTAACTGTTGTGTTATCATTTCAATTATGTCTGATTTCCTAGCCCATGCTGGTAACCCCAATTGTAATTCATTTGCCAACTCTGTTAACTTACTTTTGGTTACTTTTTGTAACACAATCAGAGTTATATCTTCTATTTCCAAAAAAAAGAATTAGCCATGGATACAGCCATTTTTTCAGTCTCGCCACTTCAAAATACCTCACATCCACCCCGAACTCAAAGTGCTTCTCATACTCGTAGCCTTAAGATTCACCAATTCCAAAAAGCTAAAGGAAACCCAAATATATCCCGTCAAGAGCCCCCAATTATTATGGCACAGCCGATGGTAAAGGCTGAGTTGCTCAAGTCTCTGAGGGAAACTTGAAACAACTGCCATAACCGATTTTTTGCAGTTTGTATGTTTCGAGTTGCAGGCTTTGAATTCAGTAGTAATAGGACCATCAAGTCGCAAGAGGTTTTTTTATAAAACTAAATTAAACATTTATGAATACAAGAAAGATTATAAACACATGCATAAGTCTACAAAATTACTACTATAATAAGTACAAAAATCCCCTAATTAATTTGACTCTCAGTTACACCCCTGTTAAGGTAACATTAAATTCATCGATTTAAAATGACCCCAGGCAAAGCACATTTGACTTATGAATTCAAAATGAGGTTCCTTGCAGACACGGTTGCAAGCATACAGGATGGTTAGGTCTTAAATACCTCTGCCTTACACACACAAACTCCTTTCTGTTTATACCTAGCTTTTCCTTTGAATATAAATATTTGATGATATCACGAGGCTGGGAAAATTACACCTCCTAACAATACTATTTTCATCTCACTAATTTTATTAGTAATATAAACACATTGCTTGGCATCTCCCAGCTGGGTGCAAGATTTTACTCCCACTCGCGAATGCTTTATTCAACAAATACAAATGTACACTCTTAACACCTATGTTTCTAAACTTCCCCACGTTTATCTAATTACCATTTCAAACCTACTTCTTTTCATACATCAAAGCACCCAGACTAGCTGGTTTTAATCCAATTAACACACACACACACACACACACACACACATAGACAGACGCTACTAAACTCTATTTTAAAAAATAATGTCCAATAACATTATAGGCATTAATCTCTTCATGACACCAAGAATAACTCTTGATATTAATGGAAGCTATGAGCCAGTGGGCATTGGAAATTATTTCACAATGGCAACACAGTCAAGAAAATTAGTTGAATCATTGACTTTCTTCTCCGTGTGCTTTCTGCCAGTCACAATTGTAGAAGAGGTTGTTCAACATAATCCGTTTGTTTGTAGAGTCCTTCTCTAATGATCAGATCATTGATTCTGACTTGTTTAAAGGCATCTGATTAATGAAGTGAGAGAATGCAAACATTGAACAGCAGGCACAAAGGCTCAAAGTGTTACCTACAATACACTAGTTTAAACTGCTCCCAATAAGCCTGGAATTATATAATGTCAGCATTTAGCAGCATGCATTTGAGTCCTATAGATATTACAACCCAAATATATCAGATGCCTAAAATGTCAGAAGCAGGTATGCTTTTTAATACAGTTGTATTTTCTTCAATGTAACTATTGCTGGCATTTGTATCAAGTATTATGAGTTATGCCATCTTAGTTATGGTGGTAGAAGTACCATCAACAGTTCAAGGAGAAGGCCCATGTAATAAACTTGGGGTGCAGGACGGGTTTCTTGTAAGAAATAGTAAACTTTATTTACAGACTTCAGATGAAGCTAGAGATGATGCTTGTTCCAAGACCAGGCTAAAAAGCTCCGTCCTAAGATTACTCATGCTTAGGGCTGATTTGTCTGTACAGTCACATGATCCCCATAACAGTAAGACATGTTTTAACTTACAATTATTACATTCCTCCCACTTTAATTTTGTTTTACCCTGTTATTTATAAAAATCCCTTAACCCATATCATATACAATTATATACAGTTCATGCAATTATAAATTTAGCCTTTGAAGAGTTTTTCTGATTTGGGTAGAGCGACTAGACTCGACAACTGGACATTCTTCCATTGGATTGATTAGGACAGGAACTGCAGCTTTAGGGACATCGCTAGCCAATGGCAGTTCAGAATTATTTACTTCAACAGAGACATCAGGTATGTCTATTCTTTGTCGATCTGGTAACTCAGGGGTCGAAGTTTCGACTTTGATTTCAGGTGGATTAACTGGTTGTTGGAAGGTTTCTCGACTTCTGAGATGATCCACGTGTTACCTAACAATCCTGTTTTCCTCTTCTACCAATACGATAAAGGTTCTGTTTCAGAGACGATTGTACCAGGGACTCATCTCAGTCCAGTTTCAAAATTTCACACAAAAGCTGTCTCCCCCACAGTAAACTGTCAACTTTTACTGTGAACATCATGATTCACTTTCTGACCACCCTGGTTTCTCTCCACATGCCCCTCTAAATTAGGGAATACTAGACTAAATCCTGTACGAGGTCAGTGCTTCATTAGCAATTCAGAAGTTGCTGAACCAGTGGTCGCATGAGGAGTTGTGCGATAGCTGAACAAAAATCTTGAAATTTGTGTTTCTAACATTTCTTATGATCATTTCTTCATGCCTGTTTTAAAGATTTGTATTGCTCTTTCTGCTAACCCTTTGGACGAGGGATGATACAGTGCTGTTCTGACCTGTTTCATCCCATTTAGATTCACAAATCTTTGGAATTCAATGCTAGTGAAAGCTGTACCATTATCTGACACAATAACCTCAGGTAAACCATGAACACCGAAACTCCAATGGAGTTTTTCAGTGGTTGAAAACAATGTAGGTGATCTCACTTCATACACATCCATCCATTTGGAATGTGCATCGATAATCTCAAGAAACATGGTACCTAAAACTGGACCTATATAGTCTATATGTAGTCTAACACAGGGTCAACCAAGCTGCTCCCACAGATGCAATGGAGCTGAAAAGGGCAACTTACACTGTTGCTGGCACTGAGGACAGTATTTCACCATTTTTTCTATATCACTGTCTGTACCTGGCCACCAGATACAACTTTGTGCGAGCACCTTCATTTTCACAATACTAGGCTGCGCACTATGAAGTTCTGCCAATAATGGTTCTCTTCTTTGCACAGGAATAACGACTCTTGTCCCCCATAACAAGATACCATCTTGACAACTCACTTTGGATCTATGTACAAAGAATGGTTTTAATTCTTCAGGGACTTGTATATTTGACCATCCTCGTAATACATGTTCACAGAGTCTTGCTAAAATCGGATCCCGATTTATCCAATTCTTTATCTGTCTCATGCAGACTGGTGAGGAATCCAGGAAATTAATGCAAGTACTACATCTTGAGGTACTGGAACATGTGCAATACTGTAAGGCAAAGGGAGACCACTGAGAGTGCCTGCATTTGCTACATGCACACCCAGACGGTGCATAAAAGTGTACTAGTATGCCAACAAAATTAAAGCCCATCTTTGAATTGTAGGAGACGCTATCAGTTGGATTGCCTAATCTTCAAGAAACAAAACCAACAGTGGTTTGTGATCTGACACTATGGTGAAATGTTGTCCATGCAAGTAATGATGGAACTTTTTCACTTGAAACATAATAGATAAGTCCCCTTGTTCAATTTGTGAGTATCCTTTCTCAGCTGCAGAAAGGGTTCTGGATACATATCCTATTGGTCTTTCAGATCCATCCTCCATCTTGTGTGACAACACCGGTCCCGTAGGGAGATGCATCACAAGTGAGTATCAACTCCTTAGACGAGTCATAGTGAACTAGCAGACATGATGAGTGTAAAAGCTTCTCAAATCCTGTGAAGGCTTCCTCTTGCTGTGCCTTCTAGGACCATCTGTGGTTCTTCTTCAATAATAAGTGTAAAGGGACTAACACTGTAGATAGAGTAGGCAAAAATCAACTGTAATACTTCACCATGCCTAAAAATGATGACATTAGTAGGAGAGGGCACTTCCTTGATGGCCCTGATTTTCTCCCCAAATGGATGTAGCCCTTGGGCATCCACTCAATGAATCCACCCAGATACAGAACTTCCTTTTGCTTACAAAGTGCACTTAATTTTAAACGAACACCAACCTCCAAAAATCTCTTCAGAGCCTCTTCCAGGTTTGCCACTTGTTCTGCTTTTGTGTATCCTGCTTTTAGGACATCATTGAGGTACACTATAACTCGGGAAGTCTTTGTAGTAAGCTTTCCATGGTTTTTTGGAAAACAGCACAGGCAGAGGATACACTGAAGGGTAGGTATGTATATTGGTACAGGCCCTTGTGCATGTTTATGGTGACATAGCTTCTTGATGCGTTGTCCAGCTCCAGCTGTTGATATGCATGGCTCATGACCAGTTTAGTGTAGGATCTTCCTCCTGCGAGGAGGAAGTATACAGATCTTCAATCATTGGGATTGGTTATTTGTCTAATTTTGCAGCATTGTTTATCATTAATTTATAATCTCCGCAGATGTGAATGGTTTGTATTTGGTCCGGTTTCAGCACAGGGACTATGGGTGCTGCCCATTTAGAAAATTGGACTGGCTGTATTATTCCTAACTTCTCCAAATGACATAATTCCGCATCTACTATTTCTTTTACAGCATAAAGCACAGGTCTTGCCTTAAAAAACTGGGGTGTTGCTTCAGGGTCCAAGTATATTTTAGCTTGTAGACCTTTGATTTTCGCCAACTCATCTCGGAATACTCTGTCATACTTATTAACCCTTATAATTTCTCCAGCCCTGACCTGAAATGTTTCTGACCAGTTTATTTTCATTTCCTTCAACCAATCATGGTCCAGACGGCTAGGTCCTCCTGTTACAATTATTGGTAGCTGAGGGCCTGACTTTTTCCATCAGCAAGTTGGGGGCGGGGCCCACTCGCTGACACGAAAATGATGTGGAATGACATTGGGGGGAACCCCCGATGTCATCCTGCCCCAGTTAAATATTTAGGAAGGCGGGGGGCAGCGTGATCAGCTGTCCACCCGCCGACCTGTCAATGGCCAATTGAGGCCATTGGCAGGATCATTAAGGCAATTAAAGACCCTCCCCGTCCAATCTTAAGGCTGGTGGGCAGGCCAGGAGCCCCAGTCGGCTTCTGAAAAAACATGAAACTTAATTCATTGGCAGGATGAGGTTTCATGTCTGTTTTTAAAAAGTTTAATAAAGTTTTAGTCATATTTATTAACATGTCCCATCTCATGTGACTCTGACATTTGGGGAATCCCTCTAACCCCCACACAGGAAGTGCATAGCGTTCCTGTCAGGCAGCCCACTGGGCGGGCCTTAATTGGCTCACTCACTTAAAATGGTGGCGGGGCTCATTTCGTCGGCAGCAATCGACTGCCCTTCTGCCCCATAGCCGGTGGGGCCCCCCCGCCCATCAAAGACAAAATTCTGCCCCAGCTGTCTGTTGTCTATACAATACAAGTACAGAGGTGATGTCTTTCACCTATATTGCTTGGCCTGTATTTGTTTTTAACTGAGCAGTAGTTTTCTCCAAACTCAATGGCTGGTTACCGTCGCTGAGATATTTAAAGGTGTGTTCTCCCACCACTGTGGTCGATGCTCCTGTGTCACCCTCCATGAGCAGAGGCTTTCCACTTACTTGAAGTGTAACAGTGATTGGTTCAGTTTTCCTGGCCTTCAGATTGTATAGGGAATAAACGTCAGCCTCAGTAACTTCTGACTAATCTATATTGTGCATTTCATTTAACTTGACCTGATATCTGATTGGCTGTCTTGATCTAGTCCTGCACTGTTTAACAACATGCCCTTTTTTGTGGCAGGATTGGCATTCTGCCTCTTTAAATCTACAGACTTCGGGTGCATGATTTCCCCTACAATGGTAACACTTTAAATTCTGGGTTACTGGTGAGCTACCCCCAGTATTTATTTTTATTTTCCTAGCAGTAGGGACTGTATCCTGCTTTGCAGTAGCCTCCCTGATCTTTGTGCCCTGCCCTGCGGCAGGTTCCCACCCTAACTGCAGAGCAGTGCCATGTTGCACAGCCTGCATGTCCCTCTCAGCTCTCTCCATTGCTAGCACTATCTGCATGGCACACTTCAAGTCAATCTCAACTTCTGCAAGCAAATGGCGCTGAATGGCATCGTTGTTTATGCTGCAGACCAACTAATCTCGCAACATGTCATTTAAAGTATCACTGAAGTCACAGAGCTCTGTTAACTGCTTTAACTTCATAATGCACTTTGCAATCGACTCACTGGGGCCATTAATTGAGAGTTAAACTTGAATCTGTGCATGAACAAGGAGGGTTTCAGCTGAAAATGTCCCTTTACGATGATCTGGAATTTGGCACATTCGGAGCCATCAAGCTATGGATTAGGTTATACATTTTGCTCCCACAGGCACTTCGGAGAATAGCTTCTGTTTCTCCTCTGTCATTATTTTGTCAGCTGCAAAGTAGAAACCTAATCGCTCAATGTATTGACTCCATTCCTTGACAGATGAATCGTACAGGTTAATTCTGCCAAAGAGAGACATTCCTGGTGAACACACTTTTTTTCTTTCTTCCCTTAAGAAAAATCGGAATACTTCAGTCATGAGGTGAGATGCTGCGTCGGCGCTATTTATCCTCATCGCCAATTGTAATAAACTTGGAGTGCAGGACAGGTTTCTTGTCAGAAACAGTAAACTTTATTTACAGACTTCAGATGAGGCTACATGCTTGTTCCAAGACCAAGGCTAAAAAGCTCCACCCCTAAGATTCCCCACACATTGGGCTGATTGGTCTATACAGTCACATGATCCCCATAACTATAAGAAATGGTTTAACTTACAATTACTACAACCCATTTTCACTTTCTTCAGGCAAGCAACTTGGGAGGGGCAATCATCTGAATCCCAACAATGGAAACAAAATACTTCTACCACGATTTAATACCCTCGGATCCTAAGGTTACCTTTCAGAAGTTCCACAATTATTGAACAAATTTAACCAAGAAATTATCTAAAACAGGCAGACCAAGATGGTCCTCAAACAATGATGAGCAAATTTGTTGACAGTCAATACTACAGTTGTATCCACTTGTCAGTGCTTTTGAAAAAAAATTGACAGGAGAACTAATGCCCGGTATTCATCCCAGAATGCTGCATTGTATCACATGTGCGCATGTATGGTACGTGACATGTTCACGGGCACAGCCACGTGATTACAGCACTGCTGCACAGGCTCAAGATCAAGGGACCCAGAGCCAAGTAAGGAAAACAAAATTGGATGTACTTGCTTGAAGCATGCTTGACAATTTCCCTTTCAGTTAATGTGAAAGAAACAAATTGATGGAGTACTAGTTTGTATGAATTTTACTTAACATATTTGATATTATTTGTAACATTGAAAAGAAAATTGCAGAAGAGGTAGAATGGGAAGATTTACTAGCATTTGCAAAAATATGACAGCCACGTGTTGGTAGTTATGAATATTTCACCACATTAAGATCATGGGACAAAGTATATTGAAATATTAATATGCAGTTAAACTTAGTGCTCAAATGGTTAAATTCTCAGCACCTAAGGGCGGAATCATGCAAATTTGCACTAAGTGCAATACCGGGTGAGAAAAAGGATGCTTTACCTGCTGGAGGCAATGAAAGTTTTTGCAACATATTGTCCCATTCCCGCCTCATTCATTATGCATTCCTGGGAAACACACTGGGTCACTGGCAGGGTGTCCTTTGGTTCGCCCTCCCCGCCATCACCTCAGGCCTTCAGTAAAGCAGGTGCCATATTTAAAGGCTGCCCCTACACAGAGCTAGCACTCTTCAAAGGATAGAAAGGTGCTAGAAACTGATGGCTACCAAAGGGGGGAAACATGCTGCCCCCAGATTTAGTGACACTTCCCTGAAGTTCCTGTTGGATGCAATGGAGGCCCACCATGATGTTCTCTACACCCACACTGGACAAAAACCAGCAAGCGAAGTCTCCAATCCAGCCTGGGAGGCAGTGGCAGTAGCGGTCATCTCCGCTGGAGCACAGAATAGGTAAGCCATCCAGTCCAGGAAGAGGATGAATGGTCTCATCTGTTCCACCAGGGTAAGTCAACCACCTCATCACTCTCAACTCACACACTCATAATCCCATCAACCATCCACAGGGATCTCACACCTCAAGGGCCAACACTGTTAACTCTCACACACACCCTCAAATCTTCCTCAGGCTTATATCCTCTGCAGCTCCCATCCTCATCCCGTCCATAGCTCTGCTTACCACACAAACATTCCATGCAGTGCATGCATCCTGCTCACACTCTGTCCATTTGTTTTTATGCAGGAGAAGCTGGCTGAGAACAGTAGGTCCCAGGCTGGGGTGGAGTGGCCTACATTAGGCTCCTCACATACTTTGAGGAGTGTGCCATTCTGCTGACAGGTGAGGACATGGACTGTGCCTGCGGCAACGGTAAGGTCAGCGGCAAGCACCCAGATGAGGATCCTGCACCAAATCATCCATCTCTCAACGCAACTGTGAGTGCTCGCTCTCCTGCTTCTGACGCTGCTGCTATACACTAATTAGATCTACTTTAGTTCACAGGGAGCTCTGCCAAGTGATCAGCGCCCTCGGCCAGCCAGTCCCTCAGCTCCATTCATATCTTCATCTCCAGCCAAGAGAACACCTCTTCCATTGAAGAGCTATAAATAAGCAGCCTGGAAGACCAGTCACAGTCCTTGCCCACACCCCCCACCAGTGCAGAGACACACACCTTGGTGGGACCTTGATCTAGAGCAGGCTCAAGTTCACAATCAGGTGGTCACCGCATGGACACATGTCCACAGCGGGAGCAGGCTGTTTCAGCCAGGCCCCTGGTACACGGAGGACTGCTGGGGAAGAGGCATCTGTGAGGTCTGAGTCAGATGGCAGGCCTCTGGATTCACCCTTCCAACTCATCCTGAAGAGTCAGCAGAAGGCAGGGGAACATCATACAGAGCTACTGAAAGCTCTCAAGAGAGAGGCACATGAGTCAGAATACTGCGTCCATCTGCTCTCTGATGAAGTGAAACGAGCATATGCACGTATGGAGGTCTCCATGGAAAGGATGGTGAATGTCATGGAGATCCTGGTCTAGCAGAACACAGAGCTGGACACAGACCTGCATTCCATTGTGGTAGGCATGGGTAAGTTCCTGCAGTGGCAATGCAAGAAGGAAATTGAGCACCTCAAAGAGTCAGGCTGGGGCCTTCAGGCACCTATAAAGTAGAGGAGCAGCAACTGGACACTCCTGGGTCACCCACTCAGGAATCCCAAAGGCTGTATGCTCCTTCTGAGTCCCTTTTGCCTGTGACACCCTGAGTCTCATCATCTGTCACTGCAGAGGGAGCAGCTGGCCCACAGGAGAACAGCCAAATCAAGCTGAGCTCAAGGGCCTTGGGTCTCCAGGGCATGCTGCTGAAGTCATCAGAGGCAACAGAGCCAACCATTGCACAGGCTGTCTCCACCCTTACCGCAGATGTCAGGGTAGCACCTAGAAGAAGTGATAGGCCTAGAAAAGTTAAGAAATTCTGATCACAAGTGGTTGCATAGGTGAACATATTGTGTCACTTTATAATCTGAAAAATATACACTTTCACTGAATAATGCGTAATGTTGTCCTTCAGCTTCTTGACAGGCTTCTTGAGACCTCCGACTGCATTCCCCTCCCCACTACTCCCCGCACCGCCCTCTAGCAGTTCAGCTGCATGCAGCCAGACCATGAGTGATTCTGGAGGGAGAAGTGTGTGTGTGTGTGTGTGACAGGGCCTTTCGGAGCCTCGTGTGAGCATGCTCCTACGTAAGCGGAGCCTTCATCCATCACACTCATCTTACTGTCCTGAGCATTTTCAATGCTGCTTGCTGAAGTTCTCTTTCAGTTGTCCATCTGAGCTGACCTGCTTACCCACCCACCCACTGATCGCACTCCCAAGCAGCATATGTACCTGCCCAACACGAGGCTCCACTCACTTTGGATTTTGACAACGACAGTAGTCGGTAAGTTATATGATCAGCTCCCCCATCCTTTCCCCACCCCTAGTCATCCATGTCCTTTCCCCATCACTGTTGACCCCTCCCTTGCATCACCTTCCACCTCTCCACTGTCACCTACTAACCCAAACCCTTTTCTTTCCAGGATGTCCAGGTGAATGTGTAAGTACCCTATATTCCTGAAAATCCCACATCAACATCCCCAACCTCCTCCTTCCCTCCCACAGGTTCCGTGTCTGCCTCCAAGTCCCCACAAACCACCCTCGCTGTCCATTCTACCGCTACCAATGGGCCCTCCCATCCTTCTCGCTCCTTCTGTCCCCTCTCGTACTCACCATTCCCGGCGACTACACCCATCCCCAGTTCACTCTCCAGCAGGCAGTCATCGACTTCACAGACCCCTCCCTTGCACATTCACCTGGACATCTTCCCCTCACTCCCTCCTCCACCTTTACTTTCTCCTCCCCCAGACTCTTTCTCCCAACTAAACTCCTTCCTCCATCCAAACTCCTTCCCCTTCCAAGCTCCTTCCCTTACACCTACCTCCTCATTTTCAGCATTCTCCCCCAGTTACACCATGATGTTCCGAAGCAGACCTCAGACATCAATGGTGACCTCCCACCTTCCGTGAGCTGCTTCATTGTGGACTCATGTCCATGAGAATGTCATGGTGCGATGCATGTGTTCCTCTAGGGTCCTGTAGCTGTAGGGCTTCAGCACCTTCTGCTTCTCGGATGTCTGTGATCTGAACAATTCCCTAACAGTAAGTACTGACTTCTGCATGTCACACTTTTACAGACTTGTTCTGGGCCAGCATGTTTTCCTGCCGGCATAAGGGTAAATCAGGCATGAGGGGGATGATTCCAGTCGGGCCTTACTTTGTACCTCATTAACAGGATGCAAAAAGGGTTCATGTCGGCCTCCAGTGGGATTTGCATTCTGCCATCGCTGTGGTTTCATGCCGGCGTGAAGCAGATATTTGGCCTTCTTGCCATATTTCACGCCCGCCATGACACTCAATGTCCCCGGGGACAGAAAATCCCATCCCTTCTCTCTAGCATCAGAGAGATATGATATAATTGAGGAGTCAAAGGCCGATTCTACTCCTTTAAATTCAGGGAACAATGAAGGAGCTATTTGGTTATCAGGTGCAATACCATAGAAAGGGAAGGAAGTAGGAGAACAAATTTTCAGACAAATTACAGAAAAATGCAATAACAATATTGGAGTGAATCTGGGGGACTTTGATTATCCTAATATAGAATGAGGTCATATTAATGGAAAGGACTAAGAGGGGGATGAATACCGGAAATATATACAAGAGAACTTCCCTGATAATTGCATTTTTATTCCAATGAAAAGGAAGCAGGGCAGAATCTAGTTCTGTGGAATGAAGTGGAGCAAGTAGAGCATGTTTCAGTGGAGAATAAACATTTCGGAATCAGTGATCATTATGTCTTCATGTTTAGAATAGTTATGAAAGGGATATGGAACAATCAAGCATAAAAATACTTAACTGAAAGTGGGCTAACTTCAGTGATTAAACTATGGGAGGCCTTCAAAAAGGCAATAGTTCTGGCACAGAATAGACACCTTCCCATAAATAGGAAAGGGGGGGACACCCAAAGCTAAAGCTCCCTGGATGAAAAAAGAAATAAGGATCAAAATGAGGCAGATAAAATGAGTTTTATGATGAATGTAAGATTTATAGTAAAGTAGAGGAACAGGCTGAACACAGAAAGCGCAGAAGAGATCTAAAATCGGAAAGAACAGGGATAGAGATAGAGCATCAGAATAGATTAGTGACTAACGTAAAAGGGAACCCAGAAGTCTTTTATAAATTGTAAAATGGTAATCAACGGAATGGTGGGGCTCTTTAGAGACAAAAAAGATCTTCTAGTGGAGGTAGAGGAAATGACTGAGGTAGTAAATGATTACTTTTCATCTGGCCTACTAGGGAAGAGGATCCTGTCATTGATACAGTAATCAAGAAGGAAGGAATTGTAGTGGATAGGATAAAAATAGACAAAGCAGAGGTACTTCAAAGGTTGTCATAGATGTGTTATGACGTCTGTAAAGACCGATAACTTTTTAAAAGAGATATGAATTTTCCAGGCCAATGCAAAGAATTGCAGAACAAGATTTCATGGTTTAAGACTTTCACTATAGCAAACAAACTGAAATCAATATTGACTAAACATTGCTTAGTAGTCAACTAATACACTAAACTATAGAAAAGGTTTCCCCTATTCACTTCTAATACAACAAAAAAACTCATGCCACTTTTTACTTAATACCACACTTGAAGTAGAAATATAGTCTTGTTTTTTAAAATCCCCAAGTGTCTCCAGGCTTTAACAGGATCCCTTCTCCCTGCCCCAGCAGAGTGAATTTTCCAATGTCCTTTTCAACATGGTTCCCTACACTTAATCTCTTGAACATACTCAAATGGACTTCCAGTAGCAAGACACCCACTGGTCCTCAGTATTCTGCTTAGAGGTAAATCCAAAAATAGTTCTCTTTCCCTGCTTGACATAGCAGCACCCATTGTGGGTCTTATTCCCCATAAACTCCCTGACTGACTCAGAGAGTCTGAGGGTAGAATTCTATGGCCCTGTTTCGGCGGGGATGGGGCCGTAAAATGCAGCGAGACATTCTAAACCTCATTGACTTCAGCGGGAACGTAAAATCCCACTGCCATAAAATTCTGCCCTGAGCAAGAACAGCTGCCTCCTCTTTTGTGTCCAGGTGTTAAAACTTTCACCTTACTTTCAATTGGTTTTGACGTGGTCCCCTCTCCTCATCGTAACCAGGTCGCATGGGTTTGTCTCCAGGAAGTGTTCATAAGTCCAAACTATCATATGTTACCTTTAATTATAAGAGACAGTTTAAAACAAACCATCATATAAAGTGCAGCATTCATAACAGATCATAGAAATGTTGAAATTTACAACAAGGAAGGATGCTAATCAAGGAAAGGTAATATAAACTAAAGGGTATAATTTTAAAGGGGCTGCAGGAACAGAGAGGCTGGAGGTGTTTGCACACAAATCCTTGAAGGTAGCAGGACAATTTGGGAAGGCTGCTAAAAAAGCATGTGGAATCCTTTGCTTTAATATTAGGGGCATAAATTAAGGAAAAACAAGGAAATGTTGCTAAACCTTTATAAAACAGTGGTTAAGTCTCAGCGGAAATATAGTGTTCAATCCTGGGCACTACACTTTACGACGGTTGTCAAGCCCTAAGGGAAAATGTACAGGAGGTTTGCTAGAGTGCTATAAGGTGAGGGACTTCAGTTATATGGAGAGACTGGAAAAACTAGAACTGTTGTCCTTAAAACAGAGACAATTAAAAGGAAATTGGATAGAGGCATTCAAGATCATGAATAGTTTTGATAGTGTTTAATAAAGAGAAATTGTTTACAGTGGCAGAAGGATTGATAATCAAATGACCCAAATTTAAGATGATTGGCAAAAGAATCGGAGGCAACAGAAAGAAAAATCATTTTACACAACAAGTTGTGATCTGGAATGCACTGACTGAAAGGATGGTAGAAGCAGATTCAATAGTAACTTTCAAAAGGACAAATACTTGAAATGAAAAGAAGTACAGGGTTATGTGGAAAGGATAAAGAAATGTGGGACTAATTGAATAGCTCATTCAAAGTGCCAGCACAGTCAGAATAGGTTGAATGACCTCCAGCTGTGCTGTATGATTTTATGGCCGCAATATTGTTATGACTGGTCCCTGGGTGAGATTGCCCAATTTGTTATGATCCCGGATGAGATACCCCAAATTGTTAATGGCACCCCAAATTTTATTATGCTCCCGGTTGAAGAGGAATGAGCTGATACCCCTTCTTTATTCAACCCAACAAGGTTAATTTAAAAAGGATCCCTTTCTTCGTGGATACCTTTCTCCAGTCCAAATGTATTATATTGTAGAAGTCAGTTTAACCAGGCTATTTTGAATCAAAGAAAGAGTAAGTTTATTAGTAACTAAAAAAAAACCATGAAAAATAATAAAAACGCAACACACAGACACACACAGATTAGAAATGAGAAGCTGAGTCCAAAAATAAAACTTTTTAAAAAGGAATCAGTCTTTGGTTTGTCCATGAGGAGTAGATGGCGACATGCTGTGGCCATTAAGTTGGATGATTCTGGTGGAGGTGACTTTGGCAGTTGGTTTGGAGAATTTGGTTCTGCAGGTTAGCTGAAGAGCTGTGCTATTTCCTTCATGACTGTGGCTTTGCTGACTTGTGATTTGCCTCCAGCTACAAAGTTGGCTTTGTTTTTTTGCATGTAAGCTGCAAGTTGATTTTCTTCAGCTATGACCTTCTCAACACAATGGCACAGCACACAGTAGCACCCCAGAACTAGAACATGTGAAGATCAGGTTTGCAGCTAGCTTTTTAACCCCTTTTCTTGTGTATTCTTGGAAGGGAGAAACAAATATGTCTTTCACCCAGAATCTGCTTTCTTTCAACTCAGACCATGTCCACATTCTGACATATAACTCAACAGGAGGTGGTTTTTGCTGGGATGGTATCAATCTCCATCATCTCTGCAAGCACAGGACATTAAAGTTCAGTGTTTGCATTGCATCTCTTCCTGGAGTAGGCTTCAACACCTTTTTAGGTGCAACATTCCATTCTCTCTGGGCTAGTCAGTTAAGTGTAATCCACACACTAATTTTCCAGAAAGTGTTTGCTTTACATTCTCAGACAGCTTTTGCTTATAGGTCTTTATTTTAAAAAGCACAGGTATTCCTCAAAAAAGTCCAACATGCCCGTAAGTAATTCAGGGCTGTGATCCACTGTCATGACAATATTGTGCTGCTACCAGGAGTGGGAAATGAGGTGGACGGACATAATTAATTGCACATGATGCAAAATGTGGCATGCAGCAGTTGAGGTAGTCATGCTGATGGATATGGATCAATGGGAGCTGCTTTTCTTTTATAGGGAGCTTTGTTGGATGAGGGGAGAGAAGGCATTGATGCATTGAGATGGGGTGACGGCTGTGCAGGGGATTGGGGCATGGCTGACCAAGGGAGGGAGGTTGGTAACTGTGCTGGGGGATCGGGGCTGACCAAGAGAGAGAGGGATGGTAGTGACAGCCTTATGAAACCTCTTGGCAGAAAGGGGAAGGAAGCTGGACTACATAGGGAAGGTTAATCTCTACAGACAGGAGGTGAGGTATGATTATGGGGAGATCAAGCGTTATTGAGAGGTCAATGGTGAGGTCCTGACAGTCTAGGGTAAAAGAGAGCAGGTCAAGGGTGATAGATGGAGGCTGAAGGATATTGGATGGCAGGTTGAGAGTAATGGGAAGGACAGTTCCAGTGCTGGGGGTTTGGTTGATGGTGATAAGGGCAGCTCCACAGTGATTGACAGCTGACTTAGATCGATGGGGGTGTATTGAGAGTCACCAATGGAATGGTAAGGCTGATGGAGTGAGGGTCAAGGATGATGGAGGGAAGGTTAAAGGTGTCTGATGGAGGGGCAGGGCAATTGCTTCCAGTTCCAGGGTCAAAGTCAAAGAGCATCAGGGACATTGCTGAGGAATTTGCCGATGCTGAGATGGAGGAGCTGGACACCTCCTCAGATGAAGAAGATGATTAACCCAATAATCCTGAAGGACTGGATATGGGTCCTGATGCAGATGCCAGGACAATGCAGCAAAGCACCAGATAGACTCCCATCACACCCTTACTGAACCTCAATTCCAGCCAGAGTGAGGCCCCTGCAAAATCACTTGATCTCCTCCTCAAGAAACGTCACGGTGGAAGACACAGCAGATGTGCCATACTCCCTCCAGATCAACCTACAAACCAGCAATCTCCGGCACCTAGAAAGAAAATGTTGTAGGGCCTTGGCATGAGCAAACCCATATATGTGGTTCTGTCAATGCCACACATACTTCTGATTTGGAAGGAAGTCACACATATGCAGTGACACATGCTTCAAATCCTGGCAAGGCTTTGCTAAGAACTCCATGCGTTTACCCGCAATATGTGAAATTCCTAGCGACAGACATTTTTTAGATAATTAGGCAACAGCCCATGATGGATGATAAAGGGGGTGAGCACCACATACTGGCTTGCCAGTCAGCTTCCAAACCCTTGCCCAACAACAGGTAACAAACACAGAAACCTGCACATGTCAAGGAGCTCAGAGATGCCACTACTTCTTTTGAGGCCCCACAATAAATGATGCTTCCATATCCCCATATCGCTCATCATCGATGGTTAATGAAGTGCCAGCCCCTTAAAAGCCCCCACCAGTTTGTAAAACTCCCAACATCATGACCATTCAACACGCATGAATAAAATGATTCAAATTATATATTTAAACATAACATAACAGATCCATAGGTTGATTGGACAACTGTGCCACCTTTGTGACATTAGAATTTTTTCAGCGTATGTTTTTGACCACTACGCCTTGGTGCTATCCCAATATCTACAGCTGAGGTGGAAGTAGCATACTGAGTCTATGCCCCATTGCCTGGGATGACCTTGGCAGCTGCCCTTTACTGGTCTGAGGTCTAGAGGGTTCCAGCCTGTTTAGAGTCACCTGCAGATTCATCTGCACCCTCTTTCGCCTCACTTTCTGGAGGCACTGGGGTCACTGGCAGATGGGATGAGGAGCAGCAACTCACCCCTGGAGCACCCTGAGATGACACCTCAGCCACTCCTCCACCTCAATCTCCATCCAAATGTCCTTCCTCCTATAGGAGGTGCATGATAGTACTTCCTAGACTCCAGGAGGAGAATGGAGATTGGTTGGAGATTGAGGTGCCTCGTCCCCCTCTTGCCTAGCCACCGCTCTATAAAGTCCAAGTCCAGAGTGATGGAATGCAGGTCTGAGCTAACACCCAGTAGTCACTGAGTGTTCTGCTGGACCTGGTTCTCCATGGCAGTTGCCAATCTCTCCATGCACTCACATGTTGGAGCTATGACAGAGCTTGAATTGACTTCTCTACCTTTCGCTCAAGATGGCCTCAGATATCCGCACCAGATGCCCTTCTGCCTGTGTCTGTATCTCCATCAGGTTTCTTATGGCCATTCCAGAGGCCCATTGTCAGCATGGAGTTCAGCAAACAAAGAACCTGGACTCCACCTGCTCAAATCAAAAATGTTGGAGAGTCCTACTCTGCCTCACAGCAGCCCAACAGCATTAATGCCAAGCCACTCATCTGTAATTGTCAATTAAGTAGTATTCACATGGGGAAGGCACCACCAGAAAAAAAGAGTGAAGAAGCAAATTCAGAGTGAGTGGAGACCCTTCCATACACAGCACAATTCCAGATCTGAACCATTTACCAGTCTGAAGTCAGACAAAATACAAGGAACCATCAAGCTGGACACTGCTGAGTGTTATGATAACATCCTCCCTGAGTTCCTAAAACACCTTGGCCCATGGGCCCACTCCTGGTTGGCCTAATTTTTTACAAGGGTCATGTGTGAGGGAAGACTGTCAAAACCTTGCTGCACATCTAAAATCACAGATCTCCCAGGCAAAATCAGGCAGATCCAAAATTGTCATCAAACTACTGGCCAATATCCTTGCTATCAGCATGCTTGAAGGTAGTATAGTGCCTAATCCTGCAGCACAGATCAAGCCAGAAGTGGAGGACATCCTGACTGTGGACCAAACAGGTTTTTGACCAGGAAGAAGCACGCTTTCAAGTCCTCGCCTTAACCACTTTCATGGAAAATGAATTTCAAAGTAATCTCAAAACAGAACCAATTTTCCTTGACCTCACATTACCCTATTCATCAAAATATCAAGAGTTCTCCCTTCCTTTGGTTACTGACATTTAACTGCTCCTCTGGGACATGGAGTTCAGGGGGCATATAAGTGATAAATATCTGGAGAAAACAGACTGATAGGGGCCTGTCTTAGCCCCAAACCATCTTCAATTTATGTACCAAGCCTGTCCTGGAAGTTTATCTAAGCATGTGACATCTGCTGTGACATACAGACTCGGAATTTCCCTGAGCTGGAAGATGTTTTAAATGAAAATATTACCAGACATGGTGCCTACAACTGAGCACCAGTAAACCAGTCCCTAGCACATTCCACCTTCCCAATACCAGTGCTATGAGGGAACTGAACATCACCCTGGATGGCCAGAGACTGAAGCACGATCCCCACCCTGTTTATTTCGGTGTAATCCTTGACAGAACCTGAATGCAGAGCCAGTGTCTCATCAAGACTGCAGAAAAAATTAAAACCCGCAACAACCTTGTCAGTGACCTGGCCGGTACCTCATGTGAATTACAGGCCGAGGCCCGACGGATCATTGCTCTTGCCACCATGTACTCAACTGTAGATTATTATGCCCCAGTATGGTACTAGTCTACCCACCCTAAACTTATCAATGTGCAGCTCAACTCAACAGTACCTGTGAGCATCCTCACAAGTACTCTTTGGCCAACTCACCTACCCTAGCTCCGAGTCCTGAGTGGCATTGCCTCTCCCCCACCCCACAGATCAGGAGGGCAATTGCAACTGCTACTGGAGAAGTTCTGCTCCAACCCAAACCTGCCCTTGTTCAGTTACCTCCTCAACCCCAGTGGTATGCCTTCCCTCACACCACCCCATGCGGTTTAACCCACCATGCCAAGGAGTAACGGCTAAGGACCTATGGCAAGAGAATACACAGGGGAAAACATCCACCAGCAATCACTCTCTTATTATAGGCCCCACTGCTTGTCCACTTGTCTTTGATCTCCCAAGGCAACAGTGGGTCCTTTTAATTGGTTTCAGGGCTAGCCAAATCCTCTGTGCAGCCAACCACGTCAAGACCACCCAGGCTGCAGCTGTGGCGCAGTCCAAACAATGACTCACGTTGTCGAACAGTGTCCATTGATTAAACTTGAAGATGGGCTTAAAGAACTCCATCTAGCCACTGACAAGGCTATTGCTTGACAATGCACATGCTAAATAAAAAAATGACCTCTTCAAGCACCTTCTCTTGCCAGATGCAATCACTGCCCAGCCTTCTCCTCACCCTGGTGGACATTGCCGGTGCTGGGAAAGACATTGCAAAACTGGCATGCCGGCCAGCACTGGAATTTTCAGGCCCCACACTCCAGCATTTCCGACTTCAGTACATTCCGAAAATTCAGCCCTCTTTGTTGATTTGCATTCTCCCCTATCTCGTCTAAATGCTACTCAGTCTGCTTTTGGGACAATGGGGAAGCATATATGGAGGATTCCAATGGAATTCTCTTGCTTCAGTTTTACTCACAGTCTTAAATCTGTGGAAACTGCTCTTGCTCCACATAGTCAAAAAGCCTACTGCCGTTGAGACATGAATGCATTAGAGGGAAAACAGCACTTGTGAAACTGTACCTCAGCAAAAAGCAGACATCAATAAAGGTGTGTGTGTGTGTGTGTGTGTGTGTGTGTGTGTCAGAGGTTTGGTGACAAGAAAGATCACTAAAAATATATCTCCTCTGTAGAACAGTTTGGAGGTTTGCTATTTATAGGGCTGATTCCTTTCTCCCAGTGGGGAGCAGCATTTGCAGGGATTGTATGCTGGGTAACCATGGGTGAGCAGATTGTGATTTTCCATCCATTACTTCTCAATTCTACTTGTAAAAAATGATGATATAAGCAAATTGTTCTGAGCTGCAGGACTTTACAGTGAAAAAATTCAGCTTGTAAATGAAAATTTCACTGACATGCTGCAAATTTGTTTTCTTGCTCTGTTCCAGATGATATGGCATCAATGCTGACAGTTTTGCTCTGGCCAAAGTGGGGAACAACGCTGAAATCCTGGCTCATTTGTCTCCAGGGCTGCAGTATAACATCAGTTTGATTTGTTCTCAAGGTCATGTTGTATGGCAATGGCATCCGCCTCGGCCTGTGGAGCTAGAGCTGCTGAGGTGACAGGAATAGAGGAGTCAGATGGTCCACACACTCCCGGAATCACCTGGATGGATGGGCCCAGAGTGTGCACCTGCTGAACTTCCTCCCTATGGGTGCCCGGGAGCCCCAGGCTGACTCCTTGAGGAGCGGGGTAGCTGGAGTGAGACCAAGCTGGCTGACACCCCTCTCGTGTTGGAGGCCAACTATGGCATCAACGATGGAGTTGAGCCCGTGCAGCAGTGCAGGAATGACGCCCTGGACCAAGGTCTCCATGGCGGCCGCCATCCTTCTAGCGTTGACCTCGGTGTGTTGGCATGTCAGTGCTATCAGCTCAGCCTGAAGGTAGATGGACTCCTCCATTTTGCCTTAAA
Source organism: Carcharodon carcharias (assembly GCF_017639515.1). Lineage (NCBI taxonomy): Eukaryota > Metazoa > Chordata > Chondrichthyes > Lamniformes > Lamnidae > Carcharodon > Carcharodon carcharias. Next base: position 143,125,728 of record NC_054471.1, on the reverse strand, counting down.
ATCTGAATGCAGTGGGCACCCCTTCCTGGTGTTCCCTAGCTTGCCTTTGCAGCTCCAGCAATTGTGACATGACCGAGTCCAGAGGCTCGTCATCTGACTTGGACTCAGCAAATTTCTGGCCCCCAGCTGTCCTCTGAATGCCGGATGCCTGGGAAGTCCCTGCCTCCACCTGCTGTGGCTCAGGCAGTGCGATGTGCTCACCAGATTATGATCCCGAGGCTACTCCAAAGCTAGGTCCCATCGAGGTGTGTGTCTCTGCGCTGGTGGAGGGTGTGGGTGAGTGCTGTGACGAAACATCAGTGGGGCTGGCTCCAGATTCCACTTCAGAGCTTTCTTCAGGGCTTGATTGGAGACCCTGGGTCATGGAGTCTGTTAGCTGTTTCCCAGATGTGCCTGTGGAAGCAAGGAGAGATAATTAATGCATGGCAACAAGAACAGGAAACATCACTCACAGCATGGCTGTCTGATGTATGTTGCACTGCTGGACCCTTACTTGGTAGACCTCACCATCAGCTCAGGACCGGTCTAGATCCTCACTGGCCAGCTGGATGGCTCTGTTTTCAAAGTCCATAAGGGTCTTGATTTCGGGCATTGCTCCACTGGTCTGCAACCTCTCCCTCCTGTTGTGTACAAGCTTGTTCTGCATGAATAGAGATGGAGAGAGTGTAAGCAGGATGCCTTCCAGGCATAAGTATGCCTGGCCTGTGTGGGTGGTGAGTGGTCCCATGAATCGGATGAGGATAGTGAGTGTGAGACAGTGATTGGTGATGTCCCTTGAACTGGCAGCAAGTGAGGACCCTATGGATGCGTGATGGGTTTGTGAGTTGAGAGCAATGAGAAGAGTGACTTACCCTGGCGGAACAGAGCAGATCATTCATCCTCTTGCAGCATTGGGTGGCTGTGCTCTTTTGATGACCATTGAGCTGACCACTGCTGCCTCTGCTTACCAAGCCAGGTTAGTGAGATTGCTGCCCATCCTGCAGCCAGAGTGTGGGTAGAGGACATCATGGCAGGACTCCACGGCATCCACGTTTCTACACCAGCTGCACATTCAGCGAATCAAACCCCTTGCAGCTGATGTAGTCCACCGTGTTTTAGATGGAGATCTGAGCGCGCCACAAGTGCAATCACCCCCTGAAGCTGTGGGAAACCAGAGATCTTGCAGCCTGGCTGTCCTGGTCCCAGTTGAAATGCACAAAGCTGTGTGCCCTCGCAAAAATGGCATCTATGACCTCATGGATGCAGCTGTGGGTGGAAGCTTGTGAGATCCCACAGAGGTCACCTGTGGAGCCCTGAACAGAGCCACTGGTGTAGAAATTGAGCACCACAGTCACTTTCATGGCCACTGGAAGTGGATGCCCTCCATGTCCCTGTGGCGTCAAATCCTGCAGTGGTTGGCAGATATGACCGACCAGTTCCCTAGACATGCGCAGTCTTCGGTGGCACTGAATCTCGGTCACCTGCAGGAATGAAAGATATCTACAGACCCTTGGTGTCACTAGGCGCCAACCAGCTCGCTGTGGCTCTTGGGTGGTGTGAGTGGGAGCCCCAGCCGCCATTTCTTCCTGGAGTTGCAGCTCCTCCCTCTGTGCAGCCAGGAGCCTCAGTCGCTCTCTCCTCCGTCATCTTTGCTCTCTGTAGGCCATCAGGCATACAGCTAGTTCACCAGGTTCCATGGTCCTGATGTACTCTCCTTGCAGTATGGAAGAGAGAGACACATGGTTAGCCTGGGTGTACTAGGAACCTGTCCTTGTTAAGTCTGAAAGCCCCTTAACAATTCCCGGAATGTGGCAGCCAGAGAAAGCCAAAAGCAGCTCATCTGGAAGTCCCATGATATGCCTTTAAATAATGCTTTGGCAGGGAGGGTTGTGGGTGTGGTGTGTGGGGGTTCTCTTCAACCAGGAAGTCAAAAGCACTAATCATACAATCCAATTTTTCCAAAATTTTAAAGGAAGTAAAATAAAGATTGAGGCATATAGATCCGTGCTTATATTAAATCCTGAAGTTGCAGTCAGACTCAAAGGGCTAATGATGACGAAAGCTGACTATTTGTCATCGAAAAACCCACAAATTCTGAGCCACAGGGGGAGAGGGGCAGAAGATTTTGGAAAGAGGATAGCGCATCCTGAAATGTGCAATAGACAAACAGCTTGCATTGGCCTCTGCAAAATCAATGTCTAATTTCCCCTATGACATTAATTCTATGAAAAAGAAACTTAGTTGAGTTTTGGATCATGGCTAAAGTCTATTGTACCAGTGGTTTTAGTACCAAAAGAAGAAATATTGAATCTTATATACTGATTTACTAACACATAAGGAGTTTCTTCACCAAAACATGCACAGAAATTTCCTTGACAGTTCACAGATTGCCCAAAGAACATTTGTGGAAACTCCATTTTTGCATCAGTGTGGAATTTCTGCCGAAGTTTTAGAATCCATCAGTAGATAGCCCACTGAAACTTCCAGTGATATATTTTGTGTTACTTTCTCATCGTTCTTTATTGTCACCAATATAATAAATCAAAATTGTTTGCCTGGATCTGATGCCTTATTTCTGATAATAAAACGGGTAAATTTAATCTGATTGGATTCTTGGGTGATGCTTAACAGAATTCCATTGGACTATGTAAAATGGATTGGATTAAAACACCCTGGGCATAAAATATGGATGCGCAGGGTATCTTTTGTTTTAAGGCGCTACAAGTGGACTTAATGGTTCAAATGGCATCTGCGCCACCCATGCACACTTTTAGCATGAGTCACACCAGATGTCATTTTGAGGAAGGCGTTAGCTGAGGACTGCAATCTGCTGCAGCTACAGTTGCAACCTCAAAGCAGGGTGAGGGTGGCATTGTCAATGGCTGTGAAGGTGGCCACAGTGATGGCTATTTATGCGTCTGATTCCTTCCAGAATCGAGCTGCGGATATATGCATCTTGCAGTTGATCATCTAATGTGGCATAAGGGAAGTTACTGACTCTCTATTGAGAGAAAGCTGACAAAATTTCATTCTCTCTTGCCAGAGAACAGCAGACAGAGTGAGCACATGGCTTTGCTAGGATTGCGGACTTCCCCAAGCTATAGTGTGCCACTGATGACACGCGTGCCACTTTGTGGTCTCCATGTATTGACTCTGCAAACAAAAGGCAATTCACTTCCCCAACGTCCAGCCTAGAGCAGGCAGTCATGCAGCTCAATGCCCAATATCCTGGCAGCAGTCATGATATATTTATTCTGCAATAGTCCACAGCGCCATCTGCTTATAAGCACCAAAGAAGGACTATTGAGCTGACTGCATGGCTGATTACCCTGTGGTACAACCCACATACATGTGAGCAATATGCATAAAATGAAAGCCCTGTTGCCACATAAATGCGATAGAGTAGACCACTGGCTTGCTGAAGCAATGCTTACACAGCCTGGACCATTCTAGAGGGATACTCAGTAGAGTTGATAAACAAGATTTATGATATATGCAGCATGCTCCACCAGCTCACCATCATGAGAGCACAGCGCTTGTCACAACTTATATGGCAAGCAGCTGAAGAGCAGGAGGAGGATTAGGGAGAGCAGGAGGAGGAATGGTGCAGGTAATCAAGAGAGCCCCTTTCTGACTGCACTGTCCATGAAAAACTCATCCAAGTGCAAAACCAATGAATGCAACACCAATCCCTCATTTACCAATAGTCCCATCCCTTATCTTCCCACTGGCACTGACCAACATGGTGACCGCTTGGCCTCAATGAAAAAAATAAAAGCCACCACAAAATGTATATTCCAAAACCAAATTTATAAATGAAATTATTCCATATTGCATACAAATGTCAACTAATCACCCTTGTACATTTTCACAGTACCTTGCTTTCACATGCCTTTACCTCCCCCAGTGCTGCTATGTATTACTACCCCAGCACAGCTGATGGGAGGCTGCTGACTTTCAGTGGAGAAGAAATCAGATGATCTTTCATGAAAAGTTTGAGCAAGCCTGGATCCAGAAGGTTTAACTTTGGACTGCACCATTCAACATGGGCAGCAATATTCTGGACTGGCTGGTTCACAGGCTATTGGCTGGGGCACTGACTGAGTGCCAATTCTGGGAAAATGAATGCTGCCATCCTGAGAGAGGGTAACAGTTCTGTGTTCCATGGAGCCACTGCCACTCAATTGGGGCAGTGTAGAGTAAAGGGTTACCATCAGAAGCACATGCTGCTGATGTAATGATGATGTAACAACATATGATCAAATAAGGGAGATCTGGAGGGAGCAGAAGTTCCAACCTCATGCAGAGGTCCCAACATGTATATAGTAACTATAAGTAAAGAGGAACGATTTTGACAAACTACAGTCTCAAACAGCTTACTTTGGGAGATTAGATAAGTCCCAAAGAACCATGTATAGACCCCAAACACACCGCAAAGCATGGTGGCAGCAGAAAGCAAGTAAAATACACAGAAAACTTTAAGAAGCAATGACAGACCTGGCATTATCAGATCTCTTACAGACAAGAAGTCCTTGAAAGAAGGACAAAAGGAAGGGATTCGAGGCTCACCATAAAGTCAGACACCACGAATGCAGCAGATGCAAGCTGAGACACAGACCTGGAGTCTGGACAGCAGTGAAAACAGACCTGAAACAACAAGCAGCGCTAGTGATGCAGAAACTATTCCAGGGCTCAGCAGAAACATAGCATCCGAACTACCACTCCCAGAGCCATTTCAGAGGTCTGAAGAATCGCAATAGGCCCAAAAGTAGGACAACTGGAGAAAGAGATTCACAAGATGTAGAAATGTACCTGGCTTGAACAAAAAATATCAAAAGGATCAGGTCAGTACATTACTTTATGCAGTTGGATCTACTGCTGACAATGTGATAGCAAGGCAAGGAGTTGATGAGCCTTCAACTTCTTACAAAGAAGTCCTCCAAGCAATTGATTCATATTTCAGCATTCGCAAAAAAATAATTATAATAAGGGCAAAATTTAACAAGAGAAAGCAAAGACCAGGTGAGAACATGTTGATGAATGAATCCAATCTATACAGGCTGGCAGGGAACTGAGAGTCTGGAATCTTCAGAGAGGCATCGTAGTTAGGGTCCTAATGAAGCATTATCAGATCTCTTATAGGCAAGAGAGGATTTAACATCAACAAAAGCAATACAAATCGTGAGGCAAATTGAGCTTAGAAAATAAAATTGGGTGTTTGTTTGCAGAGAAAGCAAGGTCCTGTGAGGAAGTTCTATTGAGAACGTTCAGTGTGTAAGCCATAAGAAAGAAAGTGGCCTAAATCCTAAATCCACCAAAATGGTAAAAAGCGCACCCACCACCATCTTGAAATGTCATTGATGTGGCGGTAACAAGCTGCACAAACAAGAAGAATGTCCATCGGGTGGAGCAGAGTGTATCAACCATGGGAAAGTAGGGCACTCCAAAATTGTCTGTTGTTTGAAACTGCTAACAACCTGTAAGAAGAGGGAGAAAATTTTAAACCAAAGCCGCACACAAGAAGCGAAAGAACCACAAAGGGAGTAACCTTCCTAGGAGCGATAAATGATACTGCAAATAAATACTGGAGTGTTAAACTGTGAGTGGATGGACACCCCACAGAGTTAAACTAGACACAGGGGTTTCTGTTTTATCAAACAAAGTAAAATGGCTCAATTGTAACCCTCATCTATCAAATTACAGGGTCCTGCTGGGGCTACATGGAAAATCAAAGGCCAACTCATAGCAAAGTTGAAGTACAAAGATAGAAAAATCTTCGAATCTCTCCCTATGTCATACAAAATCAAGAATGCTCCCGACTAACGGAAAGGCATGCCTAAAATTGAAGCTAATCTATAAAGTTGATGAAGTTGCTGATAAGCATTATAGCAGTGCATTCAAGAATGAATTTCCAAATTATTTATAGGCCTAAAGATTCTGAAGGCCGAGTACCATATTATTCTACGAGCTTATGCTAAACCAAAGTGCATCAAGATCCTTCAGAGTAACTCTTGCCACTGCCTTCTCAGAGTTTGGCCTCTATGGTTAGAGCACCTCCTCTGCACTTCCATGACAATAATGCAGCTTCACTAGATCTTAGAGCCCACAATCTCCTATGCTGCACCATGTTTTTGTCATTCCCAGGTTAGAATCTATTGTAGAATGACTTCCAGCACCTGCTCCAGTCACCTTTAAGAGGCGTAGACTGAGTTTAAGTAGTGCAAGCTGGTTTTAACTGCTGCTTGCCTCTCATGATTTTAGACCGTCTACTAAGCTGTGTAGCTAGCTACTCAATAGCATGGTTGATGCTGACTGCAGGCTGCTATCGTGTTGATTAGCAAGCAATACAAAACTGACATGCTGCCTGCATTGGAAGCAACATTTGCACCACACCCCCACACCCATTTTTGGGTTCATTGAATGTTATGTCCTCTGTATTAAGCACTCCAGCTATGAATTCTGCTGTTACTGCTCGAAAACTGTCTAAAGAGCATTTATGTTGACCTTCCAAATATTTACCCCTTACTTTGCAATGCAATGCTTTGTAACACATGGTTTACTGACATTTGACATGTGTTATAGGTCCCTGATGAATTTCACTAGATCTGGAATTTGTCCACTCTGCACGTCTGTGAAGATTGATATAAAGATGCCATTTGAAACATCCATAACTTCTTGATTTTCTACTATTCTTAGTCAGCTTATTTCTTAAAGAGATTCCTCTGGCAGTTGCTATTTATAATCGCTTTTTTCTTATCCTTTCCAACAATTCTTTCAGTCAGTGTCAACTGTTTTTTTAGTAATCCAGGTGTGCTGCACATATGGAAACTTCTCTTTCAGTGTTGTCAAACCAACATAGGTGAAGTGTCACTCTCTTGATGGGCAGTGAACATTCTCTCCCCATAGGTACAGGCACAGCTTAACTAGTTCAGAGATTAGGCACAAATTGACATACATGTCTTAGAGATCACAAGTATGGAGGGGATCACTGATACAATTTAATTGTCTAAAACTATGGAAAAAGTACAAAATTGGATAAAGGTTAAAAAATTAATGCTTATTAAAGGAGTTAAAAACAAACATTCGGAAGCTTTGATCCCAGCATAAGTTCTAGTGATGACATTGTCAAAGATGCAGGGTCAGGGGTCATCCAATTTAAATTTCTTTTTTATTTGTTCATGGGATGTAGCATCACTAGCAAGATCAGAAATTATTGCCCATTCCTAATTACCCCTTAGGTGATGGTGAGCCGCCTTCTTGGACCACTGCCGTCCATCTGGTGTAGGTACACCCACAGTGCTGTTAGGAAGGGAGTTCCAGGATTTTGATCCAGTTACAGTGAAGGAACATTGATGTAGTTCTGATTCAGAATGGTATGTGACTTGAAAGGGTACTTGCAGGTGGTGGTGTTGCCATGTGTTTGTTTCACTTATCCTTCTAGGTTGTAGAGGTTGCGTGTTTGGAAAGTGTTGTTGAAGGAGCATTGGTGAGTATCCTGTATATAGTGCACACTGCTGCCACTGTGCCTCTGTGGTGGAGGGGGTGAATATTGAAGGTTAGAGAATGGGGTGCTGCTCAAGCGGGGTGCTTTGTCCCGAGAGGTGTTGAGCTTCTTGAGTGTTGTTGGAGCTGCATTCTTCCAGGCAAGTGGAGAGTATTCCATCACACTCCTGACATGTGCCTTTTAGATGGTGGACAGGCTTTGTGGAGTCAGGAGGTGAGTGACTTGCCTAAGAATTCCAATATAAATTTCTCTTGTCTGTACCTGTGCCATTAGGGACATGTATTTTAAGTGAGCAGAACAACAGCAGATGGAAATTGTTGCTGAAAAGCATACAATATTGAATACAAGAAGAACAAATTGTGGCATACTTCCCGTTGAATTGTGTGGAAATAGTTATGGAAAGCAGACTTGAAACTCAGCACATTTAACCAATGTAGAGCAGCAATCAAGAAAGGCAACAGAATTGTTAATTATATAACCAAAACAATAAAATATAAGTCAGAGAAGGTTCTGATGGAATTGAGAGGCTCTGCTTAGACTGCACCAGCAGCTAATTGCTAGATCAGAAAAACCGAATGGAGCAGGCCGAATGCCTGCACTATTCCAAGAAGCCCAGTTTCTAAAAGGGGGTCCTGAAGCAGCTGTTTGGCTCCTGGATAACAAGTGGTTTAATATCTATTCAGGACATCCCTCATTCTGCCCTCTCTCCACCCCACTACACCCCATCCCCCACCCTCCCACAACTCCCTCACCCAAGTCATCCAAAAACCATCTACAGCCAATGTGGAGTTTCTCAAGTGCCCTTGGGCTACCTTTATGAAGTTGGAATCAAATGGAAAAAGGACACAGTGGTACCCAATTTCTACCCTTTTGTACCCCATAACAAAAATTCATCAGGAATAGTCTGTAAATAGGACAAATGGACCTCGTTGGAGGTTTGAGTCACGAATAAAATAGAGGGAGAAAAGATCCTCTGTTTTGAGTTATATGAGTATTCAGCCATCTAGTCTCTCTGCTCTGCTGCTATTTTTATGAACCTATCCTTAACATGCACCTCTGCTCAGTATAAATCTGAAAAAATTAGTCACACTTAGCAATGGTTCACTGTATTCATTATTGCCCATATATTGCCTGTTTCACACAACATTGTGGAAACAATTATTCAGCCTTTATCCCTTATCTATTTGGTCATCTTTCCAGAGTAATTAAATGCAGTGTGGGAGTATAAGAGCATAGGGGTTTTTTTTATAGAAAAACACTTATTGCAATCCCAAACTGCAGTACTTTGATATTTAAACTAACCTATTTCTTTTGGATATCAGTGTTCATTTTGGACTAATAAGAGTAAATATATAGCTGGGCTATATTATTTATTTATACTGAAATCACAAGCCCCAACTCCCTTGATTCATACGTGACCACTGCAATGTACAGAAAGTCAAGATGCTTGGATTGAAGCTATCGGAAATATGTGTCTCTGGTTTCCTGTCAGGAAGTATAACTTCACTTGGGATATGAGTATCTCAAAGTCTGGAGTGGAACTTGTGCAGAGAGACAGTGAATGCTGCCAAAACCAGATTTGTAACATGTGAGGATTTCAGTGGGATTTACTGAAGGAAACCAGGCATTTGTGGTGATGAATGTTAAACTTTGTCAGATGAGTCAGATGCAATATGGGAGTACAAATCTTATAAAGAATGTATCAATTCTCATGGAGTCATTTAACAGTTTGGTATAATTGCCAAAACAACACAGTGCAGTACAGATGGACCCTATTCAACATCTGTAAAGGGAAATCACAGTTTATGTTTTGAGAGTTCAACTTTAATCAGAGCAACTTAGAAATTAACCTTTCTTTAATAGATGTTGATGGACCTTCTGTGTATTTCCAGCATGTTCTGTTTTTGTATCAGATGTCAGACTGTTAGTTTTCTTTCCTTTTTAAGCAAGGCAGATGCTTCCATTCATTGAAAGAATATTCTCACAGAAATTGCTTTGCCTTTATAAATCTTGATACCTGTGTGCCAGTAAGAGACAGCTTTACCTGTGTGTGAAGCTGTTAAAAATTCTTGAAAGCTGACAATAACCTATCCCCTTGTAGTGTGCTCTATTGCATAACACACTTAAAGCCAACAAAAATATTGTTCCAACGTCCTATAAAAGAAAGCCAGCATTTAATAATTAAAAATGACTGTGAAGAAATTGTATTTTATTTTAACGTTCATCCACTAATATAGCAGACAGGGGAATGACATGCAGACTGGGTAATTACAGGAGCAAGATTTTGGGATGGGAAACCTGGAGCTGAATTCTCTCCCTGTCCGGGGGGGGAGTTGTGCGGGGGCGGGCGGGAGCCATTTTAAGTGGGTGGGCCAATTAAGGCCTGCCCAGCGTGACACACACCCGGATGCACTGAGCGCTCCCTGTGCAGGTGGGGGGGGTTGCCTGAGTTGGGGCCTGTGCTGTTTTGTGCATGCGCGTTAAAGAGCGCAGAAATCTCCCTGAGGCACCTCTGTGTTCAGTTAGTTTAAGTTCTGAAAAATTTAATAAAGGGGAAAAAAAAATTTAAGGACATGTCCCCTCATGTGAAATTGTCACATGAACTGGGACATATCTATTAAATTTTTCAAAAATTTTTATTTAATCTATAAACCCTTCATGAAACCTCATCCCGCCCATGGATGAGGCTTCATGAAAAATGCAAAGGCTGCCTGGGCTCTTCACCGTCTGCCAACCTTAAGGTTGGACAGGCAGCACTCTTAACAACTTTAATGATTTTCTTAATGGACTTAATAGGCCTTTGTCAGTTCAGCGGGCCGCAGTCGACAATCTAAATGACGCCTGGACACACCCCCGGCCTCACCACATGTGACCCTTCTTCAGACCCCCCCATCGAGCTGAATTATATTTGGTGAATTTGGATGAGCTGAATAAAGATTGGGAGTTCTCCCACTCTTGCATTGTAATTTCAACAGAAATAATTGGCCATTTAGGCTGTGTCCCTGGATTTCTGTTAATCTATCACTGAGGTTATGTTGGAGTTTGGGAGTCTCCGCAAAAAGAAATCCATGGAGCACACACAGGGCTTCAGGAAGCATTCAATAAGATGTCTTCTTCATGGACGTCATATCAGAAAAATTCAAGCACTGAGGCAGGTGGCCACTGTGACTAAGCACTAACCAAATTAACCCAGCAACAGCTAGAGCCAATTATTAAATTAGAAAAACCCTTACTCTGGCATAGGGCGATGGTCACTTGGGTTAAAAAGCCTGGGTTACACAGGCAAGAAGCATCTCTGCAAGTGGGATTGTGTCCAAGACAGAGGGTGGAATTTTCCATTCTGGTGATTAAGTGCGGTGGCAGCAGGAAGGTAGGCATGATTCACGCTGGGCAGTGGTGGCGGATGAATATGCGCGATCTTCTGCTTTTCAGTTCTTTAATTATGGATCCGCAGGGAGCTTGGCAAATTTCATTGCAAGGGCGGGCAGGAAAATGGGCCTATCCTGCCATTATCTCATGGGGCCGAAGGTTCTGGCTCCATATTTAAAGGGCAACTGGACACACATTCTTTCATTGTAGGCCAGGTGCTCTGCATTACTCCCCCAGAGTCCATGTAGCCACAGTTTGTACTGGAGAAACCGACATATGTGAGAAACCACATCCCAGGACATATGAGGGCGCCTCCAGCATTGCCTTTTGCTCATCTTTAAGTTACAGCACTGCTGATAATACACCCATGGTCGGGCCAATAATTGCCATTTCAGTGCTCCATGATCACCATACTCTTGAACTTATAGAGTCCCTGCTGCCTCTTCCTACCACAGGCCCTTGTTCCTCATGGCCCTGTGCCAATTGGCAACAGCCCTCCATATCCTCATTGGGATGAGAGCCATTATTAATACAGGCTTGCCTGCAGCCTGCATCATCAATGCTTCAGTGGATGTGAGAATGAATTGAAGTGATCCATTAAGTGAGTGTGTACCTTGTTTTGGTTTCCCTCTATCTCAAAGCAAGCAGGCAAATTTTAAGCCCTTCACCTGGCTCCATCTAGACATGGAATCCCAACCCCACTCCTTCCAGGTAAAGGACGTCCTGGAGGAGCAGAGATGGATGTTCCTCCTATTCATAGGTGAATGCATATGGAAACATTGCTCTCTGACCATGTGCGAAAAACCTCATGAGGATACTTTCCTATTTGCCTCCACCATCCTCAAAATTCTACAGAGAGACCATTGCCTTGGCAGCATAGAAGATGAACCACATGATCCCTTCTCAGCCATGACCATTCACCTGGGAGTTTGGAGGTTTGAAATCGCAAGTTGGCAGCCCTTCACCGGCTGTGCCCCTTGGAGGCATCTACATCCCTCCCTCCCTTTATCCCTGCCTCTGACTACAGCCAATGGCAAATGGCACAGAATGAACGGCAGCTCCACAACTTGCTGGGATCTCGAAGTTGTGAGACCCATGAGTTGGGAACAAACCTGCTGCTGTGTGGACTTCACCATAGAAAGGAGAACACAGCTGAGCATCTTTGACATCCAGTTGCCTCCTAATTATTAGAGTGTCCCTTTAATCAGCCCTGTAATGATCCACCTCCATATGCCTTCCATCCCCTCAGAGCCGACACCGGTTACCATTGCTGTACTCACCCTGACCCTGCTCCCGCCTGTTATCCAAGCCACCTGTCTTGTTCCTCTCTGTGATCCACTTGATGATACCTTTACTGACCAGACTCTCCCCCTGGACCTGCCACCCTTCCACATCCCACTCCTGCCTCTCACTATGACTGTTCCCTCCTACCGCCAGTGCCCTGTTCTCTCCCCCCAGGATGCCACCATTAACATTGTTCTCTCCCCCAGCCACCCAAGACATCCACCCCCCCAACCCCTCCCTGGACACTCTAATTCTATCCCCAGACACTCTCATCCATCCCCGGACATTCTTCCCCCAACTTGCCCTGTAAGCCTGCCTCCCCTGCCTTGGCACAGCTTGTGATACAAGCACCTAAGATTTCTCAGCACCACTTCTAAAGGTAGGTGAAAGCAGCGTCTACGTACACGAGATGAAGTGAAGCTCACCAGGTGCATGCCACTTATATACAGATGGGAAACAGACCATTCTAATAATCCACTGGCAGGGCACTTAATGTGGAGGAGTTTAATTCCGTCAAATTGGTCTTTTAATGAGCATTCATGAGCTGCAAATGAATGCAACTGTGGTTCCCAACATGGGTCAGTGGGAAACTCGAGCCACCTTTAACCCACCTGATGGTTGGGAGAACAAAATTCCAGACTAATTTCCTGCCGGCAGGAAACAGACTTTGCCATCATGCCAAATTGTGTGTCCCCACCTGCCACGATTCCCGCCACTGGTGGGAAGTGGAAAATTCCACCCGGAGTCTTGAGAGGGTTACACTTCAATGGACTGATCACCTGGATGAAGTTGTTAAAGTCATTGTCCTGATTTGTTAAGTATACTTTTTCATTTAATACACTTTCTAAAATTTACTATCCAACGAGTCTTGTCTTGCTTTAATTCGTTAAGTCTTATCTGAACCAAAGTAAGTTTTTTAAGTCACTTGCAAATTACTGGTAATTTGGAGTGGCTGAAATCAATGCTGTTACAGATGACAAAATCAGAGTAAGATCAGATAACAGCAGGTTTTCTGATAGGAGGCTGTGGATGCCTTCCACCAGCTGACATAACAACCTGAGCCTCCTGAGACACTGCTGTTCAGACATGTCAAGGAATCTCATCTTCTGCTGGTAGACCCTGTTTCATAGATAGTTATTCCTGTGAGCTGTGCCTCTCTGCCGGATCCCTTGCTCTCTGACAGAGCCCTCTCTCCTGCGCAGCTACAGATTTGTGAATAGCAGGCTGCAGTAGATGCTGATGCTGTTACTGGTCATCTTGGTCTTCATCTGAGGTCCAAACTAAGGCAGCATAAACAATGCCCATCCTGGTCTAATAAAGCAAACCTCTAAACTGTATAAAGTATGCTTTCAGGAAAATGACTCTGAACAAATCCTTTCCCATGAGTAGGTTAAAAAGCAGCTGTGAGTATTGAATATTTATTGGCATCTTCGCTTGAGATTGATTCAGCTTCTTCAATTACTGCTGTGTACTAGATTTGGTTTCACTGAAATCTCAGGAAGCCCAGGAACACTGTGTACCTGACCTTAAACTGAATGGGATGTGTAAATAAAAGCAAAAAACTGCAGATGCTGTGCTGTGGATGGAGGAGTGGACCAGGGTGTCACGGAGGGAACCTGGCGGCATTCCATAGAGATCATTCCCTCCGTGACACCCTGGTCCACTCCTCCATCACCCCCTACACCTCAACCCCCTCCCACGGCACCTTCCCAGGCAACCGCAGAAGATGCAACACCTGACCCTTTACTTCCCCTCTTCTCACCGTCCAAGGGCCCAAATACTCATTTCAAGTGAAGCAGCATTTCACTTGCACTTCCCTCAACTTAGTCTACTGCATTCGTTCCTCCCAATGCAGTTTCCTCTGCATTGGAGAGACCAAACGCAGACTGGGTGACCGCTTTGCAGAACACCTTCGGTCTGTCCGCAAGCATTACCCAGACCTCCCTGCAGCTTGCCATTTCAACACTCCACCCTGCTCTCATGCCCACATGTCCGTCTTTGGCTTGCTGCATTGTTCCAGTAAAGCTCAACACAAACTGGAGGAACAGCATCTCATCTTCTGACTAGGCACTTTACAGCCTTCCAGACTGAACATTGAGTTCAACAATTTTAGATCATGAACTCTCTCCTCCATCCCCACCCCCTTTCCAATTTTCCCCCTCCTTTTTTGATTTTTCCAATAATTTATATAGATTTTTCTTTTCCCACCTATTTCCATTATTTTTAAATGTATTTCCATCCATTGTTTTATCTCTACCTTTTAGCCTTTTTCGATTCCTTCACCCCACTCCACCCCCACTAGGGCTATCTGTACCTTGCTAGTCCTGCTTTCTACCCTTAATTAGCACATTCCTTTAGATAATATCACCACCTTCCACACCTCTTTGTCCTTTTGTCTGTGACATCTTTTGGTTATCTCCACCTATCATTGGCCCTCTACCCAGCTCTTCTTGTCCCAACCCCACCCCCTTAAACCAGCTTATATTTCACCTCTTTTCTATTTTTCCTTAGTTCTGTTGATGAGTCATGTGGACTCGAAACATTAATTGTGCTCCTCTCCACAGATGCTGCCAGACCTGCTGAGTTTTTCCAGGCATTTTTGTTTTTGTTTTGGAGTGTGTAAATGTTGCTCTAATTGAATGATTAGCATATGGAAATTGACAGCCTCTCTCTCCCTAGGGATTGAACTCAGGCAGCCAAACTCACTGCAGTGAAATGCAGAAGTCAGCATGTTAGACCCAACTCCCTGATGCATTGTTAGTTTCACCAGTTTTAACACCCAACCCACATCCAAATCCATGTCCACTTCCACGTTAAAATTCAGCCCGTGATTTCAAAATTTGCTTATGAAACAACAGTGAAGGGAACAGTTAAAGAATTTGGAAGAGCTTGTGAATGGACAGACTGGTGGCAGATGCAACTTAATGGGAAGTGTGAGGTTGCACATTTTGGTGTGGGGGGGGAAACTAAGAGCAGTAACTAGCTCAGTGGAAAGACGCTGAAGAATGTATATTTTCAAAATTACAAATGCATAATTCCATGGAAGTGTAATTGCAGGTAGATAAAGCCATATAAAGAGGAGATAAAACTTGTTTCATAAATTGGAATATATAGTTCAAGTATAAGAAAGTACTAATAAATTTGTATAAATTGATGAAGCTGTCACAGCTAGGACAGGCTACAGTAATAACCATGTCTCAAAACTTAATTGGCAGTGAAGCACTTTGCAATGCCCTGATGTTATGACAGGCAAACAAAAATGCTATTTTTTTCCTCTTTCTGATTTTGTGTATCTTATTCCAGAAGGGACAGTAAAGCCACAAAGGTAATACATTGAAACTTAACCAGAATAACGTCAGAGTTGAGACACTCAAATTATGAATAAAAACTCGAGAAACTGAGCTTTTTCCACTGGAGCAGAGAAAAGGTTTAATTATTTTTCAAAATTAGGAAAGGCTTTGATAAAAGTTAATATGAAAACATGATTTCCTCTGGTTGTTGAGTCAGTGATGAGAGATTATCAATTAAGAATGGTCACAAAGGTGTTGAGTTGAAAGATTGGAAGTAATTCCTTAACACAGAGGGTTCTTGGAGTATAGAATGTTCTGCCACATGGATCGATTCAGGTAAGACCATTGCATTTTTATGGGATAATCAAATAAATATTTGAAACAGTGGAAGAGACAAGACTCTAGGGGAACAGTGGGGCTGTGGGGTTAATTTAGAATTGCTTTAGCAAAGAACAAGGCACAGGTATAATGGATTGGTAACATGCTTTTGTGCTGTAAATCTTCATGGTTTTATAGAGACAAAGAAAACTGACTATTCAGGAGATAGAGTTTGATACATTCCAATTTAAAGTATTTCTACCAAATCATGTTAAAAAAAACTTTTGAATAAATTGTTAATTTTTTTTTTTAGTAATCATATAGAATTTACATCATAGAAACAAGCCGTTTGGCCCAATAGGTTTGTGCTCCAAACAAGCCTCTTACCACTTTAATTCATCTTATCCTATCAACATACCCTATTATATATTTTGCCCTTATGTACAATTCTAGCTTCCATCAAAATGTGTTAGTAATATTCATCTCAACTATTCCATGCAACGGGAGGTTCTACATTCTAATCATGCTCTGAGTAAAAGAGTTTTTCATGAATTCCTCCTTGGATTTATGTGCAACTCCCTTATATTTAAGGTCTCTAGTTTTGGACTCTCCACAAGTTGAAATAAAGGGCACAATTCGAAAAAGGGGTACAGGAAGAGATAGACCCGCATGCATCACCAGGGAGTCCAACATTAGTATAGCCTAGCTATACTACTTAAAACTAAACCACACTATTTAAAGCCAACCTGGAGCTCCTAACGGGAAAGTGCAATGTGGATACAGCGAACGGAGTGCAGCTGAACTAACTGAGTGAAGACTTGGGGCAGAATTTTCTGCCTTCCGGGTGGGTGGGACTGACCCAATCTCAGGTGGGCGGGGAGCCGATCCCCGCTGGAGAAGTGGGCCCCGCTGACATTTTATGTGGGCAGGTCAATTAAGGCCCACCCAGCGTGACATCTGCCGGGAAGCCCTCTGCAATTCCTGTGCGGGCGGGGGTGGGGGGGTTGGAATCCCCAAAAGCGAGAGTACGCTCTTTTGCCCATGTGCACGAAAGAGTGCACATCTCCCTGAGGTTAACTGCTGCCTCAGGGAGACCGCTAACAGTTCTAAAAACATTAAAAATAGAGAAAAAAAACCCTTAACATGTCCCCTCTCCTGTGACAATGTCACATGAGATGGGACATGTTCATAATCTACGTTAAAACTTTATGAAACTTTTTAAATCTCTACATCAAACCTCATCCGCCGGTGGATGAAGTTTCATGTTTTTTCTATTCCACACCAGGGCTCCTGGCCTGCCCACCAGCCTGAAGGTTGGAAGGGCAGGTCCTTCAATTGTTTTAATGATCCTGTCAATGGCCTCAATTGGCCATTGACAGGTCGACGAGCCTGCAGCTGATTTTGCTTTGCCCCTGCCTTCCGGAAGATTTAAATAGGGCGGGATGACATCGGGATTTCCCCCGATGTTATCCCGCATCATTTTGCCCATTGGCGAACGGACCCCGCCCCCTGATCGCCGACAACAAAATTCAGCCCTTGGCGTTTGGTGAGAGGGGGAGTTTTAAGTGTTAATTTTGTTCTTCAAATTTTTTCTTAAAATCTAATCTAGTCTGTAATTACCAGTAACTGGAAAGTACTGTGTAAACAGGCCAAGTTATTTCTTTATTAAAGTTTAGATGGGGTGAACTCATTCTCAGCTTTAGGAGCGGAGTAGTTAAGTAGCTAACTGGTTGAATCTGGTTACTCTAGGCCAGTTCCGTTTCTTATAAATTCAAGGCTTTTTAGTGCAGCCTTGGCAAAAGGAATGCAGCTGAGGTAACTGAGTGAAAACCTGGAGTTTGGTGAGAAGGTGAGTTCAGTGATAGTGGGGGGAAAGGAGTTGTTCATTTCCTCTTTCTATCTTTCTCATCCCATAGAAATTGGTTCTTGCTCTACTACAGGGAAAGGAGTTAGCTGTTTGGTAAGTATTTGGTAAGTGGGTAAATTCTATTCTATACCTAAGGTTTAAAACTGTACATAGGTTGGTGGTAAAGTTAATAAAATATATAAGAAAGCAACATAAATAAGTGATTAATATAATTAAGTAATTATTTAAAACACATTAAGGATTGCAGGACAGGTGATGCGTCAAGGCTGCAGCATGTGGGAGCTCCTGGATAACATTGTGATCCAGAGCAAACACGTCTGCAGTAAGTGTTTGCGGCTTGAGGAACTTCGGCTCAGAGTCATTGAGCTGGAGGCAGAGCTGCAGACACTGTGACACATCAGGGAGGGGGAAAGTTACCTGGATGCTTTATACCAGGAGGCATTCATACCACTTAGGATAGGGTCTTCTGATTTGGTCAGTGGCCAGGGACAGGAGAGTGTGACTGTGAGAGAGGCAGGTAAGGGAACCTAGAGGGAAGGAGTGCAGGAGTGTGAGCCTCTGCAATTGTCCAGCAGGTTTGAGGTTCTCTCAGCTCGTTTGGTGAGAGTAGGGGCTGCAGGGTGGATGAGCAAACTGACCATGGGACACTGTGGTACAGGAAGCCATTCAAGTGGGGGTAGCAGAAAATAATGTAGTGGCAGTAGGGGACAGTATCGTGAGAGGGAGTGATACTGTTCTCTGCAGCAAAGAATGAGAGTCCAGAAGGTTGTGTTGCCTGCTCAGTGCCAGGGTTCGAGACATCTGCTCAGGGCTGGAGAAGAGCTTGCAGTGGGAGGGGGAGGATCCATTAGCTGTGGTTTATGTAGGTACCAATGACATAGGCAGGATAAGGAAGGAGGCTCTGCAGAGTCATCCTGAGGAGCTAGTCACCAAATTAAGAAGCAGATCTTCAAAGGTGATCATCTTTGGATTATTACCTAAACCATGTGCAAATTGGCATAGGACAATTAAGATTAGAGAAATTAATGCATAGTTCAAAGACTGGTGTGGGAGATATGGGTTTGGGTGGAAGATTGGCTAGATAACAGGAAGCAGAGAGTTGGAAAAAAAGGGCCTTTTTCAGGTTGGCAGGATGTGACGAGTGGTGTGCCACAGGGAACAGTGCTGGGGCCTCAACTTTTTACAATTTATATCAGTGACTTAGATGAATTGACCAAAGATATGGTTGCTAAATTTGTTGATGACACAAAGATAGGTAGGAAAGTAAATTTTGAAGAAGGCATAAGGCAGCTACAAAGTGAATGGGAAAAGATCTGGCAAACAGAGTATAATGTGGGCAAATGTGAAATTGTTCATTTTGGCAGGAAGAATAAAAAAACTTATTATCTAAATGTTGAGAGATTGCAGGGTTCTGAATTTCAGAGGGATCTGGATATTTTAGTGCATGAATCACCAAAAGCTAGTATGTAGTTACAGCAAGTAATTAGGAAATCTAACAGAATGTTATCATTTATTGTGAGGGGAATTAATTACAGAAGTTGGGAGGTTATGCTTCAATTATACAAGGCATTGGTGAGGCCACATCTGGAGTATTACGTATACAAGCCTTACTAGACTAATACCAGGAATGGGCAGTTGTCTTATGAGGAAAGGTTGGATAGGTTATGCTTGTATCCACTGGAATTTAGAAGAGTCAGAGGTGACTTGATTGAAACCTTTAAGAGGGATCTTGACAGGCTGGATGTGGAGAGGATGTTTCCTCTTGTGGGCAAATCTAGAACCAGGGGGTCACTGTTGAAAGATAAGGGAACACTCATTTAAGATAGAGATGAGGGCTAAACTTTTTCTCTCAGAGATGGTGAGTCTTTGGAACTCTTCTTCAAAAGACAGTGGAAATGAAGTCTTTGAATATTTTTAAGATAGAGCTAGATATATTCTTGATTAACAAAGAGGGTGACAGGTTATCCGGGATAGGTAGAAATGTGGGTTTGAGGTTACAATCAGATCAGCCATGATCTTATTGAATGGCGGACCAGGCTGGAGGAGCAGATTGGCCTACTCCTGTTCCTAATTCATATGTTCGTATGTAGTCACTGTTATGGTGAAGGTGTTCAAATCAATCATTAAGAAGTATATAGCAGGGCACTTAGAGAAACTCAAGGTAATCGGGAAGAGACAACATGGTTTTGTGAAAGGGAAATTGTTCTTAACCAATTCATTGGAGTTCTTTTAAGGAGTAGCATGTACTGTGGATAAAGGGGAGTCTGGAGATGTACTGTACTTGGATTTCCAGGCGGCATTTGCTAAGGTGCCACATCAAAGGTTATTGCTGAAGATAAAAGCTCATGGTAGGGGGTAATGTATTAGCATGGATAGAAGATTGGCTGGCAGGCAGAAAATGGAATATGCACAAATGGATCTTTTTCTCATTGGCATGATATGACTAGTGGAATAGCGCAGGTGTCTGTGCTGGGGCCTCAACTTTTACAATTTATATCAATGACTTAGATGAGGGGAGTGAAGGCATGATAGGTAAATTTGCAGATGACACAAAAGATAATAAAGAAGGCTAATGGAATGCTATCCTTTATTTTGAGAGGAATTGAACATAAAAGTAAGGATGTTATGCTTCAGTTATACAGGGCATTGGTGAGACATCTCGAATATTGTGATAAAAGCAAAATACTGCAGATGCTGGAAAGCTGGGGAAAGTGCAGGAGTGGGCACGGGCAGGCCTCCAATCGGCCGCCATTTTATGTGGGCGGGCCAATATGTGCTCCCTGTGCAGGCAGGGGGGATTCTGTCGGCCGGGAATGCACTCTTCCGTGCATGCACGTGAAAGAGCGCACAGATCTCCCTGAAGCTAAGTGCTGCCTCAGGGAGATAGTCTTGGAATTAAAATTTGTAATAAAATGATAAAAAAATTCCCCTGCCATGACACTGTCACATGAGTTGGGACATGTCCATAACTTTTATTGAAACCTTTAATAAAAATTTAAATACCCTCATGAAACCTCATCCCGCCTGTGGATGCGGTTTCATGCTTTTTCCAAAGCCCGCCAGGGCTCCCGGCCTGCCCGCCAACTTTAATTACTTTCTAAATGGCTTCAATAGGCCGTTGACAGGTCAGCAGTCGCGTAGCTGACTCTGCTGCGCCCCCGCTGACCTGAAAATGGAAATGAAACTGGGTAACATCAGGAGTTCCACCTGGCATCATCCCTCATCATTTTATGAATCGGCAAGTGGGCCCCGCTCGCTGCCCGGAAGATCCTGCCCCTGAAATAAAAACAGAAAATGTTGGAAAAGCTGGAGAGGTATACGCATTTGAAATGTTAAATCTGTTTCTCTCTTCACAGACCTGCTAAGTTTTTCCAGCATTTTCTGTTTTTACTTGAATATCGTGTGCAGTTTTGTTTTCCTTATTTAAGGAAGGAAGTAGATGAGTTGGAGGGGGTTCAGAGGATGTTTAACAGATTGATACCTGGAATGAGTGGGTTGTCTTATGAGGAAAGGTTAGACAGACTGGGCTTGTTTCATTGGAGTTTAAAAGAATGAGGGGTGACTTGATTGAAGTATATAAGATCCTGAACAATATTGACAAGATGGACGTAGAAAGGATTTTTCTTTTTGTGGGTGAGTTCAGGACTAAGGGGCACTGTTTTAAAATTAAGGTTACCCTTTTAGGACAGAGATGAGGAGAATTTTTTTCTCTCAGAGGTTTGTGCGACTTTGGAATTCTCTGCCTCAGAAGGTGATGGAGGCGGAGTCATTGAATACTTTTAAGGCAGAGGTAGATAGATTCTTGTTAGGCAAGGGAATCAAAGGTTATTGGGGGTAGATGGGAATGTGGAATTCAGAACACAAACAGATCGGCCATCATCTTATGGAATGGCTCAAGAGGTCGAATGACTGAGTCCTGCTCCTATTTTGTACATTCGTATGTTCATTGGGAATACAGGGTTGCAACAATCCACATTGGCTGGCATGAGCGAAAACGACACCTAGGTTATCAGATGCTGCACTGGAGGTCTTAGTTGAAGAGGTGGGATGGAGGAGAGATGTCCTGAACCCTTAGCGGGGGTGTGTGGAGGCCTTCCAATCACATGATCAGAAGGCAGTAACAAGGGACAGCAGAGGAGGTCAATCTCAGGAGCATAACTCCAACAAAATGGATGCAGTGCAGGATCAAGTTTAATGATCTCACACGAGTGCTGAAGGCCTATGAATGCATCTTCAAATGCCATTTTCTGTCAACTGCATGACTAGCCTCAGTCACCGTTCAATGCACCACAGCCCCAACACTCAACTCTGTCAGTCAGGGTTCATACCTAACATTCATATGCTTCAACCAATTGCCACACACACAGTGCTGTTGCAAAACTCACAACTACATTTAACTGCTTACACCTAATTCCAGCTATCAACTAGGACAGCCATAACACCCATATCAGCCATATCACCCATGGCACTTGCTGGCATACTTCCCTCTCTGCTACAACAGAAGAAGGTGAACAACCAGAAGCAACAGAAATTAACCCGGGGGGAAGAGTTATATCATATATTCCAGCTCCCATTGCTGACCATTATGGAAGAGGCCATTTCTGAAGTTGTGGCCACTAGTGGGTTAAAGCTATTGAAGATGAGGGTATCCATATACCTAAGCCACCTTCTCTCTTCCCAATTCTCTCTCATCTTGCAATATCTTCCAACTAAGAAGCAGCAGATAGTATAAGCAAGCAATTCTAACTTTCTCCTCTACCCTCACCATAACCTAACCCTAGTCTCTTTTTCATTGCAGATAATCAAAAACTGAATCCTAACCAGGCAATCGTGGAAGAACCAGAAGAGAATGAAGATGAAGGAACACCATCACTTAAATTCATAGTCCCAACCATAATTCAGCTCCTGAGACAGCCCATGATTGACAGGATGGGATAAAGGTGGGATCTGCATGTGGTGACACACTGGGCACATGTGCTGCAGCTAAGGTAGAAGACAAGAATAGCACAGATCCAAGCTCACTGGAGGGCAAGGTTGCACACTAATTCTGCTGCAGAGGAGTTTGATGGCGATTTTGATCCAGGCTACAGACAGGGCTGATGGGTGTGCATACGCAAATGTATTGTGCATTGGGAAGTCTGCCATAAAGCCTGTATTTAATATCAAGGAGCATGGAGGAGTCCAACATCAACTTGGCACAAAGCTTGGAGCCCCTCTCTTCTAAAATGGAACAGGTTGCCACATCCATCAGCACACCTGTGGAGCGAACCATGATGCAATGCTTGATGGCTATGTCTTAGCTTATATTGCAGCATGAGCAGCACCCACCCAATGTTTAGGTGCTGCAGTGAAAGCTTGGATGACTGTCATGCAATCTCACTTTGTAATCATGGAAGCTCAAACTGCTGCAATCACAGTTTTGGATACCAGTGTGTAAAGCAGCTTCCAGGGTATCACAACGCTTCAGCACTCTGTCCTCAAATGGATTTGCTCCCTAAAGACCCCATGTGCCAATAACTCCTGCTGAGACCCCTTCCCCACTCCTTCTCCTCCCTCTTCTAGTAGCTTGTCCTGCTCTGTGTTATATGTACTCCTTCGCCCAAACATGCTCAATGCCCACTAGGCCAAAACGCACACTTATGTATATTGAAATGCATTTACCTTTTCCACTTTTGTTTGACTTGTTAACATCTTCTTGTGTTTTGTTGAAGTCACCCTCAGTATTAATTACATTCCGCAATTTGGTGTTGGCTGCAAATTTTGCTTTTGTATTTTCAATTTTCAAATTCAAATCATTTATGTAAATAATTAACAACAGTGGTTCCAGCACTGATCCCTGTTGAATATCACTTCCCAATTTCCGCTACTCTGAATAAATACCCTTAAACACCTACTCTGATTTTTTTTTTTGTAGCCAGCTTGCTATCCATTCTACTACTTGTCCAAGTACACAAACACAAATAATGTATATTTTTTTAACAGAGTTATTGATATAATTAAGGACAGCTGTAGTTGTATGTTATCCCAGATTGCTGCCAGGACTGAATCCTGCTTCCACTTCTAACTTTAATTTTTTTTATTAAGAAACCTGATTTTAATTTTAGTGAGCATCTATTAACACGAAGATTAGAAGTAAATTTATGTTTTATTTTAAAGGGGAAATAGAGTTTATAATTTTTAATATGATGTGGGCATGTTCCTGGAAAGAAGCAATTGCCTGCTGCATCAAACATACTGAAGTTAAGTCCTAAACCAAGACCAGAACAGAACAATTATTCTGCCTGCTTCAACAAACATGAAATCAAATCAGTTTATTCACATTTCCAGTAAGTGAATTGCTCCCATAGAAGTGTTTTTGGAGATTTGACAATGAGCTTTAAAACTACAGATGTAAATGCACAATCTGATACTCCCAGCAGATGTAAAGTCGTTGCCTGTGAGTCTGCAATTTCCTGAGCTGTGTTTGCTGTGAGGGCCACTCCCCACTGCGAGCATCAGGTTGTGGAATTGTCTCTTATAATCAAAAGCTGCAATTAAATTGATTTTCAAGATCCAGCTCCTGTGCCTGGTTCTTTTGAAGCCAAAAGCCAGATGAAGGGAAAACGGCTCTATTTTACAAGTTCAGCAGCCAAAATGAGAATTTTTTTTCTTGTTTTCTTGCCACTGATCTGACCATCTAGCGTCCATAGCACAGTGATCTTGGCAAATTTGACATATACGCTGTGGTGACAATCTATTGGGCTGATGTCATGACACGATTATGACATGCATGTACAGTGTGACCAGTTGGTTGCCTTGTGTGTACATCCTTCAACATATATTGTACCAGCAGTGCAAATTTGCAGTATTTGAGCTTATCTGAAAATAAATAAATGAAGAATTAAACTGCAGCAAGTATCTGCAATCGGAGGGATAGAGCACAATCCAAAGAGATAATAATGCCTGATCAAGGCATCACTGTGGCCACACTTAAGCATCTTGTCTGCATTCTGGTTGCTTACTATATACCACATGAGGAGATGTTGGAGTGCTTGTGATTGTTTACTCTGGATTTAAAAAGGTTCAGGGGAAGATATGTCAAAAATTTGATTATTAGGGAACAGAGTAATTGAAGCACAATAATATGTTTGAGATTTCTACAAGTTCTAGAATCAGGAAATATGGGTGAAACTTAGAACAAGGAAGGGGCACAGGCAGTTGCAATTTAATTATTTAACATAAGTGGTATACAGGTTTGAAAGACTTCGCAGATATTTTGAAAGTGCTTGATTGATGATTTTTAATTCCTAGGATCATTCAAATGAACTGCATTAACTTTTCCAGCCCTGTATATTCTTATGTACCTAGTTAAAAAAAATGTCAGGCAATGGTATCAAGGGTTAGGGAAACAAACAGGTAAGTGGAGTAAAATTGCAGATTAACCATGATCAAATTCCAATGCAAATATGACCATTAACAATTATGAAAACTGTGGAAGCACGGGCCAATTTTTTTATGCCCCGCTGAACACTTGTTTTTCCAGAGAGTCATACAGATTAGGTTTGATCCCTATCTGTTCTGAATTAGCTGACCTCCGCTAACAACACAAAGCGACTTGACCATTATTGCCCAAATTAGGGATTAGAAATTAAACTAGAATTGGCAATCTTGATCATTAACTAGGAAAACTGTGTGGACCCCAAGTAGGAACAGGAAAGGAGTGTCCTTTGGTCTGTCCGCAAGCATGACCCAGACCTCCCTGTCACTTGCCATTTCAACACTCCACCCTGCTCTCATGCCCACATGTCCATCCTTGACCTGCTGCATTGTTCCAGTGAAGCTCAACGCAAACTGGAGGAACAGCACCTCATCTTCCGACTAGGCACTTTACAGCCTTCCAGACTGAACATTGAGTTCAACAATTTTAGATCATGAACTCTCTCCTCCATCCCCAACCCCTTTCTATTTCTTCCTCCTCCTTTTTGTTTTTTCCAAAAATTTATATAGATTTTTCTTTTCCCACCTATTTCCATTATTTTTAAATGTATTTCCATCCATTGTTTTATCTCTACCTTTTAGCCTATTTTGATCCCATCCCACCACCCCCCCCCCCACTAGGGCTATCTGTACTTTGCTCGTCCTGCTTTCTACCCTTAATGTCACCTATTAGCATATTCCTTAGATGATATCACCACCTTCAACACCTCTTTGTCCTTTTGTCTATGACATCTTTTGGTTATCTCCACCTAGCACTGGCCTTCTATCCAGCTCTACTTGTCCAACACCACCCCCACCACCACTCCCCTTAAACCAGCTTATATTTCACTCCTCTTCTATTCTTCCTTATTTCTGTTGAAGAGTCATACGGACTCGAAACGTTAACGATGTTCCTCTCCGCAGATGCTGTCAGACCTGCTGAGTTTTTCCATGTATTTTTATTTTTGTTTTTGTGTTGAGAACAGCAAATGACTTGTCTGTGGAGTCTCCTGCTGCTAAATAGCCCCCAGCACCTGTTCAATTGGCTCACACATGAACTATGATCACTTAGATGAATTAGTAAGGGCTGACTGACGCCCACAGAACTATATGCTAGCCAGGATCCTAACCCTTCAAGAAAAGAGGATGAAGGAAAATTAGACAGTGAAAAGAAAAAAAAAAACTTAAGTTTACACTAGTCCTTGTCAATAATTAAAATTGTGACAAGGAATGTTGCTTCATTTCAAACAACCAATGCCTGTGTGTGATGATTTAATTACAGTGTATGCCCAATTTCTTTGGTGATCCTGCATTTAAGGCCAATCACATTTAGTTTGTTGCCCCGTTTTCTTTGCAATGACATTATCTTGCTCTTATTGTGATAAATAAGCAGTAATACCCTAGAGTGATCATATCAAATTCAGTGTGAAAGTTCATGTGGATCATTCAATGAGAGCACAGATGAACTATTGCATTTTCAATTTCAGTATGTTGTTTCAATTTCAGGAAAGTAAAACTTTGAGATGTTTGTATTAGAATTATACTTTGGATAAAAAGAGATTAGCTACTCTCGTGTAGAATAATTATCACTTGAAAAATATTTGCCTCGTCCTTTAAATGAAAAACTTTTTAATAATGTTAATCAACATGTTGCAAGGATGATTAGCTTTTCTTACACTTAATAGTGGTTAGGTTCTAACTCATTAATATTGCACTCTTTGGACTCTCTGGTGGTTTACTATGGTAAATTTTAAAGGTCTTGTGAATGTTTATGAACTTTAAAGTCCATTTGGCACCAAGCCAAGCTGATCAAGTAGTATTTTGGAAAACCTGTAGATAATACTAATAGAGATGATTAAACAATTACTCTTTATTCTAAGCTCATCTCTTTGAAACAGCATAGGTTATAGGTCAGGATTGTAATCACTCCCTTGCAATGTAAATGGATCCAAAGCCTTTTTATTGTCATTAAATTGCTTTCAAGTTTGACCAGGATGTCTCCAGGACTCCAACGATGTTTGGTCTGTTGACCTCACAATCTTGTGTATGAGATCAGTATATGAGTTTTCTGCATGCAATATTGGACAAATGAAGTGCGATAAAAAAATTAAAATTAATTTAGAAATTATGGCGTTGAAGCTAAAAAAACTTGATGGAAATTTGAACCTCTATGGTATAATGTCCTGGAAACAGAAATCCAGTAAGTTGAAAAGGCAGCAAAGGAACACTAAGTTTTCTGTTCTGGAAATATTTTTAGCACAAAGTTGCCATGTTGCATGCATTAAGAATTTCAAACTGTGGCAGACAACAGCATAAAATAGCAATTGTTGTCCTTTTTTCTATTTTCTTGTTTCATTGATTTTCTAAAATATTGTGATAAGCAAGATCACTTCCCTATTGATGTTATCACCTCACTCTATTTAGAACCCAATAAAAATGTCACTTTACCAGGCAATAATATCTTTGAACCCGATAGAGTTTCAATTTTCTTCTGCTTGTATTGGTGCTGGAGGCACCAACAAGTACTTGTCAATTACTTAGAAAACTTTTAACCTTTCAATAAGTGGCAAGTTAATATTTTATTTAATGCAATTTTGAGCCATGCAGTGGCCACAGGGTAAAGTATCTGTATCTGAATTGATAGGCCTGAGGTGCAACCGACATCCAACCTCACTATCACAGGCCAGCAAGGTGAGAATACTTAATACGCAGCCCCAAGAAGCTTGCTGGCAAAGATAAATTGAAGATAAGCCCACTGTGAGGGCAGCAGAGGGCCTCAGGTAAATAGTTAAGACTGGGTCGGGCAGGGCAATTAGGAGGGGAAGACATTGAGTCAGGATGGAGGAATGGCTGAGTTGGGAGGGCAGTGAAGGCTGGGAGATGAATAGTAGCAGTGTTCAGGAGGGTGGGTGGTGGCAGAAGTCTGGATCAGGCAGGGAGGTTTTCTAGTTTTGTTTGCATTTAGCATTTAACTAAAAATTACTATTTAAATTTAAATTTCTAAATCCAGCTTTAAGCAGGGATAAACAGGTTCTCTACTACTGTTGTATTTTGTTAATTAGGTAACTAACTTAATCTGGTTTCTAGCAAAGCTGACTCACCTAAGTCTTGGATAGTACAAATATAGGGCTTTCAGTGCAACTTTACTGAGTGAGCAGCTGGGAATTTGGTGAGGGAGGGAATTCAGTGAAGTGGGGAAAGAGGCGCTCTTTTCTTTTTCTATCTTTTTCAGCCTCCAATATTTGGTTCTTACTTCGGTACAGAGGAAGAAGCCGAAGTAACTAGTAAGTTATTATACTTATAATAAACAGTTTTCAAAAGTTAAGGTATGGCGGTGCAGCTTGGCCTAGTGAAATGTGCATCCTGTGGAATGTGGGAAGTCAAGAATGCACCATGTGTCCTAGATAAACATCTGCAGGAAGTGTCACCAACTACAGAAGTTATGCTCTGTGTTTCAAAGCTTGAGCGGCAGCTGGAGTTACTGTGGTGCATCCGTGATGCAGAGAACTACATGGATAGCATGTTAAGTGAGGTGGGCACACCACAGGAGCATGCAGGCAGAGAGGGAATGGGTGACTGCCAGGCAGTCTAAGAGAACCAGGCAGGTAGTGCACAAGTCCCCTCAATAAATCTCGCTAACTAACTTTTTTAGTTTATTTTGGATACTGGTGAGAATGCTGGTTCCTCAGAGGAGTGCAGCAAGAGCCAGGTCTTAGCCACCATGGGTGGCTAAGCTACACAGGAGGGGCTGAAACAAGAGTAGAAGAACCATAGTGAAAGGGGATTCTATAGTTAGGGGAGCAGACAGGCGTTTCTGAGGCCATATGCGTGACTCCAGGATGGTATGTTGTCTTCCTGCTGCCAGGGTCAAGGATGTCACAGAGCAGCTGCAAGACATTCTTCTCGGGGAGAGTGAACAGCCAGAGGCCATGGTCCACATTGGTACCAATGACACAGGTATGAAGAGGGATAAGGTTCTGAAAGCAGATTTTAGGAAAAAAAATTAAAAGGCAGGACTTCAAAAGCAGTAATCTCAGTGCAACTCCCAGTACCACATGCTAGTGAGCATAGGGATAGGAGGATTAGGTGATTGAACACATGGTTGGACAACTGGTGTAGAAGGAAGGGCATCAGATTTCTGAGGCATTAGGACTGGTCCTGGGGCAGGTAGGGCCTGTACAAATTGGATGGGTTGCACCTTAGCAGGACTAGGACTAACATCCTTGCAGGGAAATCTTCCGACTAGGCACTTTACAGCCTTCGGGACTGAATAATGAATTCAACAACTTTAGATCTTGAACTCTCTCCTCCATCCCCACCCCCTTTCCGTTTCTTCCCCCTTTTGTTTTTTCCAATAATATATATAGATTTTTCTTTTCCCACCTATTTCCATTATTTTTAAATCTATACCTCTTATGCCCTGTTAGTCTTTCCACCCCACCCCCACTAGAGCTGTACCTTGTGTGTCCTGCCATCCATTCTTAATTAGCACATTCATTTAGATAATATCACCACCTTCAACACCTCTTTGTTCTTTTGTCTGTGACATCTTTTGATTATCTGCTCCTATCACTGCTTGTTTGTCACTACAACCACACCAGCCCCCCCCACTTCTCTCCAACCACCACCGCACCCCCCCCCAACCCCCACCCCGACCCCACCACTTTAAACCAGCTTCTATTTCACCCCTCTCCTAATATTACTCAGTTCTGTTGAAGGGTCATGAGGACTCGGAACATCAACTCTTTTCTTCTCCGCCGATGCTGCCAGACCTGCTGAGTTTTTCCAGGTAATTCTGTTTTTGTTTTGGATTTCCAGCATCCGCATTTTTTTGTTTTTATCCTTGCAGGGAAACTTGCTAGTGCTGTTGGTTTAAACTAATCTGGCAGGGGGATGGGAGCCTGAGAGGGAGCTCAGATTGGAAGGAAGCAAAACTAGTAACAGGAAGTAGAAAAGTAGTAAGTGAAATTAGAAGGCAGATGAAAAGAAGGCAAGCACTAAATTGGATCAGAATGAAAAATAATGTTAAAAAGGCAACATTAAGCATACTCTGAATGCACGCAGCATTCACACTAAAGTAGGTGATTTGAAGGCACAAATAGGAGGTAAATGGGTATGATTTAATTGCCATTACAGAGACATGGTTACAGGGTGACCAAGACTGGGACCTGAATATTCATCATTTAGGAAGGATAGGCATAAAGGAAAAGAAGGTGAGGTAGCACTGTTAATAAGGGGCGAGATTAGCACATTAGTGAGTGTGGATCTTAGATCGAAGGATCAAGATGTATGGCTGCATCTTCCAGTCGGCGAGTGGGGGGCAGGCCCCGCTCACCGACACGTAAAATGATGCGGGGTGACATCGGGCAGTTGTCCCGACACCACCCCACATCATTTACATTTTCAGGTCAGCGGGCACGCAGCTGACTTGGCTGCACACCTATTGATCTGTCAATGGCCTATTAAGGCCATTAAAAAAGTTATTGAAGTCATTAATGGACTTGCCCATCCGACCTTAAGGTTGGACGGGCAGGCCGGGACTCCTGCCGGACATCTGAAAAAACATGAAACCTCACCCACGGGCAGGATGAGGTTTCATGAGGGGTTTAAAAAATATTTCAGAATATTTTAAAATAAAAGTTATGGACATGTCCCGACTCATGTGACAGTGTTGGAACATGGCAGCTAAACTTTTTTCTCATCTTTATTTAATGGTTCAAACCTGAGCCGATCACCCTGAGGCAGCACTTAGGCTCAGGGAGATGAATGTGCTCTTTCGCACACTCCCAGCTCAGGAGATTCCCCCTGCCCTACCACACAAGGAATGCATAGTGCTTCTTGGCAGACGTCACGCTGGGCAGGCCTTAACTGCCCCGCCCACGTAAAATAGTGCTGCACCCCTGACCTGGAGTGCCGATCGGGAACCCACCCGCCCGTGCCAGCTCCTGCACATCCCCCCCACAATGGGGGGTGGGGTGGTGAGGGGAAATGTTGCCCATAGAATCATTTTGGGTGGAGCTAAGAAACAGATGTGGGGCAGCAAACATTAGTGTGGAGTTGTTTATAGGCCAAACTGTAGTGGTAAAGTTGGCACAGGAAAATCAGGAAATTAGAGCTGCATGCAACATAGGAAATACAGTAATAAATGGGTGACTTCAGTTTACATATGGACTGGCTAAGCTTAATTTGCACTAATTCTGTGGAGGGTGATTTTGTGGAGTGTGTGTAAGATGGGTTTCTAGAGCAGTATGTTGAAGAACCAACGCGAGATTCGGATATTTTAGATTTAGTGTTACGTAATGAGAAAAGGCTAATTAATAACCTTGATGTAAAAGAGCATTTAGGAAATAGTGACCATAATATGAGGGAATTATACGTTAAGTTTGAAAGTAATATAGTTCATTCTGAAACTAAAGTCTTAAGCCTGAATTAAGGAAATTATGAAGGAATGATGGCAAGTTGGCTATCTTGTATTGGGAAAATACAGTAAAAGATTTGATGGTAGACAGCCAATGTCTAGTATTTAAAGAAGTTTTACATGGGGGAGAATTTTCCACCCGTCAGTGGGGTTTTGCGGAGTTGGGTACATGAACCTGATCGGTGCCCCCGATCAGATCTGACCTGCCATTTTATGGTTAGGCCAATTACGGCTCATCTAGTGTGACATGTGCCAGAAGCACTGAGCACTCCCTGTGCGGGTGGTGGGGGTGGTGGGGGACAGTGAGGGGAGGGAGTGGTTCCCCAAGTCAGGGCACACATGCGCGCAAAAGAGTGCAGAAATCTCTGAGGCACAAAGGTGCCTCAGGGAGATTAGGTTAAGTTTTAAAAAGCTAAATAAAGAAAAGAAAAAATTTTAAGACATGTCCCTTCATGTGACAGTTGATGAATTTTTATAAAATTTTTCATTCAATTTATAAACAACTAATGAAACCTCATCCTGCCCATAGATGATGTTCCATGAAAAATGTGAAGACTGCCTGGCTCTTCACCTGCCCGCAACCTTAAGGCTGGATGGGCAGCTCAGTTTATTGGTTTAATTAGTTTTTAAATGGCCTTAATAGGCCTTTGACTGTTCGGCAGGCGCACAACCGACTTGGCTGCATGCCTGCTGAACTGAAAATCTAAACGATGCGCGGTGAGTCAGGAAGTATGCCCGACGTCACCCTTCTTCATCTGATGCCTCGGTGAGCGGGCCCTGCCCCCACTCAGCGAGCCGCAAATTCTGGTCTACAACAAATATACATTCCTCTCAGACTAAAACCTAACAGGAAAGGTGAATCAACCATGGCTAACAAAAGAAGTTAGATTGCACTGGATAAGAGAAAGTGGCTGAAAAGGTTGACAGAAAAAAAGTGTTAAAAATTGGGAGCAATTTAGAATCCAGCATAAGAGGACCAAGAAACTTCTTTTAAAAAAGGGAAATGAAAATGTGAATGCAAGTTAGCGAGAAACTTAAAGATGTACTGTAAAAGCTTCTTTAGCTTGTGATGGAACTCAAATATTTGGCAGGAACTGCAGTTGCCGAACTCCAAAGACGAGTCTCAGGCTATTATACATGCACCAGCCATGAAATGGCTGCACACGTGCAGTTCATGGCTTTCACATCTTCAGGCTGGGAACTGGCCCTGCACACAAGTGCAGAAGCAAGGAAGAACCAATTGCATGAAAAGCAGGCCAGGTGATCTGAACTAAAGCACCATTACCGAGGAAGGTGTCCCAGGGAACAGGACATGAGGAGGGGGATAGGGCAAGGCTCCAGAATAAATTCCCAGGCATGGACAAAGACAGGGATCAGAAATAGGTCCCAGAAGTCAAGTTGAAAGGAGCAGAGCACCAGGCTCTTGAGTTAAAAAGAGAGCTGCAAGGAGCAGACTTGAAGCAAAGCGGGCTTGAGAGTAGTCCTGAAAATCCAAGGAGGCAGCCAAAAGATGTTGACTCCTTACTGCAGTCATTTTGGAGCAGTGCAGTTCTGCTTGGCATGACTGAAGATCTGAAAATTATGCTTGGAAGGTGAAGCTTGAGTGTACTCAGAAATCCAGGGGAAAGGAATCTCAGAAGATGAGATTGAAGCCACGGAGATGGATCCTTGTCAAAGCTGTCCAAGTGGGAATGACATTTGAAGAGAATGCAAAAGCAAGGGGTGGAATTTTCCCAGAATTTCACTAAGTGTGGTAGCGGGCAGGTAAAATGGAGTCGTACCCACCGATGAAAATGACAGGTTTTCATGCCGTATCTTCCTGTGGCTGCCTCATTATTTATGCACTCATGCGAAACACGCCATTTCAATAGTGGGTGGGATCTCATTCACCTGCTACCATCACCCGCTGTTGCATCATGCCGGCTGTCATCTTTAAAAGGCAGCTGCCAGCAAAGCGCTCATTGCCACCAGCTCACCACAGCTGCATGGGAGACATGGCCAGCAAAGGCAAAAAGACTGCAGCCCCCCGCTTCAACGGCGGGTCACTCGAGCAACTGCTGGATGCCAGGGAGGCCTGTCAGGATGTGCTCTACCCCCACTCTGGCTGCAGGATGGGCAGCAATGTGACAAATCCAGCTTGGGAGGCGGTGGTCAGTGCCAAGGCCCTGCAGAGGATGACAGCCACCCAGTGCTGTAAAAATATGAATGATCCCCTCCATTCTACCTTGGTAAATTACTCTCTTCATCACTCCTAACTTGCACACTCAAAAAACCCATCACACATCCACAGAATGTCACTATTCGCTCTTACATGCCATCATTGTCCTCATCCCATCCATGAGACCCACTCAGGCCAGGCATGCTTATCATCTGGCCCAGCAGGATTCCTGGTAAGAGTCCTGGTACACTCTCCCCATCTCTATCCATGCAGGACAAACTGGTTCACAACAGGAGGGAAAGCTTGCAGGTAGGTGGAGGAATGCCAGAAATCAAAGTTATGACAGAATTCGAAAACAGCCATCCAGCTGGCCAGCGATGGCTGGGACAGATCCTGACGGTGAGGTCAGTGCTGCTCTACCAAATAAGGATCCAGCAGTGCAACATCCATCAGATAAACATGCTGTAAGTGATGTGTTCTCTTTCACAGGCCACTGCCATCCACTAATTATCTCCCCTTGCTTTCACAGGCACATCTGCCAAACAGCCAACAGAGTCCATAACCCAGGGCCTCCAATCAAGATACAAATAAATCTCTGGGGAGGAATCTGAAGGCACCCTCCCTGAAGTCCCGTCACAGCGCTCACCCACACCCTCCACCAGCACAGAGACCCACACCTCGGTGGGACCTAGTTTTAGGAGTAGCCTCAGGCTCACAATCTGGTGAGCACATTGCAATTTCTGATCCACAGCAGGTGGAGTCAGGGACTTCCCAGGTCCCCAGCACTTGGAGGATTGCTGGAGGCCAGAACGTTGCTGAGTCCAAGTCAGATGACGAGCCTCTGGATTCAGTCATGTCACAGTTGCTGGAGCTGCAAAGGCAAGCTCAGGAACATCAGGAAGGGATGTCTGCTGCACTCCTCAGATTGCAAGGCACGATGGAGGATTCTGTCTGTCTTCAGGCTGAGGTGATAGCGTTGGCATTGCAACACATCTAGGTCAACACTGGCAGGATGGCAGCTGACATGGAGACTTTGGCCCAGGACTTATCTCCTGTACTGCTGCGCGGGCTTAACTCCATCGCTAATGCCATAGTTGGCCTCCAACAGTGTGTAAGCGAGTGGGGTGCTGGGCAGCTCAATCTCACTCCAGCTATTCCTACCACTCACAGAGTCAGCCAGGGTCCTCAGGCACCCATAGGGAGGAGGATCAGCAGGTGCACACCCCGGGGCCATCCACCCAGGTGACTCTGGGAGTGACCGGCCCATCTGACTCCCCTCTTCTTGTGACTTCCGAAGGTTCAGCTTCACAGACTGGGGAGGGTGCCACTGCCACGCAACAGGATCCCAAAGACAGGCCAGGGCCCTCCAAGTCTTGGCCCACCAGAGGACACCCGTCAAAGTCACCACAGACAGTGTGTCATAGTTAGCAGCCTGCCTCTACCTCTGCTGTGGATGTCCTGGGAGCACCAAGACATAGCGGTAGAGTTAGGAAAGTTAAGAAGAAGTCGTTGTACAGTCTGGGCACAAGTGTTGGTCACTTGTACATACTATTCACTGTTGTCAATAAACTCCTAAGAATGTCTCCCTGCCTGTGGCTCCTTGTTCTGATGAGCAATGTTTGTGTCATTCAGATGTGAAACCTGTCTGCACAAGATAAAAGGCAGGTGTCTCAGTCCAGGGCCTCTTCCCTGGGCTCTGTGCAGCCTTCAGATGGTCTAGCTTCCCTGGAAACATTACTGTACCTCAGCAGTGCTGGTCATTGCTGCCAGAATGTAGTGGGCAAGTGCCACAGAGTTCTCTCATTCTCTCTGTGTGCTCTCAGCACCTTTTAAGGTGAGGCTGGTCCCCATCACACCAGCATCTATGACCAGTGATGCTGTGCACTAGCTCCTGAAGGGCTGAGGTGCTGAAAGCGGTAGGGAGGCGGTGCATAGTGGTATTGCCATTGGATTGGTAATCCAGAGACCCAGGCTAATTTGAATTCAATAAAAAAAATCTGGAATTAAAATTCTAATGGTGACCATGAAACCATTGTCAATTGTTGTAAAAACCTGCCTGGTTCGCTGATGCCCTTTAGGGAAGGTTATCTGCTGTTCTTACCTGGTCTGGTCTGACCTTGCCTACATATGAACCCAGACCCACAGCAATATGGTTGACTCTTAAATGACCTCTAAACAAGGGTAATTAGGGATGGGCAATAAATGCTGGCCTAGCCAGCAACACCCACATCCCAAAGACGAATTATAAAAAACAGCATCAGATGCGTCCATAGCTTCATGGCTGTACCTCTGAGATGGCCCTGATCATGGAGGACAAATGAGCTGCCCTCGGCCTGACATTCTCAGAGGCTGTGTGAAGATCTATGGAGTGTCCTCACTGCATGTCGTCGTCATCATCCTCCTGCAATTGAGTGACTATTAGGGCCTCCACTGCATCTCCATGATGGGTACATTCTTACGGTCAAATATTTATGGCTGTGATGTGAGGAATAACAGTGACACCTCACTGCATGTCTTCTTCATCTTCCACAAACCTGGCAGCTATGAGGAGCTCCAGAGACTGCATGTCTCTTCTAGCCAGTGCGAGTGCCTCATCCACATTGTCGTCACAACCAAGGACCCCCTCACCCTCATCCCCGTCGGTGTCCTCCTCATCCGAGGAGACGTGCAGCTCCTCCATCTCCTCCTCAGCCAGCACGTCTCCCTGTTGCAGCGCCAGGTTGCAAAGAGCGCAGCAGACGATGACGATGCGTGACACCCTCTGCAGCGCTCCACCAGACTAGTCCAGGCACCAGAACCGCATCTTCAGCACCCTTCTGGTCTGCTCCACCAAGTTGCAAACTGCTGCATGTGTCTCATTGTAGCATCGCTCTGCTGCAGTCTGAGGCCACCGCACGGGTGTCATCAACCACGGCCTCTGCAGGTAGCCCTTGTCCCCGAGGAGCCATCCCTGTCACCTCTGTGGACCCTGGAAGACTGCAGGGATCTACATGCGACTCAGGATGTAGGCGTTGTGCACACTCCCTGGAAACCGTGTGCACGCCTGCAGAATGCGTTTCTGGCGGTCGCATACCAGCTGTACATTCAGTGAGTGGAAGCCCTTGCGGTTGATGAAGTCCACTGAGTGTAGCGATGGAGACCTGAGCACCAAATGAGTGCAGTCAATCATAACCTTCACCTGTGGGAATCCCGAGATCAGGGCAAATCCAATGGCCCTTGCATCCTGGCTGTCCCAGCCCCAGGCAAAATGCACCAAGTTGTGTGCCATGGAGAAGATGGCATCCGTGACCTCAAGGATGCATTTGTGGGTGGCGGATTGTGAAATCCCACAGAGGTCACCTGTGGAGCCCTGAAAGGAGCCACTGGCATAGAAATTGAGCACCACAGTCAATTTCACAGCCACTGGCAGTGGATGTACTCCATGTCCCATAGGTGACAAGTCCTACAGTAAGTGTCAGATGTGAGCCACCAGGTCCCTAGACATGCACATTTGTTGGCGACACTGGTCCTCAGTCATCTGCAGGAATGGCAGGTGCCAACTATAGACCCTAGGCGTCGCTAGCTGCCGACCAGCCACAGCTCACTGTGACTCCTGGGCAGCATGTGTGGGAGCTCCTGCTGCCCCTTCTTCATGAGGTTGCTGCTCCTGCCTTTGCGCAACCTGGTGCCACAGTCGCTCTCTCCTCCATCTTCTACGGTCTCTGTAGGCCATCAGGCATACAGTTGGGTCACCAGGATCCATGATCCTGACGTGGTCCTCCTTCAGCATGAAAGAGAGAGAGACTTGGTTATCATGGGTGTACTTAGCACCTTTCCTGGCCCTGAGAGACCACCCCTTAATGCTGCCCGGAGAGTGCTTCAGTTGGCCAGAGATGAGTATACTGCATGGCTGCCCTGTCAACCTGTGACATGGGGACATTGGTCTAAACCAGGATGTTGAGATTGCAAGAGGCTGTGAGCACCTCCAGCAGTAACTGCTACATGGCCAGCATTGGTAAGGAGATTGTACAATGTGTGCAGTCCAACTGGCCATGGTCCAATAAAGTGGTGGCAGACTGGAAGCCTGTGCTAGGGTGGGTGGTTGGCAAGGTATGGAGCTCTTGGTAGCACTTTGGTGCCTTCACGATGCTTGCAAAGTCGAATAGGCTAGGAGGCGCACACCAATCATATCACTATGGCTGTGCCTGATCTGTCTTAGTTGCAGAGGCATGGTCACTTTATACTGGTGTCCCTAACCCGTGGCCACATCCTTCACTTCCCTTCCCCCCCACCTCGATTGCCTGTGCACGGGATGCAGCGTCAGGGCAGCACTTGACTACACCCCCTCCCTCCACCCCCCTCAGCAGTTGCCTCCAAGGCCAGGCATCAGTCCCCCGGTCCCTCCCCGGCACCCGAGGTCTGTAAACAAAGGGCGAGCTGTGGAGAACGCTGCTGCTCACTTACCTCAATTCCCCCAAAGTGAAGGCCGCCAAGTGCACATGGCCAAGTGCTGCCATGAGACATGTCGGTGTGCATTCCTGCCGACGAAAATGGATGACACGATGGGGTCCCAAGGGCCTGGCAGGGTGTCCTTTTAATTATATGCTGACATATTACAATTAGCTCTCCATCATCCAATGGTGGGAAACGCCGCCATCGGCAGGCTGAACGGAAGATCGTGACCTGCCTTCACGCAATCTGAAGTGGGTTCCTCCGCATATTCCTTGCATGCCACCTATCAAACCCACCACCAGTGGGCTTGGAA
This sequence comes from Carcharodon carcharias, assembly GCF_017639515.1. Taxonomy (NCBI): domain Eukaryota; kingdom Metazoa; phylum Chordata; class Chondrichthyes; order Lamniformes; family Lamnidae; genus Carcharodon; species Carcharodon carcharias. The sequence continues at coordinate 143,087,342 of NC_054471.1, read as the reverse complement.
AATTCCACCCAAGTTCTTCAAATGTAGAGATTGGAATCCTTTGTGAGAAAGATACAGTTTCAGTGAGTCTGGTCAGCTCACAATATGATAAACATCTGGGTGAGTTATTGAGAAATCCATGGAATCTGCTTTGGCTGCATCTGTCATTAACTTTGGAGTGTGATGTGTCTGACCACCTCACATGCTAATTCTTGTGTACCTTGTACTCTAATATTCAGGGTAAGTTTAAGATAGATATTTTAATTTGTTTTATATTTCTGAATTTGTATGTGCCTGTAAAGATATTGCTGGTGTAAAAGGACTAGTACAAGTGAATCATTTTCTTGGTTATATTGAGCCTTTTCCAACCTTTTTGTCTGTATAATATAGTTCATTTTTCATGATAAATAAACATTTTATTCTTTGTGTTAAAAATTCATCAACAGACTCCTGTGAATTTGTTCAGTAACTTTCCTCCACAGTTTCTAAACAAGAAAGTTAGGATCCAGCAAGCCAGGTTTCACTCTAGGATCGTGTCCAGTATTAACATCAGCTGGGATCTTGATAAAGTATGTGAGAAGGAAAAGATTACCAAGGACAAATGTGGGTCCATCACAGGTGCAGACAGGAGAATTTATATAGAGAATAGGGAAATGGCAGAGAAACTAAACAATTACTTTGTCCCTGTCTTCACAGAAGACGATACAGAAAATCTCCCAGAAATACAAAGGAATCAAGGGGCTTGTGAAAATAAGGAACAGAAAGAAATTAGTATCAATAAAAAGGTAGTACTTGAAGAATTAATTGGATTTTAGGTTGTTAAATCCCCTGGACCAGATGAGCTACATCCCAGAATGTTGAATGAGATGACTATAAAGCTAACAGGTAAATTGGTGATTATCTTTCAAAATTCTATGGATTCTGGAAACGTTCCTGCAGTCTGGGAAAGTAGCAAATGTAAGCCAATTATTTCTTATATGTGAGCTGCTGAGAAATGTTCATGTCCAGAAGGACCTGGGTGCCATTGTTCATGAGTCACTAAAAGCTAGCAGGCAAGTGCAGCAAGCAATTAGAAAGGCAGATGGTATGTTGGCCTTCATAGCAAGGGGATTTGAGGACAGGAATAATGATGTCTTGCTGCAATCGTATAGACCCTTGGTGACACTGCACCTGGAGCATTTGGCCCTCTTATCTAAGGATGAATATATTTACCAAGGAGAGAGTGCAGTGGAGATTCACCACTCCAATCCCTGGGATGGCTGGGTCATTTTATGAGGAGAGATTAAGGAAACTGGGCCTGTATTCGCTAGAGGTTTAAAGAATGAAAAGTGATCTCATTGAAACATACAAACTTCTTACAGGGCATGACATGGTGAATATAGTAAGGATGTCTCCCCTCACTGGTGCGTCTGGAGCCAGAGGACACAGTCTCAGAATAAGAAACAGGCCAATTAAGACTGAGATAAGGAGGGATTTCTTCAATCACAGGGTGGTGAATCTTTGGAATTCTCTACTCCAGAGGGCTGTGGAAACTCAGTGATTGAGCATGTCCAAGACAGAAATTGATAGATTTCTGGATATTAATGACATCAAGGGTTAGCACAGGAAAGTGGCATTAAGGTAAATGATCGTTCATGATCTAACTGAATGGCATGCAGGGTTGGTGGGAGGAATCAAAGTCACCATTTTGGGATCAGTGCCCAGTAGCAGTAGGGGTGGGGGCAGTGCTAATAGTCCTCCTGGCTCAATATTCAGGTTAGTATGTTTTAAAAACTTACTTTGTTGATTGTCGTCTGTAATGGTGCCTTTAAGGACCACCTATTAAGTTGCGGTGTAACAAAAACAAAAATACCTGGAAAAACCCAGCAGGTCCGACAGCATCTGCGGAGAGGAACACAGCCAATGCCTCGAGTTGGAATGATTTCCCATCAGGTTGCGTGTAAATCTAGCTTTCCTGAATGCGGACAGCACAGCCTGATATTATTTGAATATGTGAGGGTATTAATGCCTATTTCAGTTTTTTGGACTTCACATCAATCATATTATAGGACGCATCACAAAACTGTTTGGCTCTAAGCTGAAACTGGGGGTGGAATCACCCCAGATTTGCACTGAGTGCAGTAGCAGGTGGGTAGAATAACATTTTATCCACTGGCCGTGATGGTGAGTTTTCACACCCCAAAACCGTCGCATTAAAAATATGCATTCCCGGGAAACATGCCATCTCCATGACAGGCGGGCTTTCATTCAGCCACTACACCGTCACTTTGTCACTTCATCACGCCAGGCACCACATTTAAAGTACAGCTGTGCTCTATGCTTCCAGCCTAGGACTCCAACAAAGAAGACATGGCCCCAAAAGGAAAGAAGACTGCAGCCCTTGAACACCTTTTGGACACCATGGAGGCCTGCTGTAATGTCCACTACTTCTGCCATGGCCGCAGGAGGAGCAGCTACATTACCACTATGGCTTGGTAGGCATAGGCAGTGGTGATCAGTGCCAACGCTACTCAGGAGAGGTTGGCCATTCAATGCAGATAGAGGATGATGATCTCATCTGTGCAGCCAGGGTATGGCAACCATCTCACTCTAAACTCACACACTCAAGCCCATCACAAATTCACTGGCATCTCACTCACTGCCAGCGCAAGGGACATCACCACTTGCTTTCTCACACACACCGTCATATCGCCATCTGGCCTCACCTCTGGAGACTGCCTCCTCAGCTCTCACCATCTTGAAGCCACTTGCACAGATTAACACATGCCCCCACACACACCTTGGGATACCCTCCTTCTCCAGTATAGCTCTTGTCCTGCAGCCTCTTCTCCCCCTTCCTCAAGCAAGACCTTGCCCTGTAGCCATTGAAAAGCCACCCACATATAGCTGATCTGGTAGGTAGGAACCTACTGTGATGTGGTGCTGTTTGTGAAGCCTGGCACTGATGATTGTGAGTGCTGATCGAAGCAAGTTAGGCAAACAAACCTTGAAATCCTGAGCGAAGTGCAACCTGCCAGGTACATGCCTTATATATGATGTTGTGAAACACATTGGTGTGTTTTCCTGCTGACGTGCGTGGATGATCAAGTGGGGGAGGGGTAGGATGAGTCCGGCGGGCTGGCCTTATAATAATATGCTGATGTATTACAATGAGGTTCTCAACGTTCAATGGCAGAGAATGGAGCCCGCCATCAGCAGGTGGAGCGGATGATCGCAAACTGGTTTCACAACATCATGAAACTGATTTTTAGCCTTCTCGCCATATTGTCCCCTCCATGCCACCGAACACACCCAATAACAGCGGGCAAGGAAAATGCTAGCCATGTTCTTTTAACCTCATGTAAATGACTGGTGAGGGTAAATTTGAAATTGTGGATAGTTTTGAACACTCCATCTTCAAAATGAGATTGATGCTTTGGGGACAGTTCAGTCAAGAGTGAAATCGTGATTCAGATACTTAGAGAGTCATAGGCCAGAATTTAGAGATGGCAGTGGGCTTCACATTGACGTTTCCTAAAGCAGGAGGTGAACCTGCTTTGGCAGTCCGCAGCTGCCACCAGGTCAGCCATCCCAATTAAGGATGGCCACTCACCCAATCAGAGAGCTGGCAGGTCAGGAGAGCTAAAGGGAGCAGTGGCCACTGCTGTGATTACACCTGGAAGAAGAGGAGTAACAGGTGGTGCCTGTTGATGCAGGGGTGAGCATTGCCACCGGGAGGCTCTTCCAAGGACAAAAGTGTCCATGAATAGAAAGCTCCTCTTGAGGCAGCAGTGAGATTGCCAGTTAAACACTGGTGGATTCATGGCAAATGGATGGTGGTGGCGGGGGCTGGGAGGGGGATGTGTGGCAACACTGCTCGCCAAGGTAATGATGTTTGTCACGAGACTATGCCTGTTTATTTATTTATTTTTTAAAATATGATTTACAGATTTCAACTGACTTGAAATTTGAACTGAGGCAGAGCAAACAGCTTAAAAATGCAAGGCCACGTTCCAAGGTGAAGGTGAGAAACAAATAAAGCACCCTCAGGAGATTGTGAAGGGAGAAACATTTCTAATAATCCATACACCCATCAAAACCCGTAACTGTCTAAAAGGAAGGAACATTAAAAATGCAAAGTACTGGGTATTGATACAATGGCTGGCACAGACAGAGACACCCAAAACCTCCTGGAAATATACAATGGTTGAAATATCTCAAAGCAAGAGTGCCCAACCATGAGACAGAGATTGCAAGTGACTCAAGCGGTGTCATAAAGTCTTCAGCAGAGGAAATAGTCTGAAGGCTGTGCTCTCTCTGTCTCTTTCTCTCTCTCTCTCATCTGGTTTGAGAAGCCAACTCCAGGAACCCACCAGCAAACCAAGATCTCATAATAATTGTTACATCTTCTACATATGACTGCAACCAAGAAACCAGCTAACCCAAATTGGCCACAACATTTAAAATTTACACTTCAAGAGCAAACAAAAGACACATATTATTTTACCTTTTATTTTATTAGATTCTAACTCCCCTTATTTCTGATGTGTGTGTGTGAATGACTACATGAAGGTCAAATTTTTGACGTCACATTTTTATTAATTTGCTTGTGTTTAGTGGTTAATAAATCTATTGTTCGACTCAAGAATACCTCCTTATTGCTCACAGCCGAAATACTTAAATGCATTCAGATTCGGAAAAGGCATATCCTCGTGAAAAAGAAACTTAATCCTTTGTTGTGATCAACTGAAGAGTTTGAATAGAGGGGAGCCAGCTCACCCCTTCTCTCCTGGTGGTAATAATTTGACTTCAGGGCTCCAGTGAAATGCTACATTGCAGTGTTTGGTTGAACATTAACAATTCTGCTCCATGTCAATGCGTAGTACTCAGCTAAGGAGCACACAAGTGCCATCATTGATTTCCAAAGAACTAATGCGGAAAATTCCCAGCTTGAGCTTGCGAGATCCTAGGCGAAGTGTGCCTTTGTTCTCATCTTGGTGGTTACCTTCTTCAGGTCGTTATGAAAGATTAGCATGTGGTCCAGCTTCACTCCTGGATGGGATGGAGTGGTGTCAAGTCTCACAATAATGCTGCACAAAGTTGCTTCAGGGCACAAGCATTCCCATTACCTCTAGGGTGATAGGAAGGAGTAACAAGCCCAGGGAACCATGGATGACCAGAGATATTCAGGAAATGATGAGAAGGAAAAGAGAGGCTTTTAGCAGGTACAAGGGAAGCAAATCAGCAGAGGCATTAGTGGAATACAGAAAGTGCAGTGTGGAGCTTAAGAAAGCAATTAGGAGAGCAAAGAGAGCATATGAGAAAGCTCTGGCTGGTAAAAGTAGGGAAAATCCCAAGATATTCTATAAGTATATCAATGGGGAGAGGATAACCAGGGAAAGAGTAGGGCCCATTAGGGACCAAGGGGGCAATCTATGGGTGGAGCCAGAGGATATCAGTAGAGTGTTGAACAAATACTTCACATCCGTCTTCACCCAAGAGAATGAGGATGAAGGTATCGAACTCGGAGAAAGAGACTGCGAGGCTCTTGAACAAATTGATATAGGGAATGACAAGGTATTGGAGGTGTTGGCAGGCTTAAAAGTGGACAAATCTCGAGGTCCTGATGATTCGTGCCCCAGACTGTTGAGGGAGGCAAGGGAAATCATCACAGGGGCTCTGGTCTGAATTTTTAATTCCTCTCTGGCCATAGGGGAGGTGCCAGAGGACTGGAGAACAGCTAACGTGGTTTCACTATTTAAGAAGGGTTGTAGAGATAAGCAAGGGAACTATAGGCCAGTAAGCCTCATGTCAGTGGTAGGGAAACTATTGGAGAAAATTCTGAAGGAGGGAATCTTTCTCCACTTGGAGAGGCAAGATTTGATCAGGGATAGTCAGCATGGCTTTGTCAGAGGGAGGTCATGCCTAACAAATTTGATTGAATTTTTTTGAGGTGACCAGATGTGTAGATGAGGGTAGTGCAGTTGATGTAGTTTATATGGATTTCAGCAAAGCCTTTGACAAGTCCCACATGGGAGACTTATAAAAAAGGCAAATGCACATTGGATACAGGGTAATTTGATAAGGTGGATTCAAAATTGGCTTAGTTGTAGGAGACAGAGGGTGATGACAGAAGGACGCTTGAGTGACTGGAAGCCAGTGTCCAATGATGTACCACAGGGATCTGTGCTGGGTCCCCTATTATTTGTCATTTATATAAACGACATAGATGACTATGTGGGGGGTAGGATTAGTAAGTTTGTGGATGGCACAAAGTTTGGCCGGGTGGTTAACAGTGAGGTTGAGTGTCTTGGGCTACAGGAATATATAGACGGGATGGTCTAATGGGCAGATAAGTGGCAGATGGAATTTAACCCTGAAAAGTGTGAGGTGATACACTTTGGAAGGAGTAATTTCACAAGGAAGTATTCAATGAATGGCATGACACTATGAAGTTCTGAGAAACAAAGGGACATTGGCATGTGTGTCCATAGATCTCTGAAGGCGGAGGGGCATGTTAGTGGGGTGGTGAAAAAGGCATATAGGACACTTGCCTTTATCAATCGAGGCATAGATTACAAAAGTAGGGAGATCATGTTGGAGTTGTATAGAACCTTGGTGAGGCCACAGCTGGAGTCCTGTGTGCAGTTCTGGTCACCAGATTATAGGAAGGATGTGATTGCACTGGAGGGGGTGTAGAGGTGATTCATCAGGATGTTGCCTGGGATGAAACATTTAAGTTATGAAGAGAGGTTGGGTTGTTTTCGTTGGAGCAGAGAAGACTGAGGGGTGACCTGATCGAGGTGTACAAGGTTATGAGGGGCATAGACAGGGTGGATAGGGAGCAGCTGTTCCCTTAGTTGAGGGGTCAGTCACGAGGGGACATAAGTTCAAGGTGAGGGGCAGAAGGTTTAGGGAGGATGTGAGGAAAAGCTTTTTTACCCAGAGGATGGCGACGGTCTGCAATGCGCTGCCTGGGAGGATGATGGAGGCGGGTTGCCTCACATCCTTTAAAAAGTACCTGGATGAGCACTTGGCATGTCATAACATTCAGGGCTATTGGCCAAGTGCTGGTAAATGGGATGAGTTAGGTAGGTCAGGTGTTTCTCATGTGTCAGTGCAGTCTCGATGGGCTGAGGGGCCTCTTCTGCACTGTGTGATTCTGTGATTCTGTAGCATGGTTGAATGCAATGAGTGGTCCTGTGGTAGTTGGCCTTGAGCTTCCATTTCTGGATATATTTCTACGTGGTTTTTAGATCCCCATTCAAGGTGGACAATGACATTGAATGTGGTGTGTTGCCATGGCAAGGTCATCTAGATATGTAAATTTGTGTGACTTCATTGATAGCATGATGCATGTGTAGGCATTGAACATCTTAAATGTGAGTACTAAGTCTTGTGGTCGCCTATTGTTGAAAAACTGGACCACGCTTTGTCACCCCTATGGATACATGGCCATTTACTGCTCAGGATCATCCATAGCAGGCATGGTATTTTGTTTAAGGGGATGATCTTTTGAGATACCTTTGCATTACACCAACTTATTTAGTATCTCCTTTCTGTTTACTTTTATTCTATCCAATATCACTTCCCTTTGCTCAATTGGACATCAATTTTATCCCCTTATTATGTGAAAATGAATGAAAAGTATCTATTCAGTACCATGGTCATGTCCTCTGCCTCCACAAGAAAATTTCCTTTTTTGTCCCTAATCAACCCAACCAGTACTTTTACTTTTTAATTGGTAACAAAAGATTTCTGGATTCCCTTCATTACAAACAAGGAGCAGGAGTAGGCCATTTGGTCCCTTGAGCCTTCTCCACCATTCAATAAATTCATGGCTGATCTAACAGTAACCTCAAATCATCCCTCCACTCCCTTGCTTACTAAGAATCTATCCACCTCTGCCTTAAACATATTCAAAGATTTTGCTTCCATTGCCTTTTCAGGAAGGGTTCCAAAGACTCACGACCCTCAGAAAAATTTCACCTAAACTACCTTTTAAATGGGTGGCCCCTCATTTTTAAACAGTGACTTCTAGTTCTAGATTCTTTCACAAGAGGAAACATCCTCTCCACATCTACCCTGTCAAAACCCCTCAGGATCTTATATGTGTTAGGAAATAGAGATTGTTTAAGTGAGTTATTCTTGTATTTGAGAGCATTAGGAATGAGTTTTAGCTTTAAAGTTTAAGTTTGATTTGTATTTCTGTATCTATGTTAAGAAAGGTCAAATGGAGTTTTAGTTTCACTTTAAAAGGCTGCTTCATGTCTGACACATTTATGACCCCTATAAAAAGTGAAAGTAAGCACAAGAGTAGAAAGAACAGTGCTGTTGTCTAGCAACATGGGGGCCAGATAGGCAGGTTCCTTCCACCGACACACACACAGAAGAAGGACAGCAGTTTGTTTGGAAGCTGTTTGAGTTCAACTAGTTTGAAGGAAGCTGTGAAGCAGAAGCAGCCTAAAAGGAGACAGATAGCAAGTACCAAACTAAGAAAACCCCCAAAGCCCAGGGGAGTGAAAGAAGAGAAAGTCTAAAGAAGACCTTCTTGTTAAAGAATGGACAGGAACCTGGGAAAAGGTCCTGTTAAGTGAAGTTTAGAGTGAGAGGCAGAAAAAAGGCTCCAAGCTTCAGATTTAAAGTGAGAGCAGCTTGCAAGAGGCAAGAAGGTTCGAAGAGACAAGTGAAGGTCTGTAATTCTTTGCTATGGGCATGTGAAACAGTGGTGTACTGTTAAGGCAGAGTTGATGAGTGAGAGTGCATGGAAGACAGCTTGAGTTCATGTGGTGACCCAGGGAAGAGGAACATCAGAAGGAGAGTCTGAAACCCTGCAGGTGAACCCTTGTGGAAGGTGTCTGGGTGAAAACATCAGTTTGGGAGAAGATTCCAAGGCGAAGTCGTGGAGATTGGAATCCCTCAGTGAACTGGTTGGCTCACGGTGTGACAAGTGTCTGGGGGGAGTTGAGGAAAGCTCCATAGCATCTGTTGGAGGTGGCATCAGTCACTTGGTTTCAGAGTGTGGTGTGTTTGAGCACAGGGTGCCATAGGTTTAGATGGACTATGTACTTACTGTGAACTTTAGGGTATAAGATAGTTTTTGTTATCTTTATGAATCTGTATATATCTGTAAAGGTATAGATCTGGGTGAAGGAGTGTTATAATATAGTTCATCTTTTCTTGTTGAATAAATGTTTTTTTTTGTTAAAAGTTCATCAGCTGACTATGCCTCTGTTCAGTAACTACTCTCTACATATCTAAACAAACAAAAATAAAAGTTAGAATCTATCAAGCTGGGTTCCACTCTGAGATCAGTCTTGTCCAGGGGTAACCTCAGCTGGGATCATAATAAGTGGGGGCTCTTGTGAGATTTTGAAACACAGACAGCAGGTGATTGGACATAGAATAATAATTGGTCTGGAATTGGAAATCCTTGACGTTGGTGGGATCTGTGAATCGTTTGTAACAAGTACGTGGAGGTAAAGAACTCCCAGACATAGGAATTAGAGTCGCTGTGAAATATATTATATGGGTTGAAATTCGAAATGGCATTGGAGGTTGCTAAGACTGTTTTACAGATGGAAAATATAACTCTGTCTGGTTTACAGAAATTAATCAAGAGTAAGCTGACTGAATTGGTGGATAAGTTGGAGTTGGAATTACCTGAAGGGACGAGGAAAGCAGACATAGTTGAGATAATAGCACAGCATTTAGAACTGGAAGGGATCAGAGAGACAACATTTTCCGTGGAGTGAGTCACAGCTGGAGGTAGTGAGACATCAGTTTAAATGAAGAAGCTAGAATTTGAACAAGCGAAGGAACTGAAAAAAATTGAATTAGGAGCAAAGAGAAACGACATTTAAATGGGAGTAAGAAGAAAGACAGGAGAAAGAAAGGAAGCTGGAATTGGAATTTCATGTGAGAGAGAAAGAGAATAACTGCTTAAAAGGCTGGATGTTAAGAAAGAGATCTCAGATTCAGAGGAAAGTTCTGATGTTGAAAACGCCTTTAACCTAAAACCCAGCAGTGAGATATTTAGATTTGTACAAACTCTTCCAGACTTTAAGGAAAAAGATGTTGAAGCGTTCTTTATTTCATTTGAGAAGATAGCTAAACAGATGACTTGGCCATAGGAGTACTGGACATTATTATTACAGTCTAAATTGCTGGGTAGAATGCATGAGGTATATGCTTTGCTGTCTGAAGAGGTATCGGTGAAAAATGATGTGGTGAAAAAAGCTATTTTGAGTGCCTATGTGTTGGTTCCGAGAGCATACAGGCAGAAATTTAAGAATATGAGAAAACAGCCTGGGCAAACTTATATTGAGTTAGAGAGAGTAAAACAAAATAATTTTTACCAGTGGATACGGGCGTTAAAAATAGAGACAACATATGCAGCTCTTAGGAAGTAATCCTTTTGGAAGAATTTAAAGACTCAACCCCTTTGGTAGTGAGAACTCATGTGGGGGAACAGAGAATTCAAACTGTAAGACAAGCAGCAGAGATAGCTGATGATAATGAGTCAGTTCATAGAGCTAAACATTTTTTTTTTTGGTCAGCATTTCAAAACCAGGAAAGGATAGAAAGTGGGAAGGTAAAAGGAAGGCAGGTAGTCAGGGAAGAGGAGGAAGGGAATTCCCAGGAAGTTTCTCCTCAGACCAGAAAAGAAGGTGCTAAGGGCATAAGTGACATTTGAAAGTTCAAATGCTTTCATTGCAGCAAGGTGGGACATGTTAAGGCAGATTGCTGGAGGTTAAATGGTAGTCCTATTGCCTAAGGAATCCTCAGGAAAGGTTGCATCGAAAAAGGAAATGGTTGTTAAAACTATAGCAGTTGTATGGGTGAAACATATTCCCTCAGAACACACAGGAAAGGGGGATATGGTTCAGGATAGTCCAGAGAATTCCTCTTTAATTACTGCTGAAGGAAGTCAGGCGAACTGAAGATCTGGATGGTTTGTGTCAAAGGGAGAAATGTTCCTTACTCTTCCAACAAAATAAATAAACAAATTAAAATTTTGAGGGGTACAGGGGCAGACCAATCATTGATGATGGCTGATGATACAATTTGTGTTCCAGATGGTTTTATGAAGGAAAGAGTATTGATAAGGGATATCAATGGAATTTATGAACCTGTTTCTTTGTGTCAAGTTAACTTACAAAGTTGTTTTGTAAATGTAAATGTTACAATGGGAATCATTCCTAAGTCACCTATTGAAGGGATGGATTTTATTCTACATAATGACTTGGCTAGTGAAGACAGTCATTTGTTAACGACTGTATTGCAGCAGGTGGTTGATAATGTTGATCTTAACAAACTTCAGGAAATTACTGTGATCCAAGATTGAACACATTGCAGATAACAAGCAGCTGAAGGAAAACCTGACTGAAAGAGGAGATTGCTAATGAAAGAGGAGAATTGGTGAGAACAATTGAGAATCAGTCACAGAAAGTAGAACACTTGACTGAGGACTTGAACTGTATAAATGATAAATTTGTAGAAGCAAATTTAACAGAGGTCAATCTTCAGTTAAAACTTGAAGAACTTCAATCATCAATAGTTGCTATGAAATTTCAGGAAAAATGCTTTGAACAAGAAAAAGAATTGTTGGTAAATCAGAATAATTGGTTAAATGCAGGACCAAAACCAAAACTTACGAACTGTTAGAACTTAGTCGGGAAAAGAGCAACGAGAATCTCAAACTTCGAAGCAAACTGGATGAAAGGAAAGTGATATGGAGTGTCATGGTTCCAAAGTTGTTCCTGTGAATTAAAGCTCTTTGCTGAATTGTGATCTTGTTTAACAAAGAACTGACCCAAGTAAAATTACTGATATATCAACTTCAGTAATGGACAATATGAAAACAGCTAAAGTGCCTGCAGAGTTGGAAATCAAGAATTGCCAACAAAAAGAACTGATAACACAAAATAGTCTGGAAATGTCAATGACCTGTGTTTTTCGTTTAACCTCTATTTCCTTTGTCATCCAGGGAGCTCTTGCTTTGAATGCTTATCTTTCATCCTCGGGGGAATGTGCTTGGCTTGTACCCAAATTATCTCCGCTTTGAAGAGTGAATATTTTTCAGTAGAGGAAGGAACATCGAGGGGAAGAATGATACATATTTAGTAGAATGAGTGGAATGGATAAGGGAGATATAAGCAGAATATTTACCTTGGATGTTAGGCATAGAACAAAAGCAAAACCTTTCAAGAGCAGGCGCTCAGGCTGATTTTTTCCTGTCCCATAATCCAAGCTAAAAAGTCTCAATATGTGAATTTTGGGTGAGGACAAGATTAAGTTTGTTCATAAGACCTTCAGTTGTTGAATATCGCACTGAACCTCACTGGCCAGGGTTTCTACTCCATTTCCAGTGAACCTATGGTGATGGAGTGGGAGAAGCTCTGGGGAATTTTCTGGCCACTGCCTCTCTTCATATGTGAAGGTTTATTCCCTTGCCTCCCTACTTCAAGGTTGCAGGCCTCTGATAACCAGAACAGTGTTCCCTGTGAGCACCTTTTATCACTGGGAGCTTCCAATTGTTTTAGCAGATCAATGAAGAATAAATACATGGGTAAGATACTGTTGAGCTGCTCGGTGGATCATGTGAGCATGTCACTGACTTCAGGAAAGGCAAGGAGAAAAAAATAATTGTTGAAGGACTTAAGAAATTTCTAATCAGTAAAATATCCACTTCAATAAATATTTTACAGCTTCAGTGTTAAAGTCTATTAGAGAATCCAATATTCCAGCTCAAAATGAAACAGGTCATTATGTTGATTACCTACTTTGTCTTCGTTTGACAAATTATCATTTTCTCAAATGACTGTGAATTCTATCTCTCCCTTAGTCTGCTTTTATTTTAGTATTCACCTGCAGAAAGAGCTTTTTTAACCTAATTTTATTTTTGCATCCTGAATTCTTGTTGAATGATTTACCTCACGGCTCCTTAGATTCTTCAAAGCAAGTTGGCTTCTCTTTATTTTTCCTGGAGACATGTATTCCTTTTTAGTGTTGGCATGGCTGTCATTTCTATCTGTATTTGACTCTTCACTGTCAATGTCTCTGTTAGTGAAGGAGAACATTGTAATCTGGCTATGTTACCTGGGCAAGTGCTTTGATCACCCAGGACTGTCTCTGGGGGGGTGGTGGGGGGGGGAGAGACTTCTGGATTTAAAATTTATAAAAGGAATTATAAAAATGAGTAGAATACTTAAAAACTTGTCCTCCTATTATATGATAATAATGCTAATCCTCAGATCTACATAAATTCAGGTACTGGTTTTCCAGCACACAGAAGATTAGTACCTCGATTAAAAGTTCTCCTTCAATTTTATCCTTTCCATTTGCACGCATTCTCTCCTCTTCAATTGAATTCATTATTTGTCTGAGAAAATTGTGCCTGTGGGATTTCACTGGTGAGATAGCCAAGAACAATTTAGTTGGTAGCAGATAAGACAGCACAAAAGATTTTCTCAATAATTACGCAAAAAGCTTTTCACAGTTAAATGGAATTTATTTTTAATTGATTGGAGAATTCCAATACTACTCATAACATTTTGCAAATACAGTAGTGAAATATAACTTGCAAAATATGCCAATATTATTCACCAAATGTCAAAGCAAGTACTCCAATACTAATAATTCAGAATCATTAGAAATATGTAGTGATGCATATATAGATGTAATTCCTATTTAATCTAAAGGGATAGGTTTAATCTTGGTGCAGATATAATGAAAATAAAGTTAATTAACCTTTTAATAGGTTATATATTAATAGCCAGAGGTTGGTCAGCATCTTTAATATTTTCTTGGGTAAAGTACTGAACAGCTGACAGCTCAGCAGCATGTCAAACTGTTGGGATCATCTTGTCTAACAGTTTACCGCACACCAATTCCAGCCAAGGCCTAGTTTTGTAGTAATTATCTCCACTGGAAGCAACTGTCTTGCATCTTACTTATACTTCAACCATCTTCTTATACTGGCTTCAGGGAAATCAATTTCAAGATGACAGCGGATTTCAAAAAGCTCTCCACATAGCCAAAGAACAGCTGGAGCAGGATTTGTCGAATACAGAATAGTGGAAAAAAACATACAGAAGAGTTAATTTCTATTATAACATTTTTCAAAATAAAAGTATGTCAAATCAATATTACAGTTGTACTTTTTGCATTATATTTTCTTGTCTCCTTTCCTAAAAGTCTTGATTTCTTGTGGTTTAGAGGCTCCCCCACTTTGAAACCAAATTATTTTGCCATCCTTTGAAGGTCAGCCTAAATGGTGAAGCCAGCAGACCATACAAATGTGATGGACAAAATAATCAAGTACCATCCAAGGTCCACAGTCCTGTACTTTGCAACAAGAATCATTCCATAATAATTGGGAGCATCAGTAATATTTCATTTGTTCTTTAACGTGTAAAGCTGACAAAGAGAAATTAACACCCTGGCTCATATATCTCAGAACAGACCAGAAATTCACCTAGAATCAGGATTGTGCTGTAACAGTTTGCAAAACAGGTGCCTACGGGTCTTTGTTAAGAGGCCTGTGGATGCCCATTTCATATCAGAAACAAGCTGCCTGCTGTATCAGGCTGAACAGATTAGACTTTCCATTCTGACAAGTTGGCGTATTTGTTTTCAGTTAAAAAAGCGTGACATAGTGTTAAGCATAGAGAAAGTGCTTTCCATATTCAGATTTTCTAATATAATTACATAGAATATGCATATAATTCAATAATATTTATACCTCTAAATAAATGTTCAAGAATTCCGCTTCAAATAACATACTACAAAGCAACAAAAATATTTGAAAAAGGCAATAATTTCCTATTATTTTTTCTGACCTGCAGTGCTTTCCAATCCATAAACCTCTCTCACCAATCAGTAATCAAACTCTGATTGATCTCAATCTACATTTCCTAATGGGAATCAGGCTTTGTGACCTTAGAGGGACAGATTACTTTAAACACAAGCTTACCTTAGTTGCAGAATGATTCACTACACATTGGATAGTACAAAACTCCTGCAATTATAAAGCACTGGAGGTAACATTCACTTTGGGCATCGACAGAATCAGGATGGATTGTAGATTGGTCACCTATTATGGACCCTGCTTGATTTTCCAATCTATTGAAGTCAATGGAGTGACAAATCAGCTACAATGTACAAAAGGCCAATCCACAATGATCAGCCTTTTAACTCTTTTAGAGTCAACCAAATAACTAAATCAACAAAATAAGGGATAAAGAAAACACAGCCCCTAAATTAGGATAGCTGTAAAACCAAAAAAAGTGTGGAGAAAACTTACAAACATCAAACCAAAATGTGATTAACAGGGTCGATAAAGCACCCCAGTCCCCGCAGTGCCCACTGAGCACAGAAGATGATCAGCCTTTTACCTGCACCCAAAGTGCAAATTAGAGCCAGGATATTAATACTAAGGGAAATCCTCTGGTAATCTATTAAACATTTGATGGTTAATGTTCCACCTATCACCACCAGCAGAATTTGGGTGAGCTAGCTGGGGGCCAGGAAATTGTATGGCTAGCAATCCTGAAAACATAGCAGGGCATATTTTAGTTATTGTTTGACAGCCATGCAAATCAGATTCATTGATTTTGAATGGGAGTCAAGTTAAGTGGGCATCCAACTTGCTAATCAAGGTTATATGCAGATATGTTCCAATGTTTGAATGGAAATCCTGCCCAGAAACATTCCATGCCTGTAATAGTTGTGTATTAAAGAGAAGTTGGTGAAAGCATTCAAAAGTTTTCTTTTAATTTCTCAAATCAAACTATGTGGGTCAAACAATGGTGGGAAATTTTACATAATGAGTGAAGCAGCTGAGTCATTGTTGTCAATATCACAGAGAAACTGATCAGTGTATTCCCAGTCCTTCCCACCACCCCAGTCTCCTCAAAATTTCCAAGCCTGCAGTCCCAAGCTCTGCCTTCCCATTCCATCCTAGTTCATACATCAATCTGCAAACTCTGCTCCTTGACAATTCATAACAGGACCATGGTTCATACCCAGTCCATTCCATATCTTATTATCTCTCAAAAGCAACAAGATGATACATGTCCAAGACTTCACCAAACTCCCCTATTTCTAGTATGTGATAAGATAATGTCAGTGGTTGCTAGCCCTAAATTTCCCTCCAACTCTGCATGACAGGTGTATAGAAAAGGAAAAAGTGAATGCATACAGAAAAAAATGACAGACTTAGAGATAGAAATTGGAGAAGCTGTGTGAAAGGAAAAGCTTATATTCTTTTAAAAATTTCAGAGTTCGAGACCATTTCCAGGTCCCCACCCTGCAAAGGTCAGAGAGGCACCAACAGCTGGAATTTCTCTGCAGCTTGATGAAAATTTTAAAATAAAGAAGATACACAACTATCAGTGTGGAGAGGGACACCCACTACCCTCTGCATAAAAAGGGTCTTCCTCATGTCCCCCCTACACCTTCTGCCACTTATCTTGAGTCTATTTCCCCTGGTTCTAGAATTCTCCATCAAGGGAAACAATTTCATCCTGTCCACTCTATCTACTCCCCTCATCATTTTGTACACCTCAATCAAGTCACCTCTCAGCCTTCTTTGTTCTAAGGAGAATAACCCCAACCTATCCAATATCTCCTCGTAGCTACACTTTTCTAACCCTGGCAACATTCTTGTAAACCTCCTCTGCACTCTCTCCAAAGCTATTACGTCCTTCCTGTAATGTGGTGACCAGAACTGCACACAATACTCCAGTTGTGGCCTCACCAGTGTTTTATACAATTCCAACATTATATCCTTACTTTTATATTCTATACCTCTGCCAATGAAGGAGAGCATTCCATATGCCTTCTTTGCAACCTTGTCTACTTGAACTGCTGCCTTCAGGGACCTGTGCACTTGTATGCCAAGATCTCTCACTTCATCTACCCCTCTTAGCATATTCCCATTTATTTTGTAATCCCTGTAACTGTTTGACCTCCCTAAGTGTATGACCTCACAGTTCTCAATGTTAAAATCCATCTGCCACTTTACCGCCCACTCCACCAACCCATCTATATCGCTTTGGAGATTATGGCTATCCTCTACACTATCCACGACTCGGCCAATCTTTGTGTCATCTGCAAATTTCCCAATCTTGCCCCCCATGTTCATGTCCAAATCGTTAATATATAACACAAACAGCAAGGGTCCTAACACCGAGCCCCGTGGAACAACACTTCAGACAACTTTCCATTCACAAGGACCTTCATCGACCATTACCCTTTGTTTCCTGCTACAAAGCCAACCTTTTATCCAGTTTGCCACATTACCCTGAATCCCATGGGCTTTTACTTACCTGACCAATCTGCCATGTGCCACATCATGTCCTTATGACATTCATACTTCTGCTCACTACACAAACGTTCCACGCAGTGTCATGCACCCTGCTCACACTCCCTCCATCCATTTTCAGCAGGAGAAGCTGTTTCACAAGAACTGGGAGTTGTCCCAGACTTGGGGTAGAATGGCCCAGGTTAGACCCCTTATTCATTTGGCGATGTCTGCCATCAGGCTGACTGGTGAAGGCGTGGGCCGTGTCTGCGGTGACGGTGAGGTCTGTGGCGAACAGCCACGTGAGGATCCTGCATCACATTATCCCTCTCTCAACGCAACTGAGTTTTCTCTCTCCTGCTTTTTGACTCTGCTGCCATGCATTAATTATTGCTACTTTAGTTCACAGGGAGCTCTGCCAAGTGACAGTCACCCTTGGCTAGCCAGTCCATCAGCTCCATTCAGGTCCCCACCTCCAGCCAAGAGGACATCTTCTCCATTGAACGGATGGAAATAAGCAGCCTGGAAGACCCATCACATCGCTTACCCACACCCTCCACCAGCACAGAGACACACACCTCGGTACGACCTAGGTGGAGAGCAGGCTTGAGTTCAAAATCTGGTGGTCACCATATAGACATGTGCCCACAGCAGGAGGAGGCAGGTTCAGCCTAACTCACTGGCACTCGGAGGACTGCTGTGGAAGAGGCCAGAGTCTCTGAGGCCTGAGTCGGATGATAAGCCTCTGGTTTTGGCCTTCCAACTCATCCTGGAGAGTCAACAGAAGGCAAGGAACATCACAAAGCTGTTGGATGCACTGAACAGACTGGCACACGAATTGGAGGGGTGTATCCAACTGCTCCCTGATGAAGTGGTGCCCACATGTGCATGCATGGAGGTCTCCAAGGGAAGGATGGTAGGTGCCATGGAGACCCTGGTCCAGCAGAGCCTGGAGATGTGCGCAGACCTGCACTTTATCGTCGTAGCCATTGCTAAGTTCCTGCAGCGGCAACATGAGAGGGAAACAGGGCATCTTGACGTTTCTCCAGGTGCCCCTCCCCCTCAAGGAATCAGGCTGGGGCACTCAGACACCCAAAGGGAGGGGGAGCGGCAGCTGGACACCCCTGGGTCACCCACTCAGGAATCTCGGAACCTGTTGGCTCCCTCTGAGTCCCCTTTGTCTGTGAGGCCCTCATCCTCGACCTCTGTCACCACAGAGGGAGCAGCTGGCCCTCAATGTCTCGGCTCTCCTGAGGATGTATGCCAAAGTCATCAGAGGGAACAAGACCAACCATTGCACAGGCTGTCAGGGCAGCAGCTTGAAGAAGTGATAGGTCTAGAAAAGTTAAGAATTCCTGATCACAATTAGCTGCGCGGGTGAACACATTTTGTCACTTTATAATCTGAAAATGTATTCACTTTCACTGAGTCATGTGTAATGGTGTCTTTCAGCTTCATTTACAGGTTTCGTGAGTCCTCCCCCTGCATCCACCCCATCCACAACTAGCAGTTCAACTGCATGTAGCCGGATCATGAGTGATTCTGGAGTGAGAAGTGTGTGTGTGGCAGGGTGTGCAACCCCACCGGCTCACTCTGCCCTCTCCCATACTCACCATTCTCTCCTACCATGCCCATTTCATTCCCCAGGTCGACTCCACAGACCCCTCACTTGCATGTTCACCTGGACATACTCCTCATTACTCTTTTCTCCACCCTTACTCCTTCCACCCCCTGTACTCCTTTTTCCACCCTTAATCCTTCCCCGCACAAACTCCCTCCTCCGAACTCCCTCCTCGCTCTGGGCTCCTTTCCCCTAAATTCCTTCCTCCCCCTGGACTTCTGCTCTCCTCTGAACTCCTTCTTCCCCCTGAAGTCGTTCCTTCTTCCGAACTCCTTCATTTACACCTTCCTGCCCCCTTACACCTACCTCCTCAGTTGCCGCATTCTCCCCCATTACACCCTCCTCCTCCAATACTTCCTCCCCCCACCCCTACCACCTTCAACCCCCAATACCATCGTTACCCACTCTTCCAACCTCACCTCCCTCTCCTGTACACCTTCCTCTCCAAGTCAAACCTAGACATTCCTCTCCACCCCCTTGAAAATCATCCATAGCAGACCATGGCCAAGACACTGATATCCTGAAGCAGCACCCAGACATTAATGGTGTCCTTCCACCTTCCATGAGCTACTTCGCGGTGGAACCATGCCCATATAAATCCACCCAGCATGCGATGCACGTGTTCCTTCAGGTTCCTGTAGCTGTCGGGCTCCAGCATCTTCTGCTCCTTGGATGTCTGCAATGTGAGCAAGGCCCTGATGGCAAGTCCTGATTTCCGCATGTCACACTTGTTAAGACATATTCTGATCCGACGTATTTTCCCACCAACATGGGTGGTAAATTTGATGTGGGTGTTGATTCAGGTGAGCAGGTCTTATAATTAGATGCAGATGTATTAAAATTATGTTTCTCATGTACAGCAGTGAGAAAGGTGGCCCACCATTGACAAGTGGAGCGGACAATCACAATCTGGCTTCATGACAGCGTGAAATTGATTTTTGGCCTTCCTGCCATATTGTCCAATCATGCCCCACATAAAGCCCAACGTCAAGAGGGACAGAAAATCCCAGCCTTTTTCAATGTACATGACATAGGTGATATGGGATCCATGATCTGACTGATCACGGCTCCAACTCAATGGTTTGAAGCGTGTTTTGATTCCAGCTGATGTAATTACTGGACAAGACAGATCTCAGGGTGGGACCTGGCTTGATAGATCCTTACTTTTATTTATTTGTTTAATTACGTGGAGAATAGCTACTGAACAGGGTCACAGGAGTCAGCTTTATTTTATTCATTCACGGGATGTGGGCTTCGCTGGCTGGGCCTGCATTTATTGCCCATTCCTAGTTGCTCTTGAGAAAGAGGTGATGAGTTGCCTTCTTGAACCGCTGCAGTCCATGTGGTGTAGGTACACCCACAGTGCTGTTAGGAATGGAGGTTGCAGGATTTTGACCCAGCAACAGTGAAGGAATGCTGATATATTTCCAAGTTAGGATGGTGAGTGACTTGGAGGGGAACTTCCAGGTGGTGGTGTTCCCATCCATCTGCTGCCCTTGTCCTTCTAGATGGTAATGGTCATGGGTTTGGAAGGTGTCTAAGGAGCCTTGGTGAATTCCTGCAGTGCGTCTTGTAGATGGTACACACTGTTGCCACTGTGCATCGGTGGTGGAGGGAGTGAATGTTTGTGGAGGTGTTGCCAGTCAAGTGCACTGCTTTGTCCTGGACAGTGTCAAGCTTCTTGAGTGTTGTGGGAGCTGCACTCATCCAGGCAGGTGGGGATTATTCCTTCGCACCCCTGACTAGTGCCTTGAAGATGGTGGACAGTCTTTGGGGAGTCAGGAGGTGAGTTACTTGTCACAGGATTCCTAGCCTCTGACCTACTCTTGTAGCCACAGTATTTATGTGGCTAGTCCAATTCAGTTTCTGGTCAATGGTAACTCCCAGGATGTTGATAGTGAGGGATTCAGTGATGGTAATGCTATTGGACATCAAGGGGCGATAGTTAGATTCTCTTTTGTTGGAGATGGTCATTGCCTGGAACTTGTGTGGTGCGAATGTTACTTATCACTTGTCAACCCAAGACTGGATATTGTCCAGGTCTTGCTGTATTTGCACATGGACTGCTTCAGTATCTGAGGAGTTGCGAATGTTGCTGAACATTGTATAATCATCAGCGAACATCCCCACTTCTGATCTTATGATGGAAGGAAGGTCCTTAATGAAGCAGCTGAAGATGGTTGGGCTGAAGACACTACACTGAGGAACTCCTGCAGTGATGTCCTGGAGCTGAGATGACTGACCTCCAACAACCACAACTATCTTCCTTTGTGCTATGTGTGAATCCAACCAGTGGAGAGCTTTCCCCTTGATTCCCATTGACTCCAGTTTTGCTAGGGCTCCTTGATGCCACACTTGGTCAAATGCTGCCTTCATGTCAAGGGCAGTCACTCTCACCTCACCTTCGGGGTAGAATTTTGCCCTTGATGGGTGGGCAAGGCCCACCGACTTGGTGGCGGGCAAAACTGCTATCAAACCTCATCCCACCACTGGATGAGGTTTGTAAAAAAAAACACATACTTGCCTGCCCGTTGGGCCTGTGCGCCGAGCCGAAGTATGCACGAGCCCCTCAAAATCATTGACAATTGGCAAGTTAAGGGCCTTAACGAGGCCTTTAATTAATGGTAGGCACGTGTCCCACTGCATAGCATGCCTGTCGACTGAAATATCGCGATGCCGCGTGCTGATGTTGGGATACTCGCACAACATCAGCGCGCAGCATTTTAAGCGCTGGCGCGCAGGCTCCACCACTCGCACGCCAGCCAGAAGATTCTACCCTGGGAGTTCATCTCTTTTGCCTATGTTTTAACCAAGCCTGAGTGGCCCTGGTGGAACCCAAACTGGGTGTCAGTGAGCAGGTTATTGCCAAGCAAGTGCTGCTTGATAGCACTGTTGATGACCCCTTCCATTACTTTACTGATGATGGAGAGTAGACTGATGGAGCGGTAATTGGCCAAGCTGGATTTGTCCTGCACTTTGTTTACAGGACACACCTGGGCAATTTTCCACATAGTCAGG
Source organism: Carcharodon carcharias (assembly GCF_017639515.1). Lineage (NCBI taxonomy): Eukaryota > Metazoa > Chordata > Chondrichthyes > Lamniformes > Lamnidae > Carcharodon > Carcharodon carcharias. Next base: position 143,065,437 of record NC_054471.1, on the reverse strand, counting down.
TAGATGCCAGTGTTGTAGCTGCACTGGAACAGCTTGACTAGGGGTGCAGCAAGTACTGGAGCACAAGTCTTCAGTATTATCGCTGGAATATTGTCAGGACCCATACCTTTGCAGTATCCAGTGCTTTCAGCTGTTTCTTGATACCAGGTGGAGAGAATCAAATTGGCTGAAGCCTGGCATCTGTGATGCTGAGAAGGCTAAGATGGATCATCCACTCAGCACTTCTGGCTGAAGATTGTAGCAAAAGCTTCAGCCTTATCTTTTGACTGATATGCTGGGCTCTCCCATCATTGAGGATGGGAATATTTGTGGAGCCTCCTCCTCCAGTGAGTTGTTTAACTGATGATGAACTTTTAACAAAAGAATAAAACATCTATTAAACAAGAAAAAATGAACTATATTGCCATACTCTTTCACCCACCATACACCCTAACAGAAACATATGGATATGCAAGAATAACACAAGTTACAAAAGCTATCTTATAACCTAATCTTCACAGTAAGCACTCAGTCCATATAAATCTATAGATGGCATGTGGTCAGCCACACCACACTCTGAAACTAAGTGTCAGATGCCACCCCAAACAGATGCTATGAATCTCTCCTCAACTCCCCCCAGACACTTTTCACACTGTGGGTCAACCAGTCTCACTGAACTCCATCTTTCACACAAGGGTTTCCAATCATCACTCTCGAAGAACTCACTTTGGAATCTTCTCCCAAATGATGTTTTCTCTCGGAAACCTTCCACAAGGGTTCACCTCCAGGGTTTTGAACTCTCCTTCTGATGTTCCTCTTCCATGGGTCACCACTCGCATTCAAGATTTCTTCCACGCTCTTTCTCTCACTGACTCAGACATATCAACAGAACACCGCTGCCTCACATGCCCATAGTACAGAATTACAGACCTTCAGCTGTCTCCTTAGACCTTTTGGCTTCTCACAAGCTGTTTTGTGTTTTAAATATGCTTCCTGCAGCTTTGTTCTCTTTAAGTTTGAAGCTTGGACCCTTCCTTTCTGCTCTTCACACTTAACTTTGCTTAATAGAACCTTTTCCAGGTTCCTGTCCTTTCCCTTGGACTTAACTGTCCTCTTGGCGCCTTTCCTGTTCCACTCCCTTGGATTTGGGGACTTCCTTCCTTAGATTCTGGAGCCTGCTCCTGCAGTTTCCTTTCCTGTCCAGCCTCTCTGGAATCCTGGCTGCAACTGAACTGAAACCATTCTTCTAGTTTTCTCTGTCTCTGTGGATCCCTTTCTCTGAACCCCTGTTGCTAGGCAATAGCACAGTTTTTTTCTACTTTGTTTTAACTTCCCTAAACTATTACCTCCCTTGATAACACAGCTTTCTACTTAAGAGGTCATAAAACTCAGAATGCAGGTACACAAACAAAGCCTTATCTTGCTGTCTCCACTCTAAAATGAAACTGGATCCCAGGTTTCATCTTTTTAACCCACAAATAGAAAAATATAAATTAAACTTAAACTTAAAGATATACCTTATTCCTAACATGCCCAAATACACATATAACTTACTTAAACTATCTCTATTTCCTAACAAGTATCACAAGCTAGCTTTAGGTTATGATTTGTGTCCTCGTGAACAAATGGTGTATCACTGGTCAAGTTTCTCTTACATGCATCATAAGCATCTTGTTGTGCTTTAGACTATCCCCATTTCACATCTTTCTTCAAGAACTCATGTAGCAAAGCTAGCTCAAGCAGAAATCATGAGCAATATTGGATCATACCTAGAAAAGATAAAAACTCAGACATATTTTTTGTCTTTGAGGTATTGACTATACTTCTATCTTTTCTCTCATTGGATGTAGCCCCATTGCTTTAATTTTCAGACCAAGGCACATTACCTCAGGTTGGACATTGTTATCGTTGAGTCTTTTTTACACTTCATCCAACACTTGATGATTTTCCTCTTCACATTATCCTGTTTGAACAATCGATGCAGCACTCTTTTCAAAGTCTTACCCAATGTTGTTTGGAAAATCTTTGGATTTTCAAAGATTCTGAAATTTTGTCCATTCAAGACAAAAGTTAAATCTTGTTATGCTTCATACCATTCAAATGACCTGTGCTCCCTTTTACAGGTACATCACTGTATTTGTCTCTGCTCATAATGGAACAATCTGCAGCAGAATCAATACGCTTGTTGATGTCCTGTTGATTTACCAACACCTTTGTACAAATGACTCTGTTATTTGAGTGATTGCTAGTGGCATAAATGCTGCACGGCCCTGGCTTCTCTTAATTTTGGCACTTTGAATTCACTTCAGATTGTGATCTGCAGCCTTGTGATGTTGCTGTTTTCCATTACCACTGGAATGAATTCTTTTTCGGGTTTTGGCCTTCACTTGACAAGCTGTTGCACCACGGCCTTTGTTTTGGTAATAAAAGCATTTGGCATTTCTCTATTAATCCGCCTCTGCTATGTGGTTGTCCTTACAGTGATAACAAATCACTAAACTGCTATCACTAGCACTTTTTTGACTAGGGTCCGAACTTTCGCTCCCGAGTAGGGTGCACAGTCAGGAAATTTCCTGACTCTGCAAACTCAACTTGGGAGAAACTAGCCTAAGCCACTGGATTTTCTCCACAGAGGCTGCTGAGTTCCAAGGCGAGCTGCTTAAAGAGTCTGCCTAAAAGCTCTGGGACTTCTCCGAGTTATAATAAAAACAGTGAAACATACAACCTCTAGCCCTCACTCCTCAAGCCCCCTCATCCCCCACGTACTCCCCATGCCCCATCCATGCCAACTAATGCCAACCTATGCCCCTCTACCCACACTCCATAGACCCTCATGCCCTCCATGCTAACCTATACCCCATTACTTACCCTCCATTTTCCCTTACTGCCTCTATGCCAACTTAGTGCCAAACCATGGCAACTCATGACACCCCATTCATTTTTATAACTCCTTATAGCACCATGCCAACTTAGTGCCAACCTCTGCCAACCCATGCCCCCACCCTTTTCCTTTATACCCCCATGCCATCTCATCCAGTATCTACTATGGGCAGACCTGAGGAGCCATGTTGGAATGAAATCAAATAAAGTTCTTCATATATATATATATATATATATACATAAAGAAAACTCTCACTGATAAATGTCACTTCAATACATTTAAATCCATTAAATTACTTAATTCCTTATAAAAACAAACATTTGTATTCATTGCCAACATCAATGACAACTAATTCCTTTAAAATGACTTGGAGCTGTCAATCAAATTACAGCACCACCCCCCACTGTGATAATGATGGATTGTGGAAGTAGTCAAGCAGTACTAATACTATAATGATAACCCTTAGGCTTATGAAATTGTAGGCTCAGACTTCTGAACTGAGAGACTCAGCAAGCTATTTTTGTTTTCAAAATTTAAAGGGCAGAGGATTTAGATAACTTGACAGCTTGACAGCTCCACAGACCTTGGCCAAGCTTCCCCTGTGGATTTGGTCCACCTGGCACATAGCACCTGCTACATCATAACAGATGCCATCTCCATGGAAAGAGCAATCTTACACATTAGCTCAAATGTAAAGTTTTGTTTGTAGATTAATGTTGATTGAATTCTTTCATCCAACAAGCCACACACAAGTCTGTCATGTAATGCACAGTCTAAGAATGTGCTGAAGTTGCACTGTAATGATAAATTTTTCAGTATCTGAACAACCATCTCATTTTTTCTGATTTCTGGCTCCAAATTTGTAGCTTTCCACTATCTCTAGTGGCTTAGGGTTTAAATGTTTCTCCAATTTGGTGGAAAGTTCTTGTTTTAAATGGCACATCTTCTGTCTTGTTGGGAGTAAGAACATTGGTTTGTATGTCATACACTTTGGACAAATTTCTTTTAGCAAAATTGCTTTCTTGCGTTTAAGAATTGCCTTATTCTGAATTTTGGCCTCTTCACTTTCAGCTTTGAGTTCCAAATTGTTATTCACTCTGAAAAAATGTAAATTTTTATAATATACAAACAGAATGGTTCTCAAACACTTAGTTATTCCTAGCCTTTCTATGTTTTCCATGGACATAGCCATATTGTCCCATTTCCAAATTCACAATGACCCAGTAAATGCTACAGTTGTCTGTAGCAGTGATATCTAAAACCAATCTAGTCAGTGCTTGAAAATATCCTCTTACCAAGATGAACACTTTTAATCTGGTACACCCTAGAACCATGTGACATCTCAAGCCTGAGAAGACTGTTTGAAACTCAGGTCTTGCACAACCAAGCCAGAATCTTTGCCATCTGAGCGGCTAGGTAACTGGGAGCTGGCTGATTTTGTTCACTGCTGTCCCTGCTGCTGTTTGCTGCCTATATGTACAGTCTTTCATCTCAGCTTTATCTTCATTTTCTGTAATATATCGCTTGACACTAGGAAAGATGAAGGCGGACACCAAGCATGGTCAGTCAAGAAAGTGTTACATCATGACATCATTATGTCATTCGTATAATATACAAACATGTTATGTTAAAGATGTTATATACATAGAAGTTGTTATTATTGTTATCCTTGAACACGTCTACCTCAGCCAGTATCTGTGCCCAACTTTCTCTGAACTCCATGTTTGAATCAGGTTTATATTTCTGCCACAGTACTTAAGCAGTAACAAATTACATCCAATGTGATTGTGACTGTGGCTGTGGTAAACAATTCATCCTCACTTTTCCCTATCTGCCTTCAGTCTTTGACATGGTTGATCACACCATTCTCTTCCAACGCCTCTTTATTGATGTCCAGTTGGTGGGGACTGCACTCTTCTGATTCCATTTTTATCAAATTGTAGCCAGTGAATCACCTGCAATGGTTTCTCTTCCTACTTCTGCTCCAATACCTCTGGTGTCCCTAAGAATATATATTAGTTGCTTATTATTTCTCATCTATATGCTGCCTCTTGATAGCATCACCCAAAAAAACAGCATCAGTTTGCACTTATACTCTGACAATGCATGTCAATGTGCATAAAGGTGATGGGTGAATGGGGTTTGGTGAAAGTTAGGATATGGGCAGCAGAACTTTAGCTTTACCTCACTACCACCCGTGTGACTTCTCCACTGTCTAAATTATCAGACTGCTTGTTCAACATCCCGTACTGGATGAGCTGACATTTCCTTCAGCTAAATATAGGAAGACCAAAGGCACTGTTTTTGGTCCCCAAAACAAACTCCATTCTATAGCCACTGACACTATCCCTCTCAAACAAAAACAAAAAATGCTGGAAAAACTCAGCAGGTCTGATAGCATCTGTGGAGAGAAAGACAGGGTTAACGTTTTGAATCCGTACGACCCTTCTTCAGAATTTTCCTAGGTCGTTGGCAAGGGATTTGAGGGCGAGCAAGTTGGTAAAACTCCAGAAAGTGACATTGGACTGAGGTTCCAATATGATACCAGAAGTGTCATTGTACTGCGATCTTGATGTGATCCCACTCTTTGCTCGTTTTCCCCAGAACATGATTGAAAGAGTAGGAAGCCCCCTTGGAACTGTCAGGTAAGTGACAAGAAGTGGTTGAGGTTGTTTGAAGCCAATTAAGAGCTGTTATAACCCTGAATCCTAGACTTGCCAACCAGGTAACTGGTTGGCAACCTGAAAACAACTCGGTAGGGTCACTGAGGCAATTTCATAGTGAGAAGAGCCTAAGCAGTAAATCTGATAAACTGAGAAAGGTTTGGTCAGTTATGCTGAAGAGCTCTAGTACGTCACAGCCATTGAAAGACTGTTGTTCAAAGCTCTTCTTTTCAGAGAGTGCTTTCACTGCTTGACAGGTTCTTGTCAACTCCTTGGAAAACACTTCACTTCTCTGATACTTCACTCACCTGAGCTGTACTTTCCTGATGCCAGCCTTCAACATAACAGGGAAGCAGCTTATGCAGCTCCACCTTCCACCACTGCTTAGGGTCAAGAGCAGAGGCCAGACCAACACCAACAGCCCCAGTAGCAGCAGGCAGCACCATCACACGTCCCTCAACAGGGTGAGGGGTTGGGCATTGAGATCCAGCTGAAAGGATGCGAAACCCCTAATACAAACAGAAGATTAATTCTCTCAATATGTCTGAGCCTCAGGAGGCTCAGGCTTTAAAGGAAGGTCGCTGCTGACAACTGCAGCCTCCTGGAACAAGAGCTAGTTCCCACTGGACCAAGTGCGTACACAATGTCAATGGGCGACAAATGGGAGCCCAAAGGTGGGCTGTCTCTCACCAAGCAGTGTGCTGCAAGGACAGAAAGCAGAGAGGTATATGACTTCAGTGCAGAAGAGGTGAGGACTCCATTGTGCAGGGTGACTATGACTTAAGAATGCAGTAGGCTGATGGTGAGTCTGAACGTTTGCCGTTCAGATGGAGATGCGAAGGAAAAGGATTGACATGCAGAAGAATGCTGAGCAAGTCAGAGTTTGGGACTTTGCAGCTGAAACTGTTATGCCACTCACCTATCCTGCCTTCCTACAGTTCTTGATCCTCTCAGCACACTGTCTCCAGGTTGGAGGGACCACACTCCTGCTGGCGACTTCCTCGGCGACATCCAAAAACATGTGCTTCGTCAGAGAGGTTGTCCTCTCCCACCACCACCCACCACCACCCCCCCCCCCCTGCCCACCCAACCCCCTCCACACACACACACCCCCCCTCCCTTGGTGGAGTTCATCTCACTGCTCCTCAGCTCCCCCAGCTGAACATCCGGGTAAAAGTGAGACACCTAGGAGTATAGCCTTCTCAGGTCTCCACTCGATTTTTGTAGTTGTTGCAACCTCACAAATCCAAGCGCTGCTGAGCGTTACTGAAACACGTTGTGGTCCCCTTAAACAGAAATGCCTTCACTGACAGAATGGCTGCATCATCCTGTTCTCTCTCCCTAATTGGTTGGGGAGACAATAGGTGGGCTGTTAATTGGTTTGCTCTGGTTAGAGAGCAACCACAAAGTGTGCATATTGAGGGGTTGTGTTTAAAACCCAGAAGTGACCCTGTCATTGCACCAGGAATAAATTGGCAAGATCCCAACCCCAGTTTCAGATTGCTAGCACCGCACTAAGGGTATTTGGGAAACTTACTCAGTACTGTACTTTCTGACACACCTCACTGTTTTTCTGTCCACTCCTGGGCTGAATTAGCCCACTAACACATCTTCCTCACTAATATTATTAGATGGTTAGATCAGGAACTCACTTTGGAGCGGTGAATCAATATTCTGTAAGGCAATGGGTCTGTGCATTGTCTATTGCTTCACCGCATTGCTGCCACATTCTTCTCAATTATTTTTAGTACTTGTCAAAGTGCTAAATGAAGACAATATACAGCTTATAAGGGTATATTCTGTTCTATTTGCTAATTTCAGTGGAACAGTGGACATGAAGATAAGACAATGCACGCCATTGTAATTAATAAACAAGGGAAGATGTACCTCAGCTTGGTAATGAACTGTTTTATATCAATAGTACAGTGGAGCTGCCAGTGCTATCACATGACAAAGCCTTACCTAAGGCATCATCTGGCTGCACAACTCGCTAGCCAACCTTGTTCTGGCTGGCATAAACTAACCACACGGCCAAGAAAGATCAAATTCAATGCATGGTATTTTTATTCTTTCTTTATTATGTTTTCACCCCTGCTCTCACTGTAGCTTGTATGTAAGACCAAAATTTAGGTCTTCTCAATTAGCTGATCATTTTTGTTACTTAGGTAACTACCCAAGTTTGCTATACTTAGGCATATATACATGCATTCACACATACAGGTATACATAATATATATCCATATATATATATATGTACACATACAGGTATATGCACAGGAAGTGGGTCTCTCTGCAAAAGCCAGCATTTACTGCCTTAGAGGAGAAGGCTGTGGCGTGCTGCCTGCTGCATACAAATGAGTGACTTGTTCAGCCATTTCAGAGGGCAGGTAAGAGCTAACCACATTGCTGACGATCTGGAGTCACATATAGGCCAGACTGGGTTAGGACGCTAATGAACTAGATGGGTTTTTACGACAATCCGGTAGCTTCATGTTTACCATTACTGATCCCAGATTTCTTACTCCCAATTTATTTACTTAGCTGATTTAAAATTCTCCACCTGTTGTGGTGGGGCTTGAACTCATGCCTCCAGATCAGACCTCTGGGGTTACTCGTTCAGAAGCATAATCACACTGCTTCCCTTTCCAATAATTTTAACTTTGTGAACCCTCTGTACTTGGATATTTTGGTGGATTATTTTGATCATAACATTCAGAAATAATCTTTCTGTAAATAGGAAAGTGTGAGCCAATCACCTGCATTTAATCAATATGCTTGGCTGGCATGCAGAGCTCCCCAGTGAGCAGAAGAACCACTGCAGTTACATCTCTGGCATTATCAGCCCACACAACTGGAAACTCCAGCATTCACTCCCTAAGGAAGGTTCTCCAGACCCTGAACAAGTGAGCCACTCTTGATGAATCGCTTGAATAATTGAAGGTTTCTTTGGACATACTGCACTTGGCAGTGTGCACATCTACTTGCCTGGGTCCTGGTACCTTCACTTCAATTGGATCCATTCAGGCTATACCAACTGAGTGGGAATTCTTAGCATAAGGAATTCTTGCCATAGCCACCCCTCTGCTGTTAATTGCCTTATAAGGGGTGCATAGAAGTTCCACCTTTACAAAGCAAGGAATATATTCTCAAAAACCATAGAAATCCAGCACAAACATGTCTCCAAACTTTTCAGCAGTCTCCCACTGGAATTCTGGTGGTAGACTAACAAAATACCAGGGTAATTTCAACTTCAAGGCCTTTATCTACTCTGATTTCTTATGTAAATCAGCTTATCCATGACTAAAACTCCAGCTTTATTTTGAATCTACTCCACCCTAAATGACAGGATGAATACATCAAACATCAACACAGACAGTTTTAGTGTTACTTGCACCTCAAAGTATCTGGAGGCAGTAAGGAATTTTAAGTGCCCTAAGTGTCATCGTTTGTGTCTAACAAGCTAAAAAGGTATGCAGTATTTGTGATGTGTGGTTCACCTGACCAAGTTCTTTGCTGATTGACCCTTGTACAGCAATATGATAAGAAGCCCTTCAGGTAACAATCAGGTAGACTGGGATCAACTTCTATAATCTCTAATCCAGAATTAAGTGCTGCCAGAGGCATAGTTGAAATAGAATCTGTTGAAAAATTGCAGTTCATATTTGTTGAATTCTATTTACCTGCGTTAATAGTATTTTAAAAATGTGGCACTCAATTAAGGAAAGTGGCTATTTTACAAGGGAATAGGAGCAAAAGCAACGTTACGTCGGGTAGGGAGTTGAAAAAAAAATCTAAAAATCATAAGATTGCAAACATCCTTACAGATGAGAAAGACTGTTCAATGCATGTTATTTCATCTATACTGATAATGTCCTCTCACAGTAGCACAAATAGTTTTTGGTGCCCACCGCTCTATCCGGAACTCATTTCCACATGTTGATTACTCTTTATTTACAGAAGAATCCATCCCAAAATTTTCTTTTGCTATTTTGAACTAGCGTCTTCATGGACTACTCTCACAGTTTACTTTTAAGTGATCATTTTCATATCTGTAAACCCTTCTCTTGTGGAGCAATGTGAAGTAATGGAAAGATTCTTCGGCTAATTTATAGCCTGACCTGTTGAAACATGAATGCTCCAGCTTCCATGAACAGGTGCTCTGGTGAAAGTATGTCCTTGATACTGTGTCCTGTTCCAGTTGCTAAGTAGAAAGAGAAACATTCAGATGCTTAAAGTGATACAGAAAAAAATGGGTCTGCAATTTTCTTGACTTTTGCTGAGGAAATTTGATACTAAAGTGATACCCTGAGTTAACTTTTTCTCAGGGAGATTCTCACTCATGCGCATGCGTGAAGTTCGCGCTTGCCCCGCACGCCCTTCTCCCCCACCCGTACAGGCAGCTCTGAGCACTGCCGCTCGCATTTCTCGCTGGGCGGGCCTTGATAGGCCCACCAGGGTGAAATCACCTTCCGGCTTGTATCACAGGGAGAAGTCAGCTTCCCAGCCACTCCTGCCCTCCCCGACAAAGGCTAAATTCTGACCAAAGAAACCTTGCCTCCTAACTTCTCATAATCTGGAGCTGGGAACCTGCAAATTTCTCTGACGGTCAGCAATTAATCTCTAACTGACTATATGATCCTATTTACAGCAATTAGATTTTCTGGCCTTCAAGGACAAGCCACTTTAAACACATCTGATCTTAGCAGCAGGATAATGCATGACACATTACTTGATATAAAGTACCCTTCGATCTAAAAATTGACTTACCATGAACAACACAGTGGGTGTTCTGTTCGTAGCATTTGGAGAACAGAAATGGATGCTGTTGGCTGTAGAAGGGGACTGGAAAAGAACGGTAAGGGTGAAGGTTGCTCATTATAAAGGTCTTGCACAAGCAAGCTGGGCCTATGCCACCAGCAAATTACTTCTTCAAGTGGAACAACTACCTGTGAAATTTAACACTTAGTGCACTGCAGCTCTGCAGCTGCTATTTTTACATTGATACTAATGAAACAGAAAGTAATTTCTTACATTGTGCATTGCACCACATTACAGTGTGAAAATAATTGCAATGTGAGGTAAGAGGTGCGACTCATCACTCCCGGCAGGACAAGCAGAGTGGGGCATTGTGAGTGCAGCGTTTCATCCATTCATGTCATGGGCAGAAAATCGTGGGGCAGGATTTTTAGGTTGGTGTGCGGGCGTGATTGGTGGGCCTGGAAGCCCCCGGGGAATGCTTGGCCAACTGTGATCGGCCGCCGACAGTGATTTCATGCTAGCTGAAATGCTCAGCGCTGCCAGTGGTGGTGGGGGATGGGGGAGGGAGGGGTGTGGTGATGGCAAGAGGGTAGGCGCTGATGTAAGCACAAGCATGGGCAAGCACTGAAGGCAGGGAGTTGCCTCAGGGAGCTGAAGGCTTTAAAACCAATAAATAACATATTTAAAATCCGGAAAAAAGTGTCCACGCGTCACATTCAGTCACCTGAACATATACATGATAAAAATTCTGTCCATACATTTTTTTTTATTTAATAAGGGAAACTTCATTCCGCCTTGGATGAGGTTTCATGAAAAGTACAAAGGCCCCCTGGCTGATTTACACGTCCACCAAATGTAAGGTTGGACAGACCACGAAAAATAGGAGACAATTACAACATTAATTCTCTTAATTGGCCTCTTAATTGTTGACGGGTGCGCTCCGACTTTTCCGCGTGCCCGCCAACTGAAATATCGTGCAAATGTGGGATGATGCCAGGACGCTTGCCTGATGTCATCCCATGCAATTTTTGCAACCAATCGGGTCAGGCGCACATCCGCACGCCGACCTAAAAGTTCTGTCCATGGGCTTGTTTTCTCACAATGCAACTCCTTTGAGCACTGCTCCTCACTCAGAATGCAGGAGAGCACACAATCAACCCTATACTGAAATGGTAGCAAAAACATTAAATAGCACATTTTTACATTTACTTCGTATTTCTTTGTTAATCTTTACCTACATTTTGGGATTTTCCTAGTTAAAAAATAGCTTTGTCACATGTTTAAAAAATGTCACTTAATGAGGAGTATAAAATCAAATTTTCACAATTCCTACTTTCATACCTGCATAGACAATTCAGTCACATTTGAACCTATTGCTTATTCCTCTAAAAAACAAGACATCAATTGGCAGGCATGAGGAGGAGGAGCATTGGAGAAAGGAGAGATGCTTAGAGGGAAATTCGTTGACTTCCTGTTGAGGTAACTTTCTCAAGACACGGATTTCTTCATCAAAGTCTGAAAACAGGCTTTAGGAAGGTGGCTCTGTGCAATGAACTAATTTGTGTGAACTAAATCTCTCTGAGGAACAGGGCAATCATGTTAATCAGAGTGAACAACATAACTCAAGGCTTCTTTAGAATTCTCTTTGTTCTTAATTAAAAGTTTTGCTGGCAGAGAGTTCAAGTTTTCTATGAAGTTTAATAAAGGCACTTTTTTCATTATCTGCAAAGCCACATTTCACAAGGTAATGAGCACAAAATCTTATGTTGGGAACTCTTCTGCGAGAATTTAGTCAAGATCATCTCATGTCAAAGCAATTTAAAAGAAATTGTATTTTTTTACTGATAAAGTAGCATCAGATATATGTAAAAATAAAGATTAGAAAAATAATCAACAATCTTGGCACTAGTGGCAGGAACGTAAGTGAATAACCATACATTACATGTGCTGAGGAATGAAAGACAAGGTAGCAGTACTTTCAGGCAGGAATTGTTGGTAATTGGAGGTGTGTTTGAAAGCATTAAGACAAGATATTGCATTCACGAATGCCTTCAAAGAACTGGATAAATACCTGCGGTCTGTCCACAAGAAAGACCCAAACCTCCCTGTCGCTTGCCATTTTAACACTCCACCCTGCTCTCTTGCCCACATGTCTGTCCTTGGCTTGCTGCATTGTTCCAGTGAAGCACAACGCAAACTGGAGGAACAGCACCTCATCTTCCAACTAGGCACTTTACAGCCTTCCGGACTGAATGCTGAATTCAACAACTTTAGATCTTGAACTCCCTCCTCCATCCCCACCCCCTTTCCGTTTCTTCCCCCTTCCTTTTGTTTTTTTTTCCAATAATTTATATAGATTTTTCTTTTCCCACCTATTTCCATTATTTTTAAATCTATATCTTTTATGCCCTGTTAGCCTTTCCACCCCACCCCCACTAGAGCTGTACCTTGAGTGCCCTGCCATCCATTCTTAATTAGCACATTCGTTTAGATAATATCACCACTTTCAACACCTCTTTGTTCTTCTGTCTGTGACATCTTTTGATTAACTGCTCCTATCATTGCTTGCTTGACCCTACAACCACCAACCCCCCCACTTCTCTCCCCTCACCACCCTCCCCCCGCCCCACCTTAAACCAGCTTATATTTCATCCCTCTCCTAATATTCACTCAATTCTGTTGAAGGTCATGAGGACTCGAAACGTCAACTGTTTTCTTCTCCGCCAATGCTGCCAGACATGCTGAGTTTTTCCAGCTAATTCTGTTTTTGTTTTGGATAAATATCTGGTTGGCAATTGATTAGAAATTATAGGAAGAGGAATAGTCATAAATTAAGATGATTAAATGCCCTCTAAGGCATGGTGATTTCTGATTCTAGAAGCAGGAGTTTGTGGAAGACAGGAGACTAAGGTTGAATAATGATAACATGGTGACAGATGAATATTCTGTACTTATAGATTACCTTTGGGGATCAGGGAGTATTTATGCACAGATTCTCTTCAGGATATTAAATAGGTAATATGCTCCTGACTTGTTAAATTGTACATGATTTGTGAAAGTATCTCATTATCCTTTTCTTGTTTTCTGATTTCTTATGTTCTTAACTCCCAACATACTCTGCATTGTTTCAAATACATCTTCAATAACTTCTTTTCAATTGTCATAAAGAGGGAGAGGCCTTTAGATTATAATATAGACATCATAATTACTTAGTTTATTAAAAATATTTTTAAAAAATTTTTTTTAGAGCAAGCAATAGCAAATGAAATCAGCAACCAGAATTTCACATAGCTGTACTGAAGTTCGCATTGTCCCTAATGTGTACAATAATTACCATTTATCAACGTTGTAACCAGTGAATGTAGAATTGGACGAACAGAATTTTTAATATTTTCCTTTCTAAGAGTGTACTGAAAACAAAATTAAGTAAGGAAGGTGGCTGAGTGCCATTCAATAGTAATAGGTGTTGCTAATATTTCACCATGCTTTTGGTTTCTGATAAGGATAAACACAGATTGTGTCTAATTGAGATGGTATGACAAGAAATGAATAGTGATTGTTCTCAATTTTACAACCTTTACCACCCAGTTGAAGAATTACTGATGAAAGGTTAAAAGATCACAAATGGCAACTGAAAGAAGGCCCCTTGTTGGCCGATGCAGACACAATGAGCTGAATGGCATCCTTATGTGCTGTAAATTTCTATGATTCTATGATTCTTTTTTTATTCCTTAACATTTGAATAATATTTAACTTTTAGCATGAATTAAAATAACATTGGTAGATAGCATTAAAAGATAACAAACGAAAATTGGAATATAATAATGATGATCACATATTAGTGGAAACTTTCCTGCATGATCCCACCCAAATATGAAATCATGAGAGATATCAGAAAATTCAGTCAGTGTGGACTACCACTGTTTTTTTGCTCTGACTAGAATTTCCTGCTGTTAGTGGGAATGCCCCTTGCTCATTCTTTCTCGCCTAGTGCATGAAATTGCCTTGGTGGTGGTGGTGGCGATTGGTTTGGGGTAGTGGGGGGTGGGAGTGATGTAAGTGGGGACAGGGGCCAGATCCTTTGCATGTTTTCCTCCTTTCTCTCTCAGTTACTGCTACTTCCTGGGACTGAACTAGGTAAAGTGGGGGGAGGTCATAGAAAATAATGCTAAAGGATTTGAGGCTCTCAGCGGAGGGAAAGAGCCTTGCAGCTGTCTTTTCTTCCTCAAGTAGGTTCCAAACACTTTAGCAATCTTGACCAACAACTCCTAAGTCATAAAAACAAAAAAAATGCAGATGCTAGAAATTCAAAACAAAAACAGAATTACCTGGAAAAACTCAGCAGGTCTGGCAGCATCGGCGGAGAAGAAAAGAATTGACCTTGGCCCTTCGACAGAACTTGAGTTCGAGTCCAAGAAAGAGTTGAAATATAAGCTGGTTTAAGGTGTGTGTGGGGGGGTGGGGGGGGGGCGGGGGGGGGCGGGGTGGGGGTGGTGAGGTTGGGGGGGGGGCGGGCGGGTGGTGGTGGGGGGGAAGAGAGAGAGAGAGAGAGAGAGAAGTGGAGGGGGTTGGTGTGGTTGTAGGGACAAACAAGCAGTGATGGAAGCAGATCATCAAAAGATGTCACAAACATCTTTTGATGATCTGCTTCTATCACTGCTTGTTTGTCCCTACAACCACACCAACCCCGTCCACTTCTCTCTCTCTCTCTTTCCCCCACCCCCCACCCCCCCCCACCCACCCCGCCCCCACACACACCTTAAACCAGCTTATATTTCAACTCTTTCTTGGACTTGAACTCAGGTTCTGTCGAAGGGTCATGAGGACTCGAAACGTCAACTCTTTGCTTCTCCGCCGATGCTGCCAGACCTGCTGAGTTTTTCCAGGTAACTCCTAAGTCACTTGATTTAAAGGAATAGGGTAAGCAGGGACAGTTAGATGTCAGATGCTGGGCAGAACTTTCCATTCTGGTGACTAAGTCCAATGGCGGGCGGGAAGTCGGTATGATTCCCACTGGGTGGCTCATTAATTATGCACCTGGAGCACAGATGGATGTTCCTCCTGTTCATGCATGAATGCGTATCAAGACATTGTTCTTTGACTAGGGTGATGACAGCTATGTGTAAGAAGACACACGTGGACATTTTTCCGCTTGTCTCCACTACTCGATACTCTATAGAAAGACCTTGAGTCAGGAACACCCCTGCTGCGTGTGGGCTTCACCATAGAGAGGAGAACACAACTGAGTATCTTTCAGCCCAGTTACCTCATAATTTTTAGGGTGTCCCTTTAGTCAGGCATTTGCGGTGATTTTGAACTCCACTCACCCAAAAAGGCCCTCCACTCACTTCAAGTGATCTCACTGACTGACAAGCCAAGTGGTCAAGGTCAGTCTGGAAAAATGGTGTGTGTTACCTTTCATACTCACTCCACCACCTTCTATCTTCGTCCTGTCACCCACCAACATGCCATATCACCATAGACCCGCTCTATATCACCGGTCCTCTTCCCTCTGTCACCTTTGAACCTCCCCGCGTTACCTTGGAACCACTACAATCCACCACCATGATCCGCCACAACATGCCTTTCCTCTCCTCAGAGCTGACATCTGTTGATCCCTATTCCCACACTGACCTTGCCCTCTCCCATTACCTGAGCTACCTGTCTTGTCCTCCTCTGTGACACACCCAATGAGACCTTCACCTGTCAGACTCTCACCATGGACCTGCCACCCTACTGCATTGCACATGCCATCTGACTCTGGCTGTTCCCTCCTATGACCAGTACCCTGAGTTCTCCCCGAAGGACCCTACTATCAACATAACTGACCCCACCTTCCAAGACACTCCCCCAGTCCCCAGAGGTTCCACCCCCACTTCCCTGGAACCTCTTCCCTCCCCATTTCCCAGACAATCCCCCACCTTCCCCGGACACTCTCCCCACCATAACCCTGTAGGCCTGCATCCCCCGTCCAGCACTCGCTCCACCCTTCCATCTTACCCTCCCCCTTTCAGCCTTCACAAGCCGCCCTTAAATGTCCAGTCTTGGCACAGCATTTGCTAACAGCACTTGAGTGAAGTTACGTGAGGTCCCAGAGAAGGAAAAAGCAAAATCAATAGACCTCGAAATTGTTGATGTACGGAAGCTTGCCAGGTGCAGTCGGGAAACAGACCACTCTGAATTCTCATTGCAGGGTGCTTCATTTGGAGGGGGAACGTAATTCCAGCAAGTTGGCCTTTTAAAAAGCATTCATGAGATGCAAATGAACGCAAATGTGGTTCCTGACTTCGGTCAGTGGAAAACTCGACCTAGCTTTCACCTGCCATCAAAGTCGGGGGAACAAAACTCCAAACTAAATTCCCACTGGGAAACTGACTTTCCCCATCACACCAAATTTAGTGCTCCTACCCACCACAATTCCCGCTGCTGGCAGGAGTGGAAAATTTCACTCGCTAAGCAGAAATGCATTAAGCCCAGCTTGCTGCTATTCTTCATACTGAATCATAGAATCACAGAAGCATTGAAAATTTACAACACAGGACCATTTGGCCCATAGTATGTTTGCTGCTCAACAAGAAGTACACAGCCTAAACCCACCAACATAAGTCTTCCTTCCTTCTATAAGTCAAAGCCCTGCAAGTCATGGTTCTTTGACTCCCCTGTTAAGGTAAATAAGGCATCCCTACTTACTGTATTCAGACCCTCATAGTTTGATATACTTCCATTAAGTCACCTTTCTGTCTGCCCTATTCTAAGGCAAACAACCCCAGCCTATCCATAACTTATCTATCTTATTCTATTTTTCTTCATAGCTAAAATTAACCAGCCCATCCCTGGCAACATCCTCGTATATCTCCTCTGCACCCTCTCCAATACAATGACGTCTTTACTGTAATGTGATGACCAGAACTGTACGTAGTACTCAAGCTGTTGTTTAACTAGTGTTGTATACCGTTCTAGCAGAATCTCCCTACTTTCATCTTCCATGCCTCAGCTAATAGAGGAAAGCATGCCGTATGCCATCTTAACTACCTTATCAACCCCAACCTTTAAGGATCTGCGGACATATACTCCAAGGTTCCTCTGTTCCTCCAAACTACTCAGTACCCTCCCATTTATTATGTATTTCCTGTTTCTTTTAACAACCTGAGATATATTTCATCTGGGCCTGGCATCAAGGATGTCAAATCCTTTAATACTTCCTCTCTTACAATGTTTACCCCATTCAATACATCACACTCTTTTCCCTCAACTATGACATATGACATCATTATCAGTTCCCATTGTGATCTGCCTTTAAGGGATAGCAGCATGATATCACTTTAAGGGAAGTGTGTCATATGATCCAGCTTCAGTTTCACTTTGGCCTGGAGCAAAGCACAGACATAGCCCTGCTGCTGATGTCCTCAAGCTTTCTGCCCATCTATATCTGTTCACACATGCCTAGAATTAATAAATGAACCCACAATGAAGCCATCCTAATGAGTGATTGGTGCCTTTATATTATCATAACATAATCGACAGTCCCCTCTTTTGTGACGTTAACTACAAAGTATTCATCCAGAAAAATTCCTATCCCTCGGGTTTCATGGCGGACAGAGCGGAGAATCCAGCAGCAGGCAAAAAGCTGGAAACCCGCTGGCGTAAAAACAGATTGCAAGTTTTCTGATGATGGGTTTGTGGTAGGTCTGCTTTCCCGCCAACGAGTGTCGTGAATTCCATCTGCATTCATTAACATCTCGTGAATGCTCATTAAAATAATTGCTCGCTGGAATCTTGTCAGGCCTTCCAATCTTCCATCATGCCAGCGGGAAATTACATCAGCCTCAAACCCATTTGAAAAGGGGTGGCGTGCGCAAGTCAGACTTCAGATCGCTGGTAACTTCGAGGTGATTGGAACATAGCTGCCATAGCGCTGCACCGGTCTTGTTGCGATGAATGCCATACAGCTGGAAAGTAGGGTTAGTCTGCTCCTGCTCTTTGCCTACATTGTCCTGAGGAACACCACTGTGCTGTCGCACTCATGCAGGCCCTCACTTTCAGAAACAATTACTTCAGCTGGGGGTGAGCTATGACATGAGGGTGGGGTTGATGAACACAAGGTGGGCAATGGGGAAGGAAGCTGTGGAATGGCAGTGTTGGGGAAGGGTGAACACGAAAAGGGCAAGGGTGAGGGAAGGCTGTGGAGTGGCAGTGAGGCAGAAGGTGAACACGAGAGGGGCAGCTGGGAAGGAAGGCTGTAGAATGGCAGTGAGGAGGAAGGGCAAACATGAGGGGGCCTTTCTGTTGTTATAGGAGTGAACAGGATTCTGCTTAGAAAGAAAGGAGGAAGGCCTCCTTGTGATGAAAGCCACTGAAAGCCAATGGCTTCATTAAAGGGCTACTCAGAATTCAGTGGCTTCACATCACAGTCACTGCATCTCAAGGGCAACACATAGGAATGCAGAATTTGGGAATACAGGCAATAGTGAATGAGGCGCAGCTGTATTATATATGTCATTCCATCAATGAAGGCCTGTCACCTGTTCAACAGATTTGACGCTTCTACTGAAGCAAAAGGTATTCACTCACAGCAGGAACACCGCCACCTGGAAGTTCCCCTCCAAGCCACTCACTATCCTGACTTGGAAATATATCGCTGTTCCTTCATTGTTGCTGGGTCAAAATCCTGGAACTCCCTTCCTAACATTACTGTGAGTGTAACCACA
Source organism: Carcharodon carcharias (assembly GCF_017639515.1). Classification (NCBI taxonomy): domain Eukaryota; kingdom Metazoa; phylum Chordata; class Chondrichthyes; order Lamniformes; family Lamnidae; genus Carcharodon; species Carcharodon carcharias. The sequence goes on along the minus strand of NC_054471.1, from coordinate 143,046,448 downwards.
CCACATGCACTGCAGCGGTTCAAGAAGGCAGCTCACCACCACCTTCTCAAGGGTAATTAGGAATGGGCAATAAATGCTGGCCTAGCCAGTGATGCCCACATCCCGTAAATGAATTTAAAAAAAGATTGGTCATTAATATACCACATCAAAGATTGGAGCACAGAGCTAGGTTGGGTCATTCATCTCAATTAAACTTTAGCATCCCACGAAGAGCTCAAGGTGTTACATAGCTGTGATGCCATCTTGGTCTCCTCTGTGTGTGATGGTGTTCAGGCACAAGGCAGCATTAGCCACCATGCAAATAGGACAGGAAACGCTATGGACCCTTACAGTCTACAAACATGTCATCCTCTGAACTTCACTTTCTTGCCACTTGAATCATTAATGCCTTCAATGTTTCCTTTCAGAGACAAGGCAAAAGCACATATGGATCCAGGGCTCAATGCTGCCTTTGTCAAGGCCCTAATGCAATGGAAGAGGCGCAGGAGGGAGAGACGACTCTACACGCAGCTCCAGCAGGAGGGACATGGTCAAGTGGAGCCACAGCATGAACAGGAGGGTCAGGAAGAGAGACCCAGAGAGCGGGGGTGATTCGCCAGACCTTGGGTTTATCGTAGAAATGTCTCCTATTTACAAACAAGTCAGAGGCAATGCTGTGCACGTCTGTGGTTATCCCAAGATCTGGTACACCACATATGCCACATTCTTCGTGAAAACCTGATGCCATGTGGACTTGGAGGATATCCCCTGCCTGTGGCATTGAAGGTGACCGCTGCATTCAATTTCTTGGCCTCTGGTTCTTTCCAAGGATCAACAGGGGACCTGTGCAGCATCTCTCAGTCCGCAACACATCAATGCATAAAGGAGGTCATAAATGCCCTTTACAGGAAAGCCCATCATTATGTCAAGTTTGCTCATGGTGAAGATAGCCTGTCTGCTAGATTCACCAGCTTCATCGCCATCTCAGGCTTCCCAAGAGTGCAGGGTGCAATAGACTGCATCCATGTAGTTATATGGGCTCCATGGCAGCAGGCCCTAATGTTTATAAACCACAAGGGCTATCACTCGATCAATGTACAACTGGTACGTGATCACTGGAAGCACGTACTGCACATTTGTGCACAATACCCTGGGAGTTGCCATGACTCCTACATGCTGAGTCACTCCCAGGTACATGAGATTTTCGAGGGGCCATTATGTCTGCAGGGATGGTTGCTTGGGAATAAGGGGTACTCAATAAAGCGCTCAGTGATGACACCGGTGAGTCATCCTCAGAGTCATTCCAAGGAGAGGAACAAAGCTGCTCACAGCTCCACACGCTCCCTTATAGAGCAGACTATTGGGCTTCTGAAGATGCGCTTCAGATGCTTGGACCATCAGATGGCTTACTCCAATATACACCCGACAGGGATTCTTGTGTCATCGCAGTGTGCTATGCCCTTCACAATCTGGCAATGCAAAGAGGTGAAGCCCTGCCAGAGAATGAACTGGAGGAAGATGAGCGTTCATTGGAGGATGAAGATCCGGAGACCCAGGAACCTCAGGAGGCTGCTGAGGGTCAGTTTGCGCATGATCACGCCATGGAGAAAGGAAGATGTGGGAGACATGTCTGCGATACATTGATTGCTGACAGGTTCCAGGAAGAGTAAAGTGAGGGAATATAGTTACATTTCTCCAAGCCCTCAATGCCATTTACTTTCACTTCAGGGGATGTCCACCCACTTGCAGCGAGAATGAGTCCTGAATTCACACTTGCGCATTCTGGCCTCAAGAATCATCAGGCTGTGATCTTTACTTTGGTCTGCAGTGCCCTGTGAGTGAGCTCACTCTGGGAACTGAGAGTCCACTTAGGAACAATGTCAATGCGAGTGAAGACTTGAAGCCTTCGCTGCCATCTAATGATGCAAACACTGCAGCCACTGAGGTGGGGACATGCCTAGGGATCTCCCCCTTCCGTGTATGTCTTGTTTTCTGCCACTACCACTGAGGAGACACAAATGCTGCTAGAATATCAATGCTGATGGGCTGCCCTCACTCAATGGTGTTTCTTGAGGAAGAAGGGTTAGAAACACTTACATCACTCATTTCCAATAAAGATTTAAACACATCTCCCTGACATCACACAAGGGGTGTGGAGACTAGTTCAAGGTTGATATCACAGGAATGTGAATCTCTCAGTGGGACACTATCACTGAGAGGGAAGAAGGCTAAACCTTGAAATAAGAGGATTCCAAAGAACAAATTCACAATACCTTCAGTTGCACAAAACATTCACATAACCATCAAAGGTATTTACAAAAGTGCAATTTCTTTACATGTCCAGCACACCCGTGATCTAAAAGTGACATCAATTTTTAAAATTTCCCTAACTCTATTGCTACATCTGGGTGCAGCCCTAACATCTGCAGCAGAGATGGAGGCGGCCTGTTGACTGCTGTGCCCTGATGTAGTGATGTCCTTGGCAGACATTCTGTGGTGGCTTGAGGCCAGGAGGGCCCTGGCCTTATAAGGGTCACCTGCTCAGGGGCAGAAGTACCCTCGGTGGCCTGAGAAGCTGGAGTAGGTGGGGTCACAGGCAGAGGGGGTGGTGAGCGGCTGCACTTGGAATGTCCAGAGAGGAGCCCCCAGGTTGTCTGGCTGATGCTCATCCTCTCTGTGGGTGCCCAAGGGCCCCACCCTGAATCCTGTGGGAGATGGTGCACCTGGAGGGGGTCAAGGTGCCTCATCCCCATGTCACCTACATCTTGACAGTGCCCACCAGGGTATGTGGCCATGCAGTGCAGGGCTGAGCGCAAATCCGACAAGAACTGCTGGACTAAGGTCACCATGGTGGTCGCCAGCCTTCCCATGGTGACTTAGAAGCGCACACATTTTGGAGTCATGACGTCAGACAGAATGCAGACGGACTCCTCCATCATTCACTCTAGTCTGCTGAGTGACCATCGAATTCTTGCTTGATGTTTCACCGCCTGTCATTGTATCTCAAGCATTGAGTTGGTGGCCACTTCCAGAGGCTCATCATCTGACTTAGACTGAGCAGGTGGCTGGTCTCCAGCAGCCCTCCGAGTGCCGGGACCTGGGCTGTCCATGCCTCTGACTGCTGCAGGGACATGTCAGTGAGGTGTTCCACAGAAAGTGAGTCTGAGCCTAATCTGCATCTGTGCCCCAGAGACGTGTGTGTCTCTGGTGAAGGGTGTGTGTGAGCGTCGTGATGGTTCTTCCAGAGCTTCCTCTTCAGATGTGATCTGGGGGCTGGCACAGGTGGTGTTGGACTGGCTTGGGGGCCTCCATCTGCTGGTGCCTTGAAAATAGAAAACAGAATTTCAGTTAATGAGCATGAGCTAGATAAGACTGCATGTGACTCACTGTGATAGTCAGGATTTGATGAAGTGATGGAGCCGTGATCCGTACTAGGTTGCTGGGAGAAGCTGATCTCCCCTTCCCCACAGGAGTAATCCTTGTTCTCACCAGCCAGCTCAGCTGCAGCCTCCTCAAGCTCAGTGAGGGCAATGATGGCGGACGACCCTCCCCTGGTCTGCGATCTCTGGTGCCTGTTGTGTGCCAGCTTGGCCTGTATGAAGAAGAATGAAAGGCATGTGATGAGAAGGGATGGAGCAGAGGTTGGGTGAGATGCATGCCCCCTGTGTGTGGTGAGCCCTCCCCAGGAGGACCAGAGGATGAAGTGTGAGCAACATGATAGATTGGATGGTGGTGATGTGAAAGTTGCGGTGAGAGAATGAGTGTTGAGATGTGGCCACGCTAAAGGTTGCGTGAGATCCCTGAAGAGATTAGCTGCATGATACCATGATGAGAGTTTGATAATGAAGGGAATTGAAGGATGACTTACCCTGGCAGAGCGGATGAAATTAATCATCCTCTTCCTGCACCGGGTGGCATTTCAAGTGCAGTTGCCAGCCACACTGCCCTGCTCTGCGACAGCCTCCCAGGCCAGAGAGATGAGGCTGCTGTGCTCCCTGCAGCCATCCCTGAGATACAGGACTTCCCTGTGCAGCTGCACTCCTCTGATCAAGGCCTGGTGGTTGAAGCGGGGGGGCTGCCTTCTTCCTGAGGCTCTCAGCCTTCTTCTGGCTGCAAGGCATTTCTGCACTTGTCCTGAAGACAGGTGGGCTGGAGAGAGTGAGATTATGTGTTGGACTGGCCTTTAAATACGGCACCCAGACCTTCGACCCTGCCAGCTGATGGTGGGTGGATGAATCAGTTCCCAACCTGAGTTAGGATACCGGCAGCAGAGGTTTGGAAGAGCTCAAGTTTATTTGAGGGGGGAGGGGGCGTGGGGTTGCAAGTTGAGATGTAGGCCAGGGGTGCATTGGCATAGTCGAGTCTAGAGGGATGGATGAGGAGTAGCTGATGAGCGGAGGCAAGGATGGAGGTGTGTGATGTTCCAAAAGGAGAAGTAAGCAATCCTAGAAGACAATGGCCAGAATTTTACGTCCTGCAGGTCCAACCTGAACAGGCATAAAATTGTGCGAAATGATGTCAGGTGAATGCCCTTATGTCATTGCGCACTCGTGTGATATTTTGCTCGGCGGGTGCACGAAAAATTTGGAAGAGTGCCCGCCAACAATTAATCGGGCAATTAAGCTCATTAATGGCCCAGTTGTAAGCGATTTTTCATGGCCTGTTCAACCTTGTGGTTGACAGATGGGCAAATCGGCCATGCAGACTTTACATTTTTGATGAAACCTCATCCAAGGGCAGGATGAAATCTCCGTTAGGATTTAAAATAAAGAGAAATATCTGGGGACTGTTTTTTTTATGAGGTATGCGTTCAGGTGCCTGATTGTGCTGCATGGACATTTTTTGCTGCATTTTTGTACTTTCTTTTATTATTTGGCAGTCTGCAGCTCACTGAGGCATCTGTCTACCTTCATGGAGCTCAATGGAAGTGCTCACCAACAGCCACAGTGACATCGGCACCCACCCTCTTCCTGCCCCAAGTGGGAGTGCTGAGCCTTTCTCAGGGCGTGTGGCATGCTGACTGGCCATTAGTTAGCCAGCCAGAGTAAGATCACGTTCACAGCACAATCTCAGCTGGGAGTGGGTTTTACAACCGCTTCCGGCCGCACCAACTTCAGGCACACTCCGGGGGTAAAATTTAAGCCCATATATTGCTGGAACTCAGCTCAGTCTCAGATAGGACACCAAGATGGCTAATGTTCTGGTTCAGCCTCAGACACTTGCCAGGGAGAGGGATGGAGTCAGTAACTAGGGTTTGTAGCAGGGAACAAAGGCAATGGCTTTCATCTTCAGATGTGACTCAGTTGGTGACAAGCTTGCCTCAGGAGGTTGTGGGTTCAGAGAAGAAAAGACTAGGCTAACACTCCAGTGCTGCACTGTGCAGATGAAATGTTCAGATGAGGCCCTATATACCCTCTCAGGTGGGCTTTAAAGTTTCCCTAGTTCTGATGAAAGGTCATCAATCTGAAACATTAACCCGGTTTCTCCCTGTACAGATGCTGCCTGACCTGCTGAGGGGCGAATCCTCCAGCAGCGACATCAGAGCTGCAGGGGCAGCTATCGTTACCAGGTGCACCACGGAGAGGTTATAAGGGATGGCCCCTCACAGGGAAGCCACTAGAAGGCCTTCTCAATACATCTGGTGGGCTCCGGGCAGAGCAGGGGCTGTCCTGCTGCCCTACCCATTTCTGGGAATGTCCTGTGCAGCTGTTCTAGAATTGGTCCTTCTGTCTTGGACTCCAAGCATGGGACTTGGTTTTTAGGCTGACTATAGACATATTCTGGTATCTGCTTAACACTTGTTTATTAGTATTACATCTAAACAGGTTACAGAGTTGGCACATAGCTCCTAGGCATGGTTCCAACTTCTCTCTTGAGAGTCTAACACATGACTGGTGAGTGTCAATTGTACATCATCAACTATGTCATACATTTTCATATCCCTTCTGTTAACCCTTTGTACTACAGCAGTGGAAAGATGTCGAGCTTCCCACACAATGTCTTCTACCACCATTTCATGAGCACTGCCACCACCCAGTCCAACTCCAGAGGGATGGTAAAATTCAGCCGAAGTAATTTAAATCCCTGTTAGGTCTGAGAGAAAGATCAAAAATAGAAAGGGATGTGAGATGGATAAGGACAATGCTGTATATCGTGATGTCATCAGGACAGTTGCTAAAATCATTGGCCTGTTGGCTTTATCCTGACTGTTACTTTATGCTCCATTTCAGTTGGTCACTGGTCCATTTCAATTGGTCAGTCAGTGTGGCTGCTAACATGTCAGTGTGGGATTCTCTACAGTGCACAAGCAAAACAGTAAAAGACCACTGGAATTTAAGAACTTAGTCCACTGTTACATATAAGCAATATCTCCAAGTGAAACTAACTAGTTAACTCATATATGAAAATATTTATGTCATGGGCAGCCTTGACATGCTGTATTTATAACATTGGTATGCTTTCAGTTGAAAAATCCTTTTGTCTGAATGAGCATTTTATGGTTCCTGTAACTGAATGAGGTTGGTGTATAGTGATCCCTGGTATCGCTTTGTCATTTTAATGCTGTACTTATAGGAAATATGAGCCTTGAAATTACTGTAGCTTTACAGCTCTCAGATAGAGAATATTTTATTCTATTTGTCCAGTGGAATAACTGAAAATAAAATCATTGCTTGACATTACTACTGGAGTAATTAGTAGTGAAGTACTTTGCACACTCTTCTCCAATTTCTCTTCATGCTCTCTTAACCCATTGCTAACATTTCTACTTAAGCAGAAAACAGAAGACTGTCATACAAATGATTTAAGTGTTTAACTGATGTCTCCAATAGTAATTTCCTTCAGGCTATGGTTTTCATATCAACTGTTATTCTGTAGCACAAGTGTCACAATGTGTGTTCTTATTAAGAGTTGTAAATGCCTTGTTAGGGTCTGAAGAGGAGCTTGTGTTCATGTAGCATCTCAACACAGCCTTTAGGCAGACCAAGATACCTTAAAGCATGGATTACTTTTGAAAAAGAGTCATGGAGCAAGTCTTAAAAATTTTTTTCTTGGGGTGTAAGCATCACTGGCACAGCTAGCATTTTGCCCATCAATCATTGCTCTTGAGCAAGAACAAATTAAAAGAAAACTCACTCAAACCTGTCCACTTGCACGGGGTGAATGAAGAGACAGCCTACGAGGATGTCGTCAGAACTTTTGACTCATATATGATAAAAGCAAAAAAATGCAGATGCTGGAATTCTGAAATAAAAACAGAAAATGCTGGAAACACTTAAGAGCATTTTGGACAGAGAAACAGAGTTAATGTTTCGAGTCCGTATGACTCTTCTTTGACCCATACTTCAGGCTTTATAGAAATATGATTATTGGTGCAGTCAAAAACAGGGTGAAGGGGTTGATTCATTCATAAATGAATTGTACTGCCTAGCCGAGCACTAAAGATGAACTGATCAGAGATAGGATAGTCACTGGCGTTTTACATGAGAATCTCTCTGACTTCTTACAATAACAGAAAGACTTAAATTTAAGCAAAGCTGTACAACTGGCCAGCCAGGCCGAAGAGCAGAGGCAGAATAAGGTTTTTGTCAGAGATGAGAAGGAAATTTTCCAAAGGCAGTCTGATGAAATTGTTTGTGGGTTGTAAAACTGAAAGAAAAGCAAGGCAGCAACCAGGGAAACACCTTGGAGAGGTACCAACCACCATTTTCCAATGCCCCACTGTGGCGGAAAGAAGGCCCACAGGCAGGAAGAATGTTCCGCTGAATTGCACAGTGCCATGGCTCTGGCAGGTTAGGCCATTTTAAAATAGCCTGCCATTTCAGGAAATTTGTGTTTACAAGACAGAAGGAGAAGCCAGCTAAACAAACCTCTATTTAAGAAATTCAAGACTTTGACAACCGAGAAATCATCATTCTAGAAGAAATAAAGGAAAATAAAAAGCAGTATTTAACTCCACGGTCCAGGGGAGATCAAAATTTTCAAGGCCAGCTAGGGATGACACTGAAATACAAAGGTAGAGAAATTTCTGAAACATTGTACACTATGAAGAATTAACAATGCACTTTGATGAGCAGAAATGCCTGCATAGCTCTGAACCTGCTTCTAAACATTGGTGAGGTCAACACAGAAACACACAATAAGAACTTAGGAGGAAATTTCCCACACTTTTTAAAGGATTGGGAAAGCTAAAAACCGTCACGTGACACTCAAGACAGACGCTAAGTCCCTTTGTCTGTTCACACCAAGGAAGGTTCCATACCCAGTTCCAAAAAGAGTCAGGAGTGAGATTGAGGTGATGCTGCAACAAGAAGTCCTTTCTCCAGTCATTAAATCAGCCATGTGGTCCTCTAGGATGATGCCTCTCCTGAAGCCTAATGGCTCCATTTGAATCTGCATTAATCTAACACACCTCAACAAGGCAGTTGAAAGAGAAATACATCCAATCTGTGGATGAGAACTTGACCAAGCTTGCAAAAAGCACCATCTTCACCAAACTTGATGCCATGAGCAGGTTTTGGCAATAGCTATTGGACCAGGAGTCCAAACTCTTAAGGACTTTCATTATGTCCTTTGGACAGTACTGTTTAAACTGTCTGCCATTTGGCATCACGGTGGCCCCTGAAATATTCCAAAAGACCATGTCCAACATACTGCAGAGCACTGATAATGTTATTTGCCAAATGGATGACATCTTGATCCATGGGTCAGTGAAACAGGAACACAGTAACAGGTTAGGCAAGTCTTACTCATGCTGCAAGGGGCTGGCTTGACATTCACTGACAAATGTTAATTTCTAGGCCACGATAAAGTTCTGTGGGCATATTATACAAGCAACTGGGATTACGGCAAACCCACAGAAAACAAATGCAACAAAGGAATTCCCGCCACCTAGAAATGTAACAGAGCTACAAGGTATATGGGCATGGTCAACCAACTAGGCAAATTTCTGCCTGACTTAGCCCAGATAAATGAACCTGTCAGACATGTTTTATGATAGGACCAGGCGCTCGACTGAACATCAGCAGCAGTCTTTCAAACAAATCAAAATGACGCTAATGTCCTCAGAGACCCTAGTCCACTACAACCCTGAACTTGCCACAATGGGACTGGGAGCAGTGTTACCTGGGTCCAAAGCGATGGCAAATGATGGCCTGTTTACTATGCATCCAGATCATTAATGGAGACTGAACAGCTCTATGCTGTGATTGAAAAGTAAGTTCTTGCAGCGACTTGGGCATGTATGAAATTCTCTGATGATGTACTTGGCCTGCACTTTAAGATTGAGACTCTTAGCAAGCTATTAGTAACATTGTTGAACACAAAGGAAAACGCAAAGAGACCACCCAGGATTCAATGTTTCCAACTTAGACTCATGTGATAAGATGCTACAGCAGAGTACATACAGGGGAAATATCAGACTCTAATCGATACATTGTCCAGACACTTACCCAGTACAGGAAGATAAAAGCTTCATAGTGGAAGTTGAAGCCTTTATATTCTTAACTACCAAATACTTGCTGGCAACTGGCCAGAAATTGAGCGAGCTTTGTGCAGCCCAAAGACAATATGAACAGTGCATCCAGATTTGCATATGCTGCCTGCTTGGATGGCAATAGTACATCCAAAGCAACCCTGTCTGAGGAAATATTTCAAACAGCGGCATCACTTCAGCAACATAGACAACCTCCTAGTATGTGATGCAAGAGTGGTACCACATGCTCTCCACCTGGAAGTCTTCCAGAAGATCCACCAAGGGCATTCTGACATAACCAAGTGTCGAGCCAGGACAAAGCAGCCTGTATAGTGACAAATATTTCTTATGGTGGTAGACTATTATTCCCGTTGCATGGAGGTGCAAAAGCTACATGGCCCAACCTCTGAAGCCATTATTACCTCCTTGAAGAAAATGTTCTCGACACATGGCATTCCTGACCTTGTCATTTCTCATAAGGGACCACACTTTGCCAATGAGCACTTTCAACCCTTTGCAAAGTCATATGGATTTGTAAATACCATAAGCTCTCCAGAATACTCTCAGTTTAATGGAGAGGCTAAACGAGAAGAATGCACTGTCAAGGATCTTGTGAAGAAAAATTATGACATTCGGATTGATCTGCTTAGTTATTGTTCAAGACTCTTACAAAATGGGTTTTCGTTCTGTGAGCTCCTGATGAACCACAAGCTAAAGACCCAACTCCCTTTCCTGACCCACACCTTGTCATGATGGAAAACCATCATCGAGCTAGGAAGAAAGAAGGGACCTACTGATCATGTCAAGCTCACATGTTTAACTAGAGGCATAGAGCTCAAGACCTTCTAATCCTTGGAAGGGGAAAGAGGGTATGAATCAGAGACCAGAACTGTGCAAGAATGGTAATTGAGAAGCTACAGCAGCCAAGATTATATCTGGTCAAGAGACAGTCAGGCATCATTCGAAGGAACACATCTACCCTAATTTCAATGGACAGAACACCATTAACCGCATGGGCAGAGTACCTTGAACCTCAAGAGAGCATCACACCCACAAATGAGGGAAACTAGGAATGACACCCCCCACGAACTGGCTTCAGAGCAACACGATTCCCACCTACCTCAGAAGGAGCTCTGCACCTATTCAGGAAGATTGCTGAAACCACCCTTTTTCCCTTTAAGAGAAGAGACTTTGCGGGGAGGTGTAGGGGAACGTGTGTATAATAGTATGGGAACAAAGACTCTGGGGAGATGTAAAAGTTAACTCTAATGATAGCTACTGAGCATGTGTGCTGGGAGCTATGTCACATTGATGTCACTTGCTGAAGGAAGATGACTGAGAAGTATCTTAGAGATTAGCTTCAGCTATGCCTTGCTCCTACTTAACCTTTATAAATGATCAGTATCTAAATAAAGTTGTTTTTGACAAAAGACCACTGTCTACAGTAAGAGGCTAACAAACCCCGAGATAAAACCACAGCAATAAGTTCCGGGGTCATCTGGCCCGACTACCTGGGAATCCGGCTGCCCCGAACTAAAATTCGACCTTTTGGGCCAATCTCTTCCGGGTCGGGTTTGTGGAACCAGGAAATACCCCAGCTCTGCAATCCTGGCCCAGGAGCGAAAACCCAGGCCTTTATGTCCACCTGAGCTGTCGACTTCAACAATGCAGAATTGCCTCATTACTGCATTGATGAGTCAGCCTTCAAGTTCTGGAGAAGGACTAAGACTACTGATCCTTCTACAACTGCAAACGGTTTGATTTCATTTGCTCTGTAAATTTTTTTCAGAATTTTAAACACTTCTTAAATGTCACCTTAACCATAACTTTGTAGCATACAAAAGATAAGCAACTACTTTCAGTGATTTCATTTCATCGAAAGACAGTTCAGGGAAAATGCTTTTTTTAGTTTGAATATGAATCAAGGATCATGAAGTTTATCATTACTGCAACATGTACTGTTCTGCACTGAATACTCATTTATCTGCTTTATTTGAATAAACTGCCCATTTGTTTATGGTCTGAGTTTCAGCTTAATAAAGTGTAGATTCAAACCATCTATCAGAAAGAGAAAGGTCACGTAATGGCTTGTCATATATTCTAGTCAGCCAGGGTACAGGCTCAAGGGTCCTCTGTTTGATTCCTGCATCTCACTATCAATTATCTAGATTTGCAGGCAGATAAAGGAATATTCCAGATTGTGGGTAACGTAAGATCTGCTTATAAGAGTGATTAATGATATTCAATTTGTGTCTAATATTTAGTTTTAAAGCCCAAAAAACATAGAATCCATGGATAATGGTTAATTGACTGTGAAAGAAAAAAATTCTCAATTCTCAAAGTTTAAAATAAAAACAAAAATGTTAGTAATGTACAGCTGGTCAATCACAACTGAAAGACAAAGACAGGTAAATGTTCTTCACATCAACCTGGAAAGTTTAACCCGTCTTAACTTATAGGCATCAATTGACCTGCTGTGTGAATTTTTTGATATCAAATTTCCAATAATCGTATTTTTTTCTTTCTTTTTAGCTCTTAAAAATCTAATTTATCTTTCTAAGCAAGAATGTTTCCTTTGACCTTTTCATTGTGAAAGGCACAACCTCTAATCCTGAATTGAGACCCCTGCAAATTAGATGAAAGGATAAGGTTATGCCTTAAAATTCCCACTGTAGAACTATGTCTTGATGATCTCTTTGACCTTGATGAAGGACCGAGTTGTATTACACCTCAGATCAGTCAATAATCTGTAAAATAGTTGTTTAGTTTGAGAAGGGTGATGCAGCAAAGGTCTCCTGAGTGCAGGGTCTGAGATTCACTGGCTGACAGAGATGAATAGCACAGGTTACACAGCAGAGCAAGGACAAAGGGACAAACTGGGAGTACTTGTGAGAGGCAACAGCCCACGGATACTTCTGTTACACACAAACATTGATCTATGGAGAGATTTAATTCTTTGAAGTCACGGATTTGAAGGGTGAAAAAGACAGGAAATCCTCTGTCAAGTCCTTCTGAAAAGGCATACAGAAAATTACAAAGGCCCTGAATTTACGCAGAGAGTTGAAACACTTATGAGGTTTTATGTTTTGTGCCATGCCTCGAACATGCAAGTCAGAAAGCAAAGTCAAATGCTGAGACTAGAAAAGTGTTTTACTTTAACGAACATTTAGACCCTTGTGACAACATCTGGATCCACTATATTAGCATATTTTATCAACAGAATCATTACTTTATATCACTGACTCAAAGATAGGGTGGGATTTTTCATCCCCGCCCACTGCCGGGATCGTCCGGTCCTGCAGAAAGTCAATGGGCTTTTGGCTGGGCTGTCGCATCCCCTGCAGCTGGTCTCGCCATGGCAGGGTCTGAAAATTCCAGCAATAGTATTTATGGTTATTGTTCTGTTTGGAGGTGTATGTGGCTTACTCGCCCCTCTTTTTATAAGAACATTTTAGTGATGTTAGATGAAGACTTTAAAGGTACCATCAGCTCAAACTTATAAGAAACTTGAAGGTCAAGGAGATTGTCACACATTACAATACTGAATGTGAATTACAACGTGAAACAATACCGAGTTTATATAAAGAAACTTTCATCATCGTGATCAAAAAAATTCAATGGATATTGCATGTTGGACAATGCCTCCTCAATTCATTGGGGTGATATAACCAATGTAATTTTGCCACATTTTTGATGGAATTGCTGGATACCTGAAACATGGCATTAATAGCGATAACACCATTGCTTCATTATTTATGTCACACAAACTGGAAAACTGCATAGAAAGTCACATCCAATACTTACAACAGGGAATGCAGAAAACTCTTAATTCAAGATCACTTAGTTCAAATGAGTGTCATACACAGTGTACGTTTGCCATGTTGATACCAAAGAGAGGAAACTAAAGTTAGGAGGTCAGAAAATTAAAAATGAGAATAAGAAATAGGAACCGGAGTAGACCATTCGGCCCCTCAAGCCTACTCCACCATCCAATAAGATCATGGCTGATCTTCTTGTGTTTCAATTTCCACATTCCCATCTAACCCCAATAACATTTGATTCCCTTGCCTACCAAGAATCTATCTACCTCTGCCTTGAAAATATTTAGTGACCCCGCCTCCACCACCTTCTGAGGCAGAGAATATTTCTCATATGAAGCAGGGAAGACTATGGGATGAGTAATAGAAGTTTTTAGAATTATGAAGGGTTAGGCTGAAAATGGAAAGATTGGCTGACAAATTAGGAACAAAGAGTCATCAATATGAAGTTGCCAGTAAGAGAATTTCATTGCACAGAGGTTTGACAGTGCATGAAATGCTCTGCCACAGAGGATTGAGGTGCAGGGTTCAAGAGCGGCTATGAGTGGGTGATGAGGTGGTGGTGGGAGAGTGCAGAAAACTGACTGTGTCAAATTAGTTGACCAATAAACACACATCTTCATATTATTTTCATTGGCTTCCTTGAAAAGTTAATTTGGGAAGGATCCTTAACAAATGACCTTTGCGATACCTTTAGGCTTTCTGCTCCTGCAGAAGTTGAAAGTTTTTTTTGTTCATTCATGGGATGTGGGGGTCGAGGCTAGGCCAGCATTTACTGTCCATCCCTAATGTCCTTGAGAAACTGAGTGGCTTGCTAGGGCATTTAAGAGTCAACCACATTGCTGTGGATCAGGAATCAAGTAGGCCAGACCGGGTAAAGTTGGCAGACATTAGTGAACTAGGTGAGTTTTTACAACAATCGTCAATGGCTTCATGGTCATCATTAGGCTTTTAAGTCCAGGCTTTTTTATTGAGCATTACCCTGAGTCTCTGGATAATTAGTTCGGTGACAATATCACTACACCACCTAGCTGACCAAATTCAACCGAGTGTATCTTTACTTCAATCTTGCTGCATACCCTGGGCTTTAACAAATGTTAGGTATTGGAGCTGATCACAGTAAACTAATATATGATAGTGATTCAGAGACATTAGGGGACATGCCAAAGGAGAAGAAACAAAGGCCAAGAGATACTTACAGGCAGAATGATAAAATTTACTCCATGCAATTAATTAACAAATCATTTAGGACCACTTGAACATGAGTCACCAGCAGGAGGAAAAATTCAAACAGTTGTGATATTCCCCCTTACTGCCATTAGTGCCAGCTGTAACCATAGTAATTCACAACTATTAACTGTCCTGTTCAAAATTACTTTGCTTGAAAACAAGAAAAGCCACTTTACTAGAAAACAAAATAGCATCAGTTGGAGAATGCGCATTGCTTTCCCATGCAACAATTTTATCATATGAGCAGCGTTAACCATGCCTTTGTTCCCTTTTAACTTGACTATTTCAACATACTCTTAACGGCTGCCCATGTTCTACCATATGTAAACTTGAGGTCATCCAAAAAATGCTACCTGTGCCCTAATTCACACTAAGTCCTATTCACCTATCACTCCTGTGCTCACTGACCTACATTGGTTCCTGGTTAAGCAGCTCCTTGATTTTAAAATAATGATCTTGATTTTCAAATTCCTCCAGGGTCTAGCCTCTCTCTATCTCTGTAATCTCCTCCAGACCAACAAAACTCCATGATATCTGTGCTCCTCTAAATTTCACCTCTTCAGTACCCTCATTTCAATTGCCCCAATACTGGTGGTCACACCTTCTGTTGCCTAGGCCATAAATCTCTCAACATATCATTCTCTTCCCTCCTTTAGGATGTTCCTTAAAGTCTCCTTCTTTGACCAAATTTTTTGGTCTTCTCCGTAATATTTCTTTATCTGGCCCCGTATCAAATTTTGTTTTAAAACACTCTTATAAAATACCATGGGAAGCTTTGTTATGTTAAAGGCTCCAAATAAATACTAGTTGTTGTTACTATGACTTGCTTTAGTATCCTATCTTGTATCAATTAGCTTAACAGGGGCCATGGGCCTGTGTGACTCATATACTACATATGTACCTTTCCTCAGTGAACCAATCATGGAGTTAGATATTGGGCTGGACTTTGCCCAGGAGGGCGGGTGGGGAGGGGGATTGTCGTCATTACTCCTCTAAAGCTGATCATAATTTCAGGGTGCTATTTGTACGTGCAGATTAGGGCAGAAATTCTGAACTTGCTTTCCATCACTCAGGGTTATGGCTACCCCCAGAGCTAGCCATCACTAAAATCGGTGGGAATTTCAACTTTCCCACTCCAACATCGCCATTAAAAACCTCTTAAAAAGTTACACCTTGTTCAATCAAGCGTAAGTTTTTTTTAACAGTGACGTGACTAATAACATTTGATGACTAACAGAACTAGCCTTGAAAAAAATTATTTTATAAATCGTGGAGAGCTGTTAAATGATTAATTGGTAGATTTTTAAAATTAAATTTTCTAAATAATCTTTTTTCAAAGTTTCCTCAGATTATTTTAAGCTCTACCTTCACCCCATGCATATGTCCCAATCTTTAATTTGCTGTGTATAAACATTTTTTTCAATGTATTTTATTTTATTGCATTTTGTAATCTATGTGTGTGTCTGCGAAAATCCTTTAATATGATTGGCTGCTTGGACAGCCTGATGACATCACTGCTGCTCCAGTAAAGAATGCTGCACCCAGCTGCATTGTCACTGCACAGTGACAAAGGTGAAATTCTCACACTGACCATAAACTCCAGGCCAAGTATGCAGTAATTTAGTTAATATTAGTTTCTTTTGGACAAGACATTAAACCAAGTGTACAAACAAGGGTGTAGGGGTTTTGTTAATGCACTACCCAGAAACCTGAACCAATAATACTGAGATTAGATCAAACTCCAACATAGAAGTTTGAGAATTTATGCTCAGTTTAAAACATCTGGAAATAATAAAAGATTGGTATCAATTTAAAAAAAAGTGAACATGGAGTTTGCAGATTGTCAGAAAAGCCCAACTAGATTTTTTACATCTTTTAGTTAAGACATCCTTTCTCAGTCCCATTTCTCAGTCCCACCTACATGCAACTCTAAAGATCGAAAAGATACTAGGTCAGTCAATTCAAGGAGATGTGAGCTGCTGCTGTTTCAGGATTAAATATTATACAGCATTATTTCAGAATTAATACCTCATTACGCTAAATTTGCATTGTGCTGTGTTTTGTCTTGGTTCAGGTCTAGATGGGGTTTCTCTAGGGTTTACTTGTTACCCTAAGAATGTCACTATAGATTGTAATTTGTAAAAACTATTCTTGTTTATTTATAGATATGTATATATCTCGGTACCTGACATGAGGTTGTACTTCTACTTCCCACCAGATCTCAGTCTCTTAAACATGTGACATTGCATCGTAGTTACATCATTAGTTCCATCATTATCAGGTGTCCTTGATGGTAACCCTTTATATGCTGTGGATTGGTCTGTTTTAAATCAGTGATTAAATTTGTGATGTATCATTGTGCAAAGCTCATAAGATATCACAACAACCACTTTAACATTGTTCTTTATCTGCTGGCTCCTCTAGCTGATATTTATTTTAATATATACCTGTCAGTCTTTTTTTGGGAGGCTAGGAAATACACTGCACAGTTTGATGGTGATATCATGAGGCTTTATCATGATTATTACTTTGTAGAGTGAATATGAGGAAAGTTGAGGTGAATCACATGGCACACTATATTGGTTTAGGCATTAGCGTGTTCACAGCCAACATTCAACTAAAGTAACTCTTTCGAGTACAAACCCGTTTCTATCTGTTTCAGATAAAGTTACATTGTTTCATAGTTTGCCATTGTGAGATTTGAACTCTTGATAATCTTTTAAATGAAAATCAAATCAACAAAATTGGGATAAATCAGGCACAGCCCCTAATTCAGGTCAGCTGTAAAACCAAGGACAAAAGTTTAAAGGAACCTAGTTACTTTGTTTCATAGTTTGCCATTGTGAGATTTCAACTCTTGATCTTGGGGTTACAAACCCAGTACCATAACTACTTGGCTACTTAGGCCAAGCATGAGGAAAGTTGAACAGCACATTGCACCCAGTTTTTAGAATGACCAGCTTAATGCAGCTATTAAAAATGTAAATGTGGGAGAGTGGTTCATAGTCTGCAATATAAAAGCACATTAGAGTTATGGGTAAGGAGACGAAAACTCTGCTATGATAAATTCAGTTAAAAATTTGGCTTGGGTGCAAAAAGAATATTCTGTATTGCACTCTTGATGACTTTTTCATTAAAATTATCGATACAAACTGCTAAATAAAGCAAGCTGTAATCTTTTCTTAAACAGTTTGCAATCGTCATAGTTTTACTTTCAATTAAATTAATCTTGAGATGTTTTGAACAAAAAAATACAGAGCTGCAATAGGATAAGATGTCGATTAAAGATGCAGAATCTTCACAAAACTATTTTGTCAGGAAAAACTACTTGTCAAATAAATAAAAACACTACTTACCAGGGATGAGTAAAGCTGTAGTTGAAGAGTAGGTAGATGGATCAGAAGATAGCTAGATAAGGCAAATAACCCAATCAGATTATTTAGCTCTCTATTTACGTCCAGTCCAAATTTCCTCTGCACTGTCCCTAGACGACTATTTAATGTCATACACAAAAGTGGAATATCTACATCTTCTGTAGGGATTAAAGCAATAACTTGGCATATACAGAAGAAGTAGTTGCTCAGTGATGAACTGCTTAATCATTGGAAATGCTGCTGTAGATAGTTAGAGCTACCACAGGCTTCACGTGCATGTGTGTGTGCCTGTGTGTGTGTGTTTGTGTGTGTTAGTTGGTTCAGTTGGTAGCACTCTCACTTCTGAGTCAGAAAGTTATTGATTTAAGTTATGCTTCAAAGACTAAAGCAAATAAATCAAGGCTTCAACGACACTGGAGTACTGAGTGAAAGGCCTTTTGGAAGAGCTGATAAACCAAGGCCCTGTCTACTCTCTCACGTGGACATAAAAGAATCGAGTGCACGATTTCAAAGAAGAGCAGGGTCGCCTTTCAGAATGCCTTGGTCAATGATTATCTTTCAAACAACATCACTAAACAAACAGATAATCTAGCTGTTATCACATTGTTGTTTGTGGGTGCTTACTGTGCATATTGGCTTCTGTTTTTCCTACATTCCAACAGCAGCAAAACATCAAAAACACTTCATTTTGGTTGTCCTGGGGCCATGAAAGGCACTATATAGCTGTATGTGTTTTATTCTTTCCATTTTTCATGCTGTCCTAAACTTCTGTAAGACAGCATCTTCTAAACCCATGCCCTCTACCACTGAGACAAACAAGGGCAGAAGAAACATGGGCTGGGATTTTCCATGCCCGCTGGCGTTGGGCGCGTTTGGTGGCGTGAGCGGACAATATGGCGTGTTCGGTTTCACATCAGGTTGAAACCAGTTTGCAATCGTCCGCTCAGCCCACCAGGTGCTGCAGGGCTAGGGCTTGCTTGGCGAAGGGGGAGAAGTGGCCTCAAGCAAGGGAAGAAGCTGCAAGACAAGGGTTTTACTGGGGAAGGAGAGTAACCCAGGCTATGTATGGGGGGGTACAAGTTGTTCTGTGCAAGTGGCCTCCAGATGGTGAGGGCTGACGAGGCAGTTTCCAGAGGAGGCCAGATGGACATGTGAGGGTGTGTGTGAGAGAGTAAGTGAAGTCCATGGAGCTGGCAGTGAGTGAGATGCCAGTGAATGTGAGATGGGCTTGAGTGTGTGAGTTTAAAGTGATGAGATGGTTGCCATACCCAAGCTGCATGTATGAGATAATTCATCCTCTGACTGCATTGGATGGCCAACCTCTTCTGTGCAACATTGGCAATGATCACCACTGCCAAAGCCTACCAAGCCCGAATGGTAATATTGTGCCCCCTCCTGCTGCCAGAGTGGGGACAGAGGATATCACAGCAGGTCTCCATGGTGTCCAAAAGGTGCTCGAGGGCTGCAGCCTTCTTGTCTTTCGGAGCGATGTCTTCTTTGCTGCAGCCCTGGGCTGGAAGCACTGAGCGTGGCTGTACTTTTAATGTGGTGCCTGGCATGGTGAAGTGGCAAGGTGACACTGTGGCAGGCGAATCAGTGCCTGCCTGCCAGTGAAATGGTGTGTATCCTGGGAATGCATAATTAATGCAGTGGGTTTGGGATGATATGGCGTGAAAAGCCATTTTTGCAGTTGGTAGATAAAACATCATTATTTCTTTGCTCATTCAGTGGATGTGGGCTTTGCTGGCTGGGCCAGCATTTATTCCCATCCCTAGTTGGCCTTGAGAAGGTGGTGGTGAGCTGCCTTCTTGAACCGCAGCAGTCTATGTGGTGTAGGTACACCCACAGTGCTGTTAGGGAGCGAGGTCCAGGATTTTGACCCAGCGACAGTGAAGGAATGGTGATATATTTCCAAGTCAGGATGGTGAGTGACTTGGGGGGGAGCTTCCAGGCGGTGGTGTTCCCATATATCTGCTGCCCTTGTCCTTCTAGGTGGAGGTGGTCATGGGTTTGGAAGGAGTCTTGGTGAATTCCTGCAGTGCTTCTTGTAGATGGTACACATTGCTGTTACTGTGCATTGGTGGTGGAAGGGGGTGAATGTTTGTGTATGTGGTGCCAGTCAAGTGGGCTGCTTTGTCCTGGATGGTGTCAAGCTTCTTGAGTGTTGTGGGAGCTGCACTCATTCAGGCACTCCTGACTTGTGGCTTTGGGGAATCAGGAGTTAAGTTACTCATCACAGAATTCCTAGCCTCTGACCTGCTCTTGTAGCCACAGTATTTATATGGCTAGTCCAATTCAGTTTCTGGTCAATGGTAATGACCAGGATGTTGATAGTGGGGGATTCAGTCATGGTAATGCCATTGAATGTTAAGGGGCGATAGTTAGATTCTCTCTTGTGATGGTGAGTGCCTGGCACTTGTGCAGCACAAGTGTTACTTGCCACTTGTCAGCCCAAGTCTGGATATTGTCCAGGTCTTGCTGCATATGGATATGGACTGCTTCAGTATCTGAGGAGTCGTGAATGGTGCAGAACATTGTGCAATCATCAGTGAACATCTCCACTTCTGACCTTATGATGGAAGGAAGGTCATTGATGAAGCAGCTGAAGATGGTTGGGCCGAGGACACTACCCTGAGGAATTTCTACAGTGATGTCGTGGAACTTAGATGATTGACCTCCAGCAACCACAGCGAACTTTCCTTGTGCTAGTTGTGACTCCAACCAGTGGAGAGTTTCCCCCCGATTCCCATTGACTACAGTTTTGCTCGGGCTCCTTGATGCCACACTCGGTCAAATGCGGCCTTGATGTCAAGGGCAAGCCCCTCTCATCGCACCTCAGGAGTTCAGCTCTTTTTTCCATGTTTGAACCAAGGTTGTAATGAGGTCAGGAGCTGAGCAGCCCTGACGGAACACAAATTGAGCATCAATGAGCAGGTAATGACTAAGCAAGTGCCACTTGATAACACTGTTGATGACCACTTCCATTACTTTATTGATGATCGAGAGTAGATAGATGGGGAGGTAATTGGCTGGGTTGGATTCCTCCTGCTTTATGTGTACAGGCCATACCTGGGCAATTTTCCACAAAGCTGGGTAGATGCCATTTTTGTAGCCATACTGGAACAGCTTGGCTAGGGGCATGGCAAGTTCTGGAGCACAATTCTTCAGTACTATTTCTGGAAAATTGTCAGGGCCCAAAGCCTTTGCAGTATCCAGTGCCTTCAGCCATTTCTTGATATTATGGGGAGTGAATTGAATTGGCTGAGGACTTGCAACTGTGATATGGGGACCTCCGGAGGAGGGCGAGATGGATCATCCACTTGGCACTTCCACCTGAAGATTGTAGCAAATGCTCCAGCCTTATCTTTTGCCCTGATGTGCTGGGTTCCCCCATTATTGAGGATGGGGGTATTTGTGGAGCCTTCTCCTCCAGTGAGTTGTTTAATAGTCCACCACCATTCACGATTGGATGTGGCAGGACTGCAGAGCTTAGAACTGATCCATTGGTTGTGGGATCGCTTATCCCTGTCTATCACTTGCTGCTTATGCTGTTTGGCACGCAAGTGGTCCTGTGTCATAGCTTCACATGGTTGACATTTGATTTTTAGGTATGCCTAGTGCTGCTCCTGGCACATCCTCCTGCACTCGTTGTTGAACCAGGGTTGATCCCCTGGCTTGATGGTAATGGTAGAGTGGGGGATATGTCGGGCCATGAGGTTACAGATTGTATTTGAGTACAGTTCTGCTGCTGCTGATGGCCCACAGCGCCTCATGGATGCCCAGTCTTAAGTTGCTAGATCTGTTCCAAATCTATCCAGTTTAACACAGTAGTAGTGCCACACAACACAATGGACGGTATCCTCAATGTGAAGACGGGATTCACTCCTACTGACACTGTCATGGACAGATGCATCTGCGGCAGGCAGGTTGGTGAGGATTAGGTCAAGTATAAAGCAAAAACAGAATTACCTGGAAAAACTCAGCAGGTCTGGCAGCATCAGCGGAGAAGAAAAGAGTTAACTTTTGTCTGTCGAAGGGTCATGAGGACTCGAAACATCAACTCTTTTCTTCTCCGCCGATGCTGCCAGACCTGCTGAGTTTTTCCAGGTAATTCTGTTTTTGTTTTGGATTTCCAGCATCCGCAGTTTTTTTGTTTTTATTAGGTCAAGTATGTTTTTCCCTCTTGTTGGTTCCCTCACCACCTGCCGCCGACTCAGTCTAGCAGCCAGGTCATTTAGGACTCAACCAATAGTAGCTTAGACAGTAGTGCTGCCACCGAGCCACTCTTGGTGATGGAAATTGAAGTCCCCTCTGCGCCCTTGCTACCCTCAGTGCTTCCTCCAGGTGGTGTTCAACATTGAGCAGCACTGATTCATTAGGGCAGTACATGGTAATCAGCATGAGGTTTCTTTGCCCATGTTTGACCTGATGCCATGAGACTTCATGGGGTCCGGAGTTGATGTTCAGGACTCCCAGGGCAACTCCTTCCCAACTGTTTACCACTGTGCCACCACCTCTGCTGGGTCTGTTCTGGCAGGGGGACAAGACATACCCAGGGATGGTGATTGTGGTGTCTGGAATATTACCTGTAAAGTATGATTCCGTGAGGATGACTATGTCAGGCTGTTGCTTGTCCAGTCTGTGAGACAGCACACCAAATTTTGGCACCAGCCCCCAGATATTAGAAAGGAGAACTTTGCAGGGTCCACAGGGCTGAGTTTCCTGTTGACGTTTCCGGTGCCCAGGTCAGTGGTCCGTCCGGTTTCATTCATTTTCTGAGACCTTGTAGGGATTTGCTGAGTGGATTGCTAGGCCATTTCAGAGGGCGTTTTAGAGTCAACCACATTGCTGTGGCTCTGGAGTCACATGTAGGCCAGACCAGGTAAGGATGGCAGATTTCCTCCCCTAAAGGACATTAGTGAACCAGATGGCTTTTTACAACAATCAACAATGCTGTTTGGCAAGCGTTAGACTTTTAATTAATCATTAGAATTTTAATTCCAGACTTTTTATTGAATTTCACCATCTGCCCATTCGAACTCAGGTCCCCAGAGCATTAGTCTGGGTCCCTGGATTATTAGTCCAGTGACAATACCGCTACGCCATCGTCTCCCTCGCTACGGCACTTAGTGCAAATCTGAGATGATTCCGCCCATAAATGCACCACTACTGGCAAGTTCCCCTCCAAGCCACACACCACCCTGACTTGGAAATATATCACCGTTCCTTCATTGCTGTTGGGTCAAAATCATGGAATTCCCTTCCTAACAGCACCCTGGGTGTACCCACACCACATGGACTGCAGCGGTTCAAGAAAGCAGCTCACCACTACCTTCTCAAGGGCAATTAGGGATGAACAATAAATGCTGGAATAACCAGCAATACTCACATTCCATGAACAATCAAACAAAACTTGCATATTATTGCATACATGGAAATAGAGGATGCTTCCACAAAGAGCCTACAAGTTGTTTTTTGGTTTTCTCAAAAAAGTCCTGCCATCAGGTTATTGACCTGAAACCATATTACTCTTGTTTCCCTCCACAGATGCTGCCATATCTGCTGAGAATTTCCAGCATTGCCTGTTTTTGTTTCAGATTTCCAGCATCTTCAATATTTTTCTTTGTTTTGATGCTCAAATGGCAGCTTTCCTTGAGAGCATCCTGGAGTTGTAGTACTAGCCTCGACCACTGAGAAAGAACTTTATCTGGAGCTCTAGCAGGTTGGTACCTGCTGCCACCACCGTTTGCTCACACTCATGCATACTCAGTATTGAAGGTGCTCCTAATGCTGCTGGCTTGCTGAGTTCCCTAGGTGAATGAGCTTAAGCTTCTGCCAGAACAAATATTCTTATTAATGAACCAGTTTAATCCTGCTGCACCTAACTTTTGGATGTAAGATTGTATTTGTTCAAAACTGGTATAAAGGGATGAAATTCAAATTCACTGGATGTTTGCACAGATGCGGGGCCATGTTAATAAGCCACGAGACACTTTGGTGGACAATACTTGGGAGCAGTGCAAATGATCAAGAAAATTCCAGCATCACTTTGCAGGAAATTGTGGCCGATAGCTAAGTTTGGGTTTCCCAATGGGTTCACTTGATCTCTTGCCATGGGGTCCCGAGAGAAGCCAATATTTACACCTTTTCTCCAGGATTTCTCCTAATCTTTTCCCAACCAAAAAGAAAAAGCAGAAAAAACTGGTAAATAAGAACACTGGTCCAAACTGATCTGCTATACCTTAAAGTGAAACACCAGTAAAAACTGGGAAATAAGAGCACTGGTCCGAAATGTTTTTTTCTTCTGGGAATGTTATAGAGGAGATCAAGGGAACCTCAGTGAAAACACTGCCCACTATGAATAATCACAAGTGCTTATAGGAATGAGCTATTTTTAACAATGCAAAAACTCTCTAGGATTGGAATAGCTGAAAGAGTAAAACTACAGGCTCCCAAGCTTCAGACTTACATTGCTCCACAACCTCTACAATATCAGCATACCTTGAGGACCAAACCCAATTGCAAATAAACTGATCAAATCATTATAAGCACTGCATTAATCCTTCCAGCTCCGAAGTGAAGTATAAAGCAGATCTTCAATTTATTAAAATTACTTTTAACAACTGTCATTAGTCATCACATAACCTCTTATTGTGTCGCTGGAAAGTGCAGCTTTCATCTTTCCAAGTTGACACAACAACAGCATTCTGACTTTGATTCCTTTGCTTGTGGAACAATTACATTGACCTGACCAGCATGTGCCCATGAACAGTTCCACCAGAACACATTATAATTTTACTGGTCTTCTTAAGGCATTCTTGTAAATGTTCAGCATAATGAAATTGTTTTTGTTTGTGCCCTGGAATTGAGCAAACTGCTGACCTCTCTGTCTTTTTTTAGCAATTTTCTGAATCGCATCTGGTCCCTCATTTCTAATATGAATGAATTCTAAATAGACAGTTCCAAGGAGACGGAACCCTGATTGAATGCAAAGAATGCATCCACACAGGAATGTGATTTGTGAATAAACATTTGTTTATCAACCAGACATTTGAATTTCTAGTTAGCACTTAATGAGAGCATGGTGCAAAATAATACACTTTCTGACGCAAATTTCAGCTGAAGGTTTAAGACTTTAACGTTGTGACCTGGAAGTGATCTATCTCCAGTGGAAATCTTCTTCTGAAACATAGGGTGAAGTTTTACCACCTTAGGAATTTTTCTGCCATCGAGACCAAAAGCGGGTCCTGGTCCCAATGGTGTCAACTTAAAGGCTGCCGAATTAAGGATGGTAGTTGATTCCTGAGGCGGGAGCCCATTAAAGGACCCAAAGCTGTGGGTGGCCTGCAGCTCCACTGGGAGTGATGGATGCAGCTGATGCAGGTAAGGGAGCACAAGGGTGCCTCAAAATGGAGGCGATCTCTGAAGCCTTCTGCAAATTATAAAATATAGAATAGCCACAGCTGTCAGGCCATCATTGTGGAAGGGGGAGCTGCTCCAGAGGATTGCTTGTGGCTGGAGTTGTGACCTTCTCATCCCAGCGGCTCTGTGGGTTGAGAGGAGGAATTGATAGCCCCCCCACCTCCGCCAAGGTTTGCCAATAAAAGGCTGCCTCCAGGTACTTGCTGGGCTTTGGCCTCAATGGGGGACACATCTGGCATTGGGAAGATTCCAGCAGGGGCAGCATTTTACCTCCAATTAGTCTCTGAAGTGGTCTAATTGGCTACTCACCACTAGCAGATGGCTAGTCATTGTTTGGAGGCAGGAACATACAGGAAGTCAAACCAAAACACTGTCTTCAAAGAATACTCCTGGTCTCACCTCCAATTCCACCTCCACTGAACTGGCAAGATTCTGTGATAATTGCAAGTGCCATGCATTGTTCAGATTGAACTAGCCACTGAAAAGCTCCAACACCCCATTGTCTCACTTCCCGTCTATCTATTTCGGTCTGGCCGTTTCTTAATTGACTTTTTTCCTCACCACCAGCCATGTACAAATCACAGCTGATTGCAACACGAAAGGAACGAAATCCTGTACTTTTGCTAATGTCTTTCTGTAACTCACCGTCAGGACATACAAGAAAGTACAGCTCGTTTTTTTGATTTTCCCTCTCACTTACTGGAGGCTAAGAACTTGGGACAATTTTTTTGGCATTTGCTCTAAGCGTTGCCTCGGCTGAGCTTATTGAGGAAAACAGATTAGAGAATTGCGTGGCCTTGACAGAGATGGTTTGATTTTCTTCCCACTTACATTGAACAGGCTCCATTATGGCTGTTAAATCCTCCAACCCCAATTTTCACCCCTTCACTCCACCCAAATGACAGGTAAATCTTGGGTGAGAAAGAGGAAGTCTTTCTTTTCATTCATTCATGGGGTGTGGGCATGCTGACTAGGCCAGCATTTATTACTGATCCCTAACTAATTGCCCTCCAGAAGGTGGTGGTGAGCCAGTTTCGAAAACCACAGCAGTCCATCTGGTGCAGGTGGACCCACAGCACTGTTAGGGAGGTACTATCAGGATTTGATCCCACAACAGTGAAGGAACAGTGTTAAAGTTCAAAGTCAGGATGATGTGTGGCTTGGAGGGGAACTTGCAGTTGGTGGTGTCTCTATGCATCTGCTGCCCGTGTTCTTCTAAGTGGTAGAAGCCACATGTTTGGAAGGTGCTGTCAAAGGATCTTTGGTGAGTTCCTGAAGTACATCTTGTAAAAAGTACACACTGCTGCCACTGTGCATTGATGGTGGGGGGAGTAAATGTTTAAGGTGGTGGATAGGGCACCAATTAAGCAGACTTCTTTGTCCTGGATGGCGTTGAGCTGCACTCATTCAGGTAAGTGGAGAATATTCCAACACATTCCAGGCTTGTGTTTTTTAGTTGAGAAACAGATTTTGGGGAGTCAGGAGGCAAGTTACTCCTCTCAGAATACCTAGACTCTGACCTGTTCTTGTAGCCACTCCATTTATATGCTGGCCTAATTCAGTTTCTGGTCAATGGTAACACCCAGAATGTCAATGGTGTGGGAATCATTGATGATAACACCATTGAATGTCAAGGAAAGATGGTTACATTCTCTCTTGTTGGAGATGGTCATTGCCTGGCACTTGCGTAGCCCAAGTGTTATTTGTCAGCCCAAACCTGAATGTCGTTCAGGTCGGCTTCAGTATCTGAGGAGTCACGAATGGTGCTGAACATTGTGCAATCATCAGCGAATATCCCCACTTCTGACTTTATGATGGAAGGAAGTTCATTGATGGAGCAGCTGAAGATGGTTGGGCCTGGAATACTACCCTGAGGAACTCCTGCAGTGATGTGCAGGAGCTGAGATGATTGACCTCCAACAACCACAACCATCTTCCTTTGTGCTAGGTATGACTCCAGCCAGCAGAGAGTTTTCCCCCGATTCCCATTGACTCGCGAGGGCTCCTTAATACCACACTCGGTCAAATGCTGGCATGATGTCAAGGGGAGTCACTCTCACCTCCTCTCTTGTGTTCAGCTCTTTTGTCCATGTTTGGATAAGACT
Organism: Carcharodon carcharias; assembly: GCF_017639515.1. Taxonomy (NCBI): domain Eukaryota; kingdom Metazoa; phylum Chordata; class Chondrichthyes; order Lamniformes; family Lamnidae; genus Carcharodon; species Carcharodon carcharias. The sequence goes on along the minus strand of NC_054471.1, from coordinate 143,019,048 downwards.
GTAATAACTTCAGGTCTTGGCAGAACCCAAACTGAGCATCAGTGAGTCGTTTATTGCTGAGTAAGTGCTGCTTGATAGAACTGTGGACAACACTTTCTATCACTTTGTTGATGATTGACAGGAGGTTGATGGGGTGGTAATTGACCAGATTGAAGTTGTCTTGCTTTTTGTGTACAGGACTTACCTGGGCAATTTTTCACATTGCCAGGTAGACGCCAGTGTTGCAGCTGTACTGGAACTGATTGGCTAGGGGGCATGGCAAGTTCTGGAGCAAAAGTCTTCAGTAATATTGCTGGAATGCTGTGAGGTCCCATAGTCTTTTCGATATCCAATGCCTCCTGCCATTTCCTGATATTATCGAATTAGCTGAAGAATGGCATCTGTGATGCTCATGAGGCTGAGATGAATCCCCACTTAGCACTTCTGGCTAAAGGTGGTTGCAAATGCTTCAGCCTTGTCTTTTGCACCGATGTGCTGGGCTCCCCCATCAGTGAGGATGAGGATATTTGTGGTGCCTCCTCCTCCTATTAATTGTTTAATTGTCCATCACCATTTACAACTGGATGAAGGCAGGACTGCAAAGCTTAGGCCGGATCCAATGCTTGTGGGACCACTTAGCTCTGTCTATCACATGCGGTTTCCATTGTTTGACATGCTGTCTTGTATCTTCAACAATTTGACGCCTCATTTTAGGATAGCCTGGTGCAGCTACTGGCATGCCATCCTGCACTCTTCATTGAATAAGGGTTGATCCCCTGAATTTTTTTATTCATTCATGAGAAATGGGCATTGCTGGCCAGACCATCATCTATTGCCCATCCCTAACTGCCCTTGAGAAGGTGGTGATGAGCTGACTTCTTGAACCACAGCAGTCCATGTGGTGTAGGTATGCGCACAGTGCTGTAAGGGAGGGAGTTCCAAGATTTTGACCCAGCAACAGCGAAGGAACGGCAATATATTTCCAAGTCAGAATGGTGAGTGACTTGGAGGGGAACTCCAGTTGGTGCTGTTCCCATGTATCTGCTGCCCTTGTTCTTCTAGATGGCAGCAGTCGTGGATTTGGAAGGTGCTGTCAATGGAGTCTTGGTGAACTCCTGCCATGCATCTTGTGGATGGGACAAACATAAAAACAAAAAACTGCAGATGCTGGAAATCCAAAACAAAAACAGAATTACCTGGAAAAACTCAGCAGGTCTGGCAGCATCGGCGGAGAAGAAAAGAGTTGATGTTTCAAGTCCTCATGACCCTTCCACAGAACTGAGTGAATATAAGGAGAGGGGTGAAATATAAGCTGGTTTAAGGTTGGAGGTTGGGGGGGTGAGAAGTGGTGGGCGGTGTGGTTGTAGGGACAAGCAAGCAGTGATAGGAGCAGATAATCAAAAGATGTCACAGACAAAAGAACAAAAGAACACAGAGGTGTTGAAGGTGTAAAGTGCACAGCCTTCCGGACTGAATATTGAATTCAACAACTTTAAATCTTGAACTCCCTCCTCCATCCCTACCCCTTTTCTGTTTCTTCCCCCTTCCTTTTGTTTTTTCTAATAATTTATATAGATTTTTCTTTTCCCACCTGTTTCCATTATTTTTAAATCATTTATGCCCTGCCAGTCTTTCCACCCCACCCCCACTAGAGTGCCCTGCCATCCATTCTTAATTAGCACATTCGTTTAGATAATATCACCATTTTCAACACCTCTGTGTTCTTTTGTTCTTTTGTCTGTGACATCTTTTGATTATCTGCTCCTATCACTGCTTGCTTGTCCCTACAACCATACCACCCCACCCCCACTTCTCTCCATCCCCCCTCCCACCTTAAACCAGCTTATATTTCACCCCTCTCCTAATATTCACTCAGTTCTGTGGAAGGGTCATGAGGACTCAAAACGTCAGCTCTTTTCTTCTCCGCCGATGCTGCCAGACCTGCTGAGTTTTTCCAGGTAATTCTGTTTTTGTTGTGGATGGTACATACTGCTGTTACTGTGCGTCAGTGGTGGAGGGAGTGAATGTTTGTGAATGTGGTGCCAATCAAGTGGGCTGCTTTGTCCTGGATGGTGTCAAGCTTCTTGAGTGTTGTTAGAGCTGCCAGACAAGTGGAGAATATTCCATCACACTCCTGACTTGTGCCTTGTAGATGGTGGACAGGCCTTGAGGAGTCAGAAGGTGAGTTACTCATTGCAGGATTCCATGCCTCTGACCTGCTCTTGTAGCCACAGTATTTATATGGCTAGCCCAGTTCAATTTCTGGTCAATGGTAACCCCGAGGATGTTGAAAGTGGGAGATTCAGTGATGGTAATGCCATTGAATATCAAGGGGTGATGGTTGGATTTTCTCTTGTTGGAGATGGTCATTGCCTGACACTTGTGTGGCACGAATGTTACTTGCTACTTGCCAGCCTAAGCCTGGATATTGCACAGATGTTGCTGCATTTGGACGTGGACTGCTTCAGTATCTGAGGTGTTGCAAATGGTGCTGAACATTGTGCAATCGTCAGCGAATATCCCCACTTCTGACCTTATGATGGAAAGAAGGTCATTAATGAAGCAGCTGAAGATGGTTAGGCAAAAGGTGCTGCCCTGATGAACTCCTGCAGTGATGAAATGGAACTGAGATGATTGACCACCAACAATCACAACAATCTTCCTTTGTGCTAGGTATGACTCCAACTAGTGGACAGTTTTCCTCATGTTTCCCATGGATTCCAGTGTTTCTAGGGCTCTTTGATGCCACAGTTGGTCAAATGCTGCCTTGATGTCAAGGGCAGTCACTCTCACCTCACCTCTGGAATTCAGTTCTTTTGTCCATGTTTGAACCAAGTCTATTTTGAGGTCAAGAACTGAGTGGCCCTGGTGGAACCGAAACTGAGCGTCAGTGAGCAGATTATGACTAAGCTAGTGCTGCTTGATAGCACTGTTGATAACCCTTTCCATTATTTGGAAATTAGCTGTATTTGAACAACTTGGCTAGGGGCATGGCAAGTTCTGGGTCACAAGTCTTCAGTGCTATTGCTGGAATATTGTCAGGGCCCATAGTCTTTTGCAGTATCCAGTGCCTTCAGCCGTTTCTTGATTTCACGTGGAGTGAATCAAATTGGCTGAAGACTGGCACCTGTGATGCTGGGGACTTCTAGAGGAGGCCGGGATGGATCATTCACTTGGCACTTCTGGCTGAAGGTTGTTGCAAACGCTTCAACCTTATCTTTTGCACTGATGTGCTGTGCTCCTCCATGAGAATGGGGATATTTGTGAATCCTTCTCCTCCAGTGAGTTGTTTAATTGTCCACCACCATTCACAACTGGATGTGCCGGGGCTGCAGAGCTTAGATCTGATTCGTTGGTTGTGGAATGGCTTAGCTCTGTCTATCACTTGTTGCTTTTGCTGTTTGGCACGCAAGTAGTCTGTGTTGTAGCTTCACCAGGGGCAGAATTTTACGCTCGGCATGTGGGCTCACGCCCGACACGCCCAAGTGTAAAAGAATGTGTGATGACATCGGGCCTGTGTCCCGACGTTATTGCACACTCGCATGATATTTCGTTCAGTGGGCATGCGCCGGAATCGACCGCATGCCCACCAATAATTAAAAAGCCTATTAAGGCCATTAACAAGCTAATTAAATCCAATTCAATGCTGCCCGTCCAACCTTACAGTTAGTGGGCAGGCGAAAAGGCCAAGTGGCCTTTACGTTTTTTTAGAAAACTCATCCAAGGGTGGGATGAACTTTCCAAAAGCAAATAAACATTAAATAAAAACTTTATTTTGGAATTAAAAACATGTCCCATCTCATGTGACCGAGTCACGTGAGGGGACATATTTGATTAAATTTTAACTGTCTTTATTAATATTTTAAACAGCCCTTGAATTTCCCTGAGGCAGCTTCGTGTCTCTGGAAGATTGAATGCTCTTTCATGCGCATGCGCGACCTGCATGCCAAGCCCAGCTTCCCCTCCTCCCCCCAATGGCACAGGCAGTGCTCAGCACTGCTGCTCGCGATCCACACAGAGCGGGCCTTAATTGGCTCACCCGCATGAAATCACAGAACAGAGCCGATCGCAGGCTGCCCGACTGCCCCTGCCCATCCACACCGAGCACCCCCACCCAGGGCAAAATCCTGCCCCAGATGCACACCTGATTTTTAGGTCTGACTGCTGCTGCTCCTGGCATGTCCTCCTGCACTCTTCATTAAACAAGGGTTGATCCCCTGACTTGTTAATAATGGTAAGTAGGGGATATGCCACGGCCATGAGGTTACAGATTGTAGTTGAGCACAATTCTGCTGCTGCTGATTTCCCATAGTGCTTCATGGATGCCCAGTTTTGCGAGATCTGTTCAAAATCTATCCCATTTAGCACAGTGGGATGGAGGGTATCTGCAATGTGAAGATGGTCTCAGTTGTAACGGTAGAGTGGAGAAGACACTGGGCCATGACATTACAGATTGTGGTTGAGTACGATTCTGCTGCTAATTCTGTTTTGAACCTTTCCTACTTAGCACGGTGTTAGATTTAGGGTATGTTCATTTTGAAGATGGGATTTTGTCTCCACAAGGACTATACAGTGGTTACTTTTACCTATACAGTCATGACAGATGCATGTGACAGGTAGATAGGTGAGGACTGGATCTAGAATAGGATAATAATTAATTAAAATTTAAAGTCAGGCTGATTTCTCTGCCCCAGGGAAGGGGTAAGGGATGGACCAGGCCGGCTTCCATGAATTCTGACATAGAATAAACAGGGGATCAGCGTGCCACAACTCGGGCGTGACGGACAGCATTGCCTGATGGGCTTTGTAGTTCCCAGGATTTTGGGACACCGGATAAAGGGTCCATACCCGTACTTATAAAAAATATCAGTCACTTTGATCTTCAGATTGAGAATTTCTCATTTCTCTTCATTTTTATGATTTCACATTGTAGAACCATGGAATCATGCAGCACAGAATGAAGAAAAATTCAGACATTCTTTGAAAGATCTATCCAGTCAGTCCCGCTCCCTTTCTCTGTCACCAGCTGTGATGGGCGGGATGAGGTTTCATGAGGGTTTTTGAAAATTTAATAAAAGTTTGAATAAAAGTGATGGACATGTCCCAACTCATATGAGGGGACATGTCAGGGAAATTTTATTTTTGTCCATTGACCATTTTTGAATTTGGCGCCGATCTCCCTGAAGCAGCACTTAACATGTGTGAGAGAGGGCACTCCTGGCTTAGGGTATTCCCCCCTGCCTGCCCAGGGAGCGCATAGCTGGCCCATCCACGTAAAATGGCGGCGCATCCCCAATCGGGGGCGCTGATCGGAGGCGTGCCTGCACACGCCCGCTCCTGCACTTCCCTCCCGATGGGTGGCAAATTCTTTCCCTGGAGATGATCGGTCCCCGTCCTTCTTCACCTGACTGCAGTCCCCATGCTTTGATGTTGTCCCTTTTCTATAGTGTTCCAGTCATGCTATCAGGACCCTGGGTCTGAGGTGTGGATTAAGAAAAAATTTCACCACATTCAACACCTCTTTGTCCTTTTGTCTGTGACGTCTTTTGGTTATCTCCACCTATCACTGGATCTCTATCCAGCTCTACTTGTTCCCCCCCCCCCCCACCCTTAAATCAGTTTATATTTCACCTCTATTCTATTTTTACTTAGTTCTGTTGAAGGGTCATTCAGACATGAAACGTTAACTGTACTCCTCTCTGCAGATGCTGCCAGACCTGTTGAATTTTTCCAGGTATTTTTGTTTTTATTTTGGATTTCCAGCATCCCCAGTTTTTGCTTTTATTTAAGAAAACAGCCTGCTGGATCACTTGATCTTTCATGCCTCTTTATCTCGGTCTTTCAATCTCCTGAGCTATGCATAAGTGCAAGGTCAAAGACAATTCCTTATCTCTTCTCCTGCTGTTTATACAACAGAAGATAAGGTAATTTCCCTCACAGTGATGGAACTAGCTCTTAGCATTGTTTTGATGTTAATGCTTCATCCATTATTGCCAGGAACTGATGATGATTCATAATTGCTGTTAACTTATGGCATTATCCAGTTGCTAATGTTCTTCGAACCGATCATTGGTCAGGGTTTCAGTTACCTCTCTCTTTCCATGCATCATGGTTAACTGTTTCATGTCCTTCACATTTTTGTTGGGTCAAAATTCTGGAACTCACTCCTCAATAACACTGGGGGGTTGCCTTCACCACACAGACTATAGTGGTTCAAGACGGCGGCTCAACGTCACCACCTTCATTTAGGGATGGGCAATAAATGCTGGGCCTTGCAGCAATGCCCATATCCCATGGCTGAACAAAGAAATTCACACTCATTGCTTAAAAAAATTGCTTTCTTCTGCACTCTGGTTCTTTTATCGATTACCTTAAATCAGAATTCTCTGATTATCAACTCTCCTGCCCATGGAACCAGTTTCTCCCTATTTACGTATCAAAGCCCGTCAGGTCACCACGTTACCATAAAAATTTCAATGAACTAGATAAAGTGACTAAAACAAAAACAGAATTACCTACAAAAACTCAGCAGGTCTGGCAGCATCGGAGGAGAAGAAAAAAGTTGACGTTTCGAGTCCTCATGACCCTTCAACAGAACTGAGTAAAATTAGGAGAGGGGTGAAATATAAGCTGGTTTAAGGTGGGGGGTGGGGGTGGGGGAGAGAAGTGGCAGGGGGGTGGGGGGGTGGTTGTGGTTGTAGGGCCAAGCAAGCAGTGATAGGAGCAGATAATCAAAAGATGTCACATTCAAAATAACAAAGAGGTGTTGAAGGTGGTGATATTATCTAAATGAATATGCTAATTAAGAATGGATGGCAGGACACACAAGGTACAGCTCTAGTGGGGGTGGGGTGGAATAAGACTAACAGGGCATAAAAGATATAGATTTAAAAATAATGGAAATAGGTGGGAAAAGAAAAATCTATATAAATTATTGGAAAAAACAAAAACAAAAGGGAGGGGCAAGAAACAGAAAGGGGTCGGGATGGAGGAGGGAGTTCAAGATCTAAAGTTGTTGAATTCAATATTCATTCCGGAAGGCTGTAAAGTGCCTAGTCGGAAGATGAGGTGCTGTTCCTCCAGCTTGCGTTGAGCTTCACTGGAACAATGCAGCAAGCCAAGGACAGACATGTGGGCAAGAGAGCAGGGTGGAGTGTTAAAATGGCAAGTGACAGGGAGGTTTGGGTCATTCTTGTGGACAGACCGCAGGTGTCCTCCAAAGCCGTCACCCAGTTTGCATTTGGTCTCTCCAATATAGAGGAGACCACATTGGGAGCAACGAATGCAGTAGACTAAGTTGGGGGAAATGCAAGTGAAATGCTGCTTCACTTGAAAGGAGTGTTTGGGCCTTTGGATGGTGAGGAGAGAGGAAGTGAAGGGGCAGGTTTTGCATCTTTTGCGTTTGCATTGGGCGGTGCCGTAGATGGGGGTTGAGGAGTAGGGGTTGATGGAGGAGTGGACCAGGGTGTCCCGGAGGGAACAATCCCTATGGAATGCCATCAGATAAAGTGACTATCGATCCATCCACAATTAGGTGATCTGAAGTAATCCCTGGTGCCATACAATGTAAATCATTTAAATAAATCCATGTGCAATTAAAAAGAACTTCTACCATTTTGAATTTTCATCTGGGAACGTTGAATGCTTGGCGCAGCTGAATGTGAATGAAGACAAATAGATTTGCCTAAAATAAATCTCTGGCACACTTATTAAAAAGGAGAACATCATATAAAATGTTGCAGCAAAACATTCTAATTAAGTTACAATCTGTTCTTCATAATGTGCTGTACTTTACATGCTCCCACCGCTGTGCTTTAGGCAGGGGGAGCAGGGAAAATAGTGTGGGTGCACGCCCGGGTGGGTTCTCATCCCACCACCTTCCCAACTATCCCAAGTTCATCCCCATAATATGGGCAGTGGGCGGGCACTGAAATCGGCTGCCTGCCCACAATATTTAAATAGCTAATCAAGGTTCAATTAGATTTGTTATCCATTAATTGGCCTGGATAAAATGCTGTCCATGCCATAAAATGTGTGGGCAGTCAGGCAGGAGTGGATAGCCCAATTTTTAAAATAATTTTTTCAAAGGGCGGGGAGGAATGGAGTGTTTTATCTTCTGGGGCTGCCCTTTGCCCATAAGGGGGATGCTTTATGCATAATGATAGAATCCCCCTTTCTTCCAACCTGCCCGCAGCCTTAGTCTAGGAAGTTCCCAGGTTTGACACTCAACCTGTACTTAGTTATTTGATCTCTACCAGGAGAATGGTGGAGGCCTTACAATTAACTACAATGCTCCTGGTTTAAGGAGGGGAAAACCTACAAGGGTTCCCAGCCTGATTACTATCCAGCCATTACCCCTTGAAGTGCATGTGGTGAACATCATCTGAAGCCACTTCTTTGGCTGTTTGTTTCCACAGATGAAGCTGTTGATAGTCAACATCTAAACTGGCACATGAAGAATGGTAAGTTATGGAGGGTACCCAGCACCCATGTTACTTTACTGGGGAAAACACTCAAAGCTTTCAATTATGGAGTGGAGGAAAGAATATTTTTTACTGGTGGAGAAAATAGATTGAAAAATCTTAAGGAAAAGCTGCAAATGTTAGATCTGAAACTAAAGAAGAAGTGGTAAAAACACACAGTAGGTAAAAAAAATCCCAGCACAGTTTAAAAAGGTACAATCTACTTCTGAAGACTCCTGTAAATATGCTGACCTTGGTTTAGTCCAATGCAAAACACCTTAGTTTAGAAAGTAATGGCTGTTGGGGAGGACTTCCTCATGAAGATTTCAACGAAATTACCCTTTCTGCTATCTTACAGCGTCAAAACCTGCTCACGTTAAACTATTAAAATCATGCAGATAGGAATTTGGACAATGAGCACACTACATACAGTGTAATCATTCTGGTGGTATTAATTTCTAATCTATTATTTATAATATGAAATACAATGGTGTTTATTAAAAGTGCAATAAGGACACTGTGATAGTTCAAAGCACTGATGTACCATCATGCTATGTCAGGTAGCGAGAGAAAACAAGTTTGTGCTTATGATTTTCTCATTGCTCTGTCATACTATTAGATGGATGCACTGGTTGCAATCTAGTATAATTTCCCTTAGGAAGATACAAATAATTGAACAGAGAACCATCCTAGAAACCATAATTAAAGCAGGAAAATGCAATATTGAAATGGTTTTGAAATGAAAACACTAACAATTTTAATGACTTTTTAAAGACTTTAGTAATCAAGTAGTTAAATAGAAGTTAGGCACTTCTTGATGATCAACTGTGATGGGACACCTTTCTTGGGGCAATTAGCTTGATGATGGGATTATTTAATGATGTCATAATGACAATATGATTCAAATAGACATGCAGTTCAAGGTCTAGCGATAAAGTACTCCAGTAAACACATTACCAATTGTGGAATTATAACTTCAAAACAACAATAACAGGAGGAAAGAAAGATTAGATTCATGAGATTAAACCACAAATGGGAAAACAATTGAAAAAAGGGTCATAGCTGGGGTCACTGGCACTGCATTTGGTGCTTTTTTATTCCAGTAGTTAACTTAGAAAGAACTGTATTGTTTGTATAAATGGGCCTTGTTTTCTATCAGTTTTTTTCTATCCCTGTCCCCCTTCAGAGCTGTCTCCCCTCACACAGTCTCGATGTATTCGAGGGCCCATGCTATCCTGTACACTTACCCCAGAGTCACTAACTTCATTTCAGTGAAGCTTTCCAATATATTAGATGCAGTTGAAAAATGCGCATGTCACATCTTTGCATTGCAAACAACATACTTACTTTAGATTTGCGTATACTTGGATTTGATTATGGTGAAAAGACTGCAGAGAATTTTTGTCAGAAAGCACAAATTTGTATGAGGGCAAACATGCTTCTGATTATTGCTCATACTATGAATCCCTGGACATCTACTTAACAATTTCTGCATTGCATTAGGTAGCGGACACACTTTCACTTAGATCTCAAATGGAAGCAGAAAACTTAGTTTGACACCAAGGGAGTTGAAAACAATTCAGATTAAAAATTGTTTCTAGATTATTGTTGTACATGTAAAAGTGCATTTTAGCAATGTTTCACTTTCGTGTGGGTGTTCATTAAATATTTTTCCATGAATGTTTAGATCTGAATGGCTAGTCTAAAGAAGGCTTAGGCCGATTCTGATATATGCAGTAAATAAGGCACAGCAACCTGGCACAAAAATTAGCATTATAGGAGTGAATATAACAATGGAAAATAACACGGCAAGAATCTTTTCTGACATGGAAAGAAATTCCCATTTGTAAATGAACTAACTCTTCAACCTAAATAAAAATAAAATGCAGGATATGGTGAATTCAGAGAAGATCAGTCAACCTTTGCAAAAAAAATTAATGTTTTAATTAAAACCTTAGCTCTGTCTGAAATGCTATTGATGGAATCATTACGGATTTGCACTAAGTGCGGTAGCGGGCATGAAAAAAGTTGTTTTACCCATTGCCCGCAATGATAGGTTTTTGCACCATTTCATCCCATTTCCAGTGCACCCTGTCTCATTAATAATGCATTCAAGGGAAACACCCCAAATCATTGATGGGGCAGCTGTTGATTCATCTGCCCTCCCGTCACTTCAGGCCTTCAGTTATCCAGGCGCCTTATTTAAAGGCTGCCCCTGCACAGAACTAGCCCTCTCTAAGGGATTGGAAGGTGCTGGAAAGTCATGTTGCCCCCAAATTTAGCGATGCCTCTTTCGGGTGCCTATTGGATGCAGTGGAGACCTGCCACGAAGTCCTGTACCCCTGCTCTGGGCAAAGATCAGCAAGCAAGGCCACCAATCCTGCATGGGAGGAAATGCCAGCACTGGTCAGCACCAATGCCCTACAAAAGAGGACAGCCAACCAGTGCCAAGAGGGGAGGCATGAACTCCTCGGTCCTGTCAACATAAGGCAATTTTTTCATCACTCTCAATTCACACTCTCATAAACCCATCACACATCCTCAGGGACACAGATTCAAGGGGATTCATCATTCACGCTCTCACACACACCTTCATCTGCCCTGCGGATTATGTCCTCATCCCACCCATGGCACCACTCACCACCCACACATGCCAGGCATCCTTTTCATCTGGCCTGGCAGGCATCCTGCTTACACTTTCTCCATCTGTATGCATGCAGGGCAAACTGGCACACAACAAAAGGGAGAGGCCACAGAATGATGGAGGAATGCCCGACATCAAGGTCCTCAAAGACTTTGAAAATAGAGTCATCCAGCTGGCCGACAACGCTCTGGACCACACCTGTGCTGACGGTGAGGTTGGTGGTGCTCAACTAAATGAGGATCCAGCAATGCAACATCCATCAGACCACCATGCTGCAAGTGAGTTCCCCTGTTCCGCAGTCCTCTGCCATGCACTAATTATCTCTGCTTGCTTTCACAGGCACATCCGGGAAACAGCCAAGAGGCTCCATGAACCAGGTCCTCGAATCAAACCCTGAAGGCACCTTGGAAGAAGAATCTGATGACACCCTAATTGAAGACCTATTATAGTGCTCACCCACATCTTCCACCAGCACAGAGACACATAGCTCAGTGGGATCTACTTCTAGAGTAGCCCCGGGGCCACATCTGGTGAGCACATTGCACTGTCCAATCCACAGAAAATGGCGGCAGGGCTTCCCAGTATTCCTGCACTCGGAGGACTGCTGGAGGCCAGAAATCTGCTGAGTCCGAGTCAGGTGTGGAGCCCCTGGACTTGGTCATACCTCAATTTCTGGAGCTGCAAACATCAGGAACAACAGAAGGGGATGTCCACTGCATTCCTGAGATTGAAAGGTACAATGAAGGAGTCGATCAGCCTTCAGGCTGAGGTGATAGCACCGGATGTCAATGCACCGAGGTCAACACTAGTAGGATGGCAGCCACCATGGAGACCTTGATCCAAGACATTGGTCTTGCACTGCTGCGTGGGCTGAACGCCATCACTGATGCCATTGTTGGCTCCAACAGTGCCAATGCGAGATGGGGGGGAGAGTCAGCTCAATCTCACTCCAGCTACTCCTTCTCCTCAAGGAGTTGGACAGGAGCCCTAAGGCAGCAATAGGGAGGAGGACCAGCAGCTCGACACACTGAGGCCATCCACCCAGGTGACTCCGGGAATATCTGGCTGATCCAAATCCCTTCTTTCTGTTACCCCTGCAGCTCCAGCTCAACAGGCCATGGAGGGTGCAGCTGGCCCACAGCAGGACATCTAAAGCAGGCTGGGCCACTCTAGGTCTTGGCCCTCCAGAGGTCACCCATTAAGGTCATCATAGACAGGGCGTAGCAGTCAGTAGGCTACCTCCAACTCCACTGTGGATGTCAGGGGACCACCAAGACATAGCAGCAGGGTTAGGAAGGTTAAGAAGATGTAGTTGTACAGCCTGGGCATGGGCATTAATCACTTGTACATAATGTTCACTATTGTCAATAAACTCTCAAGAAGGTCCCCCTGCTTATGGCTCTTTGTTATGATGAACAGTGTTCGTGTCACCTTGATGAATCCTTGGTCCCTGCACAAGAAAAAGGCAGGTGTCTCAGTCCAGGGCTTCTTCTCTGTGCAATGTGTAACCTTCAGAACAAAGTGATGGTCTTGCCTCACACTCACTGGACATATTACTGATGCCTGCACCTTGATGGTGCTTGTCATTGCTGCCAGAATGTCATGACCAGGCATCACAGAGTTCTGTCATTCTCTCTGTGTGCTCTCAGCACCTTTTAAGGCAGGGCTGCCCCCTCCCATCTCTTCAGCATTTGTGACCAGTGATGCTGTGCCCCTGGAGGGGTCAGGTGCTGAAGGATAGATGCACTTAAAGTTTCATGGCTGCATCTCCATGAAATGACCCTGATCTCAGAGTGCAAGTGAGCTGCCCTCAGCCAGACAGGAGTCAGACATTCTCAGAGGCAATGTGAAGATCAATGGAGTATCCTCACTGCATATTAGGGGAGGTGGTGGCATAAAGGCATTGTTACTGGACTGGTTATCCAGAGACCCAGGGTAATACTCTGGGGGCCCAGGTTTGAATCCCACCATGGCAGATGATGGAATTTGCATTCAATAAATGGCGACCATGAAACCATTGTCAATTGGCGTAAAAAACCATCTGGTTCACTAATGTCCTTGAGGGAAGGAAATCTGCCATCCTTGCCTGGTCTGGCCTGCAGGTGGCTCCAGACCCACAGCAATGTGGTTGACTCTTAAATGCCCTCTGAACAGATGAGCAATAAATGCTGGCCTCGCCAGCAATGCCCACATCCCACGAGCAAAAAAAAAAGCCATCATCATCCTTCTAGAATCTATCGACTATTAGGGCCTCCGCTGCATCTCCATGACAGGAGACTTATCACAGAGGGTATGTGTCCTGCCCTAAGCCACACATTCAACAAGTGGAAGCCCTTGTGGTTGACGGAATTGACTGCTTGGTGCCATGGAGATCTAAGTGCCACGCTGCACCTAGCACCTGTAGCAAACCTGAGATCTGCCCAAATCCCAGCACTCTTGCTTCCTGACTTCCCTGATCCCGGATGAAATGCAAATTTCTATGCCTTTGCAAAGATGGTGTCCATGACCTCCTGGAATACACGTGTGTGGAGTCTTGCGAGATCCCACACAGGTCACCTGTGGAGCCCTGGAATTAGCCACTGGTGTACAAATTGAGTGCCACGGTCACTTTTGTGGCCATTGGCAATGGATGCCTTCCATGACCCATGATGCCAAATCCTGTAGCAAGTGGCTTATATGACCAACCAGTTCCGTAGACATGGGCTGTCTTCAATGACACTGGTTCTCAGTCATCTGCGGGAATGACAAGGGCCATCTATAGACCCTGGGTCTAGCAAGGTGCCTATGAGTGATAGCTTGCTGTGGGTCTTCAGCTTCACGTGCAGCAGACCCAGCCACCTCTTCAACTTGAGAAAGGTGCTCCTCTCTTTGCCGAGGCTCGTGCCTCCACCACACTTCTTCTTCTTCTCTGCTCCCTGTAAGCCATGAGGCATCGCACTAAATCACCAGACTCCATGATCCTGATGTTCTCCTCCTGCAGGATCAAGGAGAGAGACACATGAGTTAGCATATGTATCCTAAGAACCTCTCTTGGTTAAGTCTGAAGGCCCCTTCATGCATGCAGGAGAGTGCAGGCCACCACTTGGATGGTCAGTGTATAGTGCGCTCATTGGTTGTCTGAAACCCCACACACCTCCATCCCACTCCACTTGACTGATTAGGGGCATCTTCGGTCATTGAACTGCATGCTGTGCTCTCAGTTCAGACGCAGGCATTCTCCTAACCCATACTGCAAGGCTGCACTGTTGGCTTGAACCATGATGGATACTGGTCCAAACCTTAATAAAGACATTGCGAGGGTCTCTAAGTGCCTCCACCAGTGACTGCGCCATGGCCACTTTTCGCAAGGCGATTCTACAACTTGCCCAGTCGGCCAATTGCTCTGCTGCTCCCTAAAACACAGATTAATTTTCAGTCTGTGTCTGAGGGGCGAAAAGTTCTGGAGCTTTGAGTGGCATGTTCATGATTTTGCAATGCTTGAGTGGGCAGAACAGCTTCAGAGGCCCAACTCCAAGCATGTCAATAGAGCTGCAACTGAACAATCTCAGCTGCAGAAGAATGCTCACTTTTGACAAGCTTTTCCAAGTGAGTGGCCGCTTCCCTCTCCACCCCCCACCCCCCCCCACCCGCCCCCCCCCCCCCCAACCCCAGCCCCCCACCCCCAGCATGTGCTTGTGTACTTCCTTCAGTCTGTGCTGCGCTGCCCCCCATCCCTCCCATGGACCCCAGCCAGGTGGGAAAATGCGCTTGGCCTGTGCCTCTTCCTTTATGTCATAACAGTGATGCTCACAAGCACTGCGCAATGTTGTGTGCACTCACCTCCGAGTTCCCCTCGAAGTTCAGCCTGCCAAGTGTACACCTTTGAAAGGCAGCCTTGAAGCACGCTGTTCTGAATTCACACCGACATGGGCAGTAAATTTGACGTGGGCGGATGATTCCGGTGAGCAGGGCTTATAATGAGATGCTCAAGTATTGAAATTAGGTTCCAGACGTGCAGCCGTAGGAAACATGGCCCGCCATTGCCGGGTGGAGCGGACAATCACAAATTGGTTTCACAATGGCATGAAATCGATTTTTGGCCTTCTCGCCATATTGTCCCACCCTCCCACCTGCCATGATGCCCGACACCAACAGGACCAGACAATTCCACCCTTTTTTTTTCTCTTTTTCGATGCTGTTGGTCTACTGGCATGTTTCTGCTTCGATCCATTGTTTTGTTTTGGTGCGATTCCCCCTCATGCCAATGTAACAGGCACTAATGATTGCGGAATTTTTAGGGCAAATTAAGTTCAGCTCAACTCGAGTTTCTCGGATCTTTTACACTGACTTAAAATACATTGTGCCAGAAGCAGGCATTCACAAAACTGACCATGCCCCAGGGTGAATTAATCACTGTTGCGAGTTTCCTCTCGTTGAACTTGTTTGCGGGCCCTTGAGGAATCTCCAAATATTAAGCTGGATGTTTTGGAAATTGGGTTAGTGACAAGAGAAGGACTGACATTATGGTTGAGTTGCTCCTTGAAAAGTCAATTTTCAATTGTATTAATCAAGTTGCACCTCGTTACCACTCTTAAATATATCTCAGAAAGTTTTTGAAAGCAATTTTTTTTCAAAGATTACATTTTTAAAACATTGCTCGATTGTGCTGGTTCATGACAGGCTTGTGTTTGGCGATATACAAATGAGTTTGAATAAAAATTCAGAGGAGAAATATACTTCTTCAAATTATCAACTTTGAGCACAATTTGCGCCTGATTCTCCAATTGCAACTGAAGCAGAAGCTCTACTCCATTGTGCATTCCCAGCATTTTTCGTTCTTAATTCAGGTGTTCAGCATTTTCGTATTTTTTTTACTTTTCAAAATTACCCATAATGGCAGTACACTGGGATCTTTTGGAAAGTACATTAATTAAAGAGCTGAAAGATCATGATTACATTTGTATAAGCCTCTATATAAAAATTTCACTTTAAAAGTCAATGGCATCATGTAAGGGTGCTTTCAGCTGTGATGTATAAAATTCCATCCCTACCTGAAAGATTAGCTGTAGGTTAGCCTGCTGGCCGACAACAAGGAATCAAGAATTTTCATACAGGGTTGTTGAAAGAGTTCAGAAAAATTGGGCAACCTACAGGGAGTCATGCTTGTTGTGGGAAAGGGCTATAGAGGCTAGATTTTCCTAGGAATTTTAGCATCAAATTAGAAATACAATTCGCTAGACTTTATTATGCCTATGCAAGTCTTTTTCTTCAAGATTTTTCTCTTTGCCCAACTGATGCTTCGTAACATTAAAGTAAAGGAGCATACCCTCCAGAAAGATGCAGGAATGGTGGACAGCTTTGGCTAAGAAGAGTGAAGCACAATAGCACTCAAGATGTTCAAGCCCGATCTAGTGATGGTTAGCTAGTTCTGGGATGCTCATATTTATGCCTTCAAACCTGGCAGAACTGGAAAGGTAGTGATAGCATTGTTGAGAACAACGGCATCAAAATTATTGGTGAGTGAGTGAGTTATTCTGGAGACAAGTCCAGAAAGATGTTGTTATGACTGTTTGAGTATTGACAGGGCCAAAAAATTGAACTAGACACATGGATCACTGTCACAATACACAGCCATTCCCACTAGATTTTTATTTTCTTCACATTATCTCTTTGGAATTATTCCTGACATTTTAACCTCTCTGCCATTTCACTGTCCATTTCATATTAAGAGGCAAAGGCAGTCAAGGTCATGCATCTCTTCATAACAGCTGTCAACGCCACTGCTTGTGGCTGACACCCAGTGCTACAGTAATTGTTCACCTACTCACCCACCTCAGCAGGATGACACTGCCCCACTGAAAATCATTAAAACCAATTGTGTTATACACGCCACTAATGACTGAAAAGTTCCTTCTTAATTACTTTTGAATTTGTTAGTAATTTCCCTAGGTATGGATTTCCAAACTGTATGAATTAAGTAATTTATCACAATTTTCCTATATTTAGACTCTGGTTATTAACTGAACCATATATAGTAAACATAAATACGTCAGCATGTTGGTGAACATCCATTTTAATTCACAGGAAATAAATGCAAAGATGCAAATGAAAATTCTCAAATGAAATACAAGCTTCTAAATAGTGTATTAATATTTGATTCAATTTTAAAGTACCATATCAGCTCTGCAAACAGGACTACGCTACAAGGCTAAACACCATATCAAGTGCCTTCAGTTTGATAACTGTCATGTTTATATGTAATAATTTCAATTTCCAAAATCCTGAAAAAAACACTTAAATTACTATACAAAAACAGAATTACCTGGAAAAACTCAGCAGGTCTGGCAGCATTGGCGGAGAAGAAAAGAGTTGACGTTTCGAGTCCTCATGACCGTTCGACAGAACTTGAGTTCGAGTCCAAGAAAGAGTTGAAATATAAGCTGGTTTAAGGTGTGTGGGGGGGTGGGGGGCGGAGAGAGAGAGAGAGAGAGAGAGAAGTGGAGGGGGTTGGTGTGGTTGTAGGGACAAAAAGGCAGTGATAGAAGCAGATCATCAAAAGATGTCACCAACAATAGAACAAAAGAGCACATAGGTGTTAAAGTTGGTGATATTATCTAAACGAATGTGCTAATTAAGAATAGATGGTAGGGCACTCAAGGTATAGCTCTAGTGGGGGTGGGGAGAGCATAAAAGATTTAAAAATATTTAAAAATAATGGAAATAGGTGTGAAAAGAAAAATCTATATAATTTATTGGAAAAAAACAAAAGGAAGGGGGAAACAGAAAGGGGGTGGGGACGGGGGAGGGAGCTCAAGACCTAAAATTGTTGAATTCAATATTCAGTCCGGAAGGCTGTGAAGTGCCTAGTCGGAAGATGAGGTGCTGTTCCTCCAGTTTGCGTTGGGCTTCACTGGAACAATGCAGCAAGCCAAGGACAGACATGTGGGCAAGAGAGCAGGGTGGAGTGTTAAAATGGCAAACGACAGGGAGGTTTGGGTCATTCTTGCGGACAGACCGCAGGTGTTCTGCAAAGCAGTCGCCCAGTTTACGTTTGGTCTCTCCAATGTAGAGGAGACCACATTGGGAGCAACGAATGCAGTAGACTAAGTTGGGGGAAATGCAAGTGAAATGCTGCTTCACTTGAAAGGAGTGTTTGGGCCCTTGGACGGTGAGGAGAGAGGAAGTGAAGGGGCAGGTGTTGGATCTTTTGCGTGGGCATGGGGTGGTGCCATAGGAGGGGGTCGAGGAGTAGGGGGTGATGGAGGAGTGGACCTGGTGCTGCCAGACCTGCTGAGTTTTTCCAGGTAATTCTGTTTTTGTTTTGGATTTCCAGCATCCGCAGTTTTTTGTTTTTACTTAAATTGCTATGTTGGTCTGAGCTGAGTATACATTGATTAAGAGCAGAGTTTAATAGTTTGGGTTCAGCATTTTTCAATGTTTAGTGCCACATATAAACATGAACATCACAAATAATAACATTCACAAATTTTTTAGCTGTTTCACTGGATTATTGCAATTCAAGGTCCCTGAAAAAAACATAAGTATCATGCTTGTAAATGCTTTGCTGCAAAATTTGGCTCTATAGCGCTAGTAGTTTCACTGCTTTTGGTGCCGAGTTAGGTGAAAAATGGTATTTGCATCACTCACGCCCGCTTATGGTGCAAGTGCACCAATCAACAATAACTTATGATTATATAGCACCTTTAGCATCATAAAACATCCCAAGACTCTTCGCAGGAGCATTATCAAACAAAGCATGACACTGAGCCATATAAGGAGATATTATGTCAGATGACAAAAAACTTGGGCAAAGAGGGTGGTTTTAAGGAGTTTTTAAAAGAGAAAAGCAAGGTAGAGAGGTGGAGAGGTGTAGGGAAGGAATTCCCAGAGCCTAAGGCCTAGGCAATTGAAGGCATAGCCACAAATGGTGGAGTGATTAACATCAGCGATGGATGGGAGGCCAGAATCACTGTGTTGTTGAAGGCAAGAAGGATGGTGTTCCATGCACGTGCCAGAAGTTTGCAGAGTAGACAGATCATAATATCAGGCAATGTCAACACTGATTTGATGCTCAACCCATTATTTTTGACCTCACTGATCTAATCATAACCATGCACAGCTGAATATGTGTTCAGCAGCACCACGCCACTCCCACCCCATCGACCAACCACCCATCTAAGAGATAAAAACAAAAAAACTGCGGATGCTGGAAATCCAAAACAAAAAACAGAATTACCTGGAAAAACTCAGCAGGTCTGGCAGCATCGGCGGAGAAGAAAAGAGTTGACGTTTCGAGTCCTCATGACCCTTCAGGGCCCTGAAGGGTCATGAGGACTCGAAACGTCAACTCTTTTCTTCTCCGCCGATGCTGCCAGACCTGCTGAGTTTTTCCAGGTAATTCTGTTTTTGTTTTGTCACCCATCTAAGACATCTGTCGAATCCATCCAACTTGCACCTAGTTGCTTATTACTATCCATTGGATTTTGCAGAGTTTATGAAAGTCCTGGGTTGTTGGAGGAGTTCAGAAAAGTTCGCAAATCTGCAGGGAGTGGTGCTGGATGTGGGAAAGGCATTGGTTTCTATTGAAAGACTGCTGAGCATGCCACATAGTCAAGGATGTTATAGTTGCAGTCCCCCTTGGGATGAAGCATCAGTGGGAGATGGAGCAGAGGCATCAGATGCTCAGAGAGGGAAGAGGAGGAAAGGTCTCAGCAGGAGACTTTACCTACCTAGGGTCTTTAGGGAATACAAAGGCAAAATACTGCACATGCTGGACATCTGAAATAAAAGCAAAATACTGTAAACACTCAGCAGATAAGCAGCATCTGTGGGGAGAACCAATGCTAATATTTCACCCTATAATGACCTTTACCAAGGGGGGTAGACAGGAAAGTAGAGTTGAGGTCACAATCAGATCAGCCATGATCTTATCAAATGGTGGAGCAGGCTCGAGGGGCTGAACGGCCTGCTCCTGCTCCTAATTCATATGTTTGTATGTTCATATATTGTGGAGGGTCATTATTGATCCGAAATGTTAACTCTATTTCTCTCCACAGACGCTGCCTAACCTGCTGAATATTTTCAGTATTTTCTACCTTCAGGGAGCACTTGTCCTGACTGTACCAAAGCCAGGAGCAGTGTGTTTGGCAGTTGTGCTTCACCAAATGTGCCAAGCCTTGGAAAAATACCAGCAGCCTCAGGGCATGCTGAGGGCGGTGCTGCCAGCAGCCATCAAGGTGACCTTGGGTCTTCCAGGCTGAAACTGGCGACATAGCTAACATCTCATGGCTCACTGTCCATCACCGCATCTGAGAGGCTCTGTATGCCAGGAGAGGGGACTTCATTGTGTTGTCTATAAGCAGGGAGAAGCAAGAGGCATGAATATGTGGATAGCCTTCCCCATCGTGCAGGGTGCCTGCAATTCAATCCTGAGATATATGGAGATTGCAAAGGTTACCACCTATCCAATGACATTCCCATTGGGCTCGGCCTCTTTTTGGCTCTTTAATGCCTTGGACCTGTGTTCTGTGTGTGATATGGAAAGGAATATCAATGCTTCAGTTTCTTGGCCATTACTTGGTTCTGCATTGGGACTGTCATTAATGCCCCTCAGGACTATAGGCATTCAGTGAGGTATGTCTCTGTCTGACAGAATTTGAAGAGATTGAGGACCATTATAGGCCTATTGTCAGTATCTAGCAGCATTGAATGGTGAAAGATGAGCATTCCCTTTCTCAGTGAAAAATTTGGACAAATTTGATATCTCCTTAATGGATTGCATAGCCAAGCCTCCCTTGGACTCATGGGCCGAATTTTACACCAGTAAGATTTTACAGTCCCGCCGAAGTCAATGGAGTTTAGAATGGCTCGCTGCATGTTATGGCCCCATTCCCAGCTCAATGGAGCCATAAAATTCCGGCAATAAATTTTAACGTGAGCTTCCAGTCAAATTTATTTTCTACCTGCAATGTGCTTAAGGTAGTTTGATACATCAGTCCTAGAACCTACTGAACCTAGCTGCAGAATAATTTCTTAAGATCCTAACGCTCTCTCAATCAGGCATTCACATTCCTCTGTGCTTTATTATAAGAGTCCATTGATGAGTTTGTCAAACTTGCACACAGAGGAATTTGGCACAAATGCAATAACAAATTCTCTAACATAGCACGAAACCTTTGTATGCCAGCCATATGCTTCAACAAATAGAATTTCCTTTTTCTTAGCAGGGAGACCTGGTATTGTAACATAGAACCTCCCAATAGTGAAGTTTATGTCTGGTCACTTAACAATCGCATGTTTTATTCTTACATGTCCTTTTATTGACACATTAACAATCTTACATAAAGATGTTAATGCTAATGCATAAAAATACTTGCATGAAAACTCCACCCATAGTAATGTGCTTTGACAGGTAGGAAATCTATCCCTGTCATAAATGAACACATTTTGCTGCTCTTTGTCTGTCCCTCAACCACCTGGAACTGTGTGTGGTTTTCTTTAGAATTTTGGCTACATCTATTAGTTTAATAAAAACAGAAAATGCTGGAAAAACTCAGTAGATCTGGCAGCATCTATGGAGAGAGAAACAGAGTTAATGTTTTGAGTCTGTATGACTCTTCTCCAGTGCAACCTGAAAAAGGATCATGCAGACTTCAAATGTTAACTCTCTTGCCAGTGGCAGATTGTGCCGAGTGCAGCATACAATGAATATAAGCAACCCGCACTCTGGAGGATGTTGCAGGGACCCTCAGAATGGTTCAGGCAGTGGAACCTCATCTTCAGTATTTTGAATCTCTATTCTAACTTGCTTTCAGATTAAAGGTAAATAGGAAAAATATTTTATAGACTGATAAACTAAAGACCAGTAGGAAATTTTAAAACAAATTTAAAAACTAATTAAATAGAATAGAGATGCAGAGCCAGGCGAGTGTTGTAGCTGCATGATATGGGAGCTGGTAGACCCCATTGTGGTTCCTAGTGACCACATCTGTAGCAAATGTTGGTTGCTCAAGGAACTCCTGCTCAGAGTTGATGAGCTGGAGTCTGAGCTTTGGACATTGCGATACATCAGGGAGGGGGAGAGTTACTAGAACACTGTGTTTCAGGAGGCAGTCACATCCCTTAGATTAACTACCTTAAATTCGGCCAGTGGTCAGGGACAGGAGGGTGTGACTATGAGTGAGGCAGGTAGAGGGATCCAGAAAGTAGCACTGCAGGAGCCTTGCCCGAATCCAACAGGTTCGAGATTCTTGCTCCCTGTGTGGACGAGAGCAGGGACTGTAGGAAGGATGAGCAAACTGACCATAGGACCGTGATACAGGGAGCCATTCAAGTGGGAGGAGAAAAGGGAAATGTAGTTGTAATCAGGGATAGTATAATTAGGGGAATAGATACTGTTCTCTGTAGCCAGGATTGAGATTCCCGAAGGCTGTGTTGCTTACCTGGTGCCAGGGTTAAGGATATCTCATATGGGCTGCAGAAGAACTTGGAGTTGGAGGGGAAAAATCCAGTTGTCATGGCCCACGTAGGTACCAACGATATAGGTAGAAGAAGGGGTGAGGTTCTGCTGAGGGAATACAAGCAGCTAGGGGCTAAATTAAAAAGCAGAACCAAAAAAGTAATAATCTCAAGATTACTACCTGAGCCATGCGTTTATTGGCACAGGGTCAATAAGATTAAAGAGGTAAATGCGTGGCTCAAAGATTGGTGTGGGAGAAGTGGGTTTGAATTCATGGGACATTGGCACCAGTACTGGGGGAAAAGGGAGCTTTTCCGTTTGGACGGGATCCACTTGAATCATGCTGGGACTAGTGTCCTGGTGAATTGCATAACTAGGGTCCTAAATAGGGCTTTAAACTGAATAGTGGGGGGGAGGGTTCAGTTGCATGGAAATATAAAAAATCAAAATTTAAGGAGAGGGTAAGAGTGCAGGTTAGTGATGAGGCTGATTGCTATCAAAAAGTGAAAGGAAGGGACAGTGTGCGATCACCATATTGCACCAAAGAATCATATGAGAGTAGGAAAAATTGACAATAGGGCAAACTTAAAGGCTTTGTACCTGAATGTGCATAGCAATCAAAATAAAACTAATGAGTTAACAGCACAAATAGAGATAAATAGGTATGGTTTGGTGGCGATTACTGAGTCGTAGTTACAGGGAGAACAGGTTTGGGAGTTGAATATCCAAGGGTACTCAATGTTTTGGAAGGATAGGCAGGGAAGAAAAGGAGGTGGTGTAGCTTTGTTAGTAAAGGAAGAGGTCAGTGCTATAGTGAGGAATGATATAGGCACTGGAGAGCAAGGCGTAGAATCAGTCTGGGTATAAATAAGAAATAGCAAGGGAAAGAAGTCCCTGGTGGGGGTAATCTATAGGTCCCCAAAAAGTAGTTTAGCAGTAGGGCACAGTATAAACCAGGAAATACTGGGAGCATGTACGAAAGGCACGGCAATAATCATGGGTGATTTTAATATGCATATAGATTGGACTAATCAAATTGGCAAGGCAATAGCCCTGAGGGAGAATTCATAGAGTGTATTAGAGATTGTTTTTTGGAGCAATATGTTGTGGAACCAACCAGGGAGCAGGCTATTCTAGATTTGGTTTTGTGTAATGAGATGGGATTAATTAATGATCTCATAGTAAAGGATCATCTAAGGAAGAGTGATCATACATGATACAATTTCAAGTTCAGTTTGAGAGCGAGAAACTTGAGTCCCACACCAGTGTTCTGGAATTAAACAAAAGTAATTACATAGGCATGAGGGCAGATTTGACCCTAGTGGACTGGACAGGAAGACTACAAAGTTGGACAGTTGATGAACAGTGGTAGATATTTAAGGAAATATTCAATTCCTCCCAAGTAAAATATATCCCAATGAGGAAGGAAGATGGTAAGAGGGGGGAAAAGCATCCATGGCTAAGCAAGGAAGTTAAAGATAACTTAAAGGCAAAAACTAAGGCATACAAAATTGCAAAGGTCAGTGGCAGGCTGGAAGATTGGGAAAATTTTAACGATCAACAAAGCTTACTAAAAATATAATAAAAAGAACAAAGGCAAATTATGAAAGAAAACTAGCGCGAAATATAAAAAATGATAGCAAAAGCTTCTACAAGTATATAAAAGGAAAGAGAGTAGCTACAGTGAATGTTGGTCCCTTGGAGGATGAGACTGGGGAGTTAATATGGGGAACATAGAAATGGCAGAGATGCTTAATCAATATTTTGCCTCAGTTTTCACAGTGGAAGACACTTGTACCACCCCAGTAGTGACAGGTAGTGCAGAGGGTATAGAGAAGGAGGAACTTAGAACAATCACAATCACAATCACTAGAGAACAAGTACTGAGCAAACTATTGGGATTAAAGGCTGACAAGCCCCCAGGACCTGCTGGCCTACATCCCAGGGTCTTAAAGGAAGTGGCAACGGAGATAATGGATGCATTGGCTATAATATTCCAAAATTCCCTGGATTCTGGAAAGTTCCAATGGATTGGAAAAATGCTAATATAATGCCCTTATTCAAAAAAAGGTGGGGGGATGATGTGGGGAGGCAGAAAGTAGGAAACTGTAGACCAGTTAGTTTAATGTCCGTTGTTGGGAAATTGTTGGAATCCATTATTAAGGAAGTAGTAATGGGGCATTTGGAAAGTCAAAATGCAATCCATCAGAGTCAGCATGGTTTTATGAAGAGTAAATCATGTTTGACTAATTTGCTAGAGATCTTTGAAGATGTGACAAGCAAAGTGGATAATGGGGATCCTGTAGATGTAGTATATCTGGACTTCCAGAAGGCCTTTGATAAGGTGCCGCACAAAAGATTAATACACAAGATAATATCACAGGGAGTTAGGGGTAATATATTAGCTTGGATAGAGGATTGGCTAACCAACAGAAAGCAGAGAGTTGGGATAAACGGGTCTTTTTCTGGATAGCAAGCTGTAACCAGTGGGGTGCCACAGGGTTCGGTCCTATTTACAATCTATATTAATGACTTGGATTCAGGGATAGAAGGTACTATAGATAAATTTGCAGATGACACCAAAATAGGTGGGAAAGTAAGTTGCAATGAAGAAATAAGAAATTTATAAATGGATATGGACAGGTTAGGTGAATGGGCCAACATTTGTCAGCTGGAGTTTAATGTGGATAAGTGTGAGGTTATCCATTTTGGTCGGAAGAATAAAAAGGTGACATTATTTAAATGGAGAGAAACTTCAGAATGCTTCAGTGCAGAGGGATCTGGGTGTCCTTGTGCATGATCGCTGAAAGCTAGTATGTAGGTACAGCAGGTAATAAGGAAGGTAAATGGAATTTTGGCATTTATTGCTAAAGGAATAGAGTACAAAAATAGGGAAGTGTTGTTGCAACTGTACAAGGCATTGGTGAGACCGCACCTGGAGTACAGTGCACAGTTTTGGTCCCCTTAATTGAGGAAGGATGTAGTTGCACTGGAGGCAGTTCAGAGGAGGTTCACCAGATTGATTCTAGAGATGTGGGGCTTGTCTTATGAGGAGAGATTGAGCAGGTAAGGCCTATACTCGCTAGAGTTTAGAAGGATGAGAGGAGATCCAATTGAGGTATATAAGATGCTAAAGGGGATAGACAAAGTTGACGTGGAGTGGATGT
Source organism: Carcharodon carcharias (assembly GCF_017639515.1). Taxonomy (NCBI): domain Eukaryota; kingdom Metazoa; phylum Chordata; class Chondrichthyes; order Lamniformes; family Lamnidae; genus Carcharodon; species Carcharodon carcharias. The sequence continues at coordinate 142,993,359 of NC_054471.1, read as the reverse complement.
TTCCTCTTCTAGAATGAAAGGCCATAGTTTTAGGCTAAGGGGTGGTAGATTTAAATCAGAAATGAGGAGGAATTACTTTTCTCAAAGGGTTGTGAATCTGTGGAATTCTCTACGTCAAAGTGCAGTGGATGCTGGGACGCTGAATAAATTTAAGGAGGAGGTAGCCAGATTTTTAATTAGTAATAGGTTGAAAGGTTATGGGGAGAGGGCGGGAAATTGGAATTGAGGCCGAAATGAGATCAGTCATGATCGTACAGAATGGTCGGGCAGGCTCGAGGGGCTGAATTGCCTACTCCTGCTCCTAGTTCTTATGTTCTTATGTTCAGTAGCCATATTGTCCTCTCAACCACCGCCCTTATAAAGGCATGACTCCAATTGTAGCTCTCTTCCATTTCTGTCCGAGGGTGCCAGGGTAGCATTATGAACCACCTTTTCAATGGATACCCTTTGTCACTCAACCATCCAGCCAAGATGGAGCCATGAACAGCCTTGACACCTGGGAGTGTCGCAATATGTATGCATCATGGGAGCTGCCAGGATATCTTGCGCAGACTTTCAAAATCTGTGTCTTGTGACCACACACTATCTGCACATTCATGGAGTGGTAACCCTTTCTATTCACAAAGGCTCACAGCTGACCTGCTGGTGCCTTGGTTTCCACAAGAGTGCAGTCGATGGCATCCTGGATTTAGGGGAACCTGGCAATAGTTGCAAAGCCTCTGGCTCCCTTAGCCTAGCTGGCTTGGGCTGTCCGGTGATGAATGAATGTGAGGACCTGTTTGAACAGAGCATCAGTGACGAGCCTGACACAACAGCAGACAGCTGATTGGGACTGTCCACACAGAGCCCCCACTGAGCCTTGGAAAGATCCAGATGCATGAAAATTGAGGGCTACTGTGACCTTCAGAGCAAATGGCTTTGAGTGCCCACTCACACAGTTGGAAGTGATCTCCAGCCCAACCTATAGCGTAATGATGTCACGGTGTCCCTGAAGAGGTGGAGCCTCCTGCAGTATTGTACTTTGGGCATGTTGAGGTAGCTGGATTGCTGCCTGTACACTCTGGCAGCAGGATAGTGGCATCTTCTGTGGTCCTATCTGCCTGGCTGTCTCTGCTGGACTTGTACACACTGTGTCTGCACCTCTCCTTCCACAGGTCTCTCATTGCAACACTGCCTGCATACATCTGGCCTCCTTTCCCTTCTGACCGTCTCTTCTTCTTCAGAGGAGGTGCCCTCAGCAGAGCACACAATCACCTTCTGCTGAGATGCAGATGGCACTGTCCTGTGCACTGAAGCCTGCATTGGGCAGGAATGCTCCAACAGAGTTGACAAAACAAAAGAGTCTTCAAAATAAGGCTAACATAGCAAAAGCCTCAGAAGGAACCAAAGGAAAAGGTCTGAAATCTCAACAATAAGGCAACAGCAAACTCTCACCTGAACTCCTATCAACTCACCCAGCCAATGCACCTGTCCCCTTTAATCCCGCCCTTGGATGAGAAAAAAGAAAAAAAAATGGGATGGCCGCCTGCCCGTGTTGCCCACGCACTGAATGAAAAATTGCATGGGAAATGTCAAATTCCAGTAAATTGCCTTTTCAATTGCCTTAAGTGGTTGATTAGTTGTCGACAGGCACACTGCCGACTCCTGCAAGCACCCGGTGCCCAATGTCATCACATGCAATTTAACATTCTTCCAGGTTGGCTGCATGCCTGAAACTAGCATGTAAAATTCTGGCCTTGGTGCTCCACATGGAAATTAGAAACTCTTTTTAAAAAATCTAATTTAAATTTATTTGGTGTATTGTACCTTATTGAGCTTTAAGCATATTAGCATCTAATTAATCTTACACTTGATTGGAGACACATCAGTGGACAAAAGCTCAGTGCTTTGAAAATTGACTTAAGCTGAACCAAAGAACAGAAGTTGAAAACCATTATCAAAAGGCACATTTCCTTGAATAGATTTTTCACTTACAGGGTGGAATTTTCTGGTCCCCCTGAGAGCAGGCTGGCAGGCGGAGTTGGGGGGGCATAAAATTGGGTGTCATGGTGGCAACACCATGCCCAATTAATGGCAATTTATGGGCCTCCTCCCACCACTTGCAGCAGGAAGTGTCTACGCAAGGAGGCAAAGCCACCAAGTTTCACCTAGTGGCCTTGTAGCCAACTGAAGGCGTTCAAATACACTGTGCCAAATGGGGACCCAATCACAAGATAGTTCCCTCGTATCACGTATTTCCTGCCCTGATACCATTTAAATCATTGTGGGGTGACACGGCCAAGCATTGGCCAGTAGGCTGATTAATAGACCATTCAAAGATGCAGCATTGTCAGCTTATGGTGGGTTTCACCAATGAAAAGCTTTATCAACTGTTAAATTGAATGTGTTTTGCATGCACACCACTGGCACTTAGAGCTTCAATTATAATCACGTGGGAAAAGACAAAACAAGAGAAAGCAGAAGTGGTACACAGTTCCAGTTACAACATCGGGAATGGCACACTGCTGGCAAAATTCCATGGCATGTGTTTGTAGAAAATCCAGTAAGTTCTGAAACGTTTTAAAGTATTGTAAGTAAACCTATTGTAAATTTTGAACTAGTCTCATCTCTGCATTGCTCTGAGATAAATCAGATGGACAAGATATACAGCAACCCAATGAATAATAAGGCCTACTGGCAAATCACTGGTGAATCAAGGGAGAGGATTTTCCCCTTGTGAGGCGGGTGCAGCGGGGCCTAGGAGCAGCCATGCAACAGTCCACTGTCTGCGATCAGGCCCCAACTGCAATTTCATGCTGGCTGGCCAATTAATGGCCAGCCAGCATGAATCACACACTGAAATGCTCAGCGCTGCCTGGGTGGCAGGGAGAGGAGTGCAAGCATGGAAGTCAGCACATTCGCATGGGTGCACTCAGTGAAAGCTCCCTAAAGGCACAGAGCTTCCTCAGGGAGCTGAAGATTTTTAACATTACAAACAAAGATTTCAAAATTAGGGAAAACATGTCTCCTCTTGACTCTGTCACATGAGCAGGGACATGTTAAAGATGAGTTGTAAAAGTTTTTATATGTATTTTTAATTACTCTTCAAAACCTCATCCCGCCCATGGATGAGGTTTCGCAAAAAATGCAAAAGCCGCTGGGCGGGCAGCGAAAAATTCATTTTAATTAATTTATTAATGGACTTAGCCCTCTTGTCAGAGGGCGCACAGCCGACTCCCACGTGAGCTTGCCGACTGAAATATCGCGCCGGTCTGCGATGACATGGGATGTTCACCTAATGTCATCACGCGCTATTTCACACTCGTGTGTGTCCAGCACCCTCCTGCACACACAGGTGAAAATTCAGCCCAAGAAGTTGGAGAGGCAGTCACTCCCAAATCCACTTCCTGTGATCAGAAGTGACAAAAACGAAAGAAAAACCTGTATTCAAAGTAATGTCAAAGAGAGACAGACCTTGGACTGAGCTAGAATTAAACTCTAACCAGTCAGTTTTTATGGCAGATGGCTGACCAGGAATCAACTGAGCTTTCTGCCTACCTTTTAGGGTAGCATAGAGTTCTTTTGTTGTTTTATATCTCTCAGCAATCATTCTAGAAGTTGTTGGAAAATCCTGATAAAAATATTCTGTTCAGCTGCACATTAAACCACTTTTTGATCTAATACTGACTTTGTCTCACCAAATTATCTATCAGTCCTGCCTACTAGAAATTGGGAGATCAAGATGTGAGTGCACATGTGAAAGACAGAGACCTCAATATTAACTTGGAGGTACGTTGAGGATAGGGAAGGGGTGGGGTTTGAAATTGTGTAGGAAACCTGGACGTACATTTAGCACACTGGCCTGTGGTTTTTTTAACGCAGCCAGGGCATTATCATTTTACTTCCTGGTTTGGTATTGATTGGACAGTAGCAGGCACGATGAGGACACACATGATACAAATCTGAACACCAGTATTTAAAGGGCCAATATAAATTTAGAATTTCGAGGAGTTAGAGTTGGATACAAGACAAGACAAGGTGTGACAATGAATTCTGAGTGCTTAAAGGATGCTTCAGTGTATCTCCTTTGTTGCTGCAAGTATGAGAAACTGAAGATAACAATGGGAAGATGAAAACATCAAAGACATCATGCCTAATCCTCCTCTCAAAACTTACGTCCCCTTCATCCCACACTCTCTTCTGGTTTACAAGCTGCAGATGGTTTAAGGATGCACCTCTTATTTTTATCCCCTCCCCACACCATAGGCTTACTCCTGTGTCTTTTTAACTTTTCAGATAACCAAGAACTGCAAACTGGGCAGGCAGTGGAGGGACAGCAAGAAGAGAATGATGATGAAGACATAACACCTTTACTTGATACCACACTCAGAGCAGCTAGCTCAGAGCATAGATTTGAGGTGGGATCTGCATGTGATGAGATACCAGGAATAAGTGAGCTGCAGCCAGGGCAGGGAGCAGAGAGCACAGGTAGCAACTCAGCAGATACCACTTCAGAGGACTCAGATGAACATTTCAATGGGACAGTCTACAGAAGAAGACTGATGGGTATGCACAACAAAATGTTTGGTACATTGCAAAGCCTCCCAGAGGACCTGAGGTCAACGTCAAGGAACGCAGATGGGTCTGGAATTACCTTGGCACAGGGCTTTGCGCAGAACTTAGAGTCCATTCTTTACAGGATGGGAGCAATGACTAAACCTGTTGGTACATTTGTGGAGCCAAGCATGATGTAGAGCCTGATGGCTAATGCTGTAGCTTCCATTTCAGCACAAGTACCAGCCACCTAAAGCCTGAGTGCTGCACGGGCAGCTCAGGCTACTGTCATCATTGCTGTGGGTGACAGTGTACAAAGTGGCTTGCAGTCACATCAGTCCATCAGCTGACTCCAACAGATTACTAGGATCTTTGAGGCTCCGCCCTGGCATGTAACAGTGGCTCTGCTGTCAGGAAGGGGAGGCAGTGTTGTAGTGGTGATGTCATTGAACTAGTAATCCAGAGGCCCAGGCTAATGCTGTGGGGGCACAGGCTCAAATCCCATCAGAAAGCTGATGGAATTCAAATTCAATTAATATTTATGGAATGAAATGCAAATCTAATGGTGGCCTTGAAACCACCGTTGATTCTCGAAAATGCCCTTGTGGTTCATTAATGCCCTTTTGGAAAGGAAATCTTCCATCCTCATCTGGCCTGGCCTAGTTGTGAGTCAAGAAACGCAGCAATGTGGTTGATTCTTAAATGCCCTTTGAAATGGCTGAGCAAGACACTCAGTTGTGTCGAACTGTGACAAAGACTGAAAAAAGGAACGGAACTGGATGGACCACCCTGCATCGACCTAGGCACTGGAAGTGACAGCAGCACACCCAGCCCTGTCAGCTCTGCAAAGTCCTCCTTATTAATATCTGGGGGCTTGTGCCAAAATTGGGAGTGCTGCCTCACAGACTAATCAAGCAACAGCCTGACATAGTTATACTCATCGAATCATGCCTTACAGACATCAGCAACCCTGGGTATGTCCTGCCACAGAGGCAGTTGCCCTGGGAGTCTTCAACATTGTCTCAGGACCCCATCAAGTTTCATGGTATCAGGTCAAACATGGGCAAGGAAACTTCCTGCTGACTACCACGTACTGCCCTCCCTCAGCTGATGAATCTGTGCTCCTTCATGTTGAACACCACTTGGAGGAAGCACTGAGGGTGACAAGGGCACAGAATGTTCCCTGGGTGAGGAACTTCAATGTCCATCACCAAGAGTGGCTTGATAACACCACTACTGACTGAGTTAGTCAAGTCCAAAAGGGCACAGGTGTTAGAGTGGGTTTTCGGCAGGTAGCGAGTGAACCAACAAGAAGAAAAAACCTCATCCTCACCAATCTACCAATCGCAGATGCATCTGTCCATGAGAGTATTGGTAGGAATGACCAATGACAGTCCTTGTGGGCAGGAAGTTCTGCCTTCACATTGAGTTGTGTAGCACTATCACTGTACTAAATCGTATAGATTTTGAAACGATCTCGCAACTCGAAACTGTGCATCCATGAGGCGCTGTGGGCCACTAGCAGCAGCAGAATTGTATACAGCCACAATCTGTAACCTCATGGCCCGGCATATCCCCCAATCTATCATTAACATCAAGCTGGGGATCAACATTTGTCCAATGAAGAGTACAGGAGGATAGGCCAGGAGCAGCACCAGGCACACCTAAAAATGAGGTGTCAACCTGGTGACACTACAACCTGGTGAAGCTACTTGCATGCCAAACAATGGAAGCAGCATGCGATAGATAGAGATAAGAGATCCCACAACCAATGGATCAGATCGAAGCTCTGCGACATCTAGTTCTGAATGGTGGTGAACAATTATACATCTCACTGGAGGAGGAGGGTCCACAAGTATCCTCATCCTCAGTGATGGGGGAGCCCAGCACATCAGTGCAAAAGAAAAGGCTGAAGCATTTGCTACAATCTTCAGCCAGAAGGGCCGAGTGGATGATCCATCTTGGCCTCCTCCGGAGGTCCCCAGAATTACAGATGCCAGTCTTCACCCAATTTGATTCACTCCACATGATATCAAGAAACGGCTGAAGGCACTGGATAATGCAAAGTCTATGGGTCCTGTCAATAGTACTGAAGACTTGGTGCTCCATAACTTGCTCTGCCACTAGCCAAGCTGTTTCAGTACAGTTACAACACTCGCATCTACTTGGCTATGTGGAAAATTACCCAGGTATGTCCTGTACACAAAATCCAACCCGGCCAATTACTGCCCAATCAGCCTAATCTCCATTATCAGTAAAGTAATGGAAGTGCTATCAAGCAGCACTTACTCAGCAATAACCTGTTCATTGATGCTCAGTTTGGTTTCCACCAGGGCCATTCAGCTCTTGAATTAATTACATCCTTGGTTCAAACATGCACAAAATAACTGAAGTCCAGAGGTGAGAGTGACTGCCCTTGACATCAAGACAGCATTTGACCAAATATGGCATCAAGGAGCCCTAGCAAAATTGGCGTCAATGGGAATCAGGGGGAAATTCTCCACTGGTTTGAGCATAAAGAAAGTTAGCTGGGGTTATTGGAGATCAATCATCTCAGCCCCGGGACATCACTTCAGGAGTTCCGGGGTAGTATCCTAGGCCCAACCATCTTCAGCTGCTTCATCAATAACCTTCACTCCACCATATGGTCAGACGTGGGGATGTTCACTGATGATTGCACAATGTTCAGCACCATTTGTGACTCCTTTGATATTGAAACATTCCATGTCCCTTGCAATACCCAGGCTTGGCTGATAAATGGCAAGTAACATTTGCATCACACAAGTGCCATGCAATGACATATTCAACATGAGAGAATCTAACCATCTCCTCTTGACATTCAATGACATTACCATTGCTGAGTTCTCCAGTATTAACATCCTGGTGGGATACCGTTGACCAGAAACTGAACTGGACCAGCCATGTAAATACTGAGTTTACAAGAGCAGGTCAGAGCCTGAGAATTCTGCGGAGAGTAACCCATGTCCTGATTCCCCAAAGCCTGTCCACCATCTATAAGGCACAAGTCAGGAGTGTGATAGAATACTCTTCACTTGCCTGGATGAATGCAGCTCTCAAGAACACATCAACACTCAAGAAGCTTGACACATCCAGGACAAAGAAGTCTGATTGATTGGCACCCCATCCACATTCAACATTCACTCTCATTCACAGTAGCAGAAGTGTGTACTGCACTCAAGATACACTGCAGCAATTCACCAAGGCTCCTTCAACAGCACCTTCCAAACCCACAAACTCTACAATCTAGAAGAACAAGGGCAGCAGTCACATGGGAACACCACCACTGGCAAGTTCCCCTGGAAGTCACTCTCTATCCTGACTTGGAAATATATCACTATTCCTTCACTGTCGCTGGGTCAAAATCCTGGAACTCCCTCCCAAACAGCACTATGGTGGTCCTACAACACATGGACTGCAGCAGTTCAAGGACACGGCTCACCACCACCTTCTCAAAAGCATTAAGGGATGGACAATTAATGTTGACCTAGCCAGTGAAGCCCACATCCCATGAACAAATCAAATACAGCATTTATTCTCCTAACCCTGTCATTTCGCCAGTGCCCTAGCAGGTTCCTTTCAGCCAGCCAGCCCAGGCTGCTGCTCCCCATGCTGAGGTGCTGCAGTCTCTAGCTGGACATTCTAGGTTGTTCTCCATGGCTTTCTGCAGTTTCCTCCACAGAAAAAAAGAAAGACTTACGGCACAGAAGGACGTCTCTGCTGAAAGTCAGCAGCACTACACCAGAGGTGCTGCAGCCATTGGGTTAGCACTGTATGGAAGCACTAGGACAAAACACACTAAGGGTACATAGAAGCATGATTAGTTGACCATTGCATACAATGTGGCATGATGTCATTTAAGATTTGCATTGTGGCCAAGTGGACACTGATGATCAGTAACAGAAGGGAGGTAAGGTATGGAACTGTTGGCGAATGGGTAACATGGTATCGAACTCGGATGTGTTCTTCACAGAAAGCCTGGGCAGAAAGGGACTGTCTAGATTGCCTCCTCCCTTTATTCTTCCTCATCCTATTGCTTATACTCCTGCTGGTCAGCTTCTTCTTCATTCTCCTGCTTATCAGCTACTCAGCGTGTAGTTGGTGACAAGGGCTCTCCTCCCAAGATAGCGTGATTGTACCACATGCAAAAGACCACCTGCTCTGCCAAGTACTGCAGGGCTTGCCCAGAGCCTCCAACCAGCTGGAATGTTGTTTCAGCATGTCATTGGTCTCCTTTATTACATTTTGTTTGGTGGCCTGACTTTCATCTTACACATGCTGCCCACATGTCTTCAGCCATGTGTACATAGCCTTGTTACACAGTAGACACTTTATGATTTGCCATGGGGGCTCACATGTAGTAGGCACAGTGGACTTGGCACCACATGGAGGTATTTTGACTGCTGTCAAAATATTGGGCTTGACCTGCACGCTTCACTGGTCACATACTAGCTGGATGTTAAGGGAGCGGAATCTGCCTGGGAGAAGTTGGTTTGTGCAGATGCCTTAAAGTTAACAAGAACTCCTTGAACACCTTCCACCTGACTCCCTGTAGACTACGCAGCACAACCACCTTCTATGCTGAAGACAGTCCTCAGAAAGACTGCAGCAACTACCCAGACTTGTCAATAGTGCAACAGTAGCTAAAGCCAAATAGAGACTTATCTTAACGGAAGTGAGGCTCCTTTAAAAACAACTGCTTGACAACTGTTCCTGCCATGACTTGCTGCGCAGGCCTAATAAACAAATCAGATGCTGCCACACACTCATAGTTCAGACAGGACCTAAAACAGGCTCAGGACTATTATTTAAATTTTCCAATTAAGCCCCCACACCTTTCAGTTCATCACCCCAATGACTAAAAGCCGGTCGATCTAATATGCTGCCTATTAAGATGCAGATCTGATGCAAAGCAATCATGACCCTCCTGTGGTTAACTTTTCCTGGTTTTTCACATGAGAAAATGGGTAAAACAAGGTTGAATTCTCCCTCAATTACTGTTAAAATAGTGAAAAGAGGAAATGCTTCATTTGTTGCAAAAATCACAGAAGCAATAGTTGGGATGCATTTTAATAGCGCTGTTCCTCACCTGTGCTTTTTGTTCAAATTTATTTAATCCATTTATACAAGGTTACTCTCTCCTGTTTTCCTGAGACATCATCCTAATTCAAATTGGCAGCCCATTCCCATTAATTCAAAATTAACAGAATTCATTATGTAAATGGTTTGCTGCTCTGGTAGGTCACACTTTTGAAGCAGTGAGAAGATCAGTCTCCAGAAGTTAGGAGTGATATACCCCTCCATGCATTAATGGAAACATTTTAAAAAATATCAATACATTTTAATGGGCAATTTAACTTCCTTTCTGAGTTATTATATATTTTTGTTGTAACTAAATGGGAAGAAAAGAGATATTTTCTCCACCATTTCCTCAAGGATGATTTTTTATTAACTTTCTAGTATGATCATGAGTTTTATTCTAACACTGAATGGCGCAGTGGGTTAATAATTAGCCTTTGACCTTCAGGACCTGGGCAGGAATTTTCAGTCGGCGTGTGGGGGCAGGCCTGACACTCCAATGTATAAAATGACGCGCGATGATATCGGACCTGTGTCTCGACGCCATGGCGCTGTCTCGTGATGTTTCGCTCGGTGGGCGCATGCCAGAGTCAACTGCTCTTCCGCCAATATGTAAAAGGCCTATTAAGGCCATTAAGGAAGTAATTGATCTACTTGTTAACGCTGCCCGTCCAACCTTAAGGTTGGCGGCAGGCGAAAAGGTCAAGCGGCCTTCACCTTTTTTAAGAAACCTCATCCACAAGCGGGATGAGGTTTCCTAAAGTTTTTATTAATTAAAAAAAGTTCCTAAATATAGAAACATATCCCATCTCATGTGACACAGTCACGTGAGGGGACATCTTTAAATAATTTTTAATCCATTTATTCATTAATTACAATAGCGATTCAATCTTCCCGAGGCAGCTCTGTGCCCTAGGGAAATTGAAGCACTCTTCCGCATGCAGGAGTGCTGGTCCTGATTCTTCGTCCTCCCCCCCATCTGCACAGAGTTGATCGCGGACGGCGATTGGCTCTGCGATTGCCCCCGCCCGCTTCTGCCGAGCCTGCCCACCAGCTGAAAGATTCTGGCCCTGGTGTCAGATCAAAAGCCTCTTCTGTCTTCCAGCTCCATAACTCTTATATAAAATTAATTTGGGTGGCCTGGTTTAGTTTTCTAGTGTGCATAAGCCTACAGTATAAGCAGCCTGTTGTAGGGTGGCTGAGTTGTGTGATTAATGATGGAGTTGATCTGCACACACTTCTTGGGTGGAAGCTTTAAGTTTATTCACAATATACTCAACAGCAACTACACATGTGCTTTCAACTCCTTTAACTCTACACTGACTGCTGAGGTAGCCTACCTGATCCTCGTATTGGTTATTAAAGATCATGTGATCTTCCCTAATAAGTATCACTCTTAAAAGTACACTGCACACTAAATAAAACCATAATTACTACACAGTCAGACAGGATGATTGTTGTGGGAAATGGAAAAAATGTTATACTGCAGTGTGCTGAGGTTGAGACATATTTTTGAGCCTGAGCAGAGTGAGCTTATTCACCTACAGTACCTACTTGTGCTTTACTTGATCGGGGAGTGCTTGATATTGGTGGCTCAAATGGAAAGAATTCCATCCTTCTTTCTCTTTGATGAGCATAGCATATTGAAACCTTTTAACAAAATACATTTCTCACCAGATCATCAGAGGCAAAAAAGTAGTAAAATGTAGCAGTCCCTAAATGCAGTATGTGTTGTGTTGTTGATCACCTCAATACCAATCTAACCAAAGCTGGGATGCTGATGGATGTGCTATAGTTAATATCATGCGGATCAGTAAAATACACCTCCAAACAAAAGTTCCTAAATATGTAACAATTGTTCGCACATATGGCCAGGAGTCTCCTGCAGGACTGGTTCAACACCAGAGGAGGGTTAGGGTGTAACTGTCATGTGTTTATAAGTGTAATGTCAAGTTTGAATAAATATACAGATAAGCTAAATAAAAATCTTGTCAATTGCTTGTGGCTCCAGGAAGTTCCTTGTACATTTTTTTCTCTAAAACTTCAGTTTAGACATCTGAAACAAACCTTAACATTAGGGTGATAACATAATGATAATACCACCCATATATTAGGAGTTATTTTAATATTAATCAATACAACTTCCCTTCATATGTAACATAAAAGTTGCAAACTCTGCAATTTTCACAATTAACTTGCATCTCTTCACACCATTTATTAACATAATAGTAGCTGTTATGACACAGCAGTTGGTAAAGACTGTTATTTAAAATCCCAGAGGGAAACTTTAAACAACTGTCATAAACTATATTTTCAAGTGCTATGCTTGAGATGCAACTCTGAATTCAGGAATATGACCACCAGTTCTTGAGAGGTTTTTAGATAAAACTAAATGAGACATTTATTAATTCACACAAGTTAAACATATACATGGAGCTACAAATTACCACTATCATAACTTTTTAACAAATGCCTAAACTAACCTCCACTAAGTTAACCAGACACCAGGCAAAACATTTTCACCTTACAAATTCAAAATTAGGTTCCTTTCACTTTGGTTCCTTTGCAGACAGTTGTAGGCTTACAGCTTTGATGTTACATACCTCTGCCCTGCACACACGAAACTGCTTTCTGTTATACTCACGCTTCTCTTGTAATGTAACTTCTCAATGTATCACCATGCTGTCTGAAATCCTTTCATAGTACCAATTTTATTAGTAATATAAAACATTGCTTGGTCTCTTCTAGTTAGGTGCAAGATTTTACTCCCTTCTTGAATGTTCTATTCAACAAAATGCAAATGTATTCTACCTTACTGTTTACATCTCAAAACTACTTTACATCAAAGCTGGCTTTAATCCAATTAACACACACACAGACACACCTGTATTTTTTAAAGATAACTTCCATAACATTTTATGCATTAATAGCTTCATGGCAATAGCAAGTTGTAAAATCATAGGCTGGAATTATCCTTCCCCATTGGTGTCAGGTGTCATGGTGTGTGTGAGCGGACTCACCTGTCATTGGTGGGCCACGTTTCCTGCCACTGCACGTCAGGGACATCATTTTAAAACATCTGGGCCTAATTAGAAGACCTACTCAGCGGAATCATCCCCCCACGTCAAATTTACTGCCCACATCGGTGGGAAAACATGCCGGCCCAGAACACACCTTGACCAGTGTGACAAGCAGAAGTTGGGACTGGCTTTTAGGGCCTTGATCACACCCCGGACATTCGAGGCGCAGAACATGCTGGAGCCCTACAATTACCTGACCCTGGAGGAACAGGTGCATCACATGCTGGGCAGATTCTGAAGGACATGGCTTCATCGCAAAACAGCTCATGGAGGGTGGAAGGTCACCGTTGATGTCTGGGGTCTGCTTCGGGACATCAGTTTTTTTGCCATGGTCTGCTATGAATGATCTTTGATGGGGTGGAGAGGAAGGGCTAGGTTTGACTGGGAGTGGAAGGTGTACCGTGGTGGTAGGGGAGGGGGCCGGTGGGGTGGTGAGGTTGGGAAGGGGGAATGATGGTATTGGGGAGGTGAGGTATGGAGGTTGGGTAGGGGGTACTAGAGGAATAGGGTATAACGGGGGACAATGTGGCAACTGAGAAGGCATGTGTAAGAGGAGAGGAATGTGTAAGGGAAGGAGTTCAGAGGGGTCAGGAGTTCAGGGGGGGGAGGACTTCTGGAGGAGGAAGGAATTTGGAGGTTATCAAGACTTCAGGGGAAGAAGGAGTTCGGAGGGGCAAAGGAGTCCAGGGAGAGGAGGGAGTTAGGCAGGAGGAAAGATTAAGGAGAGGATGACCAGGTGAACTTTCAAGGGAGGGATCTGTGGAGTCGATGACTGCCTCCTGGGGAGTGAAATGAGGGTGGGCATGGTAGGAGGGATTGGTGAGAATGAGAGAGAGCAGAGTGAGCTGGTAGGGTGGGAGTGAGGGCGTAATGGTAGTGGTAGAAGGGACGGCGAGGGTGGTAGGAGTGGGGTTGGAGGCAGACACAGACCTTGGGGTTAGGAATGAGGAGGTCGGGGAGGTCAATGTGGATGGGTGTGGGATTCTCGGGAAGATAGGGAATGTGCATGTTTACTTGGACACCTTGGAAGAAAAAGGGTTGTGGCTGGTAGGTGATGATGGGGAGGTGGAAGGTGATGCCAGGGGGGTCAATAGTGATGGGGGAAAGGACATGGGTGACTGGGGAAGGGAATAGGATGGGGGAGCTGAAGACATAGTTAACAATCACCATGCTTCTAAAATTGAAAGTGAAAAGAGTCTCGTGTCAGAGGGGCAAATGTGCTGCATGGGACTGCAATCAGTGGGCGGCTGAAGATGCATGTCAGCTCAGATGTGGACAACTGAAAGAGAACCCCAGCAGGCAGCACTGAAAATGTTCAGGACATTGAGATGAGTGTGATAGAGGAAGGCTCTGCATGTGTAGGACAGTGCTTGCACGAGGCTTCGAAAGGCCCTGCCAAGCACACACTTATCCCTCCAGAAACACATGTGGTCCGGCTGCGTGCAGCTGAACTACTAGTGTGTGGGGGGTTTGGGGTGGATGCAGGGGGAGGAACCACAAAGCCTGTAAATGAAGCTAAAAGAAACCATTACCTATTATTCAGTGAAAGAGAATATATTTTCAGGTTATAAAGTGACGACTACTTGTGAACAGAAATTCTTAACTTTTCTAGGCCTACCATTTCTTTTAGTTTCTGCCCTGACATCCGCAGCAGGGTAGAGACAGCCTATGCAATAGTTGGCCCTGTTGCCTCTGTTGACTTTAGTGTGGATGCTCTGGAGAGCTGAGACCTTGAGTCCCAGCTTGCTTTAGCTGACCTCCTGTGGGCCAGCTGCTCCCTCTGCAGTGACAGAGGACAAGGTTGAGGGGTTCACGGGCAAAGGGGGCTTGGAGAGAGCAGACAGCCTCTGAGGTTCCTGAGTGGATGGCCCAGGGATGTCCAGCCACCTCTCTTCTTCCCTTTGGGTGTCCGAGGACCCCAACCTGACTTCTTGAGGGGAAGGAGCACCTGCAGGGACATCGAGGTGCCCCGTTTCCTTCTTGTATTGCCACTGTAGGAATTCACCCATGCTCCCGCGATGGAGGGCAGGCCTGCACACATTTCCGAATGCTGCTGGGCCGGGGATGGCATCCACCATCCTTCCCGTGGAGCTCTCCATATCCGCACATGTGGGCACCACTTCATCAGAGAGCAGGCAGATGCACTCCACTGACTCACATGCCACTTTATTGAGGGCTTCCAACAGCTCTTTCTGATGTTCCCCCGCCTTCTGCTGACTCTCTACGTGAATTGTAAGGCCAATTCCAAGCGTTGTCATCTGACTCAGACCTCATAGATGCCTGTTTCCCAGCAGTCCTCCGAGTGCCAGGGAGCTCGGCTAACCCTGCCTCCTCCTGCTGCAAACATATGTCCGTGCAGTGACCACCAGGTTGTGAAGCCAAGCCAGCTCTAGACCTAGGTTCACTGAGGTGTGTGTCTCTGTTGGTGGAGGGTATGGGTAAGCATTGTGACGGGTCTTCCAAGCTGCTTATTTCCAGCTCTTCAGTGGAGGAGGTCTTCTCTTGGCTGGAGGTAAAGACGTGGTTGGAGCTGAGGGATTGGCTGCCTGAGGGTGTTGATTGCTTGGCAGGGTTCCCTGTGAACCAAAGTAGAGATAATTAGTGCATGGCAGCAGAGTCAAAAACTGGAGAGAAAGCATTCACACTTGTGTTGAGAGAAGAATGATGTGGTGCGGGATCCTCACGTGGATGTTCACTGCCGACTTCACTGTCCATGTGGCATAGTCCATGTCAACACCAGTCAGCATGAAGGCACACTCCTCAAAGTGAGTGAGAGGCGTAATGTGGGCCACTCCACCCCCTGGTCTTGGACCTCTTTCTGCTGTTGTGAGTCAGCTTCTACCGCATGAAAACAGATGGAGAGGGTGTGAGCAGGACACTTGGCACTGTGTGGAATGCTTGTGTGGTAAGTGTAGCCATGGACAAGATAAGGACCCAAGCTCCAGAGGGTATGAGCCTGATGGAGATGTGACGCTCCATGTGAGAGTTAGTGGTGTTGTCCCTTGAGTTGTGAGATCCCTGTGGATGCATGATGGGCTTTTGAGTGTGTGAGTTGAGAATGATGAGAAGAGTGACTTACACTGGCAGAATGGATGAGCCCATTCATCCTCTTTCTGCACTGGATAGCTGTGCTTATTGAATAGCCTTGGCACTGACCACTGCTGCTATTGCCTTCCATGCTGGATTGTTGACCTTGCTTGCTGGCATTCACCCAAGTGGGTGTAGAGGACTTTGTCGTGGGCCTCCACTGCATCCGGTAGATGCTTCAGGGAGGCGTTGCTAAATCTTGGGGCAGCATGTTTCCTCCCTTTGACAGCCATCAGGTCTCGGTAGCTTCCCTTGAAGAGTGCTAGCTCTTTGCAAGGGCGACCTTTAAACATGGCACCTGGTTTACTGAAGGCCTGAGATGTCGACTGGACAGGCGAATCAAAGGATGCCCCACCAGTGACCCAGCGTGTTTCTTGGGAATGCATAATTAATGAGGTGGGAATGGGAACAATTTGGCACAAAAACCTGCCATTGCAGTCAGCGGTTAAAACGTTCTTTTTCCTGCTCACCACCGCACTTAGTGCAAATCTGGGACAATTCTGCCCATAGAATCATGAAATTTATACAGCACAAAGGAGACCATTCGATTCTTTGCACCTGTTCTGGCTCTTTGCTGGAGCTATTCAATTCCAATTCTGCTTTTTCTCCATAACCCTGCAATTCAATACTGCACTGGAGTGTCATCCTAGATTGTTGTACTCAAGCCTTGGAGTGAACACACAACATTATGACTTAGAAGCAAGCTGTTACCAACTGAGCCACAGCTGACATCGAATGCACTTAAATGTCCTGGCCAATATTAATTCCTCAACCAACATTACGAAAACAGGTTATTTCCTTGTTGCGTTTGAGACCTTGCCATGTGTGGTTCCTCAAAAAGTGGCTGCACGTCAAAAGTATTTCACTAGCTTTAAATCACCCCCCAACACCACCCCCCCAAGTATTTATCCAATTCTCTTTTGAATGTTACCATTGAATCTGCTTTCACCATCTTTTCAAGCAGCACATTCCAGGTCTTAGCAACTCCCTGTTCAAACAAAAATGTTTCCTCACATCACCTCCAATTCTTTTGCCCATCACCTTAAATCTGTGTTCGCTGATTACTCGCCCTTCTGCCACTGGAAACAGTTTTTTCTTATTTACTCCATCACTAATTATCTCTGCTTGCTTTTGCAGGCACACCTGGGAAACGGCCGACAGAGACCACAACCCAGGGCATCCAATCAAGCCCCGAAGAAACCTCTGAAGAGGAATCTGGAGGCACCCTCCCTGAAGTCCCATCACAACGCTCACCTACACCCTCCACCAGTGCAGAGACATACACCTCAATGGGACCTAGCTTTAGAGTAGCCTCGTGATCCCAATCTGGTGAATACATCGCACTGTCTGATCCACAGCAGGGACTTCCAAGGTCCCTGGAGCTCAGAGGGCTCCCAGAATGTTGCTGAGTCTGAGACAAATGATGAGTCTCTGGACTCGGTCATGTCACAGTTGCTGGAGCAAGAACCCACAGGGAGGAGGATCAGCAGATACACACCCTGAGGCCATCCACCAAGGTGACTCGGGAAATGCCCATGGGATCCAAGGCAAAGTGATGCATTGGTTCCGAAATTGACTGAGAGGCAGGAAGCAGAGCGGGTTGGTAGAGGGATGTTTCTGTGACTGGAGAGTAGGATTCTGCAAGGCTCAGTGCCGGGACACTGTTTGTGGAGTATGACCAAGAAGTTCGTGGATGAAAAGAAAATTGTTAGGCTGGTAAATAGTCAGGACGATGCCGTAAACTACGGGAGAATATCAATGAACTGGTCAGGTGGGCAGAGCAGTGGCAAATGGAATTCAATCCAGAAAAGTGTGAGGTAATGCACTTGGGGAGAGCTAACAATACAAGGGATTACACTATGAATGTTAGGACCCTGGAAAGTACTGAAGGTCAGGGGACCCTTGATGTGCATATTCATAGATCCCTGAAGGTAGCAGGGCAGGTAGATAAGGCGATTGAGAAGGCATATGGGATACTTGCCTTTATTAGCTAAGGCTTGGAATACAGGAGCAGGGAGGTTATGCTGGAACTGTACAAAACACTGGTTAGGCCACAACTGGAGTACTGTGTGCAGTTCTGGTCACCACATTATAGGAAGGATGTGATTGCACTGGAGAGGATGCAGAGGAGATTTACCAGGATGCTGCCTGGGCTGGAGGTTTGGAGCTATGAGGAAAGATTGGATATGCTGAGATTATTTTCCTTGGAGCAGCGAATGTTGAGAGAGGACCTGATAGAGGTGTATCAGTTTATGAGGGGCATAGATAGGGCAGATAGGAAGGCACTTTTTCCATTAGTATAGGGGCCAGTAACCAGGGGGCATAAGAGGTAGAAGGATAAGAGGGAGTTGGGGATAAATTTTTTCACCCAGGGAGTGGTGGGAGTTTGCAACTCACTGCCTAAAAGGGTGGCTTTGTCAGAAACTCTTGTAACATTTAAGAAGTATTTAGATATTCACTTTTTGCCATAGCCTCCAGGGCTATGGACCAAGCGCTGGAAAATGGGATTAGTGTAGTCAGATCTTTGTTGACTAGCGTGGACACGATGGGCCAAGTTGCTTCCTTCTGTGATGTAAGTGTCTATGGATAAGACTGTGCATGATTTTGAACACTATCAAATACCCTATTAACATTAATACCAAAGTAAATACTGTGAATACTGAACATCAAAAATAGAAACAGAAAATGCTGGAAATACTCCTCCGGTCTGGCAGCATCTATGGAGGGAGAAGCAGAGTGAATGTTTCAGGTCGATAAGCTTTCATCAGAATTCAGTGAAATAAACTTAAATAACACACTAATTATGACCTCTCACTAAATATATGAATTATTCATATGTTTAGCTATTTAACTTAAATATCCCTCACCTATCAACAGGACCCACTGATCATGTGGAAATGCTCTCAGTTTACCCTTTGTTCAATAGTTTCTCATCTAATTATAATAATGATTCAGAATTTGTGGTAATAATAACGATGAGGTTGTCAGCATTTATTGTTATGACAGGGTAATTTCTGGTGTCCGCACATGCATAATTAATTGGGGAAATCCAAAAGTTTCTGTCAGAGAAAGTCCAGCCCTGTACACGCTGTGCTATTGCAGTCTGCACTGATACAATGCCACTGGTTTGAAGAGACCTTAAATGAATTGCTTTGTGTTCTCATTGTAAAGACTGTTGAAAACTTTAAGCCTTTGTTCAATCAGGGTTAACTGAGTTTTTAACAGTGTATCAAGTTATATTAACTGCTGAACATCCTCTTTGGCCCTAAAAAAAACAATTTTACAGGTGTGGAGCCTCATTCACTCAGAAGAAAATTTAAATTTTGCAGATTTTTTAAAAGAAATGATGATTTCTGTTTTGTAAAGTTTGTGTTTTACTATTTAATTTTCTCCCTTAATCCCATGCATACATCCCAAACTTTATAGCTTTCTATCTTTAAACTACATTTAAATGTAGTTTTCTACTTTTTTATTTTCAGCTTTGGTAGCAATGGAAATTCTTCAAATTCAATGGATGATCAGCCTGCCTGCTGCCTGCCCTACACCTGCACATAAAGATGCCCAGTAAAAAATGCCAAATTCAAAATGACATCAGAAAAGAAAATGTCTGTGGTACAGATTCCCATAAAACTTTGTTGGCAGTGTTTTTGATTCGCATGTTCTCCACAAAATTTGGGCCATTAATGTTTTATAACGTAAATACAATTTCAAGAGAAATCAAAAACAGCCAAACCTTCAAATAAACCTTTGATTTTCTCAGGATATTAAACTGAGTCCTCATCAAACAGAAAAACAGCATGCAAAACTCATTATTTCAAACTGACTGAAAGAATTGTTACAATATGTGCAAATAATTTATGCTGAACTAATACGGAACTTAAAAACAAGCTGGTTTGAGGTTGGAATCATTTTGGGACCAAATAACTGCTCATATCAGTTATATTGAATTGGATTTGCTTGCTGCTGGTTTTCTTTTAACTACAAAATGTGTAAAAAATATGAAATGGCAGTACTAGTTATTGGAACACTGAAATGGGCCAAAGTTGGTACAGAGTCTTCCCTTGGAGGCAAATAAAATTCAACTGAATCCCAGTGCATTATCAATCCTTAAAATTAACTGGCGATGAGGTATATCTTCAATTGTGAAAATCTTAAAGCAATGAAATCTCTTTTTAATATGGTTTGCAGTGGTGAGCGCATAAGAGCTCCCTGAGACACAGAACTGCTTCAGAGAGTTGAAGACGTTTAACAATAAAAATATAAATAGTAAAAATAATGAACATGTCCCCACTTGTGACTCTGTCATGTGAGCAGGGACATGTTGAATATGAGTGTTAACAGTTTTAAATTTGTTTAAAATCACTCATCGAAACCTTATCCCGCCTGTGACTGAGGTTTCACCAGAAGTGCAAAAGCCACATGGCTTTTTCACCCACCTGCCGTCCAAACGGTTGGATGGACAGTGAAAAATTTGAGTCAATTAGCTCTTTAAGGGCCTTAATAGGCTGCTTAATTGTCGGCAGTCATGCCGCCAACTCTTGTGTGTTCCTGCTGACCAAAATATCGCACGAGTGCACAATGGCGTCAGGACGCTTGCCCAACGTCATCTGCATCATTTTTGCTCATTCGGGTTGGGTGTGTGCCCATCCAACGAGAGTAAAATTCTGCCCCATGTTTCATTTTACTAAACGCTTTCATCATGTTATTAATCACAGGTATAGCAATCTGTTAGCTTATTATACTGTTGTGTGCTTTTACTTGAGCACTTTGCAACATAATATTTGTTTACTTTAAACAATCATGCTTTAATTCTTTGAGTCAGGTTTTAAGATAGTAATCACATTTTGAATTATAATTATGCAATAGTCATGTGTTAGCATTGATAAATGCAAGCATTTAATCATTATGGGGTGAATTTTACCTTTGTCGGGTGGGCATACGCCCAACCGGATTGGGCATAAAATAACGTGTGATGAGTTGAGACGAGCGTCCCAAAATCATCACGCACTCATGTGATATTTCAGTCGGCAGGCATGTGCGAGAGTCGGCAGTATGCCCGCCAATAATTAAGAGGTCTATTATAACCCCTAAGCAATTAATGAATTTGTAATTTTTGCTGCCCGTTCAACCATTCGGTTGGTAAGTGAACAAAGCAGGCAGGCGGCCTTTGCATTTTTAGTGAAACCTCATTCACGGGCTGGATGAGGTTTCCAACGATAAGTAAAGATCTCTTAAATATTTTTCACCATCATTTTAAACATATCCCTCTTCATGTAACTGAGTAACAAGTGGGGACATGTTTATATCATCTTTACAATCTTTATTTTGTTTCTCCACTTCTTTAGCTCCCTGAGGCAGCTCTGTGCCCTCCGGGAGTTTTCAGTGCGCGCTCCCCCGCGCATGCGCCGACTTCAGCACTTGCACTCCCCCCTGCCCCCACCGCGGCAGTGCTGAGCTCTTCAGTGTGCCTTTCATGCTGGCTGGCTGTTAAATTGTGGTTGGGGGCCGATCCAGGCGGCGGACCATTCCCTGGCCACTCCTGGGCCCACCCACTGGACCCGCCTGATGGCCTCAAAATTCTGCCCTATGAAACCTAATGCAGTCAGTCTGCTGTTAAAAAGGTATCGATAATTTTATAAGGAATCTGCAGACCAAAGTTATTGTAGATCTGAAACAGCAATTAAATTATGATAGATTCTCTGATCTCTTTATCAGCTGCTGTAACATCAGTGGAAGATAAGCAGAATCCTGCTAGATGCATGTCAGTTGGGTTCCCACTGATCTTCCATTGAGGTTAAGGTGGCCAATCAGGGAACATCTGAGGAAATTTCAGGCATTCTGTTGTGGGTAAGCGCTGCAGTGCAGAGCTCAAACATTTCAGCAGAAAAGGCTGGAAATACTAAAGACGTCAGGCAGCATTTCTGGAGAGAGAAACAAACTCAATCTTTCAATTTGATGGTCTTTCATTGTTCTGGCGAAAGCTAATTGGCCTGAAACGTGAACTGTTTTTCACTCCAGAGATGGTGCCTGACATGCTGAGTGTTTCCAAATACAAATATATATCCATATAAGAATAAGTTTGATCAAGCTGCAAATGCTGCAATCACATACCGTCCTGCATGTGAGAGTCGGCATGAAGCTTTACAACTGTAAAGTAATTGCTCCAAAAGCCTACCTGTATGTCCTAAAACTGGAATTATATAGATATTTAAAAAAGACAGAGAAGCGTTTCTGTTATACCAGAATGCATTTGGACTTTGTGATTATTTTGTGATAATTATTACTTCCCGTTACATCACAAATCAGATTTATCCTTGCTGTAAATTTATGTCCTGTCAAGTTTTACAGTTTTTTGACAGCTGAGTCTCAGATTAAAAGTGGTTTAAAACATTGAGTTGCCAATCCTACTCAAAAAAGATTTTCAACCATCTGGCCACTAAGGCAAGCTGACATAATTGTGGGAAACAAAAAATAGCAACAAATGAGTATAACTGATTTGTGTAGGTATTTTAATTGCATGCATCCTTTTTTGTTGCTTTATTGCATTTTTATATTATATAAACCACTTATCAAACCTCTTCCTTATTGGATTTATTGAGATTAGCTAACAATCACTAGAACAACATCTGAATATTTGTGTGGTCCAATAAAAATGCCATTAAGTTCCAAATTCAATTTGTTCTTGGCCCAAGAAAAGGTTTTAAGGAATTTAGATGACAGTGAAAGGTATTATTATCATCCAGAAATGCCAACTCTTAAGATAAAGATAATTGATTTCAACTAAATTAAAGATGCTGTGCACCTCTCTGAAGGTTGTGATTCTTGGCACCATCAAATACAAATACACCCAAATACCAGAGTTCTTGGAGAACAACTCATACAAGCATGCTTTAGCTGAACTATGCCATCCCCCCTACAGTCCCATTACCTTTACAAACAAAGTCTTCATTTCACCATCTAATTGTCTTACAGTCCAGCCTCATGAGTCCTTGCCCTCACTTCACTCCAAATATTAACACAAATAGAAAAACGTAAATAAATAACTTTATTATAACTCAATTTATATTTGTATAACATTTAGCTATCTAAATTAAGCCCTTAGTGCCTGCCTTCATTGCTTGTTCACCTATTCTGGTACTCCTATGTGGTGTATCCCCAGTGACTACAAATGGGGAGGTACAGTTTCCATTGAGGATACTTCAAATGTTTCTTGTGTGCAACTGCAACATTTCAACACAGGCAGGGGCAACATAACCCAACTCGTTGTGTGGCACTAATAAGGGTGCTGCTGCAGAGGACAGAAGATGTCCCTCTCTTGGAGCTAATGCCACTCACCTGGGGAGGCAGTTGCAGAGTGGTAATGTCACTGGACTATTAACCCAGAGGCCCAGGCTATTGCTCAAGTCCCATAAGTCTGGAATGAAAATGCTTTCCTCAATAATGGTGATCGTGAAACCATTGCTGATTGTTATAAAAACCCATCTGGTTCACAGCAGATGCCTGTTTAGGGAAGGAAATCTGCTGTCCCTACCTCACCTGGCCTACATATGACTCTGGACCCACAGCAGTGTGGTGGACTCTTAAATTTCCTCTGAAATAGCCTAGCAAGCCACTCTACAAAGTCAAAAAGGAATGAAATCAAATGGGCCACATGGCATCAACCTAGGCACCAGAAACAGCAGCTGCATGCCCAGCTCTGTAGACCCTGCAAGGTCCTCATTCCTACCACTGGGGGACTCGGGAGACTGTCCCACAGACTAGACAAGCAATAGCCTGACAT
This sequence comes from Carcharodon carcharias, assembly GCF_017639515.1. Lineage (NCBI taxonomy): Eukaryota > Metazoa > Chordata > Chondrichthyes > Lamniformes > Lamnidae > Carcharodon > Carcharodon carcharias. Next base: position 142,969,782 of record NC_054471.1, on the reverse strand, counting down.
AGTCATACTCACCGAATCATAGCTCACAGACAATGTCCCAGAAACTATCATCACCATACCTAGGTATGTCCTGTCCCAGTGGCATATCAGATCCACCAGAGGTGCCAGCACAGTGGTGTAGAGTCAGGAGGAAGTTGCCTAGGAGTCCTTGACATTATTGACTCTGGACCCCATGAAGTCTCATGGCATCAGGTCAAACATGGGCAAGGAAACCTCCTGCTGATTATCGCCTGCTGTAAAGATTTTGATAATTTTATTAAATTCTTAAGGGTTTATATTGGTTTGAACTAATTTTTATGGATTTTATCTTAACCACCTTTTGAATAGTCCAGTTTGAATTTCTGTCTGCTGAGTAAGACAATTAAACTGCTAAAAACAGACTGAGAACAGGAAAGCAGCTGTATCTGTGAGAATTTCTGTTCTTCTTGATAACCTAATGACCTTAAAGGTGCCGAAAAGATTAAGAAACCTAAATCTTTAAAGAGACAAGCAAGTTTTGGTCAACAGTTTGAAGTCATCGTGGTTTCTTTATCTTGATATTTGTTAAACAAGAACCATGTCTTTGAATTAGAGTTAGATTTGCTGAAACCTTGATCTATTCACCATATCTACAGCAAAACAACATTTAGATTTCATGAAGATAATTTGCTAGGAATCACTGCTAACATTTGTTCCTAATTCCTTAGTATCCATGGGAATAGGTTAACATGTTCATGTGAATTGTCTACAATAGTCTGTATTTTAGACAAGAGGTTATACCTTGTACAGCTGCAATTGGTATCTGAAAGGATGTATCATTTGTTCACAGTGGAATGAAACTCCGGGGCCTAAATGAAATAAGAGATGGACATTTCTCTCAGCCTACTTGGCTCTAGATACAGACATGGGGTTGCACCAGGTGACTCTTTCCCTTAGCCAATGGAAAAGATAATGTTGGACTATTTCCTAATAAGAGATGAGCAACCCTCAGAATTAGGGATAAAAGTTGAAAACTCAGAGCCTTCTTCAGCACAGTTCCACCATTGCTTCGATGGTGTAGTTCTTGTGCAACACAGCTCAATGTTACTTCAGAAATAGAAAAAGAAATAATCTCTGTTGTCAATAACCAAGGAATCCTAAGCCCTTGAGGGATAAGAAAGTTCTATGTATCTTCACTGTTTTTTTTGTTAAGTACGTATAACATCTTGCTTAATAAATTCTACTTGAATAAATATTCATTCATACCTTGTTAGGTCAAGCACAACTGAGCACTCTATTGTTATTATTTGGAGCCTAAACATTTGAATTATAGAATTTTTATGCCTCAAAACCCCTCAAATCTTTGGGGTCATCTGCTGCCTGGAACAGTCCTGGTCTGTAGACATGAAGTAGGCTGCACAATTGTGCGCTTTAAATTTAGCGCCTGGAGCAATGAACGCTGAAGTCATGGCGTGGCAGGCAAATCCGAGCCTGCCCACCAGCAATCTGCCGTGTTCCCCATGACTGCATTAATAATGAGGCGGGATGTGCAGGGAAGGGGGCGATAGGGCGCGGCTGGTAGGTAAAACGTTGATTTTCACATCTACTACCGCACTTACTGCAAATCTGGGATGATTCCATCCAAAGTCTTCACATTGAGGATACCCTTCAACAAGTTGTGTGGCACCAACACCATGCTAAATGGGATAGATTTCAAAAAGATCTAGCAACTCAAAACTGGGTATCCATGAGGCACTGTGGGCCATCAGCAGCAGCAGAATTACGTACAAGCACAATCTGTAACCTCATGGCCTGGCGTATCCCCACCCTACCATTACCATCAAGCCGCGGGGTCAATTTGGTTCAATGAAGATTGCAGGAGCAGCATAAGGCATACCTAGAAATGAAGTGTCAACCGGGTGAAACTACAACACAGGACCACTTGTGTGCCAAACAATGAAAGCAGCATGCAATAGACAGAGCTAAGCGATCCCACAACGAACAGATCGGATCTAAGCTCTGCAGCCCTGCCACACCCATTCATGAATGGTGGTGTACAATTAAACAACTCATCTGAGGAGGAGGAGGCTCCATAAATAACCCCATCCTTAATGATGGGGGAGCCTAGCACATCAGTGCAAAAGACATGTATGAAACATTTGCAACCACCTTTGACAGTACCTTCCAAACCTTAAACCTCTACCAGCTAGAAGGACAGATGCAGCAGATACATGGGAACACCACCACCTGCAAATCCCCCTCCAGTCACTCACCATCTTGACGTGGAAATATATCACTGTTATCACTGTTGCTGGGTCAAAATCCGAGAACTCCCTTACCAACAGCCCTGTGGGTGTACCTCGTTCATATGGAATGCAGTGTTTCAAGAAGGGGGCTCATCACACCTTCTCAAGGATAATTAGGGACAAGCAATAAATGCTGACCCAACCAGTGATGCCCACACCCTGTGAAAGAATACATTTTTTAAAATCACACTGAAGCACTCCGACAGATCTGCATGAGACTAATATCAAGTAGAGTGAAAATATAGAGATAAAAACAAAAAACTGTGGATGCTAGAAATCCAAAACAAAAACAGAATTACCTGGAAAAACTCAGCAGGTCTGGCAGCATCGGTGGAGAAGAAAAGAGTTGATGCTTCGAGTCCTCATTACCCTTCAACAATATTAGGAGAGGGGTGAAATATAAGCTGGTTTAAGATGGGGGGGTGGGAGGGTGGGGGGAGAGAAGTGGGGGGGGGTGGTGTGGTTCTTGGGACAAGCAAGCAGTGATAGGAGCAGACAATCAAAAGATGTCACAGACAAAGGAACAAAGAGGTGTTGAAGGTGGTGATATTATCTAAACAAAAGTGCTAATTAAGAATGGATGGCAGGGCATTCAAGGTACAGCTCTAGTGGGGGTGGGTGGGAAGACTAGCAGGGCATAAAAGATTTAAAAATAATGGCAATAGGAGGGAAAAGAAAAATCTATATAAATTATTAGAAAAAACAAAAAGAAGGGGGAAGAAACGGAAAGGGGGTAGGGATGGAGGAGGGAGTTCAAGATCTAAAGTTGTTGAATTCAATATTCAGTCCAGAAGGCTGTAAAGTGCCTAGTCGGAAGATGAGGTGCTGTTCCTCCAGTTTGCGTTGGGCTTCACTGGAACAATGCAGCAAGCCAAGGACAGACATGTGGGCAAGAGAGCAGGGTGGAGTGTTAAAATGGCAAGCGACAGGGAGGTTTGGGTCTTTCTTGTGGACAGACCGCAGGTGTTCTGCAAAGCGCTCGCCCAGTTTACGTTTGGTCTCTCCAATGTAGAGGAGACCGTATTGGGAGCGACAAATGCAGTAGACTAAGTTAGGGGAATTGCAAGTGAAATGCTGCTTCACTTGAAAGGAATGTTTGGGCCCTTGGACGGTGAGGAGAGAGGAAGTGAAGAGGCAGGTGGTGCATCTTTTGTGTGGGCATGGGAAGGTGCCATAGGTAGGGGTTGAGGAGTAGGGGGTGATGGAGGAGTGGACTAGGGTGTCCCGGAGGGAATGATCATTACGGAATGCCGACAGGGGGGGTGAAGGGAAGATGTGTTTGGTGTGGCATCATGCTGGAGTTGGCAGAAATGGTGGAGGATGATCCTTTGAATGCGGAGGCTGGTGGGATGAAAAGTGAGGACAAGGGGGACCCTATCATGCTTCTGGGAGGGAGGAGAAGGCATGAGGGCGGATGCACGGGAGATGGGTCAGACACGGTTGAGGCCCCTGCCAACGACCATGGGTGGAAAACCTCGGTTAAGGAAGAAGGAGGACATGTCAGAGGAACTGTTTTTGAAGGTGGCATCATCAGAACAGATGCGACGGAGGTGAAGGAACTAGAGCTGTACCTTGAATGCCCTGCCATCCATTCTTAATTAGCACTTTCGTTTAGATAATATCACCACCTTCAACATCTGTTTGTTCCTTTGTCTGTGACATCTTTTGATTATCTGCTCCTATCACTGCTTGCTTGTCCCTACAACCACACCACACCCCCCACTTCTCTACCCCCCCCGCCTCCCCCCACCCCCCACCTTAAACCAGTTTATATATCACCCGTCTCCTAATATTCACTCAGTTCTGTTGAAGGGCCATGAGGACTCGAAGCATCAACTTTTTTCTTCTCTGCCGATGCTGCCAGACCTGCTGAGTTTTTCCAGATAATTCTGTTTTTGTTTTAGAGTGAAAATATACATTGATGGAGTCAGTTAATATCAGAACCAATGAAAACAATGGAGTACATATGAGAGAGTTTCTGCTGTAATTTTATAAATAGAATAAGGGACATTTACAGTGGGCTATGACAGGCCTTAATGTCCCTGTGAAGCCCAGTAAATTGTTACGACAGAAATGTATCATTGGCCTAAACTTTTGATACAATTTTGGATAGTCTAAATAACAATCCATTAATTCATAAATTACCATGGATCATGGCAAGTGAGTTCACTTGGCATATAAGATGACACAAGTTTTTCAATGCCAAAATGCATGTTTAGGCCTGTACCTGGCATAAAGGTTGGTCGCTCCCAGCCCTTTTTCAGCTAATAAATGCGCATGGCGACCAATGAACAGAAATGGGTTCTCCTGCAAAAGTAATGAAGCAGGAAGTCGTAACATTTTTTAACTCATAGATAACTGAGCTGCAGTAAGGGAATTCGATGTTAGTGAAAAACTGGTTTGAAGATGCAGAAAGGAATCTGTCCTAAAGACCAAGCGCACCATGAAAACCATGAAAACCAGCCATCGGCCTGATCTTGAGAAGCATGTATCGGAATGGGTCCTTGAAAATCATCAGAATCTGTTCATCATCAGCCAAAGCAAACCCTGAGCCCAGCAAAGATTTCAGGGCGATAATTGGTTGGTGTAGCCTCTTTATGGAATGACTTTAGGAATTCTTTGACTCGATGCCAAAATTACTGGTTTCCAGTGATTCACCATCAGCCAACACTAAAAACATGGAGTACCTATCATGTCACATCAGCAACATGGATGAAACATCCGAGAACTTCGATATGCCCAACAAACAAATATACAGATCTTTTAAAAAACGCGGAATAACATTCAATGGATGGAGAGGATGAGGATTTGTTGTGGAAGGATGGTTATCAAACTGAAAGCAGCACATCTGATCTAAAGTGAGCTCCTGATGATGATGCCCTAGCCAAAGTGAAGCAGGGTGAATTTGATGAGCCCTTTGCATTGGATGTCGGAGATGATGAATTTAACAGTTTTAAAATGTTATAATTTGTTATGACCAGGTGAGAAGCAGTGAACTGGCTCCACACTATTCAGCCTCCTCGGCTGGTTGCAACAAAAGTTGAAGTTTATTTTTCCCACGAGGATATGGCTTTTGCAAATCTGAATATATTTAACTATTTAAACTGTGAGCAATAAGGAGCCAGTCAAATAAGGTTTTCTTGAGTCAAAGAAAGCAAATTTATTAACCACCAAACCTGAGGTAAAAAAATAATAAAAATGTGATGCTGCAGACATGGTTATAAGAAATAAGGGAATTTAGGATTCAATAAAAAAGTTAACAGAATATACAGTTAAATGTCCTTTGTCTTTGAGGTGTAAATTTTTAAACGTTACAGCTGATTTGGATTAGCTGGTTTCATGGATACCATCGGTTGTAATATGCCTTTAAGGGATAGCAGCACACTTAAGGGAAATATGTCATGTGATCCATCCTCAGTTTCACTTTCAATTCGGCCTGAAGTAGAACACAGATATACAGCTCTGATGTCCTCAAGCTTTCAGTCTATGTTCTCACATAAGCCTATAATTAATAAATGAACCCACAATGTGTTTGCACCATCCCTTCTGAGCGATTGGTGCCTTTATATCATTATTAACACAACACAACACAGTCAGATATAGAAGCTGTTGCAATTTTCATGAGATCTCAGTTCACTGATAGATTTCTAGTAAAGTTGGCTTCCAAACCGTGTGATACATTTGTTCCAAAAGAAAGGGAGAGAGAAAGAAAGCTTTCAACCTGTCTGTTCTGCTGAAGTCTTTCTTGCAATCTCCCTGCAGTGGCTGCCGCCTGGCCTGTCATATTCACCCCTTGTGTATTTCCAAGAGATTTTGGGTCTGTGGCAGCCATTGTTTCAATATCTAGCACTTTTGCATTTTCATGTCTCTTTCTTAGACAGTGATGAGCTTTGATGGATCTTCTGAATTATAGGAAGTGTCCGTCTCTTCACACTCCCCTGAGGCCGATTTGTTTGTTTTTCACCTTCACCTTGCAAGGTGGCCTTGCATTTTTAAGTAGTTTGCTCTGTCTCATTTCAGATTGCAAAATTTCCATTCAGTTGAAAATTATAAAATCATTTTTCAAAATTACAGGGGCATAGCCTCATGACAGATTGTAATTCAAACTATCCTTGGAGAATTATTTAATTAACTAAAATATGACTCATTGACTGAATTTGAATTACCGGTGTAATTTTTTTCATATTTCAAAATGGCGACTACCTACAACAACAGCACTGGTTCGCATTTCATACGGGGCATATATGTTGACCCCCTTTTTGGAAGGATTTTGTGAAGCTTCAAATGTCAACTCCTACACCATGATCTATGGCACAAGCAAATGTATATGATTCAAAGGAAGGCAACTCATAACTTAGGTGTTCAATCCAGCTGGAGGCTGACCAACTTTGTTCCACCTTATCAAGATATTTGATGAAATGAAAAACCAGTCGAGGTATCTACTTTTTAGCCATAATAACAAACCAAAGTGAATGAGAGAACAATGTGGAATACAGAGAGTCTTGAAAGACTTGCCCCAGGAAACAAAGCAAAGCTATCAGCCCACAGCACTCACTCGCACTGCCCTGGTGGTGAATGCATAGTTAATATGACACAACTTACTTTTCATTCAAGCAGGAATCTTCTGAAAATAGTTCATTTCATAGGTCATGAACTTTTCATGATCCTGTCTTGCTCTGCAGGGTGAATTTTGAATGATTTCATTATTATATTCCAGAAATTCACCACTATGTTACAATGGAAAATCCAGGACATTTTTTTAACTCAAGATCTTAAACCAAAACAATTGCCTTAAGAGAATGAACCAATTTCTATCTCAGTCAAATCTTTTCATGAATAATACCTTCAAGAAATGAAGAGATTTATGTTGAACACATCATTATCTCTCAAAAAACATAAAACATGTCAATCATCACAGAATATCCATCTCAAATAACATTAGAGGGCACATATTTTAGAACATATGACATAAGAGGAGAGTAAGAATGAAAGGTCAAATAATAAGCAATGAAATATGTTTTAACAGTATGATTCTTAATATTCTACTGTCGGCTGATACGGCAACAGAGCATTTCTAGAGGAGCCTGGTGCATGATTACTATTTGTAGCTTATTCCTTCATGTACTTCATATTCTCAAGGTTCTTTTGTTTATCTCATTGTACACTATTTGTATTACACACTCCCATTTGGGATGAAAATACTAAGCAGGTCAGGCAGCATCTGCAGAGAAAAACAGAGTTAACATTTCACGTTCATGGCCTTTTATCAGAACAGTGCAACCAATTAGTTCCATCTGGATTCCCAATTATCCACATAAAGCTATTGGCTAATATACTGGACTGGGATGTTTTACACATAATGGGTGAACAAGGTATCTGAGATTCCTCTGGTAGGTAAGGGTTGGAATTTGCAGGGACATTGGCTGGAGAGGTGATGTGTCAGCTTACCTCTGTACTCGATGGCCAGGATTTTAAGCTCAGCATGTGGGCGCGCGCCCGACACACCTGGGCATGAAATAGTGAGCGATGTTTCAGTCGATGGGCGTGCACGAGATTTGGCAGCGTGGCCACCAACAATTAAGAGGCTTAAAAGGCCCTTCAGCAGCTCATTAAGTAGATTTTGTCGCTGCCTGCCCAACGTTATGGTTGGTGGGCGGGCGAATAGGCCAGTGGCCTTTGCACCTTTGCAATTTTTGCGAAACCTCATCCACGGGCAGGATGAGGTTTCCAGCAATGAATAAAAAAAATCAACATTTTAAAAAAATCATTATTAACATGTCCCTCTTCATGTGATTGAGCCACATGTGGGGACATGTTTATATTATTTGTGAAATCTTAATTTGATTTTAAAAATCTTTAGCTCCCTGAGGCAGCTCTGTGCCTTCAGGGAAATGTCACTGAGTGCTCCCCCATGTATGTGGAAACTTCAGTGCTCATGCTCCTCCTGTCCCCACCCTGACAGCGCTGAAGCTCTCAGCCTGATGTTTCACACTGGCTGGCCGTTAATTAGCCAGCCAGCGTGAAATCGCAGTCAGGGCCCAATCCCGGGAGGCAGACCATTCATACAATTAACCCTGTTCCATACCCTAGGGGCCGAATACGTTTAAGATTCAGGGTATATTGTCCATTTCTATAGAAGTGGGACAGAGTTACCCACTCGCATTGCCAGCAGAAAATTGTAGTGGGTGACTGCCACCTCAATGGCCTTAATGGTCCAAAGAGAAGAATACATTTTTAAAAAATTATTTCCCGATAGGGTGCCAGAGCCTGGATTTTACACTTTTAAGAACATTGGGAGGCTGAATTGAAAGCTTCTGAAAATTATTGCAGGGTCATGACGGGGGATTAACCTGTGTCCATTGCTTCAGATGCAGGCAACACAGCAATTTGGTGCTGCTTTCTAACTTAGATAATTTCAGTGTGCAGCCAGCTCTAACCACATTGTTAGCAGCTGCAATTCTCAACAGCAGAGAATCAATTCATAAGGGGCTAGCACCAGTTAAAACTAACCTGCAGTACTTAAAACCAGCCTGTACCTCTTAAAGAGGAGGTGCAGTAAAATTGGGGCAGATGCTGGAAATCATTCAACAACTGATTTTGAACTGGGAAAGACAAAGAGTGACAGGGCAAAAGCAAGCTCTTGATTTTCTGATGCTGTCAATGGACTTTGGGCTAGGCCACTGAAGTTCCTGCGGTGGGTCCTGCCAAGAGGGGGCCGGAAAATCCCTGCCATGCCCACTGGAGTGAGCGGACAATAAAGCGAAAAGGCCAAAAATTGTTTCTGTAATGTCGTGAAACCAGTTTGCGATTGTCCACTCTGCCCGTCGATGGTGGGCTGCATTCCCCGCCATCGAACGTAGGGAACCTCATTGTAATATATCAGCATATCATTATAAGGCCAGCCCGCCAGATTCATCCCCCTGGCTGCTGGATCATCCACCCATGTCGGTGGGAAAACATGCTGGTGCAGGACACATCTTGACGACTGTGAGGTGCAAAACCCGGGACTTAGTGCCAGGGTTTTGCTCATATCGTGGACATCCGAGGAGCAGAATATGCTGGAGCCCAACAGAAACAGGATTCTGGGGGAATGCCCACGGCATGCTGGATGGATTCATCATGGAAATGGCTCCTCTACGATACAGCTCATGGAAGTTGGAAGGTCACCATTGACACTCACAATGGATGATGGTCAAAGGGATGGGAGAGGAAGGTTTTGGGTCGACTGGAAGTGGAAGATATCAGAGGATGAGGTTGGGAGAGGGGAAATGAAGGTGCAGGGGTAGTGAGGGTGGGAGGGGCAAATGAAGGTGTCAGGGGGTGAAGTTGGGAGAGGGGGAATGAAGGCACCGGGGTAGGGTGAGGGTGGGGGGAGGGAGGGAATACAGGGGAGGAGGGGGTAATGATGGAGAAGATAACAACTGGGGAGGTAGGTGTATGGGGAAGTGTAAGACGTGAGGGAAGGAGTTCAGAGGGGGAAAGGAGTGCAGAGAGGGGAAGGAGTCCAGGGCGAGGAAGGAATGGAGGAAGGGGAAGGAGTAAGTGTAGATGAAGAAGTAAGGCTTGAGGAAGGAGTCGGTAAGGGGGAGGGAGTAAAGCTGGAGAAAGAACTGAGGGTGTCTGAGGGGATCCGGAAAGGGGGAGGGACTAAGCTGGGGTGGGGGAGTCTGGGAGGGTCATAGGACTATACGTGGGAAAGGGCTTCCAGGGGGGACGGGGTCCGGAGGTGGGGGGGAGGTCTATGTGAATGTGAGAGGGAGGGGCCTGATGGGTCCATGCCTGCCTCCTGCGGAGTGAACTGAGGGTTGGCGTGGTATGAAGGAATGGTGAGAATGACCGAGAGCAGAGTGAGACAATAGGGTGGTGGGATGGGTGGGGGGGGGTTTGATGGTAGCGGTAGAGGGGGCGACGAGGGTGGTTGTTGGGGCTCAGAGGCAGACAAGAACCCTGGAGGTGAGTTGGAGGAGGTCAGGGAAGTGAATGTGGATGGGCTGGGATTTTTGGGAAGGAAGGGAACGTGCACATTCTGCACATTTGCCTGGCCATCCCCGAAGGAAAAGGATTGTGGTTGGTAGGTCAAGGAGGGGAGGTAGAAGGTGATGCCAAGGGCATCAACTGTGATGGGGGGAAGGAATTGGGTGACTGGGGGAGGGGCAAAGGACAGGGAGCTCACAAAAAGCTGAATCCAGACCATGCTGTCCAAATCAAAAGTGAAACAACAGTCATAGTGGGCGAGATCAGGTGCTGTATGGGAGTGCGATCAGTGGGTGGGCGGAGATGCAGGTCAGCTCAGATGGACAACTGAAAGTGAACCCCAGAAGGCAGCATTGAAAATGTTCAGGACATTGGGATGAGTGTGATATGTGAACGATCTGTATGTGTGGGAGAATGCTTGCACGAGGCTCCCAAGGGCCCTGCCACACATACTTCTCCCTCCAGAATCACTCTTTGGCCAACTGCTTCCTCTGTAGTGACAGAGGATGAGGTCGAGGGGCTCACAGGCAAAGGGAACTCGGAGGGAGCGGACAGCTTCTGAGATTCCTGAGTGAATGACCCAGGAGTGTCCAGCTGCTGCTCCTCCTCCCTTTAGGGGCTGGGGGGTCCAGCCTGACTCCTTCAGGGGAAGGAGCACCTGGAGGGAGGTTGAGATGCCCCTCTTGCATTGCCACTGCAGGAGCTCAGTCATGGCTCCAGTCATCCTCCCCATGGAGACCTCCATATGTGCATGTGTGGGCACCACTTCATCAGAAAGCAGGTTGGCGCACTCACGTGCCATTCTGCTGAGGGTTTCCAACAGCTCTGAGTGATGTTCCCACATCTTCTGCTGACTATGCAGGAAGAGTTGGAAAGCCAGATCTGGAGGGTTGTGATCTGAATCAGACCTCACAGATGCCTGATCCCCAGCATTCCTCTGAGTGTCGGGGAGCTCACACAAACCAGCCTCCTGCTGCTCCGGACATGTGTCCGTGTGGTGACCACCAGATTATGAACTTGAGCCTGCTCTAGATCTAGGTCCCATCAAGGCATGTGTCTCTGCGCTGGTGCAGAATGTTGCTAAGTGCTGTGATGGGTCTTCCAGGCTGCTTATTTCCAGCTCTTCAATGGAGGAGGTGTCTTCCTGGCTTGAGGTGAGAATGTGGATGGAGCTGAGGGAATAGCTGGCTGAGGGTGTTGGCCGTTTGGCAGAGCTCCCTGTGAACCGAAGTAGAGGTAATTAGCGTATGGCAGCAGAGTCAAAAGCAGGAGAGAGAGCACTCACAGTTGCATTAAGAGAGGGATAATGTGATGCAAGATTCTTACAAGGGTGTTCACTGCTGACTTCACCGTTGTTGCAAACATGGTCCATGTCCCCACCAGTCAGTCTGACGTGTGCACACAGCTGGACTTTAAATATCGTGCCTGCTGTGATGAAGCAGCGAGGTGATAGTGTAGTGTATGAATGAGAGTCCACCCACCAGGGAAGCGCCGCGTTTCCCAGGAATGCATAATTAATGCTGCGGGTTTGGGACAATATGGCATGATAAGCTGCCATTGTGGCCGGCAGGTAAAATGTTGTTTTACCCAAGCGCTACCGCACTTAATACAAATCTGAGATGATTCTGCCCAATGTGTTTTACAACCTACTTTGCACACATGTCTCCGAAGGGTTTACTGCTTTACTGTGGACCATTGTCCGACATTATCTTCTCTAGGGCACCAAAAATGAAAATTGCACTCACCATGTTTACCACTAATACACTTGATGTATCCCTCAGTTGGAAAATGACAGGAAATTTGGAGAAATAGTTGGTGATAACTAAATAGTCATCACCTCTGACAATAAACAAGTCAGTAGCTATTCTTGACCATAGATATGATGGAACATCATAAGGATGGAATGGCTGTTTGTGTTAACTCAGCTGATGCTCCTGACATGCATTGTATAGCCTCACAGCTCATTCTATATCATTATTGACCCCTGTTCAATAAACTGACTCATGTGCAAGTCACTTTGTTCTTTCAATGTCCATCTGACCTTGCTTTAACTGGATAAGGATATGTTGATGAAGAACTTTTGTTATCAGTACTTGTCTGCCCTTGAAAATTACTTCCTTTGAAATGCCAATTTCATCGCAATATGGCCAAAAGATTTTGAGATGTGTGGGAAGCTGCATCTGGTTATCTACTGATGATAATCTACCATAATGCCCAGAGGCCCGATTTATGGAATTCTCTGTCCGGAGCTTCTCATGTTTATCTTGCCTAAATCTTGACTTTATGTCAATGTTGTACACATCTTCTATTTCCACAAACACTTCATCCATTTGAACATCCAATGGTAAATCTCCTGTCTTCTTGGGATTGGGCATATTGTTCAATATGTCAGACCTTTCCAGGTATTCCTGTTGCAGATCTTAAACAGACTCAATAGAGTCACACTTGCATTGACAAATCAACCAGACCTTTAAAGTGTCAATACCAGAAGCTTTAAGAAGTTGACACCTCTATCTTGTGCAAATAATCATTGAGCCAATGATAAAAGAGATCACAGAAAAAAACAGCTTATGATAACATCACAAAACTATCACTCAGGCAAAGTTTTCCTTTCTCCCCAGCTGTGTCAACAAAGCAAACCTTTAATGGAAGTCTGGGCTCTCAGCAAAGCAAAATTGACACTTCCATAGAGTTGAAGCAATAGCAATTTATTTTTAAATAAAATTATGAATGTTTTTTTTAAAGTAGTTTCACATGTTCCATTGTTACAGAGTGTATGCTGGGTGAATAGGCATGAAGGTGCCATGAATTGGCATGGGTAGTATGAGGGGGATGAATGGTGGACATGAGTTGGTATAGAGGGTATGAGGGGCCACTGGGCATTGGTGGAGGAGGCATTAGTTGGCATGAATGAGACATGGTGAGTTGATGGCAGTGTGAGGCATGAGGGCTAGAAGGCCTAAAATATAAACAAGCAACTGAGATGAAGGCCCAGGGAATTGAGGCAGACTTTTTAAACACCCTGTGCTGTCTCCAATCTGCTTCTGGTGGTGGTGCCCTGACTTCATCCTGCACACATCCCAGCCTCCCCACACCAATCCCCCCCAACCCTCTCCCCACCCCCACCCCTGCCAACCCCCACTACAGAGTGAGAATTGGGTTTAAAGGGGCACTTTCCACTGAGGCAGGTCTGCCGAGTCAGGACATTTCCCCACTCCAGCTATTCATCTCAAAGATGAAAATTCAGACCTAACAGGTCTACTCACAGTCAGCACAGATGCTCTTGGTCATGTCAGCAGGTGTGGACATCTTGCACCTTCTTTCAAGTAAATCAACCCAGGCACACCTCCATCTTTAACCTTTAACAACCAAGCCACCCAAGCACCTTGTTGACCAGAATCAAGAGTTGACCACATGAGCTCCTTCATTACTCCATCATAAATTAAAGGGATAGCCCCAAAGCATAACAATCTTATAAACTTGTATCTGTAACATCTTAGATGATAGAGGTCATTTGTTTGGAAGGTGCTGTCAAAGGAAGTTTGGTGAGTTGCTGCAGTGCATCTTGTAGATAGTATACACTGCTGCCACTGTGCACCAGTGGTGGAGGGAGTGATTTTTTAAGTTGGTGGATGGAGGTGCCAATCAAGCAGGCTGCTTTGTCTTGGATGGTGTTAAGCTTCTTGAGTGTTGTTGGAGCCACATTCAACCAGGCAAGTGGAGAGTATTCCATCACAAGCCTGATTAATGCTTTGTGGATTGGTGTGTGCAGAAGAAATTAAAACTAGCAAAACATTCTCTGAGCATACATGGCACCATTTCATTAGTTTATTAATTGTTTAATTGCATCCGCATGTGAACTGGTCAGAAATTGAGGCCTGAATTTTATCTTTGGCAGGCCCCCCGACAGCGATTTTCGTTATTGGCCAGCCAGCATGAAAAAGCTACCGGGTTGGAGGGGCAGGGGTGGGGGCGAGAAGAGGCCGGGTGATGACATCACCAGGTACAAGGGTGAGCGCTGTAAGAGAGCTCCCTGAAGGCAGTTGCCTCCGGGAGCTGCAGACCTTCAAATGATGCAATAAAGGTTTAAAAAGCTGTAAAAGAATTTCCATACATCACAATCAAGCACCTGAAAATATACCTCGCAAAAATGCTTTCCACAGATATTTATTTTTATTGCATTTCATTACGGAGGTTTCATCTTGCTCTTGGATAAGGTTTGATGAAAAAAGCAAAGTCGCCTGGCCAATTCGTCTGTCTGCCAACTGCAATGTTGTACGGGCCACGAGAAATCAGAAACAATTGCACCGTTAGTGGGCTTAGTTGCCCTCTTAATTGTTGGTAGGCGCGCATCCAAATTTTGCATGTGCCTGCCGAGCGTCCCGATGTCATCTCGCATGATTCTACGACCAGTCGGGTTGGGCACGTGCCCGCCCGCGGGGTGTAAAATTCTGCCCTAACTGAAGTAGTGAGTTAATTCAAATTGGCCCAATTGAAGTTAGTTTTTTTTTGTGATGTTGAGGTGCATCTTTCCTCAGCTAAACTGACATCATAATTTAAAGTGCTAGGAGTGATTTTCCCCCCTGAGCACAACTTAGGCAGAGTGTTTCGATGGCTAGTGTGATTGAAAACCTAACCTGACCAAAACATCCTGTATTTGTTGGTTCAAGGTATTTTCCCGGTCTCAGAGTACCTCAGGCACAGACCCATCCATTGGCAAAGCCATGTAACTAGAAATAGGGGCATAAATCCAATGGTGTACACCCTCTGTTTAAGGGACAGGCTACTTCTAACCATCCTACGGCAAAACTGCTGCATCTTGGTTCTACCCCAAATCTTGATCCATTCAGCAGTTTTGGCCTAAAGATATTGTGTAATTCCTGGCTTCCTGATATCTTTCTGCATTGCTCCCAGCATGAATAGCCAGAATTGAATTCCCAATACTGTAAACAGGAACTAGTGTGAGAACTGGGGATAAGGCACATAAACCATTGGCCTCAGCAAGAACTGGCTGGCAGGTGTATGGTAATAGAAAAAGGGGAGGGGGGAGAATAAATGCCTGTAAATGAAGGCGAATAAAAGGCAGTGAAATGGAAGGATGGATAAGCAATGAAGGGGAATTTGAAGAAAGGAGAGGGGAAATAGATGGCAGTAGAGGGCAGGTGGAATGAATAATAATTAAGGGGAGAGAAGAGGGGCAAAAGGTAGAACCTGTGTTTGAGATGGAAGTGGAGGAAGAATGCTAGCATTAAGAGGGTTAGCTTTTCCTAGTTTCTCTGCTGGCATGTATGTGTGTGACATATAAACCTGCTTCTTATAACTAAAGATCCAGGGACCAATGGAAAAAGCCACATATAGAAAAACAAAATTGAAATCAATAAATCTGTGAAATACAAGTGTTTTTTACTTAATAAAAACTAACAAATATTGTCAAAAAACAATCGGAATTAACAGGCTTGTTTCTGTGCAAATCAGGTGTTACAATATTACAGAAGTTCTAAAAACCTATGCTGATTGAAGAAATTAATATTTATATGGGTATCTATAAATAATACTTCAAGATCAGTCATGACTAAACTTTGAAGCTTTGGCAAACCTATGGAAACTGAATCATCCAGCGGTACCTTCTAATTGAGATCATAGTGGGGAGTTTCACAGTCAGTCTCAATCTTGGTCCAGATATTCCTAATCCTTTGATTGTTCTGTGGAACAATAGCTGTTTCCTGTAGAGTTACTGAAACAGTGCTGGTTTTGAAAAGATAATGATAAGCATGGCATAACCTGGAATGTGGGCCTGCACCTGCTCTTTGGGCTAAACTCAGAGTGCAAGGCTTTGAGGCCTGATGATTGTCTCTTCGGTCTTTGTGGTAGTTGAAATGTGTTATCTGTTATCCAAGGATTATAACTCTTTTGTCAATGGCCGGTATTGGTTTTGTAATAAGGCCTTTGTGGTTGCGAAGAGCAGAACTAACTTCCATTCAACAGATGTGTATGTATGACACAGGGTCACAGTGAGGACAAGAGGTAATTAATCAACATTAAACCCACAGGATCAGGAAGACTTGGATTTCATTTACATTTGAAGTTTAAGAATGAGATTAATGCAACAATTACAAGGACAATATAAGGAAGTACTTAAGTAATAGCTCATAAAATAGGTGTTTAGGAAAGATTTTCCATTCATTGGCCAGTTAGGTTTTGTGAATTAACTATGAAGAACAAATAAGTTTTTGGGGGAAAAAATGGATAAACAATGCTGGTGCTCTTTAGTCTCTGCACTGTAGTGTTCCTGTATTATGTATTTATCACTAACAAAGCACGTAAATGATATGCAATCTAGATTTTCTTTTTACTTTTTTCTCCTCTTTGTGATGTACTTGTGAACTGTTCCATCCTTGGCTGAGAGGATGGGTAAGGAGCCTAATCCCAAGTCTGCTATATGACCAACTCTTGGTTAAGTGAGCAAGAGTATCTTAAATTTTTATTTCTGTTTTTTCCTGCCTTTCTTTCAGAAACTGTCTCCTAATGATGAAAGACCTGGAGATTAGGAACTCAAAGTCTGACAAATTTGAAAGAGAAAAATGAGTCTGGCTGCACCATAGGATTCAAGAGCATCTCAGAATATTCTTAAAATCAATATAACCTGAATAATACCGTTGGACAATCCTTGGTTACTGAAGGCGGTCCATCCTGACAATCAACTGCATTATAAAAATCAGTAATAATTCTGTAATAGCTCTGCAAGATATTAATATTAATTGCGGCATCTGATAAGGATGCCCCCTGATTGGCTCCTGCTGGAACTGCACCAGGCATGGCCCACTGGGTGGAGACCTTGAGGCCGACCCAGGACATGGCTGGAGGGATTACATCTCTCAGCTGGCCTGGGAACACCCGGTAATGCCCCAGGAGGGGCTGGAATCTGTGGCTGAGTAAAGGGAAGTCTGGTCGGGGTCTGCTCAGCCTACAGCCACTGCGAACTTCACCAGGAGAAGCGGTGTGAAGATGGATGGATGGATAAAATTTGGAAGCATCGGTGTGTGTCCAGGTCATGAAACAACATTTAACACAAAAGCTAAAGGGAAATCTTAACTCATGTATCTTAAAGGCCTGACAATTCACAAAGAGATATCGAAACATATTTTTAGCTTGTCACCTAACATTCTCATTCAACCACTGTTAACTACAGTTATCTACTGTTACAGGATCTAGGCTGATATGAAACATCTTCGTGAGATATGGACCCAAATCTTCCAATATCCATAACATTGAAATCTGGAAGTAAGTTGGGAGATGCATGTCAGTACCCTGCAGAAGTCCTGAAGCAGACACACATGCTGAAATTGCTCAGGAAGTTTAAACTTTCAGTGGGCTGTTGCTACTGCCCTGGGCCCTCTGCATATGTGTCTGACACTGGACTCAGTGTCAGAGGCTTGGGCCAGATACTCAGGACTTACCTGGATACTTACTGAGGAATTGTTACGCTGGTTAATATCTGGGGCAGGATTTTCCTGTTGGCAGTGGGCGATATTTGGGAAGGCGGGTACGCTATACGTTTGGATCTGCACCCGTCATCAATTAACAGGCCAGTTAAGGCTCTTGAGGCAGCAATCGATCTCGATTTTTCTCAGCCCATGTGATCTTCAGGACATCTCATGGGCGCAATGGGCAGGCGGGTGGGAGACATTTGTATAAACCTCATTCACAGGCGGGATAAGAGGGGTGAGTGGGGTCGCGAATGTAATCTTTCAGGTATTTAACTGCGAAAGTTACTTATACTTGACTGCGTGAGCAGGAAGACTTCAAAATTCATGTCAGCTGCTAGGACAGGAGTAAAAGCCTTGATCAGGACTCTACAGTAAGGATCAATTTTTGGGGCCTGCAGCTTTCAGGAAGCCTTCGTTTACCCTGGGAAGGGGGATTGTGCTCTCCACTGGAGGCACCTCCTCTGAGGAGGAAGGGAGGTCCAGAAGGGGGAGGAGGCCAGGAGTCCACATTCAGCCTCCAAGGGAGTCACATTTTGGAGGAGAGGCGCAGGCACAAGGGGCACAGGGCCAAGGGGAATTGCAAGGCGGAAGAGGCTATACACATGTGGCCATCGAGGCCCCAGCACGTGAGCCCGGTGCCTTCATCAACAGGAAGGGCTTCCACTCCATGAATGCGCAGATAGTGTGTGATCACAGGATGCAGATTCTGCAAGTCTGTGCAAGGTACCCAGGCAGCTCCCATGACTCTTACATCCTCAGACACTCCCAGGTGCTGAGGTTCTTCAGTGCTCCAGCCTGGCTGGATGGATGGCTGCTGGGTGACAAGGGCTATCCCCTCAAAAGGTGGCTCATGACGCCTCTCCTCCAAGAACAGAGGCTGAGCAGCGGTACAATAGGAGCCACAGCACCACAAGGGCTGTTGTGGAGAGAACCATTGGTCTTCTCAAGATGCGTTTCTAATGCCTGGACCGCTCAGGGGGTGCACTGCAATACCCCCCAGATCGTGTGTTACTGATAGTGGTTTCATGCTGCACTTTACACAATCTGGTGCTGGAAAGGGGCGATGCAGAGGACGAGGAAGACATGGACGCCGTTGCTCCAGCTGCACATGATGAGTCCAGCAGTGAGTCCGAGGATGAGCACACACAGCAGAATGCTGAGGGGGTAAACACTGAACCGAACATACCCCAGGAGGCAGGGACACCTGGGAGGATTTGATTCAAAGAACCTTCAGCTGGCACACCACAGATGGACCTTCTACACACGCCAGGGCTGCAGGCTTCACACTCGATACCTAAGTGCTAAATCAGCTTGAATAATAACATTAACTAAGGCCCTTGTCAATAAGGCTCAATGTCAAAAAACACTCAAAACATCATGGCTTCCTGTCCACTGCAGAAGTTAGGAATCACCCTGAGGCATGGCAACATGTCAAAATTTATTGACTGAACAAATGTAACTTCATAAAGCAAAACAAAAAGTGTTGGACATCACATCGAGCCTTCGACTAAGTACAATGGGTGAACATAAAAGCACCAGTGAGAAACCCATGGTGTGCCTAAGGTGCCTTAAATTTACACTTACGGGTGCTAGGTCTAGGTGCTGTCCCCTCACTGGCACTGGTATCTGAGACAGCCTGCTCACTGTGCTGTCCTGTTGGCCTCGATGACCTTGGTGGATGTCCTCTGGCCCACGGTGCATTTGATGGCCCCACCTGGGAGGGAACGCCAAGTTCCACAGCTGGCATCTCCCCAGCCGCTGCAGTATCATCAGATGCCATGGTCACTGGCAGAGGGGCGGAGGAACTGCTGCCCTCATCCGGAGCGCCCTGAGAGGAACCCGCAGAGACAACAGGCAGCTGCTGCGTCGACGTGAGGTTGTTCCGGACCTCCCTGCTCACCGTGGATGCATGGGCACCAAGCTGACTTACTTGGTGTCCAAACCATCTCCCACACTGGCGCTGACCAGTTGTGGCCAATGCCGCTGTGAGGTCTTGCTGGTCCAAGCGCTACCCCAGGAGGCCCTGATTGTTTTCCTGGAGGAGCGTCTCCATGAGAGTCACCACTTCCATGGAGGAAGCATGGCACTCAGCCATAAGATTCATTGCATCAGTAATGCTCCATGTGAACTCCTCCAGCACAGGCACCATGCCACACATAGCCTCATGTATCTCCGCCAGAGCATCCCACATACCCTGCTGCACTCCCAGTGCTCGCTGCCTCACGGACTACTCCAGAGGCTTACCGTCAGCCACCGATCAAGCATGTGCCTGGTCCTCAGCAATCTTCTGACTGGTGGCACCCTGGACACTCTCTGTCTCTGCTCGCAACTCAAGCGAGTGTGAAGTGCTCTCAGCGCCTTGCCCCGGGACTATCTAATTTCCACTGAGGTACTAGTATCTGCGTTGGCACCTGCTTGGCTGAGATGGTGTGATGCTGATGAGTCGATTTCCTCTCGGGCTTCAGGGGTAAGAGGTGGGCGCTCTCTCTGCTCCTCCCAGCCCTGCTTCAATGATGCTGAAAGGAAGAAAAAGAACATTTGATTAGTTACAGTGCAGACAATGTCAACTTGCATGCTGCTCCCCCAGATCATTATGTGCTCGTCCTTCCATAATCAATGGTAAACCCATGTTGCTAACTTCAATCACAGAGCATTCAGCAGTGCCATAGCTTCTGCGACACACATGGTGACCTAAGTGCTCTCCAAACATACCTCCCCATGGCACCCTAGCCTCACCGCCACAGGTGGACCTGGAGGCATGGTGCCTTTCCAGATCCATGGCCTGCTGCTCGAAAACCATTAGGATAACCAACTGGGCTTGCCCTCCGCAATCATTCCGACGCATTGTGCACAGTCTTTTCCTGAAAAGGAGAGAGGAGCATTAATTAGTTCAGCCTGCACCTGAATTCCCATCGCATCCCTGCCAACCCAGCCAGAGTGGGACATTGCAGGACTCTAGTTCTTTGTCATCTCACAGCTGCCGCACACTCACCCAAAGAAGCCAGGGCTCACCCCCTCCCCAAAGCCCAAATGCTACCTCCTTCACATGTGGCACCACGAGGTTTCACTTTGCTAAGCGAGGAGGCACAAGCACAACTAAGCACAAGCATGACTAGAGAAAGAGCAGGGCCCATTAAGGACCACAGTGGTAATTTGTGTGTGGAGCTAGAAGATGCAGGTAGGGTTTTAAATGAATACTTTGTGTCAGTGTTCACAATTGAGAGGGACGACATGGGTATGGAAATTAGGTAGGACTGTGATATAATTAAAGAAATTGCATAGAAAGAGAGGAGTTTCTAAGTGGCCTGGCAGGCTTAAAAGTAGATAAATCTCCAGGCCCAGATGAAATGTATCCCAGGCTGTTGAGGAGTCAAGGGAGGAGATAGCAGCGGTGCTGGCAATAATTTTCAATACCTCTCTGGCCATAGAAGAGGTGCCAGAGGACTGGAGGACAGCCAATGTGGTACCGTTATTCAAGAAGGGAGGAAGGGATTAACCGGGGAACTACAGGCCAGTCAGTCTAACCTCAGTAGTGGGGAAACAATTGGAAACAATTCTGATGGTCAGAATTAAACTACACGTGGAGAGACAGGGATTAATCAAGGACAGTCATCATGGTTTTGTTAAGGGGAGTTCATGTCTGACCAATTTGTTTGGATTTTTCAAACAGGTGACCAGGTGTGTAGATGAGGGCAATACATTTGACGTAGTCTACTTGGACCTCAGCAAGGTTTTGATAAGATCATGCATGGGAGACTGATAGTGAAGGTAAGAGCCCAGGGGATTCAAGGCAATTTGGCAAATTGGATCCAGAATTGGCTGAGTGGCAGGAAGCAGAGGATGATGGTCGAGGGGTGTTTTTGTGACTGGATGCCTGTGTCCAGTGGGGTTCCACAGGGATCGGTGTTGGGTCCCTTGCTGTTTGTGGTATATATAAACGATTTAGACTTGAATGTAGGAGGGTTGATCGATAAATTCACAGACATAAAAATTGGTGGGATGGTAAATAGTGAGGAGGATAGCCTTAGATTACAGGAGGATATAGACAGACTAGTCAGATGGGCTGATCAGTGGCAAATGGAATTTAATCCGGTAGGACGCTGGGAAGTACCGAGGATCAGAGGGACTTTGGTGTGCATGTCCACCGGTCTCGTAAGATAGGGGGACAGGTAGATAAGGTAGTTAAGAAGGCATATGGGATACTTGCTTTTATTAGCTGAGGCATAGAATATAAGAGCAGGGAGGTTATGCTGTATCTGTATAAAATGCTGGTTAGGCCACAGCTAGAATATTGCGTGTAGTTTTGGAATCCGCATTTTAGGAAGGATGTGATGCCATGGCATACAAGGCTATGGGCCTAGTGCTGCAAAATGGGATTATAATAGTTAGGCACTTGTTTGAACGACTCAGACTCAATGGGCTGAAGGGCCTTTTTCTGTACTGTAGGCCCCCATGACTCTATGACCCTATGACAGATGGAGTGCAAAGACCAGCAGATGGGTTGGTGCCTCGCCTCCTAGCATGTTAGCACCCTGACTTTGACATGCTTCACAGTTCCAGCACTCTGCCTAGGTGCAGATCCTTAACTTTCAACCTCATTCTATTCTCTGGGTGTCAGTGTCATACATGCTGCGGACGCAGAACATATCCTAGCTCAACCCTCTCAGAGTGAATTGGACATGGGCAATCTCTGCTGGCCCACCCTGTGAGCCATCCGTGCCTTGAGGAATTCAATGCCATTACTGTACTCAGAGTTGCTGGGGGGCCGGAGTGCGGTGGGGGAGGAGGGGTGGTGTGGCAGGGAAAGGGTGACGGCTGCATTAAGTGACTTGAGGCACCATGGTACTCACCCTTCCCGAGCGCACTAGTTCATTGAATCTTTTGCAGCACTGGACCCATGTGCGCCGCACCGCATCATGGGAGCTATCACTCTCGGCCACCTCCTCCCACACACGTTTGGTCAGGTGGGGAAGCCTCCGCCACCTGTCCCTCCCACCGCGCTGCCACCTCCTCCAGGAGGGCAGCTAGGCACTTGTTGGAAAAGCGAGGGGCACACTTCCCCGCTGCCTTACCCTCCAGCCTGGCCTGCCCCACTGGCTTACCCTCCGGCCTGGCCTGGCCTACCCTCCGGACTACAATCAGGCACATTGCCCCTCTGATGTTCTCTTCTCCCAGCCATTGTGAGTAGACTTTCCAAGGCTGCCAGGCCTTCACTAAACAGGCCACCGTGTCGCCTTGGACCCGGTGGTATGTGAGTGCCCACCGCCGCTCGCCCACTCCCTCTATGCATGGGAATTGCGCATTACGGTGAGTGGGCTATAACTGGCCCGCCCGTGTAAAATGGCGCAGACCTGATCACAGGTGGTGATCGAGTCTGACATGGGGAAAATTCTCCCCCTGGTCTAACTCAGTGATTAGCCAGTATAATTGAAGTGAGCACCACAACTGACCCTCCATCACCCACTTCAGACTTGACTGTCTGTCCCACCACACCACTGACCTGACTACCACCCTGACCCAACCTGAACACCCTCCCCACCTGACTACCCATCCACCCCTACTACCTACCCGGCTACCCACTCACCCGACTACCTCCTCACCCACGCATGCACCCACTTACTCACCCACACACTTACTCACTCACTCCTCAATCACCCAATCACAAACCATCCCACCCACTTGCCCACTCACTCATTCGCCCTCCCACCCACCTTCCCGCTAACTCATTCACCCACTCACCCACCCACTGAATGACTTAATGACTTAAGACCTTTTATACTTACCTGAATATAGCAGCTGTTGTCATAAGAAGGGGATGTGTTCTTTCTTCGTTCATCTTCTCCTTCAGTTGCTGCCTTCCATGGGGATGCACACCCTAACCATCGCTGCTTCAGCTGGGATTGGAAGTCCCATTGCAAAAAGGCTGGGTTGCAGAAATCTGTACAGGCAGCAGCAAGCAGCAATGAGTGCAGTACCAACACTGACCAGAAGAGCTGGGCCATGATATCACTTCACCAAGCCTGTTTAGGGATGAAGTTACTTTGGTGGTGGTTAACCTACAATATTTTTATTTAACAGCTAACGAAATTTTGACATTTTTCAATCTTGTCACACAAGAAGCGGATTGCTGAAGGTGTAGAACCCAATTGGTTTCAACCAGTTAAAATCATCAGAATCAAAATCAAGAGGCTTTAAAATAGGTGAGCAATCCATTCAAGCTGGTTACCATCCAGGTCTTGAAGTTAAAAAAATACAGTGAAATATTTTACCTTTTTTGCTGTTGCAGGTAACACATAATGGAAACAACCTTTATATAAAATGTTATTTTTATTACTTATGTAACATGTACTATCAATATTGTAATGTAAATGCATTTCTGCTTTTTATAGGTTATTTAGTTACTGATTTAGATAAACATATAAAATGAAGAAAATCTTCATTAACACATTTATCAACAACAATGACTTTCATTTATACGGTTCCTTTAGTGCAGTAGAAGGCACTTCACAGAAGCATTATCAAGCAAAATTTGACACCGATCTGCAAAAGGAAACATTAAGGGAGATGACCAAAAGCTTAATCAAAGAGCAGGGTTTAAAAAAAGTGTCTGAAATGTGGAAGGAAAGATAGAGAGGTGGAGAGATTTAGTGATGGAATTCCAAAACTTAAGGCCTAGGCAACTGTAGATTCAAAAGAGTTGTCAACATCAAGAGAGGTGCTGTGCAGAAACCAGGCTCATGTTTATGAGGAGGGTGAAGAAGTTGGGAGTAAAATTCATCATTTGCATTCCCTGGTGAGTAGCATTACATCACTAAGTGCTTGAGAGCTAATCGCCTACCTCTCACTCTCATCTAGATCTGAGAAGCTATGTAGCAGGAAGAATTCAAAAAAAGACACAATGGTACAAGTTTCCAGAACTGCCACAAAAATAAGACATCTCACCTTGACATAAATGGAAGATATCACATGACTGATAATTTGCATTACTTTACCACACAGTATTTCACCACGCAATATAAGTGCGGCCCTTTGTGAATTTCAAGAGCTTTATGGTGTCACATGAACGGCAAACTCTGATCCTGGATATACTTTCAGAAGTTCAATAAAACTGAACTGTTGCAGTCAACTTGGATGTTTTTTCTTTCTTGTCCTAAAAGTACGCACAATTGCAGACCTGTAAAGCTATGGGGGAGTCAGTGGTGTAACGGTATTGTAAAACAAAAACAGAATTACCTGGAAAAACTCAGCAGGTCTGCCAGCATCGGCGGAGAAGAAAAGATTTGACGTTTCGAGTCCTCATGACCCTTCGACAGAACTGATTGAATGTTAGAAGAGGGGTGAAATATATGCTGGTTTAAGGTGAGGGGGGGAAAGAAAAGTGGGGTGGGTGTGGTATGGTTGTAGGGACAAGCAAGCAGTGATAGGAGCAGTTAATCAAAAGATGTCACAGACAATGGAACAAAAAAGTGTGGAAGGTGGTGATATTTTCTAAACGAATGTACTAATTAAGAAAGGATGGCAGGTCACTCAAGGTACAGCTCTAGTGGGGGTGGGGTGGAAAGACTAGCCCGGCATACAAGATTTAAAATTAATGGAAATAGGTGGGAAAAGAAAAATCTATATAAATTATTGGAAAAAAACAAAAGGAAGGGGGAAGAAATGGAAAGGGGGTGGGGATGGAGGAGGGAGTTCAAGATCTAAAGTTGTTGAATTCAATATTCAGTCCGGAAGGCTGTAAAGTGCCTAGTCGGAAGATGAGGTGCTGTTCCTCCAGTTTGCGTTGGACTTCACTGGAACAATGCAGCAAGCCAAGAACAGACATGTGGGCAAGAGAGCAGGGTGGAGTGTTAAAATGGCAAACGACAGGGAGGTTTGGGTCTTTCTTGCGGACAGACTGCAGGTGTTCTGCAACGCGGTCGCCCAGTTTACGTTTGGTCTCTCCAATGTAGAGGAGACCGCATTGAGAGCAACAAATGCAGTAGACTAAGTTTGGGGAAATGCAAGTGAAATGCTGCTTCACTTGAAAGGAATGTTTGGGCCCTTGGACAGTGAGGAGAGAAGAAGTGAAGGGGCAGGTGTTGCATCTTTTGCGTGGGCATGGGGAGGTGTCATAGGTAGGGGTTGAGGAGTAGGGGGTGATGGAAGAGTGGACCAGGGTATTCCGGAGGGAACGATCCCTACGGAATGCCGATGGGGGGGGTGAGGGGAAGATGTGTTTGGTGGTGGCATCATGCTGGAGTTGGTAGAAATGGCGGAGGATGATCCTTTGAATGCGGAGGCTGGTGGGGTGATAAGTGAGGACAAGGGGAACACTATCATGTTTCTGGGAAGGTGGAGAAGGCGTGAGGGCAGATGCGCGGGAGATGGGCCGGACACGGTTGAGGGCCCTGTCAACGACCGTTGGTGGAAAACCTCGTTAAGGAAGAAGGAGGACATGTCAGAGGAACTGATTTTGAAGGTAGCATCATCAGAACAGATGTGACGGAGGCGAAGGAACTGAGAGAATGGGATGGAGTCCTTACAGGAAGCGGGGTGTGAGGAGCTGTAGTCGAGGTAGCTGTGGGAGTCGGTAGGCTTGTAATGGATATTGGTGGACAGTCTATCGCCAGAAATTGTGACAGAGAGGTCAAGGAAGGGAAGGGAAGTTTCAGAGATGGATCATGTGAAAATGATGGAGGGGTGGAGATTGGAAGCAAAATTAATAAATTTTTCCAAGTCCCGATGAGAGCATGAAGCAGCACCAAAGTAATCATCGATGTACCAGAGAAAGAGTTGTGGGAGGGGGCCAGAGTAGGACTGGAACAAGGAATGTTCCACATACCCCATAAAGAGACAGGCATAGCTGGGGCCCATGCGGATACCCATAGCCACACCTTTTATTTGGAGGAAGTGAGAGGAGTTAAAGGAGAAATTGTTCAGAGTGAGAACAAGTTCAGCCAGACGGAGGAGAGTAGTGGTGGATGGGGATTGTTCGGGCCTCTGTTCGAGGAAGAAGCTAAGGGCCCTCAGACTATCCTGGTGGGGGATGGAGCTGTAGAGGGATTGGACGTCCATGGTGAAGAGGAAGCGGTTGGGGCCAGGAACTGGACATTTGTTGATGTGACGTAAGGTGTCAGAGGAGTCACGGATATAGGTGGGAAGGGACTGGACAAGGGGAGAGAGAAGGGTGTCGAGATAACGAGAAATGAGCTCCATGGGGCAGGAACAGGCTGACATGATCGGTCAACCGGGACAGTTCTGTTTGTGGATTTTGGTTAGGAGGTAGAAGTGGGCCATCCGAGATTGGGCGACTATCAGGTTGGAAGCTGTGGGAGGAAGATCTTCAGAGGAGAAGAGGTCAGTGACAGTCCTGGAAACAATGGCTTGATGTTCAGTGGTGGGGTCATGGTCCAGAGAGAGGTAGGAGGAAGTGTCTGCGAGTTGACGCTCAGCCTCTGTAATGGTATTGTCTCTGGTTAGTATTCCCTGGGGACCTGGGTTCAAATCCACCACAGCAGATGGTGAAATTTGAATCAATAAAAATCTGGAATTAAAAGTCTAATGATGACTATGAAACCATTGTTGATTGTCATAAAAATCTATCTGGGTCACTAATGTCCTTAAGGGAAGGGAATCTGCTGTCCTTACCTAGTCTGGCCTACATGTGACTCCAGACATTCAGCAATGTGGTTGACTCTTAAATGCCCTCTGAATAAGGGCAATTAAGGATGGGCAGTAAGTGCTGGCCTTAGCCAGTGATGCCTGCATCCCATGAACAAATTAAAAAAGGTAATTATAAGTATATGTTAAAGGTAAAACTCTAAAGTTCTCTCAGCACAAAGAAAATCAATGTTATTAATCTTACATGCCCTGTGTACAGAGAGAAAGTTATAAAAAAAGTGGCATTTTCCTCAGGTTGTACTTGGCATCTTGGAAGTCCTACATATTTCCGATTCCCCCGTAATAGACATTTGCATTCTGCATTAAATCCAGCAGACGAGAAAAACATTTCTTCTGTGCTTTAATATCCATGATTCAATGATCTTAAACAGACAATAAAATTACTACCTTGTTAATGGGTATCAATAATTCATGTAGTTATATTTCAAATTAAGCTTTATGAGATAATTATCAGTCCCTTGCACTGCAGAGGTGAGGGGATGTTCCGTGGCTTGTAATTACCAGGAGATATGGACATTAGAATTTCTGGTACTCACACCACTACTAACTCCTGCCAAAAACTGGCCAAGGGTTAAAATCAGGTCATACCTCTATTTAGCTAACCAATTTGCAAGAACTTACAGAATGCAACATTTTCCATTTAAGTAAAAAACAAAATACAGCTGATGCTAGACATCAGAAGCAGATTCTGAAAGTGCTGGAAACATTCTGTAGGCCAGTCACATCGGTGCAGAGAACAGAGAAATTTACTTACACAAAGGCAAAATATTGTAGGCGTTGCAAATGCTGGAAATACTCAGGAGGTCAGGCAGCACCTGTGGAGGGAGAAAAACGGTGTTAACGTTTCAAGTTGCTGACATCCCATCAGAACAATTCTGACAAAAGGTCATTGACCTGAAATGTTAAATCTGGCCCAGATTTTCGCTCCTGGAAGATTTGGCGCATTTCCCGGGTCTGCCAACCGAACCAGGGGAAAAAGGCCCAGATGATCGGGATTTTTGTTCCAGGGTGGAGGGCAGGCTGAATTAGAAGTCGGGCCCGCCACCCCAATAATGACTGTCAAGGCTGCCAAGTGTGGGGATGAGCTGGCCGGAAGGCCTGCCTTTGTGCTCTGGCACTTTGGCGAAGGTATTGCAGAAATGATTAAAACAACAAACAGCCCCCCAGCCCGCACCCCTAACATCTCCTTACCACCCCCCCACATACTCTCCATGCCCCACCAATGCCAATCTATGCCAACCCATGCCCCTCTACCCACCGCAGCAGAGTTAAATCCCTTGACAACTTTGACAGTTCTAATGAATTTTGACAGCTCTTTGACAGCTTCATAGTTCCATCAAATTTATGCACTTGTCACAATCATGTCTACTGTTAACAATCTCAAAGGGCACCTTACCTCTGCAAAAACATACCCTGATTATCCAAACAAATCCACAAGGTTCAGATTTGCTCCCACTAGGTCTAATCTGTATACTTTAGGTTTTAGTCACCTACCTCACCAAAATCACACATGTGTGGAGACATCTGCTGATTTTTATGTGCAGCTGCCTCCAGGAACCACAGCTATGCAATTTATAAGCTGCCCCCTTTCCACTCCCACTCCCTTGTGGAAATGGCAGAGGCCAGGTTTGGGGGTGAGTTTCTGGATTCAGGCCCATCTGTCTGCATAAAAATTCTAGCTTTTGTTTCTCTCTCCAGAAAAGATACCTGATCTGGTAAACCTTTAAGCATTGTTTGTTGCATTATGATCCTGGACCAGACCCCCACGTTTTTGGTAAGATCCGGTCAGAGACCAATAACTTCTTGTTTAAAGTAGGATAACACCTTGGGTATAAACCCAATATTGAGTGGCGTTCAATGGTGAAATTCTCAGGCAATTGCACTGATATAGAATAGAAGCTCCTGTATATTAACCTGGTGGAGGTGACGAATACCCACAATAGTAGCAGCAATAGAATACATCAGAACATTCACAATAATGCTATAATCTTCATAATAAATTAGAAAAGCTTTCTCCAAAAAAAAACTTCTGACGAAATCAAAAATTATTTAAAACAGTCTAACTTTGAGTTGAGAAATTAACAATGATGCAGGAATAACAGCAGCTATTCAGTACATTCAGCTTATCCTGTTATCCAGGTCATAAAGTGTTTTGTTTTTAGGCATCACCTTTATCGCTATTTGACTGGGTTTTTTTTAATTTTGGCTATAGAATTGCAGTTTCAAAGGAGTATATGTTTCTATATGTGGTATAACAGCCAAGTCATTAATGAATTTGGATGTGTGGAAAGGAAGTTAGCTATATAAGATAAAAATTATCATTTCACAGAAGAAGCAACTTGCACATTTTTGATTTATTCCAGAAATAAAATGGATGGAATGTCTGTGCTTCAATCTCTAATTGGCCACAGCAGGGAACTGCAGTTGGTTTCAGTATTCCTGAACTAGGGAGGAGGAAAGTCTGTAGGTTTAGTATCCAGTGACATTTTGTTGGGATGGAATTTGCATATATTGTAATACACAAGGTATCACAATTCTCTGGGACAGGTTGGATGGACCAGAGAGTTTTTTCCTGCCTGTTTCAACGCCCGTATGATTCCTGCTGGAAAATGCTTGTACAGAGGTCTGGAGTGGGGAGGATGACATTTGATTATTAAGGCTCAGCATGGTTCAGTGACATGCAGATATTTCAGCCTGGAATTTCTTTGGTCCACCAAAAATAGACTACCAGAAACCAACAGCAAGAGCAGTAGATGAGAATGGTAGAGAACTGAGCGGCATTAGGGCTGTCTGCTATGACCAAAGCCCCAAGATTCTTGCAAGCCTCCCTGGAGGTGATGTTGGATGGAAGAAAAGAAAGTCTTACCACATCCAACAGCAAACCCTTGTTACGGACAGGGGAGATATGATCGTCATGGCTCACATTTTTTCACTGTCATGAACACTGTAATCACAGAAAATGGTTCATCCTCAAGGACATTTTAGAAAAATTTGTGTTTTAAAAGACACCATAGCTTAAAGAGTGAATGCAGGACTCTGATTGCTATTCCTGGAAAAAAAAAACCCTTTTACAAGTTGTAAAGTTGTTGTAAAGAAGTTGGAAACCTCTTGACCCAGGTGGACTGTGCACAAACACACATGGTAGTCCATGGCTCTGAAAAAAAACATGCCTGGGTAAAAACACCATGCCTGGAAAAATTGTGTTTAAAGTTGGTTTTGGTTTTTGCTTTGAGAAGAGAAAGGGCCAACTGCTTGTGAAAGGAAGGCGGCAGCCTTTTTGTAGCCCAGAGTCTGTCCACAGCCAGAAGTGAATATAAGCTGCTCCTAAGTTGCTATGTGCTGGAACAGAGTACCTGCAAGTGTTCCTCAAGTCCACCTGAAAAGCAGTGCAAGAGTCATCGGCTGTTTCATAGATCAGCATCGAGAGAGCAATTGCATAACCCGGATGCCATTTCATGGAGTCCAACATCTTTTCCTTTGAACCATTGGCTTTTAACCTTTGGCAGAGTTCCCCTATTTTTATTTTATTATTCTTTTTTGGTTGGTGTGTGTGCATGTTTCTGTGGCTCAGGGTATTTCGAAAGAGTAATTAGTATACTTTCATATTCCACACTACGTTAATAAGCTTTGCCTTCCTATTCAACAAGGCTGATTTTATAATAAACAAATGAGTTTATTGTTTGTTGAAAGAAGCCTGGTTAAGCTTTCTTTTATTCTGGGTAACAGTAGCGAAGGATGGTGAGTAAAACAAACTTTTAAACTA
Organism: Carcharodon carcharias; assembly: GCF_017639515.1. Classification (NCBI taxonomy): domain Eukaryota; kingdom Metazoa; phylum Chordata; class Chondrichthyes; order Lamniformes; family Lamnidae; genus Carcharodon; species Carcharodon carcharias. Next base: position 142,938,634 of record NC_054471.1, on the reverse strand, counting down.
ATGTTGCAACCTGTGGAGTAGTTGGGCTAGATCAACTGTGCACTCCTCCCATCCTGGTCATTGCATCACCTATACCCTGACCAAAGACAACAGGTTTAAAAAAAAACAGGCGTTTTAACTCTTGAGTGCCATAATTGTCAGAAACAAGCAAGTGAGACATTTTTGTAAATTTTAAAAGAAAGATAAATATTTATTGTTCAACACCCATATATATGCAACTACACCCATACCCACACTCACACAGATACACACTCAGGAAAAGACTGATTTTAAAAGCAGCATGAATTTATATTTTATAATTTCAAGAGATCTTTGTTACAATTGCTTTTTCCTGGGATGAAGACTTGAAACACTGCAGGCCCGTAAGTCTTTTAGTCCACAGAGGAAAAGTTCTGTAGGTTAGAAGGATGGATTTGCTATTGCTTAATGTTCACAATGGCAGATTTCTTTTTTATATTCCAGTGAAGGTGTAATAGCAGAACCTTGGTATGGTTCCTCAGGTAAAGAGTTCAAGGCCGACTTGAGTCTCTGCCTACATAAGCATGTGCTATTAAGAGCAAATCTGCTTAGGCAAGGTCTTTTTCCTTCATTGGCATAGATGTTCCTGCCTGTCTCACCAGAATATGCCTTAGTAAACCCTTATGGGAATTATGATGTGAATGGAGCATCTCTTCCTATTGTCCTTATGGAGAGAATTTTCCCCCCGTCAGTGGGGGAATGGTGCGGGGGCAGGTGCGGATCCAATCGAGTCCATGCTTCCATTTTACATCGCTGGGCCAATTAAGGCCCCCCCAGTGTGACACGCACCCGGAAGTGCTGTGCGCTCCCTGGGGGGTGGGTTGCTTGAGTCGGGGAGTGCACTCTTTCATGCATGTGCGTGAAAAAGTGCAGAAATCAGAGGTGCCTCAGGGAGATAAATTTGAAGTTTTAAAAATTTTAATGAAGGAAAAAAAAATTTAAGACATGTTCCCTCATGTTACAGTGTCACATGAGCTGGGATATGACAATGAATGTTAATGAAAAAATGTATTTAATTTATAAACCCTTCATGAAACTTCATCCTGTCCGTGGATAAGATTCCATGAAAAATGCGAAGGCCAGCTGGGCTCTTTGCCTGCCTGCCAGCTGTAAGGTTGGATGGGCAGCTTTAGGCCTTTGACAGTTCAGCAGGCATGCAGCCAACTCAGCTGCACGTCCGCCAAACTGAAAATCTAAATGACGCGCGGTGACGTTGGGAAACACACCCGACATCACCCCACATCATTTTATGCCTTGGTGAGCAGGCCCCACCCTGCTCACCAAGCCGAAGATTCAGCCCATATGGCAGAATTTTCTGTCTGTCAGGCGGAGTGGGAGTGGCCCAATTAAGGCCCGCCCAGTGTGAATCGCTGCTCCCGAGGGCAGCGGGAGTGGGCGGGCAGTGGTGGGTCTGCAATGACCGTCGGGTCCAATGGTGACCCTGTGGCCTGTTTAAAAAAGTTGCTGTAGCCGCTCCAAGGCTGTGAATCATGGTCAGTGGAAGGACGCCTCAGAGCGCTGCTGGTGAGCAGGCCAGGCAAAGTAGGGCGGGGGGCAACTGTGCCCCTCATTTTTCTGGTGATTGCCTTGCTGCCCTCCCTGAGGAGGTAGCAGCACGGCAGGAGGTCCTCGTACCCCAGGGACGGGAAGAGGAGGCCCCCCCCACATGACCAAACATGCCTGGGAGGAGGTGGCGAGGTGGTGAGCTCCTGTGATGTGGTGCCACGCACCTGGATCCAGTGTCACAAGCGCTTCAATGACTTGTTGCGCTCTGGAAGGGTGAGGACCATGCTGGCATTGGTCACTTAACCCAGCAGGACCTGACAAGCTACCAGGCAGCTCCAGGTAGCACCAGAGGAGACAAACGTTAGGTTCATGTCAAAACAGTTCTAGGCACAAGGGGTAACCACTGTGACAAAAAATAGTAATTGAAGAAAATGGGAAATAGGGAACTCTTTGCAATAGAGCTCTCACTCATACATTCAATACTGAAAAAAAGTTCTCATTCATGAAACCCATTCAATGATTTTAAAACCCCTCAAGTGGAGAATATGTTGCAAAACAAGCAAACTTCTATTCAGTAACCACATCAAAGAAAACTAATCCTTTAATAGCCTTTTAAAACTGCCAATCAAAATGTGAACACAGTGACTCCTGCTGAGATAATAGCTTTTGCATCTTTTGAAATTCAACCAAGCATTCATAATAGGCTCAACTGTAATAACAGTCCTTGGGAAATGTCAACAATGGAGTCTATTGAAACTGCAGGAATGGATGGGATTCTTTTTTTTCCTAAGATACACCAGATAGCCTGTCAATCAATGCATTCCAGCATCATATCTTAGTTTCTTTTCACACCGACAGCTGCAGCCTGTTTCTTTTTCCTTTGTTTTCAAAGGGCTGGAGATTTAAATAATTTCAAATCATGACACTTAAACAAACCTTATCCATCCTACAAGAGTGTTTTCATTTCCTCCATCAATTTGTGACTTGCACACTGTGGATTTAGAAAATGGGTGTGTATGAGCACTAATTACAAATGGCCCTGCTGAATTTAAGTTTTCCACCTGTGTAATTCATGACAAGACCCCTTTCTCCTACTGGCAAAAGTGGAATCTTCTGGAAATGCAGGAGTGGCGGGGGGTGGCGGGGAGGAGGACTTCTGCACCTGGATCCTGCCTGCCATTTTTAAAGGCCTCTAGGCTTCCCGAAAATCCAACCTTTAGTCTCAAAATTATAGCTTGTATTTGCATGATGTTGTGAAATGATTAAACCTAATTACTAAATTGATTAGATTAGACACAAGATTTATGTATATAAAATGTACGTAACTTTATGTATATAAAACTTACACATGATTCAAGGAAATTTGTGGTAATAACTAGTCAGTATAGTCAAACTTGCTAATAGAATTTAGGGGAGAATTTTTAGCTCCTCAGGTGGGTGCTTGCCCGACCCGACCGAGTGTATAATGATGCACGATGATGTCATTGCGCATTTGCACGTTATTTCGGTTGGCGGGTGGATGCCGGAGTCGGCAGCATGCCCAGGAACAATTAAAAGGCCTAGTAAGGCTATTAAAAAGGCAATTGAAAGAACTATTTCACTGCCAATTCAACTTTCTGGTTGACAGGCAGGTGAAAACGCCAAGCGACCTTTACATTTTTTAGGGAACCTCATCCACGGGCAGGATAAGGTTTCAAACAGCAAATAAAAATTAATTTAAAAATTTAAAATCCAATTAATAACATGTCCCTGCTCATGTGACAGAGTCCCATGAGGGGGCATGTTTTATAACATCTTAAAAACCTTTAATTCTTATATTGAAAAATGTTCATCTTTCCTGAGACAGCTCTGTGCCTCGGGAAGATGTTCAAGAACGCACCTGAGTGCATGCGCAAAGTTCGCGCTCGCCCTCCTATTCCCCCACTCCCCCCATCCAGGCAGTGCTGAGCGCTGGCGCTCGTGTTTCACGCTGGGCGGGCCTTAATTGGCCCACGGGCGTGAAATCGCGGTCCGGCCCTGATTGCAAGAGGCAGTCAGCTTCCTTCACCCCCCTCCCCCCATCCGAGCCTGCCTGATGAGGGAAAAGTCTTCTCCTTAATTTCAATATGGTCTAAAAGTAGTCAATAAAGCAAAAAAAAACTAGAAAATCTAGGAAAAAGGCATGGCTTATTTTGACAAGTTGATGCAAGCTCATCATCATAGGACTTTTACTAATTTTATACAACCCAGAAGGAAGAACTAGTAAAAACTGGGAAATAAGAATACTGGCCTGAACTGGTCTGGTATACCTTAAAATGGAACACCAGTAAAAACTGAGAAATAAGAGCGCAGGCATGAACCGTTTCTTCCCTTCTGGGAAGTAGGATCATTAGAGATGTAACAGTCAAGAAAAAGATCCTGCAGGCCTAATTTCTCACTTTTGTGTATAATTTTAACATTTAATGAGATGTTACTAGGTGAGAAGGTTTCATCTTTTTTCTATTTTCCGTTGTGCTTTCATTAGCAGTAATTGTATTATTGCCAGAGTATTATTACAAATGAGACTTTGGATGAATAACCAGTTAGAGAAAGGGAGCTAGACCAACAGCCAGATAATGAGATAGATAATTGCAATAATGCAGCAACATTAAACTGAATTTAGCAAAGAAAAGTTTCTACTTCTTTCATTATGGAAGATAAATGATTATTCAAATATCAAAACAAAACTAATCTATCACCAATGACTTCCTGGCGATAATTGTGGAAGGTCTGCTCTCCACAATGCACAAATGCTACATGATTGATAACTCGGAATAAATCTGATTGTTCTCAAAACCAAGTTTGAATAATATTAGTGTTTTGGAGTATAAAAATTGCTAGGCCAGTTGCAATATTATTAGGCAGAAGACTAGCAAAAATATTTAGGGCTTCACTAACTGTTAACATTTTGTTGTGCGGAAATTATGAGCTTTTTGTTCACTTATGAGGGTGAGGGCTATGTAATCCTATATATCCCATCATAAAGTAATCAAAAACTTTATTTTAAAAAGGCATGTATTGTTGACCAATGTGTTCAGTCCTTGTATAGATCAATTTTATTTTTAAATTATCAAATGGCTGATTTTGACAATATATAGGTCGGGAATTTCCGTGGCATGAGCAGACAGTATGGCGAGGCCAAAAATTCGTTTCACGACGTTGTTTGCAATTTTGCAATGGTTTTGTGATCGTCTGCTCCACCCACTATTCCCCACCATTGGAGGTCAGGAACCACATTGTAATACATCAGCGTATCGTCATAAAGCCAGCCCATCGCACTCGTTTCCCCTCCCGCCACACCCCCTTCCCTTGCCTTCCCAGCTGGATCGTCCACTCACATCGGCCGGAAAACACACCTGTGCAGAACACATCCTGACATCTGTGAGGTGCAAAGGTCGGGACTTACCGCCGTGTTCACATCGCGGAAATCCAAGGAGCAGAAGATGCTGGAGCCCGACAGCAACAGGATCCTGCAAGAACGTCCATGGCATTCTGTGTGGATTCTCATGGACCTGGCTCTGCCATGAAGAAGCTCAAGGAAGTTGGAAAGTTGCCATTAAGGCTCACAATGGATGATGATCGATGGAGTGGGAGAGGAAGGTCTTGGGTCAATTGGATGAGGAAGATGTGTAGGGGGGAGTGAGGTTGGGAGGGGGGCATGAAGGTGTCAGGAGGTGAGATTTGTGGGGGGGAGTATGGGGAGGACGGGTTAAAAGGGGAGAAGATGGAAACTGTAAGGGAAGGGGTTTGGAGGGGGAAAGGAGTGCAGAGAGGGGAAGGAGTCCAGGGGAGGGAAGTAGTGTGGAGAGGGGAGGGGTTCCAGGAGGAGGAAGGAGTGTGGAGAGGGGAGGGAGTCTAGGGGGAAGAAGGAGTGCAGAGAGGGGAGGCACTATTAGTGGAGGAAGAAGTAAAGATGGAGGGAGGAGCTGGGAAGGGGGAGAGAGTAACATTGGAGGAAGAAGTGAGGGCGTCTGAGGGAGTCAGGAAGGAGGTAGGAGTGAGGCTGGAGGAAGAGGTAAGTCTGCATAGGGGGGAAGGACTAAGGGTGGCACAAGAAGTAGGGTGTCTGAGTGATTCGGGAAGGGGGAGGGAATAAGCTGGGTGGGGGGGAGTCCAGGGGGTTGGGAGGACCTAAGGAGTTTCAGGGGAGAAGGGGTACATGTAGGGGAAGGAAGGGGTCCAGAGCAGGGAAAGTGGTTCCAAGGGGGGAAGGGATTCCAAGGGAGGAAGGGGTCCAGAGTGGGGATGGGGTCCGAAGTGGGGGATCTCCAGGTGAACGTGCAAGGGAAGGGTTTGATGGGTCCATGACTGCCTCCTGGGGGGCAAGCTGAGGGTGGGTGTGGTAAAAGGGAATGGTGAGAATGACCGAGGACAGAGTGAGGCAGTAGGGTGGAAGGGACGGTGAGGGTGGTTGGCAGGGACTCAGAAGCAGGCACTGACCCTGGGGATGGGAAGCAGGAGGTCAGGGAAGTGAATGTGGATGGGATGGGATTTTCGGGAAGGAAGGGAATGTGCACATTCACCTGGCTGGTAGGTGAAGGTGGGGAGGTGGATGGTGATGCCAGGGGGATCAACAGTGATGGGGGAAAGGAAATGAGTGACTGGGGGAGGGGAAAAGATGGAGGAGCACATGAGAAACTGAATCCAGTCCATGCTGTCCAAATTGAAAGTGAAACTATAGTCGTGGAGGGTGAGATCAGGTGCTGTATGGGAGTGTGATCTTTGGGTGGGCAGAGATGCAGGTCAGCTCAGATGGACAACTGAAAGTGAACTCCAGCAAGCATTATTCAAAATGCTCAGGACATTGAGGTGAGTGTGATACATGAAGGATTTGCATGTATGGGAGAGTGCTTGCATGAGGCTCCGAAAGGCACTGCTACACCCACACTTCTCCCTCCAAAATCACTCATTGGTCAGCTGCTCCCTCTGGGATGAGAGAGGATGAGATTCAGGGGCTCATAGGCAAATGGGACTCAGAGAGAGAGGACAGCCTCTGAAATTCCTGAGTGGATGACCCAGAGGTGCCTATCTGCCGCTCCTCCTCCCTCCAGGTGCCCAGGGACCCCAGCCTGACTCCTTGAGGGAAAGAGCATCTGCCAGGATGTGCCCCATTCCCGGCTCCCATTGCCACTGCAGAAACTCACCATTGCTTCCATGATGGAGTGCAGGTCTGCACACATCTCTGCATTCTGCTGGACCAGGGCCCCCATGGTGTCCGCCATCCTCCCCATGGAGACCTCCATATGGGCATATATGGGCACCACTTCAGCAGAGAGCAGGCAGACACACTCCTCTCCTCTGACTCATGTGCCATTCTGCTGAGGGCTTCCAACAGCTCTGAGTGATGCTCCCACACCTCCTGCTGACTCTCCAGGATGAGTTGGAAGGCCAAATCCAGAGGCTCGTCATCTGATTCAGACCTCACAGATGCCTGTTCCCCAGTAGTACTCCGGGTAGGGGGAGCTGGGCTGAACCTGCCTCCTGATGCTGAAGATGTGTGTCCATGCAGTGACCACCAGATCATGAACTGGAGCCTGCTCTAGATCGAGGTCCCACCATGGTGTATGTCTCTGCGCTGGTGCAGGGTGTGGGTAAGCGCTGTGATGGGTCTTCCAGGCTGCTTATTTCCAGCTCTTCAATGGAGGAGGTATTCTCTTGGCTGGAGCTGAGGGACTGGCTGGCTGAGGGTGTCGGACACTTGGCAGAACTCCCTGTGAACCAAAGTAGAGATAAATAGTGCATGGCAGCAGAGTCAAAAACAGGAGAGAGAGCACTCACAGTTGTGTTGAGAAAGGGATGATGTGGTGTAGGATCCTTACGAGGGTGTTTGCCACTGATCTCACCGTCCACAGAGGCACAGTCCATGTCCTCACCAGTCAGTGCAATGGCACATTCCTCAAAATAAGTGAGGGATCTAATGGGGGCCATTCCACTCCCTGACCTCTTCCTGCTGATGTGAGCAGACTTCTCCTGCATGAAAACAGATGGAGAGATTGTAAGCAGGACACATGGCACTGTATGGAATGGCATGGACAGGATGAGGACACAAGCTCAAGAGGGTATTAGCCTGATGGAGATGTGAGGGTGTGTGTGAGAGTTAGTGGTGTTGTCCCTTGAGGTGTGAGATCCCTGTGGATGTGTGATGGGTTTGTGAGTGTGAGTGTGAGAGTTGAGAGCGATGAGAAGATTCAATTACCCTAGTGGACGGATGAGACCGTCCATCTTCTTCCTGCACTGGGTGGCTGTCCTTTTTTGCAGGGCATTGGTGCTGACCACTGCTGCCATCACCTCCCATGCTAGATTGGTGATGTTGCTGCCCATCCTGCAGCCAGAGTGGGAGTAGAGGGCATCACGGCAAGCTTCCACTCGAGGGATGCATCATTAAACCTGGGGGGCTGCAGTCTTTTTGCCTTTCAGTGCCATGCCTTCTTTGCAGTAGTCATGGACTGGAAGCACTGAGATGCGTGTGCGTGGCAGGACTTCAAATATGGTGCCCGGCATGCTGAGCAGCGAGGTGATGATGTGGCGGGCGAATGAGAGCCTGCCCGCCATGGAAACAATGTGTTTCCCAGGAATGCATAATTGATGTGGTGGGTTTGGGACGATACGGCGTGAAAAGCCGCCATTGCGGCTAGCAGATAAAACATCATTTTACCCACCCGTTTCTGCACTTAATGCAAATCTGAGATCCCTGATCTTTTTTGTTGTACACCCCTGTTTTAAAGCATACTTTCTTGCAGATTTATTCAATAAGAATTCAGGGTCATGCAAAACAAGAAGATTCTGAATTTTCAGCAGTTAAGAGTCAACTGAGGATAAATTCTTTGCTCCAAATCCATAGTTTTCATAATATCCACAATAAACACCAAATTGACCGCTCAGGCTAAGTTGCGAACATCATACCATTTAGAATTATTAAAAGGTATAAAATGTGAAATTCGTCAGGGGATTGCCAGGCTATTTTCTAATGGGCTTAACACACAATTTAAAACTGCAAACAGATAAGTGGTTTCCGAAAGGTTATGAGGATAACTATTATGGGAAATACCGAAATTATAACAGGTGCTTTATTAAGTTTGGGGATTGATGCACACTGCGTAGAAAATATGGCAAAGTCCTGGGCCTAACATTTCCATGTGAGACTTCGTGGTATTTTAACTTGGAAATTTCTGAAACGATATATGAACATTTGGCATGCTTCTCAATTTGCTTCGCTTCCATAATTAAGATACTGCTACTTGGTGAAATTGCTTTCATCCACTCCAGTCTATTGTGATCAAAAAATTACAGATGTAGATACAGAAACAGGGGAGGTGGTGGTGTGGTGGTATTGTCACTGTACTGGAAATCCAGAGACCCAGGGTAACGGTCTGGGGACCAGGGTTTGAATCCCACCACAGCAGGTGTTGAAATTTGAACTGAATAAAAATCTGGAATTAAAAGTCTAATGATGACCATGAAACCATTACAGATTGTTATAAGAACACACCTGGTTCACTAATGCCCTTTAGGGAAGGGAATTTGCTGCCCTTACCTCCACAGCAATGTGGTTGAGCCTTAAATTAGGGATTGGCAATAAATGCTGCCCTAGCCAGTGATGCCCCACATCCCATGACTAAAAAAAAACACATGCCATGTCATTCAGATGATTAAAGTTGAACATGCCTGCCCTGCCCTCTAATACTAATCCAATGTGCTGCATTTCCCAGATAACTGGGTGGCAGTGGGGAGGGCTTATTGAAAATAAGACATTGGAGCAGGAGTAGGCTATTTATCCCCAAGAACACAGATTGTCTGATTGTGACCATTACCTGCACCAACACCACCCCACACAACTTTTGACTCCCTTCCCTGCAGAGCAAAAATCTTTCTAACTCAGCCTTGCATAGTCTCCACTGCTCTCTGAGTTGGAGGATTCCAAAGATTAAGACCCTCTGATAGAAGAAATTTCTCCTCATCTCTGTCTCAAATGGGAGATCCCTTATTTTGAAACTGTGCCCATTAGCATTAGATTCCCCCATGAGGGGAAGCATCCGCTCAGCATCTATCCTATCAAGCCCCTCAGAATCTTAAAAGCAGAAAATGCTGGAAAAACTCAGCAGGTCTAACGGCATCCGTGGAGAGAGAAAAGCAAAGTTAATGATTCGAGTCCATATGACCGTTCTTCATACAGACTTGAAACGTTAACTTCGTTTTTCTCTCTCCACAGATGCTGTCAGAACTGCTGAGTTTTTCTAGAATTTTCTGTTTTTGTTTCAGATTTCCAGCATCTGCAGTATTTTGCTTTCCCCTCAGAATCTTATATGCTTCAATAAGATCACTTCTCATTCATCTAAACTTCAATAAGTATAGGCTGACCTGGCTCAAACTTTCCTCATAAGAAATTCCTTCATGCCAGGAATGGATCTAGTGAACCTTCTCTGAACTGCCTCCAATACAAGTATGTGCTTCCTTGAATGTGTTATGCAGTAACATTCAACTGCATGGACTGTAGCAGTTCAAGAAGGTGGCTCACCACTACATTCCCAATGGAAATTAGAGATGGACAGTAAAACTGCTGGCCTAGCAGCAATTGCCACAACCCATGAACTAATTAAAAAATAACTCTCCTTTGGAATTTTACATTCAGTTTGAGGGAGAGAAGAGTGGGTCTAAGACTAGAATTTTAAACTTAAATAAGGACAACTATGAGGACATGAAAGCAGAACTAGCTAAAGTGAACTGGCAAATGATGTTAAGGGATAGGTCAACAGAGATTCAGTGCCAGACATTTAAAGGGATATTTCAGAATACTCAGAATAGATACATTCCAATGAGAAAGAAAAATTCCAAAGGTCAGATCCACCACCCATGGTTAACTAAAAAAGTTAATGGTAGTATCAAACTTAAAGAAAAAACATGTAATTGTACAAGGATGGGTGGCAGGCCAGAAGACTGGACAGAATATAAAGAACAGCAAAAGCTAAAAGATTAATAAGGAGGGTAAAATTAAAGTATTAGAGAAAGCTAGCTAGAAATATAAAAACAGATAATAAGAGTTTCTCTAGATACTTAAATAAGAAAAGAGTTAGCAAAGTAAGTGTTGGTCCCATAGAAAGTGAGTCTGGGGAATTAATAATGGGAAATAAGGTGATAGCAGGTGAATTAAACAGATATTTTGCATCTGTCTTCATGTTGGAGGATATAAGTAATATCCCGGAAATAGCTGTAATTCAGGAATTGGAAGGAAGGGGAAGGAACTCAGGAACATTACAATTACCAGAGAAATGGTACTTAGCAAACTGTTGCAACTGTGGGGTGACAAGTCCTTGGGTCCTCATGGATTTCATCCTAGAGTCTTATAAGAAGTGGCTAGCGAGATAGTTGATGTAGTGGTTTTAATTTTCCAAAATTCCCTAGATTTGGGGAAGATTCCATTAGATTGCGAAATGGCAAATGTAACTCCTTTATTCAAAAAAGGGAGGGATAGAGAAAGCAGGAAAATACAGGCCAGTAAGCTTGATATCTGTCATAGGGAAAAGGTTAGAAACTATTACAATGGGCAGAATTTTACGCCCTTTGGGAGGGTGCATGCCCGACCCGATCGAGCATAAAATTGTGAGCGATGACGTCAGACGAGCATCCTGATGTCATCACGTACTCACGCGATATTCTGCTCGGTGGGCATGTGTAAAAGCCGGAAACATGCCTGCCAACAAGCAGGCAATTAAGCCCATTAACGGTGCAACTGTCTGCAATTTTTCGTGGCCCGTCCAACTTTATGGTTGGTGGACAGGTCAATTGGCCAAGTGGCCTTTACATTTTTCATCAAACCTCATCCAACGGCGGGCTGAAATTTCCATTAAGGAATAAAATAAAAATAAATATCTGGGGACAGCACTTTTATGAAGTGTGCTTTCAGGTGCTTGATTAGGATGCATGGACATTTCTTTGTAGCTTTTTACAGCTTTATTTTATTATTTGCAGGTCTGCAGCTCCCTAAGACAGATGTCTACCTTCAGAGAGCTCTCTTGCAGTGCTCACCCACGCATGCAGTTACGTCATCGCCCATCCTCTTTCTGCCCCACCCCAACAGCGCTGAGATTTTCAGCATGCGTTTCATGCTGGCTGGTGTTAATTGGCCAGCCAGTGTGAAATCGCGGTCAGGGGCCTGTTTACCAGCTGTTCGCAGGCCACCAATTGTGCATGCCCAACGAACGAAAAATTCAGGCCCATGTTACAGCAGCACACTTAGAAAAATTCAAGGCAATCAAGCAGAGTCAACATGGTTTTGTGAAAAGGAAATCATATTTAACCAATTTATTGGAGTCCTTTGAAGGATTCACTGTGGATAAAGGGGAACCAGTGAATGTTCCATACTTAGATTTTCAGAAGGCAGTTTAAAAGGTGCCACACATCAAAGGTTATTATGAAAAATAAAATCTCATGGGCCAGAATTTTCTTATTGGCATGCAGGGGCAGGCCATCATGATATTTAGGTGGGTGGGCACACGATGTTCTCAGATGCGCACCCTCCATTAATTAATCATGTAGTTAAGGGCCTTGAGGCAGCAAACGACTTCAATTTTTTGGGGCCTGTGTGATCTTCAGGACGACACATGGGCGCAACGGGTAGGCGGGTAGGAGACATTTGTATAAACCTAATCCACAGGCAGGATATGAAGGGTGAGTGGGGTCGTGAATGTTATCTGTCAGATATTTAATTGTGAAAGTTACTGATGCTTGCCTGTATGAGCAAAAATACTTCAAAACTCAAACCAGCTGCTTGGACAGGAGTAAGAGCCTTCAGGTCAGGACTCTACAGTGAAGATCATTTTTGGTGCCTGCAGGTTTCAGTAAGCCTTCCCATAGCCTAGGAATGGGAGTTGAACTCTCCACTGGAGGCACGTCCTCTGAGGAGGAAGGGAGTGCCAGAAGGGGGATGAAGCCAGGAGTCCACATTCAGCCTCCAGGGGAGCCACTTTTGGGAGGAGAGGTGCAGGCACAAGGGGCACAGGGCCAACAGCAAGACCAAGGTAGAAGGGGCCGCAGAAGACGCCACTATCCTGCTGCCAGGATACAGATGGCAAAGCAGCTACCTCAATATGTCTGAGGTGCAGTGCTGAAGTTGGCTCTGTCTCTCAAGGGAGACAGTCACCTCCATCTGTCAGATGATAGGCCCTGAGATCTCTGTGAACTGTCTGAGTTGACACCCCATGCCAGTGGCGCTAAAGGCCACAGCTGCCCTCAATTTCTATGCCTCTGGCTCTTTCCAGGGGTTGGTGGGTGATCTTTGTGGAGTCTCCCAGTCAGCTGTCCACACTTGTGTCAAGCAGGTGACAGATGCTCTGTTTAGGTGTGCATTGACTTTCATCCACTTCCGCTAAGAGCAGGCAAGCCAGACACAGTGAGCTGGAGGCTTCGCAGCCATTGCTGGCTTCCCCCGTGTCCAGGGTGCAATAGACTGCATGTATGTGGCCATCGAGGTGCCAGCAGGTGAACCCGGTGCTTTCATCAACGGGAAGAGTTTCCACTCCATGAACGTGCAGATAGTGTGTGATCACAGGATGCTGATTCTACAAGTCTGTGCAAGGTACCCACAACGCTTACATACTCAGAAACTCCCAAGTCCCGAGACTCTTGGGTGTTACAGCCCGGCTGGATGGATGGCTGCTGGGTGACAAGGGCTATCCCCTCGAAAGGTGGCTCATGATGCCTCTTCGCCATCCAAGAACAGAAGCTGAGCAGCGGTACAATAGGAGCCACGCCTCCACAAAGGCTGTGGTGGAGAGAACCATCAGTCTTCTCAAGATGTGCTTCCAATGCCTGGACCGCTCAGGGGCACACTCCAGTACCCCCCAGATCGTGTGTCACTGATAGTGGTTGCATGCTGCACTCTCCATAATCTCGCGCTGAAAAGGGGTGACGCAGTGGATGAAGAAGATGTGGACGCAGTTGCTCTGGAGGCACACGATGAGTCCATCAGTGAGTCCGAAGATGAGCACGCACAGGAGGACGCTGAGGGGGTAGATGCTAACCTGAGCATGCTCCAGGGAGGCAGGGACATCCGGGAGGCTTTAATCCAAAGAATTTTCAACTAGCACATCACACATGGATCTTCAACACATGCCAGGGCTGCAGGCTCCATGCTCGACACCTGAGTGCTAAATCTGCCTGGATATGAACATTAACTAAGGTCTTTGTCAATAAAGCTGAATGTCAAACAACTCACTCATAACATCATGGCTTCCCGTCCACCAGCAGAAGTAAGGAATCACCCTGAGTCATGGCAACATATCAAAATGTAACGAGATTACAAAAGCAACTTCAGAAACCAAAAAAAAAGGTGTGGCACATAACACCAAGTCTTAAATGAACTAATAACAAAAAAAGCTCCAGTGAGAAGCCCGTGGTGTGCCTAATGTGCCTTAAATTTACACTTACGGGTATTACGTCCAGGTGCTGTCCCCTCGCTGGCACTGGCATCTGAGACAGCCTGTTCACTCTGCTATCCTGTTAGCCTCAATGACCTTGGCGGACGTCCTCTGGCCCGTGGAGACAGTGCTGGCCCCGCCTGGGAGGAAGCTGCCAGTTCCACAGCTGGCATCTCCCCAGTTGTCGCAGCCTCACCGGATGCAACTGTCACTGGGAGAGGTGAGGAGGAGCTACCGCCCTCATCCGGAGCGCCCTGAGAGGAGCCCGCAGAGACGACAGGCAGCTGCTGTGCCGACATGATGTCGCTTCAGACCTTCCAGCTCACCATAGATGGATGGGCACCGAGCTGGAATAATTGGTGCCCAAACCATCTCCCACATGGAAAGTGACCAGCTGAGATCAATGCCATTGTGAGGCCTTACAGGTCCGAGTGCTACCCCAGAAGGCCCTGATAGTTCTCCTGGATGAGCCTGTCAACGAGAATCGTCACTCTCTCCATGGAGGAAGCATGGCGCTTGGCCATGAGGCTCATTGCATTGGTGATGCTCCACATGGACTCCTCCAGCACGGGCGCCATGGCAGGCATTGCCTCATGTATATCCGCCAAATCATCCCACATACCCTACTGCATTTCCAGCATTTGCTGTCTCATGTGCAACTTCAGAGGCACATCATCAGCCACCAAATGAGTGTGTTCCTGGTCCCCAGCAGTCTTCCGACTGCTAGCGCCTTGGGCACTCTCTGTCTCTGCCTGCACCTCAAGCGAGTGTGAAGTGCCCTCACTGCCATGCCCCAGGACAATAGGCAAAGATCTAATTTCCACCGAGGTGCCAAAATCTGCATTGGTGCCTGCCTGGCAGAGTTGGTGTGATGCTAGTGAGTCGATATGTTCTGTATCCTCAGGTGAGAGGTGGCCCCTCTGCCTCTTCCTCCAGTGATGCTGAAAGGAAGAACAAGGACATTTGATTAGTTAACGTGCAGACAATGTCAAGTCAATTTGCATGCTGATCCCCCGGATCATTATGCGCTCATCCTTCCATAATCAATGGTCAACCCATGTTGCAAACTTCAATCACTGAGCATTCAGCAGTGTCATGGCTGCTGGGGCACACATGGTAACCTGAGTGCTCACCCAAACATACCTCCCCGTGGCACCCCAGCCTCACCACCATCTGTGAACCTAGGCGCAAGGCACCTCTCCAGATCCATGGCCTGCTGTTCAAAAGGAGTCAAGATGGCCAACTGGGCCTGGTCTCCTCCAGTCCGCATCCGCTCGGTGGAATTGTGTGCAGTCATTCCTGAAAAAGAGAGGAGAGCATTGATTAGTCCAGCCTGTACCTGGATTGCCATCACATCCCTGCCACTGCAACTAGAGTGGGACATTGCAGGGCTCTAGTTTTTCATCACCCCGCAGCTGCTGCACACTCACACAAAGAAGCCAGGGCTGATCCCCCCCTTGCCCAAATGCTGCCTCCATCACATGTGGCGCCACAAAGTCTAACCTTGCTAAGCAAGGAGGCACAAGCACGTGGAATGCAAACACCAGCCAATGGATTGGTGCCTCGCCACCTGGAAGCTCCCCTCCCAACATGTTAGCAGCCTGACTTTGACATGCTTTCCAGTTCCAGCACTCGGCCTAGGTGCAGATCCTTGAGTTTCACCCCCATTTTATACTCTGGGTGTCAGTGTCACACATGCTGCGCATGCAGAACCCATCTTAGCTCAACCCTGTCAGGGTAAACTGGGCATGGTCAATACCTGCTGGCCCACCCAGCGAGGGATACATGCCGTGAGGGATTCAATGCTGTAACTGTATTCAGAGTTGGTGGGGGGAGCGGGTTGGGGGGAAAGGGTGATGGCTGCATTAAGTCACCTCAACCTACATAGTACTCACTCTTCCTGAGGCAGGATGTCATTGAATCTTTATCAGCACTGGACCCATGTGCATCGCAGCACATCATAGGAGCTCACACTCTCGGCCACCTCCTCCCACACACATTTGGTCAGGTAGGGAGGCCGCCACCTCCTGTCCCTCCCGCAGTACTGCCACCTCCTCCAGGAGGGCAGCTAGGCACTCATCGGAAAAGCGAGGGGCACACTGCCCCGCTGCCTTACCCTCTAGCCTGGCCTGCCCTGCTGGTCTACCCTCCGGACTTGTGTGCTGAAAAGTAGCCCTCTGCTGAGTCCTTCTGCTGGCCATTGTGAGCAGCCTTGCAAAGGCCTTCATTTAAAAAGGCCACCCTGGCGGTCTGTGCACACCCGCCACCGTTCATCCACTCCCGCTATCCTCAGGAGCCAAGAAATATGCCGGGCAGGCCTTAATTGGCCCACCTGTGTAAAATGGCGGCACGGACCTGATCGTGGGCAGCAATCAGGTCCGCACCCACCTGCGCCCGCTTCCACTTGGCCTGCCCAACATGGGGAAAATTATCCTCATGGTGTAGAGGGTAACATACTGGCATGGATAGAAGATTAGATAGCTAACAGGAAACAGAGCATAGGCACCACAGGGACTGCAGCAGTTCAAGAAGGAAACTCACCTTCTCAAGGGCAATTAGGGATGGGCAATAAATGCTGGCTTAGCCAGTGATGACCACATCCCTTAAATGAAGAAAAAAAAACACTGCTTGCCACCTTCTGTCACTCTTAATAACTACAATTTCCCCCACTCTGTGCTCTTGTCTTGAAATCATCAAGCAATCCATTCAACCAATTGTTCCCTGATTCCAAATTCTCTGACCTTAATCATTAGTTTATTATTAGTCCTTTATTAAAGGTCCTCTGAAAATCCAGAAAAATTACATCCACTGAATTACCATTGTCTACTCTCTCTGCTGCCTCCTCAAAAAATTCAAAACTCACAGGGGGCAAATTGGTCATTGAACCATTTTAAGGAGGCTGTCCGCCTCCATTTTAGCTGTGCTTCTATTCTTAAATCTTGTTAGCTGAGAAATCAGGCAGATGAACAGAGGAGGTAAGGGTTGAATCTATAAGATAAGCTCTTTTATAGCAGTGCTTGTGGACCAGGAGGAGCAGGAGTGTTTCTCCCAGCCTACTAAACATACAATAAATCATAAATTTCACACCACAATCTGTCTGCTTGCCTACCCCAACAATTGGGTCTGAACTGTGTCCCCACCACTGACCACCATCTTCACTCCCCTTCCACTGTCCCAGGTGGGACCTTCCTAACCATGATCTCAGCAGCCTCTACCACCATCTCACCACCCTCCTCCCGCCCCAATCACCATTTTGCATTACTACCCTAAACAGGCAATTGGACTGGCTGGTAGGCAGGAAACCTGGAGAAAAGATGCAAAAGGTGAGGATACTAGAAACCCTACACTTCCGGGTTACCCATCCATAACTCCTATCTGCAGCTGGATCCAAATTTTCCATAGGCTCTGAGTGAACTCAATCACACCGACAGTTAGAGTGTTTGGAAGAAGACAAACTCATTAGATTAGCTGCTATGGATGCATTTGCATTCTGTTCATCTGGCTCCCATTGCACATCACCTCCTTTCAGGCTGCCATGAAACAGGGATAGAGGGAAACCTACCAGAGGCCTAAACTCTATTTATATGTAATGTACATGCCATAGGTGGATGACTATCATTGTAAGTAGAAGATAGTCTTAGCAGAAAATTTTCCATTGACTGTCTTCCTCGAGACCATGGCCTAGAAACTGGGTGGTACTGCACTCATTTTACAGGCATAAAATGGGCACCAAAAGGGCCCAATAGAACAGGCAGAGTCTATATTCCAATTCTGCTCTGTAAGTGTACTGCATACCACACCATGTTAGTTAGCGTTACTTAGATGTATTGGGTGTCAGCCAGCCTCTTTGTCCTCAAAAAGAGGCATCTCAGGGGTGAATTTAATAAAGTTAATACATACTGGTTAACAAAAAAAAATTCTTTTTGAAAATGTCAGGCTAACAGGAATAAAAAACACAGTTTCAAGGCTGTGAAAGGCTATTTTAGTTTGGCCAGCAACAGGTAATTCTTTATACAGCACATGATCAACTAATAGGACACGCAAAGCTTGAGACTTACTCAGTAGCCTCATTTATGAAGCAGCTAAATGCTGTAATGAGGCAATAGTCATCTTGTAATCAAAAGACTGTTTTCATTTGAACCTGTCTTGCGATCTTGTAGTGGAGCTCTGTCAAGTTCCTAGGTCCATGACTCTCTGGCAGTTTTAATAAGGATGTGCATAAATTCTATTAGTGCCAAAATAATGACTTCCTAAGTTGCCCTGTTTGAGCGAATTCTCCAAACTGCCAACTCTAGCATGTATTTTATGACTGTAAGATTTATAGCATCAGTGAGTCACAGAGCTGGAAAAGTAAATGAACCCCATGACAAATTGTCTGCTCATTGCTGATTTGGAGCTTTGCCTGAGACAGTTCTGCTAACTTAACTACAGTGGGAACCCAGACGCATTTTTACAGCTGAACAAATTACAAGAATCAGAGACAGTTAAAGAACCACACTTTATCCAGTGCCCTCTGCTCAAGTGGTACAAGTTGTGAATACGCTATTTACATAATATCCTCTCAAAAGCATAATAATTTACCAAAATGCAAACTATTTTCAGCTTCTTTTATGGAAGTCAGTAGTAGTAATATGATAGCTGACAAACCATCCTCTGGGATTTCAATGTCAACTTCACCTCAGGCACAATAAGGTCACCCAGGTTTACACTCAAAATGGTGGATCTGGCAATCTGAGGAGCACTAGCATTTTTTTTCCATTTTGCCACAGAATATTCACCACAGTGAGGATTACATGGCTGAATTATGTTTTGGGTTTGTCTCTCCTGGGGCATTGCCAACTATGGTCCAGACAAACGTAATGTTTCCATGCAGTGCTATATGAAAATCAAGCAAAATTGACTGATATTCTAGCACAATGGAGTAGAAAGACTCATTAGACTTGGACTGATCAGGACCCAGGAGACTAAATAGGGAGAATCTACAGAACACGTTCAACATTCAAAAATGACAATCAAGCAATAGAAGTTAGATAACAAAGACAGATTCTTTGAAAAACTGTTTCGCTCATTCAGATTTGTATTCTTAAAGGAGCATGTCGATCATAAACACTGCACTATGTAACATGTGGCTTGATTATCTAATCTTTAGTGCACACACAAAAGCGTTGAAACTTCTCTCTGCATGTAACGTGTTTGCACCATTCCTTATGAGTGATCCATGCCCTTCTAACATCATTACGTACACAACACCTGAGGCAGCTAAAGCTGCGCTGATGCAACGTGTGTCACAGGTGCAGCAGCTGAAAGGATGTAGGTTTTAATTTTGGAATTGTCCTTCTAGATGAGTTGCTAAAAAAGCTGGTCAGGTTGTTGGCACTGCCTGTGTTCTTCTGCACTGTCAGCCGATGATGGATTTACTACTTGGCCCGTAACTGCGTGTTTAAAGTCAGATTTTTCTTTCTCCTGGGTAGGCTGCCAGCCAAGGACGACAAGCCCCACCTGCCCAGAAAAATCCTGCCCATTGGGTAAATGATTCCTGCTAAATATGACCCTAATATTACAAATAGAATTGACAAAGGACCAGCATGGACTAATGTCAAATACATTACAAGGAGTAATTCCATTCAGGATTGAATCATCAAGCCTTGCGGTGCTGAAGGAGGAGGGGAAGTAGCAGAATTTGGTCACGAGAAGAGGGCCACAAGGCCTCACTACCACCCAATTCAGTCTGGCTATTATAGGTACAAATTCCACTAAACCTCACCAAGGGGCAGCATGTGAGGAGTATGCCTCCCTAAATACGCCATAAATAAATTATGTCATCTTCCTGGACCAGACTTACAACTATGGAGCCTTAGCAGCATTTTTGATAGAATATGCAGCCACAGCTTTAAACGGCAATGGAAAGGAATTAATGCTGAGTTTTAGCAGTGTGGTTAAAAGAGGTGACTAGCAAATTGTTTTTTTTTCATTTATTTTACCCTTTGTCATTATATTTTCCCCATTCATTTGGGACTATAATCATTCCTTAATAGGGACAGCAAACAAGCAGTAGACTATCTGACCTTTGCCTGTGCCATTCTGTGTCCAGCAGAGGAAATAACTAAAATGCTGCTTGTGTCTGCTCAGAATATTCTTTTGAGAACCCTCCAGATCAAAACCTAACACAGTGAAGTTAAAAGAATATATTCAAGACAACCCAACAATAATGAACAATGGATTGGAATTAAAAAAAACCTACAAACTTGCAGCTTCTCAAACAATGGCCCTCCACTTTAATATGCATTGAAATATTAGCTTACAAATTGTAATACCAGTCTTTAACCATTCTTTTGTCTGCTATATTAACAGAGCAATACCCCATTAAGAATAAATTAACAGAGGAATGTCATATAAATGTCACATATAAATATCACAAATAACAATTTCCAGTCTATTCTGAATTATCCTTTATCGTACTGCAAATTCATAGGAGCATGCAAAAGGAATCCAGAAGTATCAAACTCACTTTAATAGCGGGTGACTACCCAGTATTCTCTTAAGAGAGAGGCCTGGGGCCTTTAAAGCCTTTTCCTTCTGGCTGGTGGGTGGCAGAAGTTGTCAGCTCAGCTCATTAGTCATCTGGGTACATCAGGGACGTACGGATATTGGCTGAAACCGCATTTCCAATTTTTGTTCAGTAGAAATCTTCGGTGAAGAGAAAAGGCTCATCAGTGCATATGAAATAAGAAATAGGAACAAGAATAGGTCATTTGGCCCTTTCTACCTGCTCTGCCATTCAACAAGAACACTGTTGATCCTCTGCCTCAACTTCTTCATGCACCATCTCAATATCCCTTAATTCCCTCAGCATCAAATATCTGTTAAATCATAGCGCAGGAGAGCATAAAGATTGAAAGGAATGCAGCAAAGATGCAGTAAATGGGCAAATACTGGTTCAGTTGTGCCTATAGATTGAAACATAGACATGAAACCTGTCGCTAATAACTGCATTGTCATATGTTTATAATGGGGTAGGATGTAAAGGTAATACTCAGAAAACAACAGAGGTATCATTACACTGCTGGGTATATTCTATATGCCACGAACTCATGGAGCTGAATTTTCTGGTTGGCAGGGGGCAGAGTGGGGAGCAGGCGCGGTTGGGTGTGGACCCGATCGCCACCCATGATCGGGCCCGCGCCGCCATTTTATGTGGGCAGGCCGATTAAAGCCCGCCCAGCGTAAAGCCTGACTCCTGAGGGTAGCGGGAGTGAGCGGGCGGCGGTGGGAGTGCACTGTCCACCAGGTCGAATGTGACCCAGCAGCCTGTTTATCTGAAGCACTGGCAGCCTTTGCAATTGCTTGCAATGTCAAGTGGAAGGGCTCACCAGAGGGCTTCTGGTGAGCAGGCTAGTCCGGAGGGTAGGGCAGAGGGACAGGCCAGGCTGGAGGGTAAGGTGGAGGGCCAGTGTGCCCCCTGTTTTTACAATGACTGCCTTGCTGCCCTCCTCGAGGAGGTGGTAGCATAACAGAAGGTGCTGGTTCCCCAGGATGGAAAGAGGAGGCCTCACAACATGACGAAACATGCCTGGGAGGAAGTGGCGGAGGTGATGATCTCCTGCGATGTAGTGCAGCACATCTGGATCCAGCGTCGCAAGCGCTTCAACCACTGTATGCGCTCTGGCACAGTGAGTACCATGCTGGCATTCAGTCATTTAACCCAGGAGATTGGCTTACCCCCCTACTGCCCCTACCACACCACCACCGCCCCCCCTCCCCCAAGTCTAAGTGTAGTGACTGCATTGAATCACTGAAGGCATTTTTCCTTTGCTGGGTGGGCCAGCAGATATTGCCCATGCTGAGGTCAGCCTGAGAGGGAGATGAAGAGATGTGTTTGCCCCTGCAGCATGTGTTACACTGAGTCCCACATGACTGGTGTGGGGGCAACCTGGGGGAGCTGCACCTAGGCGCAGTGCTGGAACTCCAGAACATGTCCAAGTCAGGGTGATGACATGCTGGGAGGGGAACTTCAAGTTGGCATGGCAACAAACCATCTGATGCACTCTGCGCTTCACGTGCTTGCGTCTCCTTGCTTTGGAAGGATATACTGTGTGGTGCCTAATGTGATTTAGGCAGCATGTGGTCGGGGGGTGGGTTTGGTGCGGTGTTGGGGGTTGGGGAGCAGGCCTCACATCTTTGTGTGAGTGTTCAACAGCAATGGGGTGAGGAGGCTCTGGAGCCCTGATGTGTCCCACTCTGGTTGGGGTGAGCCGTGTGCGAAGAGAGTCCATGTGCAATTTGCACTAATCAATGCTTGTCTCTCATTTTCAGGAGAAGAATGCTCATAATGCGGCAGAGTGTGCGAGCACTGGTAGTGGCCAGGCACAGATTGCCATTCTTAGCCGCTTCAAGCAGGAGACCCTGGATCTGGAGGGGTGCCATGCGCCCAGGTCCACTGGTGTCGGTGAGGTTGGGGTGCCATGGCCAGGTATTTATGCCCAACAGTGAGGTCAGCATTGTTCTCCCAATAGCCTTAGTACTGCTGAACATTAATTGATTTAATTTTGCAACATGGCTTGGCCACTGGTTATGGAATGTTGAGCGCATGATGATCCGGGGGACAGGGTTGCACTTTGTCATTTCCTCCACGCTAAGTGATCCACTGTCCTTGTTCTTCCTTTCAGCATCAGCGGAGCAGGGCCGGGACGAGGAGCAGCAGAGGCCCCCTTTCACACCTGAGGGGCCTGAAGTCTCACGAGCGTCACACCATATCTGCCAGACAGGCATCAATGCACATACTAGCACCTCGGTGGGAATTCGAACATTGGCTAGTGTCCCGGGGCAAAGCGGTGAGGGCACTTCACAGGCACTGGAGAAGCTGGCAAAGACAGAGAGTGCCCATGGCACCAGCAGTTGGATGACTGCAGGGGATCAGGCACATGCTCAATCGGTGCCTGATGATGTGCCTCTGGAATTGTCGGCAATGCAGCAGGTGCAGGAAATGCAGCCGGGTGTGTGGGAGCATCTGGAGAAGATACATGAGGTTATGCTTGGCTTGGTCTCCATAGTGGAGGAGTCTATGTGGAAGATCACCAAAGCAATGAGCCAAATGTCCGAGCGCCATGTATCCTCCATGGAGAGAGTGGTGACTCTTGTGGAGAGGGTCCTCCAGGAGACTTGTCAGGGCTTCCTGGGGATGTGCTCTGACCAGCAAACCCTCACATCGGCAATGACCTCAGCTGGTCACTGCCAGTGTGGGAAATGGTTTGGGCATCAACTTTCCCAGATCAGTGCCCATCCATCCACGGTGAGCAGGGAAGTCCGAAGTGACCTCATGTCGGCGCAGCAGCTGCCTGGCGTCTCTGATGGGCACCTCTCAGGGTGCTCCGGGTGAGAGCAGCAGCTCCTCCGCCCCTCTCCCAGTGACCGTAGCATCTGGTGAGGCTGCAATGACTGGAGAGATGTCAGCTGTGGAACTGGCAGCTCCCTTCCAGGTTGGGCCAGCACAGGCTCCACGGGCCAGAGGACAACTGCCAAGGTCATCAAGGCCAATAGGACAGCAGAGTCAGCCGGCTGTCTCAGATGACACTCCGAGCGATGGGGAAGCACCGAGATGTAGCACCCGGAAACGTAAACATGAGGCACCTTAGGCACACCACAGTTTTTCACTGGTGCTTTTGTGTTGGCCCGAGATGAGGTCCCTATGATTTGTTTTGATTTGTAACACTATTGTCATTTTTTGAATAAGTTGGTTTGCTTGACAGAATAAATTGAGATTTGTCACCAAGGCTGAGGGTGCCTCTTTTCTTCTGCATGTGTATGGTTTCCAAAACTGTAATGAGTACTTTGTTGGACATTCAGCTTTATTATCAAGGCCCCTAGTGACTGTTCTTAACCTGGCAGATTTTGCACTTAGCTGCCTAGTAACGAGCCTACAGCCCAGGCGTGTCCTGGTGGTCCATCTGTGGTGTGTTAGCTGAAGGTTCATTGGATTAAAGCCTCCCGGGTGTCCCTGCCTCCCTGGAATATGCCTGTGTCAGTGTCTACCCCCTCAACATTTCCCTGTGCGTGCTCATCCTAGGTCTCACTGCTGGACTCATCGTGTGCAGCCACAGCCACTGCATTGAGGTTTTCATCGTCCACTGTCCCCCACTTTCCAGCACAAGATTGTGCAGAGTGCAGCGTGCAACCACTATCAGCGACACATGATCTGGACGGTGCTGGAGTGCGTTCCCTGAGCAGTCTAGTCATTTTAAGCGCATCTTGAGAAGACCGATGGTTCTCTCCACCACAGCCCTTGTGGAGGTGTGGCTCTTATTGTACTGCTGCTCAGCCTCTGTTCTTGGATGGCAGAGAGGCGTCATTAACCACCTTCTGAGGGGATAGCCCTTGTCACCCAGCAGCCATCCATCCAGCCAGGCAGGAGCACTGAAGATCCCCAGCACCTGGGAGTGTCTGAGGATGTAGGTGTAGTGGGAGCTGCCTGGGTACCTTGCACAGATTTGTAGAATCAGCATCCTGTGATCACACACTATCTACACGCTCAAGGAGTGGAAGGCCTTCCTGTTGACAAAGGCACCCGGCTCACCTGCTGGTGCCTTGATGGCCACATGTGTACAGTCTATTGCACCCTGGACACGGGGGAAGCCAGCAATGGCCGTGAAGCCTCTGGCTCGCTATATCTGGCGTGCCTGTTCCCAACAGCAGTGGATGAAGGTCAATGCAAGCCTGAACAGAGCGTTTGTAACCTGCTTGACACGAGTGTGGACAGCTGATTGGGAGACACCGCAAAGATCACCCACGGACCCTTGCAAGGAGCCGGAGGAATAGAAGTTGAGGGCAGCTGTGACCTTCAGAGCCATTAGCATGTCCACCCGCACAGTTAGCGGAGATCTCAGGCCCAACCATCTGACAGATATAGTTGACTGTCTCCCTTGAGAGTCAGAGCCTCCTTCGGCACTGCACCTCAGACATATTGAGGTAGCTGCTTCGCTGCCTGAATACCCTGGCAGCAAGATAGTGGCATCTTCTGCGGCCCCTTCCACTTTGAACTACCCCTTGGCCCTGCGCCCCTTGTGTCTATGCCTATCCTCCCAAAGATTGCTCTTTTGGAGGCTGAATGTGTACTCCTGGCCTCCTCCCCCTTCTAGCCCTCCCTTCCACATCAGAGGAGCTGCCTCCAGTGGACAGTTCAGCTCCCATTCCCAGGCTAAGGGAAGGCTTCCTGAAACCTACAGGCCCAGAAAAGATTGCTCACAGCAGAGTGCTGACCTGAAGGTTAAGAGTCCAGAAAAAGCAGCTGGAATGCATTTTGAAGTACTGCAGATCACACAGACAAGTTTCAAAAACTTTCAAAAATAAACAGTTGACTGTGCACACTTGTGACCCAGCTGAGCTTATCATGCCTGTGGATGAGGTTTATACAAATGTGTCCCACTCGTCTGCCCGTTGTGCCCATGCGCCAACCCAAAGATTGCACCGACACCGAAAAACCGGCATCGATTGGTGAGTGAAGGGCCTTAACTGACCCGATAATTAATGGCGGGCGCGCATTGGACATCATCACACACCCGCCCAGCGAAATATCATGATGGCACATAGTGACTTTGGGACGCTCCAATCAGATTGGCCAGCAGCTCTCGAGTGCAGTACTTGCTTCCACGGAGGGGCAGCAGTCCAACCTTCTGCTTATCAAGGTTGGCAACATCATGTTATCACTGCGCATTGGCCTGCAAAAAACTCCTTTTACCTAATGCCAGTGAATATTGCCCATGCACAATATCACACCCAGTATCGGCTAAAGAATTTAATCTGGACAACTGTGAAGAATGAAACACATTCTTGTGAAGGCTGAGGCTGCAAAGTGCATTATGTAGAGCCATTTTGGAAAATACTCATAAAAATGTGAAGGTTAATGTCACACATTTTTATGATGTTGCATCTTTAGAAGGTCCTGGTGGATTTTCCTGCACTCTCCAAGGTAATTAAACTATTTTCTCTACTGCTGAGAGAAAGAACCTGAACATCTTTATCCTCTCCCCATCTGTCCATAAGCAGAGGTGTATTTGAATTATTTTTAAAGTATGCCATGGCGTGTTTCCCCAAACCCTCGGTTTGTGTGACCAAATATAAAAATAACCTACAGCAAACTGGTGTTATGATTAACTCAGGTTAGTTATTCATATTAAAACTTGTGGGGAGGGGGGAGTGTTTGTCACCTCACACACACACACACACAAAGACACAGACATATACAGTAAGGGGGGGGGAATAGAAGAGATGGTGATTTACAACCATGGGCAATAGCAGTAAAGAACCACAGAAATGAATATTAGTTTGTGTTATTTCCAGATTCTGAGAAGTCAATGTCCAGTGGGTGTTTTCTTCATGGTGGACTTCAGTTAAGATGAGTTTCTGGTTGGAGACAGCAACACAAAAATCCTTTAAACAAATATCGAAGTAGAATGATGGCTTCTGTGCTTAGACACTTGGCAGGCGCGATGACCAAAGACTTTTAAAATCAAACAGGCTTTGAGGAATTAAGAGATGGTGGCCATGTGCTTGTTCAGCCAAGGGTTGCTGGAATTCCTTAAATTTGATGTTAAATCAGTAGTCTGAACTTTGAGGCTAGAAATGTAATATTAAAATGATCCAAAAGACTAGAAGCATGGGGTAATGTGGCATGGGCCATTAATGCATAATTGAAGCCTCACCATCAGTTTCTGTGCTTCTGGCCAAAACCCATTGTTTCCCTTAGGAGTGAAATGATGGCTGTTGACACTTCTTCGGGTGGAACAAGTTTCAATGTCTCTGACTTTGTTGTTGTTCTGGCTGGGCGTGTCTGTTAGTCGTCTAGTTTTGTGACTATAAAGTGGTCTTACAATAGTGTGTGAAATTCCACAAGGATGACAGTGGAACTCTTTTGTTCTTGTAGTCTCTGTTGGAAGCTTCCAGAACAGAAGACCAATCTTGTGAGTCATGTGACCTGTAGTAGCCATTTTGTAGTTCAGTAGAAGTCCATTTTAAAATAGCAAAATAAAATAAAGTTTTGATACACACTTTTTTTTTCAAGTGTTATTGATATAACACCACCAATTGCAGGTGGTGAAGGTGACATTCACTATCGCTGCTAAATTTTGCAAGGTGAGCCCTTTCTATTCCTTACTCCATTCACATGAATAATAGTTACAGTCATCCAAGTTGGCAGTCTGATTGGCTGGGGGCAGGTGTAGAGTAAAGGGTTAATGGTTATGTTAATGAGACAATGATGTTAATGATGATGTAAGCATGATTTCAGGGTCAGGTGAACAAGAGACTCCAAGGGAGCAAGACACAGAAGAGCCTGTGTCCCGAGAATAATGTACCTACCTTGAGGTCTTGGATGTAAATAGATTTAAGAAAAATTGAATGCAGACTGTGTCCAAGTCACTCATAGAGTAAGAGGAACCTCATCCAGCTAGAAGACAACACTAGTAAAGGACAATGATCCAAACCAGCAGGAAGCTGCCAAGTTAGCAGCTCTTAAAGGGTTA
Organism: Carcharodon carcharias; assembly: GCF_017639515.1. Lineage (NCBI taxonomy): Eukaryota > Metazoa > Chordata > Chondrichthyes > Lamniformes > Lamnidae > Carcharodon > Carcharodon carcharias. The sequence continues at coordinate 142,911,165 of NC_054471.1, read as the reverse complement.
CTGCTTGTCCTTATAAGGCTGTGGAATCTTTCATGTAATTATTGTAATTTTGTAGAAGAGAACTGTGTCTATAACCCAGGGGGTGGGGAACTCACTCTCTATTGAGGATAACTTGGAAGTTCTACTGTTGAAGAAGGAAAGACAAGTGTCTCCCGAGGAGCAAAGAGCCATCAAAACATTCATGAAAACTATTTAGGGGAAGATGGCAGAGACTAGGCAATATATAAAGAAGATTAATGTTATAGCATCAGGAGATAGTGCCGATGTATTTATCTTCACCTACATTTTGTTACTGGACATAGTTCACACAGGTTAAACCAAATCTGTATTACCACAAATGTTGCATTGCCACAATAACAAAACAGTGGGAAAACCACGGAGAGAATTTTTTTCCCCATTTGTTACATGCTGTTATTATAAAGAAACTATAGGACAAACATTTTGTCAGACAAACAAGTAACTAACACGATAACTTCGAAGTGTTGAAAGGTGTGCTGGCAATCAATGCTGTCCCCAGAACAAAAATGCATGCTGCATCACCATGCAGTCACACAAAGAGGGATGTGGACTGGGTGCAGAGATGGTTACCTATGTTTCCTGGTAACTTCCAAAATTTGGATGGCTCGTGTGTCCTGACAAGAGAACTTTCCACTAGAAGATACACTTTGGCGGAGGGCCTGCCAGTGTGCCGGAGCTGTTTGCATTGGAGATGATGAACTGAACTTGGAATTCATTGAGGGAATTTAAAGGGAAATATATCCCCACCACCCAGCAAGCATCCTGTCATCAGTCTCATGTTCACTTTGCTCTCTCTCTCTCTCCCTTGCACTGTAGCATTGCACACATTATATTGATACCTGTTAAAACAAATTTAATCCTGAAACCATTGTCACACATCTTTCATTTCCCTATAGGGTCTTTCCAAGATGCAGTTATAACATCTGATGACAGTCAATGCTTCGCAGCATCAAATACTCCAAACTGATAGGTACACCTTATGAAAAGGCATTTAAATGGTAAGCTTGAGGAGGAAGTACAAGAGGTTACAAATGAGAACAAGAAAAAGAGGAAATTCTTTCATGTAGAAGCTTTCAAAAAAATCAGGATGTCCTAAAATAGATTACAGTAAATGAATTATTTTGTGGGCATCACTAGGTAGACCAGCATTTATTGCCCATCCCTAGTTGCCCTTGGGAAGGCGGTGGTGAGCTGCCTTCTTGAACCGCTGCAGTCCATGTGGTGTAGGTACACCCACAGTGCTGTTAGGGAGGGAGTTCCAGGATTTTGCCCCTGGACAGTGAAGGAACGGCGATATATTTTCAAGTCAGTGAGCGGTTTGGAGGGGAATTTCCAGGTGGTGGTGTTCCCATGTAGCTGCTGCCCTTGTCCTTCTAGATGGTAATGGTCATGGATTTGGAAGATGCTGCCAAAAGAGCTTTGGTGAGCTCCTGCAGAGTATCATGTAAATGGTACACTCTGCTGCCACTGCTCATCGATGGTTTCTAGATGGTACACACTGCTGCCACTGTTGATTGGTGGTGGAGGGAGTGAATGTTTGTGGAAGGGATGCCCATCAAGCAGGCTGCTTTGACTTGGATGGTCTCAAGCTTCTTGAGTGTTGTTGGAGCTGCACTCATCCAGGCAAGTGGATATTATTCCATCATGCTCCTGACTTGTGCCTTATAGATGATGGACCGGCTTTGGAGATTCAGGAAGTGAGTTACTTGTCACAGTATTCCTAGCCTCTGACCTGCTCTTGTAGCCACAGTACTTATATGGCTAGTCCAGTTCAGTTTCTGGTCTACGGTAAAACCCAGGGTGTTGATAGTGGGGGATTCAGCATTGGTAATGCCTTTGAATATCAAGGGGCAACAGTTACATTCTCTCTTGTTGGAGATGATCATTGCCTGACACTTGTGTGGCGCTAATGTTACTTGCCGCTTGTCTGTCAAAGCATATTGTTCAGGTTTTGCTGCATTTGGACATGCACTGTTTCCGTATCTGAGGAGTCACAAATGGTGCAATCTTCAGTGAACATCTCCACTTCTTACCTTATGATGGAGGGAAAGTCATTGACGAAGCAACCGCAGATGGTCGGGCCTAGGACACTACCTAGAGGAACTCTTGCAGTGACATCCTAGAGCTGAGGTGATTGACCTCCAACAACCACACCCATCTTCCTTTGTGCTAGGTATGGCTCCAACTAGCAACGAGTTTTCCCCCTGATTCCCATTGATTCCAGTTTTGTTAGGGCTCCTGGATGCCACACTAGGTCAAATGCTACCTTGATGTCAAGGGCAGTCACTCACTCCTCACCACTTGAATTCAGCTCTTTTGTCCGTTTTTGACCAAAGGCTGTAATGAGGTCAGAAGCTGAGTGACCCTGGCAGAACCCAAAATAAATGTCAGTGAGCAGGATATTACTAAGAAAATCCCACTTGATAGCACTGTTGATGACCCCTTCCATAACTTTACTGATGATCAAGGGTAGACTAACGGGGTGGTAATTGACCAGGTTGGATTTGTCCTGCTTTTTGTGTACAGGAGATACCTGGGCAATTTTCCACATACCCGGGTAGATGCCAGTGTTGTGGCTGTGCTGGAACAGCTTGGCTAGGGGCGCGGCAAGATCTGGAGCACAAATCTTCAGTACTGTTGCCGAAATGTTGCCAGAGCCCATAGTCTTTACAGAATCCAGTACTTTCAGCCATTTCTTGATATCATGTGTGAATTGAATTGGCTGAAGACTGGCATATGTGATGCTGGGGACCTCCAAAGGAGGCTGAGATGAATCATCCACTCGGCACTTGTGGCTGAAGATTGTTGCGAATGCTTCGGCCTTATCTTTGCTCTGATGTGCTGGTCCCCTCTATCATTGAGGATAGGGATATTTGTGGAGCCGCGTCCTGCAGTGAGTTGTCTAATTGTCCAGCACCTTCATGGACTGGATATGGCAGGACTGCAGAGCTTAGATCTGATCCATTTGTTGTGGAATCACTTAGCTCTATCAATTGCTCCTTATGCTGCTTGGCGCACAAATAGTCCTGTGTTGTAGCTTCACCAAGTTGGCATCTCATATTTATGTATGCCTGGGTACTGCTCTTGACATGCCCTCTTGCACTCTTCATTGATCCAGGGTTTATCCCCTAGGTTGGTGTAGAGTGGGGGATATGCCGGGTCATGAAGTTACAGGTTGTGGCTGAGTACAATTCTGCTATTGCTGCTGATGGCCCACAGCGCCTCATAAATGCTCAGTCTTGAGTTGCTAGGTCTGTTTGAAATCTATCCCATTCAGCACGATGAACATAGGATTTCATCTCCACAAGGATGTATGGTGGTCACTCCTACTGATACTGTCACGGACAGATGTATCTGCAGCAGACAGGTCCATGAAGATGAAGTCAAGTTTGTTTTTCCCTTGTATTGGTTCCCTCACCACCTGCCGCAGACCCACCATAGCAGCTTTTTCCTTTTGTCTTGGTCAACTCAGTCTGTGACGGTGTTACCGAGTCACTCTTGGTGATGAACATTGAAGTCCCCCACCTGGAGTACATTCTGCACCCTTGCCATCCTCAGTGCTTCCTCCAAGTGATGTTCAACATGGGGGAGCACTGATTCATCAGCTGACATCGGGTGGTACATGGTAATCAGCTGGAGGTTTCCTTGCCCATGTTTGACCTGATACTATGAGACTTCATGGGGTCTGGAGTCGATGTTGAGGACCCCCAGGGCAACTCCCTGCCACTGTATACTACTGTGCCGCCACCTCTGCTGGGTCTGTCCTGCCGGTGGGACAGGACATATAACGGCTGGTGGTGTCTGGGACATGATCTGTAAAGTATGATTCCGTAAGCATTGTTATGTCAGGCTGATGCTTGACTAGCCTGTGAGATAGCTCTCCCAATTTTGGTCTGCCTGGCTTCATTCTTTTTTATTGACTTTTTAGCAGTTTAGGCCATTTCAGAGTCAACCACATTACTGTGGAATCTGGAGCCTGGAGTCACAAAAAGCTAGACCAGGTGAGGATGGCAGATTTCCTTCGCTGAAGGGCATTGGTGAATCAGTTGGACAATAGTTTAATGAGACTTAATTCCAGTCTTATTGAATTCAAATTTCATCTACCATAGTGAGATTTGAACCCAGGTCCCCAGAGGATTACCCTGAGTTTCCTGGAATACTAATCTAGTGAAAATGCCACCACCTCCCACATACAGTGATGAGATAATGACCAGATTATCTGTCTTTGTGGTGATGACCGGAAGATAATTATCAGTCAGGACACCAGCAAAAACTTCCCTGAGCCTGAATATTTCCCTCGTCAGGTGCACGCAATTGGCAATCCTGGGAGCAGTCGGGAAATGGGCTCCTGACCGCGATCAGCCCCCGACCACGATTTCACACTGGCTGACCAATTAACGGCCAGCCATAGTAAAACATGAGCTGAAACGCTCAGCGCTGCCAGGGTGGGGATGAAAGAGGGTGGCAATGACTTCACCGGGGGTATGGGTAAGCACTTCCACTGAGCTCCCTGAAAGCAGGCAGCTGCCTCAGGGAGCTGCAGACCTGCAAATAATAAAATAAAGCACAAAAAAGCTGCAAAAACACCCTTGCATCACAATCAAGCACCTGAAAGCATACCTCATGAAAATGCTGTCCCCAGATATTTATTTTTATTTTATTTCCGAACAGAGAGTTCATCCCGCCCTTGGATGAGGTTTCATCAAAAATGTAAAGGCCTCCTGGCCAATTGGCACACCCACCAACTGTATGGTTGGACAGGCCACAAAAAATTGCTGACAATTGCGCCATTAATGGGTTTAATTGCCCGCTTAATTGTCAGCGGACATGCTTCCGACTGCCGTGCGCGCCCATCGAGCGAAATATTGCATGAGTGCACGATAACATTGGGACGCTTGCCCGACGTCATCTCACACAATTTTACACCCATTCAGGTCGGGCGTAAGCCCACCTGCGGAATGTAAAATTCTGCACCTGCTCTTCTTTGAAATTGTGGGCAGAATGTAATGTTCCCAGTGATTGGAGAACTGTTGGGAAACCTATATTGCTTTCGTGGGGGAGGCTCAAACAAAATAAGTGCCTAACCGGACAGCGGTAGGCCTTCTCAGCGATTTAGGACCCTGGTAGTGGACATCGCACCCTGCTGACAGCTATCAGTCAATTAGAGGCTAGCTGCCCTCCATTGCTGGCAGTGCCACTGGGAGCCATGGCTACTGCTGGTAATGCTGTACGGACTTCACCAGGGATCATTCTGGATCCTTGGACTCAGATGAGTGAGGGCGGGATGGGGGTTTCAGGGAGGGAGGTAGTAACATGACGGCTAGGGAGGGTTGGAGGCAAGGGCAGGGGGCTGGATTTCAACACCCTCCCCTTCCCGACGATGGGTTCCTTGATTAGGCACAGAATACCTGTCGATGAGGAATCCCCCCCCTCCCCCCACTTCCCCAGTAGGCCACTAGCAAGCCTTCAGAGGGCATGGGAAAGCCCTGCGACTCCTGTTTAATCCCTGCGCCATCACTAAATTGCGGTGAGCTCAGGGATAATTGGTGTCAATTGGCTCATTAATGAGCAAATGAATTTCGTGCAAGGACCCTTTCCCATCTCCAACTTAATCACACAATGTCTTCCCACTGCCAGGAGACAGATGCGATTAAGTGGACTTGGGTACCATGTTCCCTGCTGCGATGGGCTGGATTAATTTCCACCCAGTGTCATGGGATCTTTAACATCCACTTGAGAGAATAGACAGCCTTGGCTTAACATTTCAACTGAAAGACAGCACTTTGATAGGGCAGCACTCCTTCAGTACTACGTTGGAGTGTCAGCCTAGACTTTATGCTCAAATCTCTGGAGTATGACTTGAATCTGCAATTCTGAACCTGACTCAGAGGCAGGAGGAAGAGCAAGTGGTGGTGACATAGAAAACCATTGCTATCCAGAGCACAGCCTCTAGGCGTTTCTTTGCTGAATGGATAAGGGAATGATACTCTGCTCCTTGCCTTTAGAATGTAGATGATCTTCATGACATTGTTAGAATTGCATTTAACAGCCTGGAAAAGCTGCTGAACAATGTGTAACAATACAGCTCCAATCTCCTGACAATATCTGGAGATTTTCACAACCTTGAAGCATGTGGTAAGTTCATGACCCTCTGTAAATGAGGAACAGAAAACAGAGGGGTTAAGCCCAGACTTAAAAATGCTGTGGCGTAGGCTATGAAGACATATGGCTCTCACCTACAGAAATTATCACTGCCAGATTTGACAGAATAAGGGGTCTGCTTCAGAGCCCCACAGTGAGCTACACACTCCTCACTGCTGCTTTATGCTTTTCTCCCACAAAGGTTATTTGTCATCATGCAGAATTGTCAGAAACTGGGCAAAGCTGGAAAAGGAACACATGAGTTAAGGTGATTGCACATTTGTCCAACACACTCTATATTCTTGACAGATTGAAGAAGTGTCAATTAGCAGGCAGCCAGTGCCTTTTCAGACGTGGATCCAACTGTAATCGGCCATTTTATAAATCTGTGCCTAAAGGTGCAGTGCCATAGAACCATAGGAAAGTTATGGTGCAGAAAGAGGCCATTCAGCCCATTGTATCTGCCCCAGCTGAAAAAAAAGAAACTAGCCACTCATTTTAATCCCACTTTCCAGCACCTGGTCTGTAGCCTTGCAGGTTACAGCACTTCAGATGCAGATCCAGGCACCTTTTAAATGAGTTGAGCATTTCAGCCTCAAACATCAACTTAGGCAGCGAATTCCAGATGCCACCACCCTCTGGGTGAAAAAGGCTTCTCTCATGTTCCCCCTAATCCTACCAATCACCTTATATCTATGCCGCCTGGTAACTGACCCCTCAGCTAGGGGAAACAGGTCTTTCCCGTCTACCCTATCTAGGCCCCTCATACTTTTGTACACTTCAATTAGTCATGCCTAAGATTCCTCTGTTCTAAGGAAAACAACCTTAGCCTATTCAATCTTTCCTCATAGTTGCAATTTTCAAGCTCTGGCAGCATTCTCGTAAATCTCCTCTGTACTCTCTCCAGAACAATTATGTCCTTCCTGTAATGTGACCAGAACTTTACACAAAACTCCAGCTGTGGCCATAAACCAGTGTTTTATACAGTTGCATCATTACATCCCTGCTTTGTATTCAATATTCATACAAAAAAGGAAAGCATTCCATATGCTTTCTTTATCACTTTATCCATCTTGTCCTGCCACCTTCAGGGACCTATAGACAAGCACTCCAAGGTGTCTCACTTCCTCAACCCTTCTCAATATCCTCCCATTTATTGAGTATTCCCTTTTTTAGTTTGCCCTCCCTAAATGCTTTATCTCATACTTTTCTGGATTGAATTCCATTTTCCACTTCTCCACCCGCTCAACCAAACCATTGATATAATTCTGGAGTCGACAGCTATCCTCTTCATTATCAATGGCATAATCAATTGTTGCATCATTTGCATATTTCCCAATCATGCCTCCCACATTTAAGTCCAGATCATTAATATATACAACAAACAGCAAATGCCTGAACACTGAGCCCTGTGGAATGTCAATGGAAATCAATTTCCATTTGCAAAAATATCCATTGACCATTACCCTTTGCTTCCTGTCACTGAGCCAATTTTGGATCCAACTCATCACCTTCCCCTGTATCCCATGGGATCTCACTTTTCTGACCAGTCTGCCACGTGGGACCTTGTCAAATGCCTGTCAAGAATATAAAATCCATGTAGACAACATCCACTGCACTACCCTCACCAATCCTCCTTGTTACTTCCTCAAAAAATTTGATTAATTAGTGAGACAAGATCTTCCCCGAACAAAACCATGCTGACTATCCCTGATCAATCTGTGCCTTTCTAAGTGGCAGTTTAACCAGTTTCTCAGAATTGTTTCCAATAATTTGTCCACCACTGAAGTCAGGTTGACCAGCCTATAATTTTCTGGCCTATCCCTTGCATCCCTTTTAAATAATGGTACATCTGGTGAGGACTGGAAAATGATCCTGCCAATCTCTATACTGTGCTCATAGAATCTCACTTTTGAATGTCTCCTACTAATGTTATGACCCCAGCTGATGTTACTACTGGGACAAGCCAGGGTGGAACCCTACTTGATAAATCCTAACTTTTATGTTTTGTTTAGCTATGTGGAGAGTGGCTGCTGAACAGAGTTGTACGAATCAGCTGATGAACTTTTAACAAAAGAATAAAACATTTATTAAACAAGAAAAGATGAATTATATTACAATACTCCTTCACCCACACACAACTATATCTTTACAGATATATACAGATTTGTAAGGATAGCACAAGCTACAAGAGTGATTTTATTATCTAATGTTCACAGTAAGTACACAGTCCATGTAAACCAATAGGTGACCTATGGTCAGCCACACCATATTCTGAAACCAAGAGACAGATGCCACCTCAAACAGATGCTATGGATCTTTCCTCAGCTCTCCCCAAGTGTTTGTCATACCGTGAGCTAAATGGTCTCACTGAAGTCCACCTTTCACATGGGGTTTCCAATCTCTACTTTTAAAGAATTTGCTTTGGAATCTTCTCCCAAACGATTCTTCCTCTCAGACACCTTCCACAAGGGTCCACCTCCAGGGTTTTGAGCTTTCCTGGATCACCACGTGCATTCAAGCTTCCAAGCAGGCACTCTCTCTCTCTTTCACTGACTCAGCCATGCCAACAGAACACTACTGCTTCACATGCCCATAGTAAAGAGTTAAAGACCTTCAGCTGTCTCGTTGGGTCCTCTGGCTTCTTGCAAGTCCATAGTGCTTTAAGTCTGCTTCCTGTAGCTTTCTCCCTTCAAGCTTGGGGCCTTCCTCTGTTCCTCACCCTTAACTTCTCTTAAGAGTGCCTTTTCCAGGTTCCTGTCCTTCTCCTTTGACTTAACTATCTTTTTGGGGCCTTTCCTGTTCCACTTACCAAGATTTGGAGACTTTCCTCTTTAGTTTTTGGAACCTGCTCCTACAATTCCTTCTCCTGTGTCCAGTCTCTCTGGAACCCTGGCTTCAACTGATCTGAAACCACTTTTTCTGCTGTTCTCTGTCTCTGTGGGTCCCTCTCTCTGGAACCCAGTTGCTAGGCAACAGCACAGCTTTTTCTACTTTGTGTTAAATTCCCTAAACCACTACCTCACTTCAAAACACAGCTCTCTACTTCAAGGATCATAGAACTCATTAAAAATCAGATATACAAACTGAGTTTAGACTTGCTGTCTCCACTCTAAAATGAGACTAGATCCCAGGTTTCACCTTTTTAAACCACAAGTAGAAAAAAACATAAATTAAACCTAAAGCTAGAGCTTATTCCTAACACCCACAAATACAACTTAAAGTATTTTTAGATCCTAACACTGATCCAACTAATAGCTGTATCCAGTCCATTTTCACCTGTTCACCTCTTAGCTTTGTAAACTTTGTCTTTCCCCAATTTAGAACTTTTACTCTTGTTCTATCTTTGTCTTTTTCCATAATGATGCTAAATCTAACAAGATTATGGGCACTATCTCCAAAATGGTTCCCCAATGCTACTTGCCCAGCTTCATTTCCTAAGACTAAGGCCAGGATTTTCCCTGAAATCAGGAAAGCCCGTTATAGGGCAGGAAAATCGGCATTTGACTTGCCGACGGCAACGGCAGAATTTCACCCCATGTCATGTGGAACATTGTGAAAAAGCCAGAGGCATGGGTTTTACACTGGGTCGCTGGCAGGGTGGCCTCAGATTCACCCACCCCGCCGTGACCTCAGAGCTTCAGTGATTCAGGCACCATATTTAAACGCTGTCCCTGCCCAAGGAATAGGAATCTGCTGGGAACTGTTGGCTGCCAAAGCTAGGAAGCATGCTGCCCCCAAATTTAGCGATGCCTCCCTTGAGTGCCTACTAGACACAGTGGAGACCCCCCACGGCATCCTCTACCCCGCTCTGGGCAAAGACCAGTGAACAAGGTCACCAATCAAGCATGAGGTGGTGACAGTGATGGTCAGTGCCAACGCACTCCAAAAAAGGACAGCCACCCAGTGTTGTCCTTCTCTGTTCCGTCAGAGTAAGTCACTCTTCTCACCACTCTCAACTCACACACTTACAAACCCATCACATTTCCACAGGGATCTGACTTACTGCCAGCTCAAGGGACATCGCCATTCACTCTCTCACACACAGCCCTGTGTATTGTGCCCTCATCCCATCCATGGAACCACTCATCACCCACACATGCCAGGCATCCTTCTCAACTGGTCTGGTTGGTGGCCTGCTTATACTCTCTCTATCTGTATTCATGCAGGCCAAGCTGGCACACAACAAAAGGGGGAGATGCCAGACTGGTGGAGGAATGCCCGACCTCAAGGTCCTGACAGACTTTGAAAATAGACCACTTAAGCAGGTCATTGAGGATCTGGACCATTCCTGTGCTGTCAGTGAGGTCGGCGGTGCTCAAAGTGAGTATCCAGGACTGCCACATCCATCAGACAACGATGCTGTGAGTGATGTGTCCTGTTTCAGAGGCCACTGCCATGCACTAATTTTTTTTTTGCAGCCACATGAGGAAATCGGCTGAGGGGTCCTCGAGCCAGGTCTTCGATTCAAGCCCTAAGGACACCATGAAGAGGAATCCATAAACACCGACATTGAAGACCCATCACAGTGCTCACCCACACACTCTGCCAGTGCAGAGACACACATCTCAGCAGGATCTAGCTTTAGTGTAGCCTCAGTGTCACAATCTGGTGAGCACATCACACTGTCTGATCCACAGCAGTTGGAGGCAGGGGCATCCCAGGGTGCTGGCACTCAGAGGATTTCTGGAGGCCAGGAATCTGCTGAGTCTGAGTCATATGAGGAATCTCTGGACTCAGTCAAACCTCAGTTGCTGGAGCTGCAAAGGCAAGCTCGGGAGCACTGGAAAGTTATGTCAGCTGCACTCCTCAGATTGCAAGGCACAATAAAGGAATCCATCTGCTTTCAGACTGAGGTGATAGCACCAACATGCCAACACATTGAGAACAACATTGGTGGGGTGATGAGACCTTGGTCCAGGACATGGGTCTTGCACTGCTGCAGAAGCTGCACTCCATCATTGAGGCACTTGTTGGCATCGATCAGTGCCAATGCGAGAGGGGGACAGAGCATCTCAAGCACACTCCAGCTGTCCCTTCGTCTCAAGGAGTCAGCCAGGAGCCCTCGGTTAACCATAAGGAAGAGGATCAGCAGGTGTACACCCTGGGGCAATCCAGCCAGGTGACCCTGGGAGTGACCGGCCCATCCAAATCTCCTCTTCCTGTGACCTCAGCAGCTCCAGCTCCACAGGCCGAGGAGGGGGACACTTCCACATAGCAGGACCCCAAAAGCAGGCTGGGGCCCTCCAGATCTCGACCCTCCAGAACATGCCCACCAAAGTCATCACAGACAACTGGACATAACAATCAGCAGGCTGCCTCCACCTCCACTGTGGATGTTGGGGAAGCACCAAGATGTAGCAGCAGGGTTAGGAAAGTCAAAAGATGTAACTCTTTCGAGTACAAAGCCGTTTCCATCTGTTTCAGATAAAGTTACATTGTTTCATAGTTTGCCATTGTGAGATTTGAACTCTTGATAATCTTTTAAATGAAAACCAAATCAACAAAATTGGGATAAATCAGGCACAGCCCCTAAGTCAGGTCAGCTGTAAAACCAAGGACAAAAATTTAAAGGAAATTTACAAACTTTAAGTCAAAATGTGATTAAAGGGGTCAACAAAACACCCCAGTCCCCGCGGTGCCCACCGAGCACGGAAGGCCTCGAGAGTGCCAGCAGACACTGCGTGCTCCCTCTCCAGGGACATCCGGCAGCGAACATAGCCGCGGAAGAGGGACAAACAATCGGGTGGGACTCCCCCGTCGATCACCCGCTGCCTGGACTTGTTAATGGCCAACTTGGCCAGGCCCAGGAGCAGGTTCATGAGGAGGTCCTCCTCCTTCCCGACCCCCTTCCGCACCAGGTGCCCATAGATCAGGAGTGTGGGGCTGAAGTGCAAACAAAACATCAATAAAAGGTTTTTCAAGTAACTAAAAAGGGAGTGCAGCCTACAACACCCTATGTATACATGGTCCACGGACTCCACAAGACCGCAAAAAGGGCACGTGTCCTGAGAGTCCGTGAACCTATGCATCCTCTTATTATAAGGGACTGCTGCATGCAACACCCTCCAACCCAGGTCCCCGATAGAAAGGAGGAGGACACCTCCGTAGAGGGCCTCCCATCAGGGGCCTCCGCCGCCGGACTGCAACAAGGCAAGCCAGGGCGTGTCCGGTCGACGGACAAGTGCGAGAAAATGGAAGGTGTGCAGCAGCAGTCCATACAAAAAGCTCCTCTTTGCCATGCCAAAAGGCACGGAGGGCATGTCCCCAAGGCGGCTCATATTGCAGGGCACCAGCACCCGAGGGAGGGTTCGGGGCTTGGGGCCAATGTGGAATTTTGTCCGAACAGGGGAACATTCAGACGGAAGACCACCGCGCACCTGGGCCACCTCAAGACCCAAAATAACGTCGGGTCCGAGCACGACCGTTCTCAGGTCTTGGATGGCATCGGCTGCGACCTGGACACTCACAGACGCGCGTCGCGCCAACTCCTGCGGGAGCATCCAGCCCAATCCTCCGCCACCCAGCACGTCCCCGATCCTGGTCACCCCTGCGGCCACAGCCCTCCTCTCCACCAACCACTGAAAAGGACGGAGGGGTGGATTCTCTAACGATAGCCGCTACTCCTGACAGGGGAGAGCTGCGTGGCGAGGCGACCACTTTCCAGACTTTGATCAGGTCCTGGTAAAAGACGGGCAACGCCTGCAAGGAGCCACCGAGGCCCAGCTGTTCTATAAACAGGAGCTGCACGTCATAATTCAGGCCGTGCACCTGACGGAAGAAATACGCCGTCAGGGCACACCATCTAGGAGGAGGCTCGACGTAGAGGTATCGCTGCAGGGTCTGAAGGTGGAAAGTCACCACCTGTGTGCGTAGGCACACTAGCGCCTGACCACCCTCCCTAAGCGGGAGACTCAGAACCTCGGCAACGACCCAGTGCAATCTTTTGTCCCAGAAGAAGTCGACTAACAATTTCTGGATTCTTGTGACAAAGTCCGGGGGAGGGGTCAAAGTGACCAGCCGATAGCACAACATGGCGGCGATCAGCTGGTTTATGACCAGAATTCGACTTCGGTAAGATAGCACTCGGATCAGTCCTGTCCAGCGCCGCAGGCGAGCGGTGACTTTCGTCTCCAGTTCCTGCCAGTTTGCCGGCCAGGATTCCTCAGCGGGGCAGAGATGGACCCCCAGGTAGAGGAGGCTGGTCCTGCTCCAGGTAAAAGGCCTGAGCTCCTCGGGTAGGGGATCCATCTGCCACTGACCGACCAGGAGTCCAGAACATTTACCCCAGTTGATCCTGGCAGAAGAAGCAACAGAGTAGACCTCCTGGCACTCGCGCATCCTCCTCAGGTCAGCCGGCTCACTAAACAAAAGGAGCATGTCATCGGCGTAAGCCGAAAGGACCACCCCAATGCCCGGCCCGCGCAGAACCAATCCCGACAACCTCCTCCGCAAGAGGCGCAGGAAAGGCTCCACGCAAATAGAATACAACTGGCCAGACAGGGGGCAGCCCTGACGTACCCCTCTCCCAAAGCGAAGGGGCGCCGTCAGGGATCCGTTAACCTTCACTAGACACTCCGCGGCGGTGTACAGAAGTCGGATCCGGGCGACAAAATGCGTCCCGAACCCGAAAGCTCGCAGAGTTCCGATTAAGTATTCGTGATCCACCCTGTCGAACGCCTCCTCCTGATCGAGAGACAGGAAGGCGCTCGACAGACCAGCCCTCTGGGAATGGTGGATGATGTCCCGGACCAGATGGATGTTATCATAAATGGTTCGGTGCGGGACGGTGTAGGTCTGGTCAGGGTGGATCATGTAGTCCAGCACGGTGCCGAGCCGAGAAGACGTGGCTCGGGCGAAGATTTTGTAGTCCGTGCTGAGGAGGGAGACCGGGCGCCAGTTTTTCAGAAGGCGGAGATCCCCCTTCTTCGGCAGCAGGGCAATCATGGCCCTGCGCCACGAAAGGGGCATCTCCCCGGTAGCAATTCTGTCCCCCAGGACCCCCGCGAAGTCGCTCCCCAAGACGTCCCAGAACGCCCTGAAGAACTCTAGTCTGGGGATTTGCCCCTAGAAAGACCGTCGAGGGGAGTCGAGCTTTCCGGCGCACTCCGGGCCGACCTGCGGCAGGTCCTCCCACAAAACTCTGCAAACTTCCTCACTGGACGGATCCGGAGAGAACAGGGCAGTGTAGTAATCTCGGGTGATGGCCCTGATGCCCTCCGGATCCGAGACAAGCCATCCATCGTCGGCCAGCAGCGTAAGGACCTGCTTACGGACACCGTGCCTTTTTTCCAGCAAGTAGAAGAAGGGGGAGCCGCGGTCCATCTCCTTAAGGAAACAGATCCGCGACCTCACGAACGCGCCCGAGACCCAACCAGTTGCAGGTCCCGCAGCGCGCCCTTCTTCTCATCGTACACCGACTGCAGGGCCGGGTCTGCGTCGGGCTGACGGAGACGTGCCTCCAGGTCGAGCACCTCCTTCTCCAACTCCTCGACGCTGGATTTGCGTCTCTTTGTCGACCCCTTCGCGTACTCTTGACAGAAAACTCGGACGTGAGTCTTGCCCACGTCCCACCATAGCCTCAAGGAGGGGAAGCCTCCCCACTTCCTTCTCCAGCCGGCCCAGAAACGACGGAACGAGTCCAGGAACCGCTGGTCTTCCAACAATAGGTTATTAAAATGCCAGTACGCGGACCTCGTCCGAGCGCAGAACGAAGTGAGCTCCACCCACACCAGACAGTGGTTCGTGCACGGAACCTGCTGTATAGAAGCAGCCGGAACGCAGGACACGTACGCCTTTGAAACGTAAAGGCGGTCGAGTCTGGACGCTCCGACTCCAGGTGACACAAAGGTGAACACGCTGGAGTCAGGATGGAGATTTCGCCAGACGTCCACTAAGTCGAAGGACCTGACCAGGTCCCGCAACTTACTCACACCTCGCGTGCAGTGCGGGGTACCGTGACGGTCCCGGACCCCGAGGGTGCAATTGAAATCCCCCCCGAGGACGATGCACTCGCCAGCGTCGATGGAGCTGAGATGAGTGGACACTTCTTCAAAGAAGCTGGCTTGCTGCTGCGTGCCCAGGGGAGCGTACACATTCACAAAGTGAAGCACCGCCCCCCCCCCCCCCCCCCCCAGACGCACAGTCAGGTGCAGCAACCGGCCTGGCACTGGCTCCTTGACCCCCAAGATCTGCGGCTGAAAATGTGGGGCCAACAAGATAGCCACCCCGCCCGAATTGGAGGCTAGGTGACTCATGTAGACGCCCCCTCGCCACTCCAGGAGCCACATGGCTTCGTCTCCCGGAACGGTATGGGTTTCTTGCAGGAAGCACAACGCATACTTCCCGTCCCTGAGGACCGAGAAGTTCTGGAACCTGCGCTGTGTGCCCCTGCTGCCGCGGATGTTGAGGCTGGCTATAGTCGTCTTCATTGTCAAAGGTACATCAAACCTTCACCTTAAGTCATTAAAAAGAAGAGGAGGATTTTTTAGTCCTTCCTCTCCTTCAGGAGCCCAGTGAGAAACGTTTGGACCCTCCGCCGCGCGTTCCAATCCAACTTGGGAGACTTGAGAGCCTCGCGAGTGGACCAGAACACCAGCAGAAACGAATGCCACCGGTCCAAGGCCAACTGAACCCCCTGGTGCCCTCCACTGACTCCCCCCTCATCCCCCCAAGGGAACTCTGGGACTTTTTGTCGGGGCAACGCGGTCGCTCGGGTGGGGCTCGTGGCCTTGGAGGCGGGGCAGTTCTTTCTTACGTGCCCCACCTCCTTACAGGCATGGCACTGCACGCCCTCCGCGGTCCAGAAGACCTGATAGGCGGTCCCCTCAAAATTAACTGAGAAGGCCCCCTCCAGACACTCCTCCCGGGCCAAGCGGACGAAAACTTGGCGCCGGAAGGAGTACACGTGGCGGAGGGCCGAATCTTTGAGGCCAAGCGGGACTGGCGCAACCCCTGACCTGACCTCCCCCAGCCTATTAAGGTGGGGGAGGAGGAGCTCACATGGTATAAAGGGCGGGACATTTGAAATAACAATCTTCTGGGCGGTGGCCTCAAGGGGATCCACCGCCAGAAAAGTCCCGCCCACAGTGAGCCCCTTCTGCAGGGCGAGTTGCACTGCCCGCTCGGACCAAAAGAAAAAGATGACCCTCCCATACATCTTTGAGGCCGCGACAATGGCTGAGGGGCCGACAACCCCAGCCATAGCCTTAACGCAGGCCTCAATAGTCATCTCAGGGTGAGTGTAACATTTTACCCCGAGGGCCCTGGTGAGGAGACGGAATGGCGACAGGGCAGCGGGAGCAGCAGGAGCTGCAGAAGCAACCACCCCCGCATAGGTCTTTTTTGTAGGCCCTGCCACCGGTGACAAAGCCGTCTCCACATTAGCCCTCGAGGGCCCGGACACAGGAGATGTTGAACTGGCCTTAGGGCCAGATCCACGCCCACACTGGGAAGGATTGGCCATTTTTTTTTTTTAAATTATATATATTTTTTAATATATATATATTTTTTTAAATATACAATGTTCCTCCCTAGGGAGAGAGGTAGTAATAACCTCCCCCTTTTGTACAGGAGAGGAGAGGAGGGAGAGGAGTGAAGGACAGGGAGGCACAGGAGGGAAAAGGGAAGAGTCCAGGTGGGTGTCCCCAATGAAAGGTGGACGTTGGGTTGGGGCCTGATGATCTTCTTGCAGGGGGAGGCGATGTCTTCACCAGCCACCGCAGGCTTTACTGGGAAAGGGCTGGGTGAGGCGGGGGGTATAGCAGATAGGTTTTTAACCACACACCCCCCTCTCTTCCTTCCCCAAACCTTCCTGCGGTCTTCTTTCCTCCCCCTACAAAACAAAGTCCTTTATTGCCCCCACCTTACACAAACAATAACGTTGGACACCCACCTAGGATGTTATTTTGAGACACAGTCCTGGTCTCCTGGCCTTCCTGTCCTGAAACAGCAACAGAAGCTGTTCTTCTTCTCTCCCTCTCTCTCCTTTTGCTCCACAGGGGCAGGTCCAGCAGCAGCTGCAGCAAACACCCTCAAGTCCAGGAGCAGCAGCAGCAGCAGCAAACACCCTCGAGTGCAGGAGCAGCAGCAGCAGCAAACACCCTCGAGTGCAGGTCCAGCAGCAGCAGCAAACACCCTCAAGTGCAGGTCCAGCAGCAGCAGCAAACACCCTCGAGTGCAGGGGCAGCAGAAGCAACAACCCCAAAGGCAACAGCAGAAACAGTTGAAACACTGAGGATCAGCAACACCAACACCACACACCTTCTCTCCTCAGTATCAGGGAACCAACTGAATCCACAATTGCCTCCACGAGATCGTTAAGAAGATGAACTCTTGATAATCTTTTAAATGAAAACCAAATCAACAAAATTGGGATAAATCAGGCACAGCCCCTAATTCAGGTCAGCTGTAAAACCAAGGACAAAGTTTAAAGGAACATTACAAACTTTAAATCAAAATGTGATTAAAGGGGTCAACAAAACACCCCAGTCCCCGCGGTGCCCACCGAGCACGGAAGGCCTCGAGAGTGTCAGCAGGCACCGCGTGCTCCCTCTCCAGGGACATCTGGCAGTGAACGTAGCCGCGGAAGAAGGACAAACAATCGGGTGGGACTCCCCTGTCGATCGCCCGCTGCCTGGACCTGTTAATGGCCAACTTGGCCAGGCCCAGGAGCAGGTTCACGAGGAGGTCCTCCTCCTTCCCGACCCCCTTCCGCACCGGGTGCCCATAGATCAGGAGCATGGGGCTGAAGTGCAAACAAAACATCAATAAAAGGTTCTTCAAATAACTAAAAAGGGAGTGCAGCCTACAACACTCTATGTATACAAGGTCCACGGACTCCACAAGACCGCAAAAAGGGCACGTGTCCTGAGAGTCCGTGAACCTATGCATCCTCTTATTATAGGGGACTGCTGCACGCAACACCCTCCAACCCAGGTCCCCGATAGAAAGGGTTAGGACACCTCCGTAGAGGGCCTCCCATCGGGGACCTCCGCCGCCGGACTGCAACAAGGCACGCCAGGGTGTCTCCGGTCGACGGACAAGGGCTTGAAAATGGAAGGTGTGCAGCAGCAGTCCGTACAAAAAGCCCCTCTTTGCCGTGCCAAAAGGCACGGAGGGCATGTCCCCGAGGCGGCTCATATTGCGGGGCACCAGCACCCGAGGGAGGGTTCGGGGCTTGGGGCCAATGTGGAATTCCGTCCGAACAGGGGAACATTCAGACGGAAGACCACCGCCCACCTGGGCCACCTCAAGACCCAAAATAACATCGGGTCCGAGCACGACCGTTCTCAGGTCTTGGTTGGCATCGGCTGCGACCTGGACACTCACAGACGCGCGTCGCGCCAACTCCTGCGGGAGCATCCAGCCCAATCCTCCGCCACCCAGCACGTCCCCGATCCTGGTCACCCCTGCGGCCACAGCCCTCCTCTCCACCAACCACTGAAAAGGACGGAGGGGCGGATTCCTGAGCAGCGGCTCTCTGACGATAGCTGCTACTCCTGACGGGGGAGAGCTGCGTCATGAGGCGACCACTTTCCAGACTTTGATCAGGTCCTGGTAAAAGACGGGCAACGCCTGCAAGGAGCCACCGAGGCCCAGCTGTTCTATAAACAGGAGCTGCACGTCATAATTCAGGCCGTGCACCTGACGGAAGAAATACGCCGTCAGGGCACACCATCTAGGAGGAGGCTCGACGTAGAGGTATCGCTGCAGGGTCTGAAGGCGGAAAGTCACCACCTGTGTGCGTAGGCACACTAGCGCCTGACCACCCTCCCTAAGCGGGAGACTCAGAACCTCGGCAACGACCCAGTGCAATCTTTTGTCCCAGAAGAAGTCGACTAACAATCTCTGGATTCTTGTGACAAAGTCCGGGGGAGTGGTCAAAGTGACCAGCCGATAGCACAGCATGGCGGCGATCAGCTGGTTTATGACCAGAATTCGACTTCTGTAAGATAGTACTCGGAGCATTCCTGTCCAGCGCCGCAGGCGAGCGGTGACTTTCGTCTCCAGTTCCTGCCGGTTTGCCAGCCAGGATTCCTCAGCGGTGCAGTGATGGACCCCCAGGTAGAGGAGGCTAGTCCTGCTCCAGGTAAAAGGCCTGAGCTCCTCGGGTAGGGGATCCATCTGCCACTGACCGACCAGGAGTCCAGAACATTTACCCCAGTTGATCCTGGCAGAAGAAGCGGCAGAGTAGACCTCCTGGCACTCGCGCATCCTCTGCAGGTCAGCCGGGTCACTAAACATAAGGAGCACGTCATCGGCGTAAGCCGAAAGGACCACCCCGATACCCGGCCCGCGCAGAACCAATCCCGACAACCTCCTCCACAAGAGGCGCAGGAAAGGCTCCACGCAAATAGAATACAACTGGCCAGACAGGGGCAGCCCTAACGTACCCCTCTCCCAAAGCGAAGGGGCGCCGTCAGGGATCCGTTAACCTTCACTAGACACTCCGCGGCGGTGTACAGAAGTCGGATCCGGGCGACAAAATGCGTCCCGAACCCGAAAGCTCGCAGAGTTCCGATTAAGTATTCGTGATCCACCCTGTCGAACGCCTCCTCCTGATCGAGAGACAGGAAGGCGCTCGACAGACCAGCCCTCTGGGAATGGTGGATGATGTCCCGGACCAGATGGATGTTATCATAAATGGTTCGGTGCGGGACGGTGTAGGTCTGGTCAGGGTGGATCATGTAGTCCAGCACGGTGCCGAGCCGAGAAGACGTGGCTCGGGCGAAGATTTTGTAGTCCGTGCTGAGGAGGGAGACCGGGCGCCAGTTTTTCAGAAGGCGGAGATCCCCCTTCTTCGGCAGCAGGGCAATCACGGCCCTGCGCCATGAAAGGGGCATCTCCCCGGTAGCCATGCTCTCCCCCAGGACCCCCGCGAAGTCGATCCCCAAGACGTCCCAGAATGCCCTGAAGAACTCCACGGTCAGCCCGTCTAGTCCCGGGGTTTTGCCCCTAGAAAGACCGTCGAGTGCGCCGTGTCAGCTCCCCCAGACTTATAGGGGAGTCGAGCTTTCCGGCGCACTCCGGGCCGACCTGCGGCAGGTCCTCCCACAAAACTCTGCAAACTTCCTCACTGGACGGATCCGGAGAGAACAGGGCAGTGTAGTAATCTTGGGCGATGGCCCTGATGCCCTCCGGATCCGAGACAAGGGATCCGTCGTCGGCCAGCAGCGTAAGGAGCTGCTTACGGACACCATGCCTTTTTTCCAGCGAGTAGAAGA
Organism: Carcharodon carcharias; assembly: GCF_017639515.1. Classification (NCBI taxonomy): domain Eukaryota; kingdom Metazoa; phylum Chordata; class Chondrichthyes; order Lamniformes; family Lamnidae; genus Carcharodon; species Carcharodon carcharias. The sequence continues at coordinate 142,890,781 of NC_054471.1, read as the reverse complement.
AGGGAGAGCCACGGTCCATCTCCTTAAGGAAACAGATCCGCGACCTCACGAACGCGCCCCGAGACCCAACCAGTTGCAAGTCCCGCAGCGCGCCCTTCTTCTCATCATACACTGACCGCAGGGCCGGGTCCGCGTCGGGCTGACGGAGATGTGCCTCCAGGTCGAGCACCTCCTTCTCCAACTCCTCGACCCGGGATTTGTGTCTCTTTGTCGACCCCTTCGCGTACTCTTGACAGAAAACTCGGACTTGAGTCTTGCCCACGTCCCACCATAGCCTCAAGGAGGGGAAGCCTCCCCACTTCCTTCTCCAGCCGGCCCAAAAGCGACGGAACGAGTCCAGGAACCGCTGGTCTTCCAACAACAGGTTGTTAAAATGCCAGTACGTGGACCCCGTCCGAGCGCAGAACGAAGTGAGCTCTGCCCACACCAGACGGTAGTCCGTGCACGGAACCTGCTGTATAGAAGCAGCCGGAATGCAGGACACGTACGCATTCGAAAAGTAAAGGCGGTCGAGTCTGGACGCTCCGACTCCAGGTGACACAAAGGTGAACACGCTGGAGTCAGGATGGAGATTTCGCCAGACGTCCACTAAGTCGAAGGACCTGACCAGGTCCCGTAACTTACTCACACCTCGCGTGCAGTGCGGGGTACCGTGACGGTCCCGGACCCCGAGGGTGCAATTGAAATCCCCCCCGAGGACGATGCACTCGCCAGCGTCGATGGAGCCGAGATGAATGGACACTTCTTCAAAGAAGCTGGCTTGCTGCTGCGTGCCCAGGGGAGCGTACACATTCACAAAGTGAAGCACCGCCCCCCCCAGACGCAGTCAGGTGCAGCAACCGACCTGGCACCGGCTCCTTGACCCCCAAGATCTCCGGCTGAAAATGTGGGGCCAACAAGATAGCCACCCCGCCAGAATTGGAGGCTAGGTGACTCATGTAGATCCCCCTCGCCACACCAGGAGCCACGTGACTTTGTCTCCTGGAACGGTATGGGTTTCTTGCAGGAAGCACAACGCATACTTCCTGTCCCTGAGGACCGAGAAGTTCTGGAACCTGCGCAGTGCGTCCCTGCTGCCGCGGATGTTGAGGCTGGCTATAGTCGCCTTCATTGTCAAAGGTACATCAAACCTTCACCTTAAGTCATTAAAAAGAGGAGGACTTTTTAGTCCTTCATCTCCTTCAGGAGCCCAGTGAGAAACGTTTGGACCCTCCGCCGCGCGTTCCTATCCAACTCGGGAGCATTGAGAGCCTCGCGAATGGACCAGAACACCAGCGGAAAAGAATGCCACCGGTCCAAGGCCAACTGAACCCTATCTCGGCGACTGCGATGACTCGCCAAAAAGTCCCGGAGTTCCCTTGGGGGGATGAGGGGGGAGTCAGTGGGGGGCACCAGGGGATCCACCGCCTCACTTGAGAGCGATTCAGCGTAATCTGTAGTGCTCACCACGGACACCCCGTCCTCCTCCAGGTCGTCGCCTCCAGCTTCCAACCCCTCCCCCGTATTGAGTACGGGGGCTGATTCGGAGCTGCCAGCTGGCCCCACCTGTACCTCGATCCCACCCCCAGGATCAAGGCCAGAGGGGTCCTCTCTGGTCTCCTCTAAAGGTTTTGGGTCAGAGGGCAGCGGCAGTCCTGATGCCCGCTCTCCTCCTGGCACCGGGTCGTCCGGGGAGCTCAGGACAAGCTCCTGACCTAAAACTAGGACGCCCGGTGCAAAGGTTTGGGAGGGAGCGGGAAGGCCTTCCTTTTCGCCGCCACCCAATGACCCGTTAACATTTTTTAAATTTTGAAAGCTACAGTCCCCCGACGAGCCAGAAGGTACCTCGGGGGTATCGAGGGTTCCTGAGTCGGGCACCACCTCAAGGGATGTGCCTTCAGTGACCCCCGAGGGGCCCTGTTCAGGGGACTGCAGCAGGTTGACGGGGGTAACAGTGGTGGGAATAGGTGCGGGGTTTTTGGGTTCCCCCAGAGGACAGGGCGAGATTTTACTTGGTGGAGACGCCACCACCTCTTCATCGGGGGAAGGGACACACCCAACTTCTTCAGTTTGGGCATCACCCACTTCCTCCTCCGAAGCGTGACGTCTCTTCCGGGTCAGGCTGGGGGCTAGGGAGACCTCCATTTCCGAGGCCCCCTCCTCCTTGTCCAGCCCTCCCGGACACTCCACCCTCTGGGTTTTGGATGTTTGATTCCCCAGCTCGGGGTCCCGCGTCTTTTCCCCGCCGGCCCCGGGAGCACGCGCAGGGACGACGCCAGGCCCAGCACTTGGCGCCTTAGCGCCCATGGACCCGGGAGCACACGCGGACACGACGCCGGGGCCGGATGATGTTTTTTCCCCCGAGCCGGTGCTTGCAGGTGTTTGGGGGGTTTGGGGCGTTTCAGGGGCCGCCTCCAGGTTGCGGGTCTTCCTCCGCGCCTTCTTACGGCACGGGGGCTCTCCCCCCGCCTCACCGGCAGCCGAGATGGCAGTGGTCGCCGGCGTCGCTTCCTCTTGCGGGGAGGAAGATGGAGTGGTGGCGGGGGGAGGAGGGGCGGTGCCAGCCGCGGCTGCTTGGGTGGGGCTCGTTGCCTTGGAGGCGGGGCAGTTCTTCCTCACGTGCCCCGCCTCCTTACAAGCACGGCACCGCACGCCCTCCACGGTCCAGAAGACCCGATAGGCGGTCCCCTCAAAATTGATAGTAAAGGCCACCTCCAGGCACTCCTCCCGGGCCAAGTGGACAAATACCTGGCGCCGGAAGGAGTACACATGGCGGAGGGCCGAGCCTTTGAGGCCGAGCGGGATTGGTGCAACCCCCGACCTGACCTCCCCCAGTTTATTAAGGTGGGGGAGGAGGAGCTCACTGGATAGAATAGGTGGGATGTTCGAAATAATAATTCTTTGGGCAGTGGCCTCAAGGGGATCCACCGCCAGAAAAGTCCCGCCCACAGTGAGTCCTTTTTGCAGGGCGAGGTGCACCGCCCGCTCGGACCTCAAGAAGAATATGGCCTTCCCATACATTTTAGAGGCCGCGACAATGGCTGAGGGGCCGACGACCCCAGCCATAGCCTTTACGCAGGCCTCTATTGTCATTTCAGGGTGAGCATAGCTCTTTACCCCAAGGGCCCTGGTGAGGAGGTGGAAAGGTGACAGGGCAGCAGGAGCAGCAGGAGCCACAGAAGCAGCCACCCCCGCATAGGTTTTCTTTTTTTGAGGCCCTGCCACCGGTGACAAAACCGCCTCCACATTAGCCCTCGAGGGCCCGGCCACAGGTGATGGTGAATTGACCTTAGGGCCAGAGCCACGCCCACCCTGGGAAGGATTGGCCATTTTGTTTGAGGAAAGGGGGTGGGGGAGAGAGGTAGAAACAACCTCCCCTCTTTTAGGCAGGAGAGGAGAGGAGGGAGAGGAGTAAAAGACAGGGAGGCTCAGGAGGGAAAGAGGTAAATGTCCAGGTGGGTGTCCTCGATGGTGGATGGACGGTGGGTGGGGGCCTGATGTTCTTCAGGCAGGGGGAGGCGATGTCTTCACCAGCTACTGCTGGCCTTACCGGGGAAAAGGGCTGGGTTGGGGGAGTGGCGGCAGAAAGATGGTTTCAGCACACACACTCACCCTCCCTCTCTTCCTTCCCCAAACCCTCTGGCAGTCTTCTTGCCTCCCCCTACAAAACACAGTCCTTTATTGCTCCCACCTTACACAAACAATAACGTTGGACACCCACCTAGGATGTTGTTTTTAGACACAGTCCTGGCCTTCCTGTCCTGTAACAACAGAAGCTGTTCTTCTTCTCTCCCTCTCTCTCCTTTTGTTCCACACGGGCAGGTCCAGCAGCAGCAGCAGCAAACACCCTCGAGTGCAGGTCCAGCAGCAGCAGCAAACACCCTCGAGTGCAGGTCCAGCAGCAGCAGCAAACACCCTCGAGTGCAGGTCCAGCAGCAGCAGCAAACACCCTCGAGTGTAGGTCCAGCAGCAGCAAACACCCTCGAGTGCAGGTCCAGCAGCAGCAACAAACACCCTCGAGTGCAGGAGCAGCAGCAGCAAACACCCTCGAGTGCAGGTCCAGCAGCAGCACACAGCAGAAGCAACAACCCCAAAGGCAGCAGCAGAAACAGTTGAAACACTGAGGAGCAGCAACATCAACACCACACACCTTCTCTCCTCAGTATCAGGAAACAAACTGAATCCACAATTGCCTCCATGAGATCGTTAAGAAGATGAACTCTTGATACTCTTTCGAGTACAAACCTGTTTCCATCTGTTTCAGATGAAGTCACATTGTTCCATAGTTTGCCATTGTGAGATTTGAACTCTTGATACTCTTTTGAGTAAACCTGTTTCCATCTGTTTCAGATGAAGTTACATTGTTTCATAGTTTGCCATTGTGAGATTTGAACTCTTGATCTTGGGGTTACAAACCCAGTGCCATAACCACTTGGCTATTTAGGCCAAGCTTTTACATTGTTTGCCATTGTGAGATTTGAACTCTCAATTTTGGGGTTACAAACCCAGTACCATAACCACTTGGCTATTTAGGCCAAGCATAAAGGTACATTATTTCATAGTTTGCCATTGTGAGATTTGAACTCTTGATCTTGGGGTTACAAACCCAGTACTATAACCACTTGGCTATTTAGGCCAAGCCTAAATAGGTACAGGAACAGAGCCTTAATATGTGTAACTCTTTTGAGTACAAACATGTTTCCATCTGTTTTTTCAGATGAAGTTACATTGTTTGCCATTGTGAGATTTGAACTCTTGATACTCTTTTGAGTAAACCTGTTTCCATCTGTTTCAGATGAAGTTACATTGTTTCATAGTTTGCCATTGTGAGATTTGAACTCTTGATCTTGGGGTTACAAACCCAGTACCATAACCACTTGGCTATTTAGGCCAAGCCTGCCAATATGATTTAGTTGCACAATGTGGACATGGGTGTTAATTACTTGTACGTAATGTTGGCCATTGTAAATACACTCCCAAGAAGGTCTCCATGCCTATGGCTTCTTGTTATGTTGAGCAGTGTTACTGTCAGTCAGGTGTGAAACCTGTGTTCCTGCACAAAATTAAGGCAAGTGTCACAGTCCAGGGTCCCTCCCCTATGCAGTATGTAATCTTCTGAGCATCGTGATTGTCCAGCTTCAAAGTCACTCTCCAGATCGGTGATACCTTTGCCTCGATGTGGCTTCTGTTTGCTGCAAGAATCTTGTACCCAAGCATTATAGGGTTCCATGATGTTCTCTGTGTGCTCTCTGTACCTTAGAAGGGGCGGCTGCCCAACCCCCATCTCAACACCATGAAGGTGTGGTGCTGAAGGAAACAGGCGATGAAGCCTGCCAAAGGATCCTGTGCTGTTAAAGTCCATGTGCCTGCTGTATCGCAGCAACATCTCCATGATACGAGCCTCTTCACAGAGCATATGTGCAATGTCCTCAGCCATACAGGTGTCAGAGGTTCCCAAATGCAATGTGAAGATCTCAAGAATGTCCTCACTGCATCTCATCATCACCCTCCTGGAATCTTGAGGTGATGAGGGACTCACATGCACACCTGCCTCATTTGGCAATGCAATGGCTTCATCGCCTGCATCCTCTCCTTCCAGGACTTCATCACCCTTATCCCCTTCGACTTCCTCCTCATCAGAGAAGGCATGCAGCTTTTCCATCTCCTCTTCATCCGGGTCCTCCCCTCTTTGCCTCACCAGGTTATGTAGTGTGCAGCAAGCCATGATGATGCGTGACACCCTCTGGGGAGTGTACTGATGTGCTCCGCCAGATCTGTCAAGGCACTGGAACCTCAGTTTCAGGATCCCTATGGTGTGCTCTACCAAACTCCAGGGTTGAGGCATGAACCTCATTGGATTTTCTCTCACCATCAATCTGAGGCTGCCACACGGGTATCATCAGCCAAGTCCTTTGTGGGTAGTCCTGAAGAGCCAATCTTGCAGCCTGCGTTGTCACTGGAAGATGTCAGGGATTTGAGACCAGCTGAGGATATACGAGTCATGGATACTTCCGGTATATCTTGCACACACCTACCATTTGTTATGGTCGCAGACCAGCTGAACATTGAGAGAGTGGAAGCCTTTGTTGTTCACATAATGGACCTTTTGTTGCCAGGGAGATTTAAGAGCAATGTGAGTGCAGTCAATGGCACTCTGCACCTGTGGGAATCCAGAAATCTCAGCAAATCTCAGTGCTCTTGCTTTCTGGCCCTCATTACCACAAGATTCAAGGAGGATGATGATGAGATGCTGTGAGGACAATCCTGAGATCTTCACATTGCATCTGAAATGTCTGACACCTGTCTGGCTGAGGGCATTGCACTGTGAAGAGGCTCATATGATAGAGATGTTGCTGAAATACAGCAGGCATATGAGCTTCAACAGCACTGGATCCTTTGGCAGGCTTTATCACCTGTTCCATTCAGCATCACACCTTCACCTGTCAGGAATGGTGTTGAGATGGGGGAGGTAGCTCTGCCTCTCAGGAAATTAGAGATGCATGCAATAAGGGTACAGTTGTAATCATGGGTGACTTTAATCTACACACAGATTGAACAAACTAAACCAGCAATAATACTGTGGAGGAGGATCTCCTGAAGTGTGTACGTGATGGTTTTTTTAGACCAATGCATTGAGGAACCAACTAGAGAGCAGGCTACCCTAGACTGGGTATTGTGCAATGAGAAAGGATTAATTACAGCCTTGTTGTGCAGGGTCCCTTGGGGAAGAACGGCCATAAAATGATAGAATTGTTCATTAGGGTGGAGAGGGAAGAAGTTGAATCCGAAACTAGGGTCCAAAATCTAAATAAAGGGAACTATGAGGGTATGAGGCGCAAGTTGGCAATGATGGATTGGGAAACCTTAAAGGGGTTGACAGTGGATAGGCAATGGCTAATATTTAAGGAATGTGTGCATGAATTACAACAATTATTCATTCCTGTCTGGCGCAAAAATAAAACAGGAAAGGTGGCTCAACCATGTCTTACAAAAGAAATTAGGGAAAGTATTAGATCCAAAGAGGAGATATATAAAATTGCCAGAAAAAGCAGCAAGCCTGAGGATTGGGAACAGTTTAGAATTCAGCGAAAGTGGACAAAAAGATTGATCAAGAAGAGGAAAATGGAGTATGAGAATAAACTTGCAAGGAACGTAAAAACTGACTGTAAAAGCTTCTATAAATATGTGGAGAGAAAAATATTAGTGAAGACAAATATAGGTCCCTTACTGTCAGAAATGAGGGAAATTATAATGGGGAACAAATAACTGTCAGAAGAATTGAACACATATTTTGGTTCTGCCTTCACAAAAGGGGAAAAAATAATTTTCCAGAAATGTTAGGGAACCAAGGGTCTAGTGAGAGGGAGGAATTGAAGAAAATCAGTATTAGTTAAAAAAAATGATGCTAGAGAAATTAATGAGGTTAAAGGCTGGAAAATCCCCAGGGCCTGATAATCTTCATCCCAGAGTACTAAAGGAAGTGGCCCTGGAAATATTGGATGCATTCGTGGTCATCTTCCAAAATTCTATAGACTCTGGAGCAGTTCCTACAAATTGGAGGATGGCAAATGTAACCCCGCTATTTAAAAAAGGAGGGAGTGAAAAAACAGAAAATTACAGACTAGTTAGCCTAACATCAGTAGTGGGAAAATGCTAGCGTTTATTATAACTGACATGGTAACAGAATGCTTGAAAAGCATTAACTGGATTAAACAAAGTCAGCATGGGTTTAAGATAGGGAAATCATGCTTAATTAATCTACTAGAGTGTTTTGAGGATGTAACTATTAGAATAGATAAGGGAGAACTGGTGGATGTGGTCTATTCAAGAAGGCTTTTGATAAGGTCCCACATAAGGGGCTAGTGGGCAAAATTAAAGCACGTGGGATTGGGAGTAATATACAGGCATGGATTGAGAATTGGTTGACAGACCAAAAACAGAGAATGGGAATAAATGGGTCTTTTTCCAGCGGTGACTGCAGGGATGTACTGCAGAGATCTGTGCTTGGGCCCCAGCTATTCATTATATATAAATGACTTGGATGAGGGAACCAAATGTGATAATTCCAAGTTTGCTGATAACACAAAACTGAGCGGGGTTGTGAGGAGAATGCAAGGAGGCTTCCGGGCGACTTAGACGAGTTGTGTGTGTGAGCAAACACATGGCGAATGCAGTATAAAGTGGATCAATGTGAAGTTATATGTTTCAGTGTGATAAACAGAAAGGCAGAGTATTATTTATTGATAATATATTGGGGAATGTGGATGTACAAAGGATGTCATTCTACACCAGTCAATGAAAGTAAAGAGACAGGTGCAGCAAGCAATTAGGAAGGCAAATGGTATGTTGGCCTTCACTGCAAGAGGATTTGAGTTCAGAAGTAGGGATGTCTTACTGCAGTTATACAGGGCCTTAGTGAGACCACACCTGGAGTATTGCGTGCAGTTTTGGTCTCCCTACCTAAGAAAGGATATACTTGCCATAGAGGGAGTGCACTGAAAGTTCACTAGGCTGATAGCAGGGATGGCAGGACTGTCATATGAGGAGAGATTGGTTTGACTGGGCCTGTATTCACTACAGTTTAGAAGAATGAGAAGGGACCTGATTGAAATGTATAAAATTCTAATAGGGATAGACAGACTGGTTTCAGGAAAGATGTTTCCCCCTGTTGGGGAGTCTAGAACCAGGGGCCACAGTCTCAGGATACAGGGCAGGCCATTTAGGACTGAGATAAGGAAAAATTTCTTCACTCAGAGGGTCAACCTGTTCTCTACCACACAATACTGTGGAAGCCTGGTCACTGAGTATATTCAAGAAAGAAATTGATGATATTAGGGGAGTCAATGGGTTTGGAGAGAAAGTGTGAATATGGCGTTGAGATAGAGGATCAGCCATGATCACATTGAATGGCGGGGCAGGCTCAAAGAGCCAAATGTTTCTATGTCTGATCTCTGTTGAAGTTGACAAAGTTGTGTGGCTTGGCAAAATGGTGCCAGTGACCTCCTATATACATTTGTGGGTGATGGCAAAGGCCCCAATGGAGCCTGAAAGGAGCCACTGCCGTAGAAATTAAGCATGGTGATCTCCTTCACTGCCACTGGCAGTGGATACCCTCTTGGTCCCTGTGGCACCAAATCCTACAGAAGGTGGCATATGTGAGTGACCAGTTCCCATGACATGCGCAGTCGTCAGCAACACTGGTTGTCGCTCATCTGCAGGTAGCACTTATGCCATCTATATATATGCCTGGGTCTAGTGACATTCCTATGCACAACAGCTTTCTGGGGTTCATCTTCACATGATGGTTGACCAGTCTGCCACTCACTACTGCCCCGCACCAATTGACCGAGTGGCAACAGCTTTGCCCACTCAACTGCATCCTGAACTCTCATCTCAGGTGCAGGCATTGTCCTAACCTGCACTCACAGGCTTTGTAGTTTGTTTGTACCATGAGGGTGACTTTTCAATGTCTACTTAAGCATTATGTAAGGGATTAGGAGTGCATCCTTCCATCAGTGTTCCTTGTCCACCTTTCCCAAGGGGATCCTCAACTTGCCCAGTCTCCCAATGGTTCTGCAGCACAATAACAGTCATTCAATATTGAAGTCTGGGCTTGAGGGGTTAAAAGTAAAGAAGCAATCATTGACACTCTCAGGAATGAGTGCTGCTTAAGTGGGCACAATTGCTTGTCTAACCTGACTCCAAGTTTGTCAACTGAGCTCAAGGTAGACGGTCTCAGCTGCGGAAGAGTGTTCACCGTTGACATGTTTTTTCATTTGCCTGGCCATTTTCTTCCCACCCCACCCCTGGCATGTGTTAGTGTGCAACCTTCAGTCTGTACTGCCATGACCCCCCCTCGCACTGTTACCCTAGCCCCGAGGTCTCCTTCTCTCTGGCACTATCGCCCCAGCCTGAGGTTCCCTTTTCTCCCTCACAGTTGCCCTAGCCCTGGCATCACAAGCCAGCCACGAAGAAGCTGCAGTGGAGACTTGCCTGTGAACTCCCACCGAGTCTGTGGAGCCACTTCCTTGCATTTGGATCCTCATGAGCGGTGTGCTAAGTTGTTTGCACTCACCTCCAAGCTCCCCTTGAAGTTTAGGTCACCAGGTTCAAGCCTTTTAAAGGCAGTTGTAAATCATGCCGTTCTAAAATCATGTTGCTGTGGGATTTAAATTTGATATGTGGGGTGATTCCAGCACGTGGCCACAATAATGACATGCAAGCATATTCAAATTAATTTCCTGATGTCCGACGGTGGGAAACATGGCCCACCATTGATGGGAGGAGGGGACAATTGCTTCCCAGATCTACATTGCCAGGAAAAGCGCCTAGGGCGTTCTCGTGAGATTTTCCGATCTCACCATCAAATACGCCCATCCCAGTCAAGCACGGAAAACCCCAGCTTGAATTTATAATTGTGCCCCCTTTCAATGGGCTTGTTACATGTTGGCTGAAAAAGTTCTCTTGCATGCAGTTAAAGAATTTGTGCCCTCTGTGCCCTTCACATTGTTTGTGTCCAAATTGATATTAGTATAGTGAAGTCTCCAAATATTACTGCCCTATTGTTTTTGGCTCTCAGAAGTTTGCTTACATATTTGCACTTCTAACTCCCTTCTGCTAGTTGGGGGTCTATAATACACTTCCAGCTGTCTGACTGCCCCTTTTTCCTTTCTGAGCTCAACCCATATGGCCTCATTTGATGCCTCATTTAGTATATCATCTCTCCTCACAGCTGTAATTCATTCTTTAACTAATAATGCTACACACCTACCTTTTTTAGCCCCCTTTCTATCCTGCCAGAAAACTCTATTTCCAGAGGTGTTAAGCTGCCAGTTTTGTCCCTCTTTAAGCCAAGTTTCCATTTTAGCGATGGTACCATGCTGCCATGTGTTTATCTGTGTGTTCAGCTCACTGGCTTTATTTGCTATACTGCTTGCATTTACATAGATACCTTTTAAGACTGCCAAATTCCTGTGCTGTGCACTTTTTAACCTGTGCTGCTTCTGTCTTTCAGAGTCACTAATTATCCATCTCCTATTCCCTGATCTGAATTTGCCCTCAGGTTCCCAGCCCCCTACCTATCTAGTTTAAACCCACCACCATGGCCCCTCCCAAACAGCACTAGCAGATCATACTGCAAGGATATTCATCTCAGTCCTGTTCATGTTTACACTGGCTTGTATAGATCCCACCTTCCCTAGAATAGGTACCAATGCCTCAGAAATCTGATGCCCTCCCTCCTACACCAGCTTTCCAATCACATATTTAATCGCTCAATTTTCTTACTTCTATACACACATGCACATGGGACAGGAAGTAATCCTGAGATTACTGCTTTAGAGGTCTTGCTTTTCAATCTCCTTCCTAGTTCCCTAAAATATGCTTTCAGGACCTCGTCCCTTTTCCTACCTAAGTCATTGGCACTGATATGGGCCATGACCTCTGGCTGATCACCCTCCCCCAGAAGAATGTCCTGCAGGCGCTCTGTGACATCCTCAACCCTTGTACCAGGGAGGCAAAATACTATCCTGGAGTCATGTCTATGACCACAAAAATGCCTGTCTGTTCCCCTAACTGAAGAATCCCTTATCACTACTGCTCTTACTTTCTTCTTCCTCCCTGCAGGTACAGCAGAGTTGTCTGTGGTGCCACAAACCTGGCTCTGACTGCATTCCTCTGAGGAACCGATGCCCACACCGGTATCCAAAGTGGAAAACTGATTGGCGAGCGGAACCCCAGGAGAACTCTTGCACTACTTGTCTAGTTCTCTTGGACTGCCAGGCAGTCACCCATTCTCTTTCTGCCTCTACATTCCTAACCTGTGGTGTGACAACCTTTTTGAATGTGCGACAGTGACTCCAGCTGCCACTTGAGCTCTAAAACCCAAAACTCTGAAACCAAAAGCTCAAGTTTCTGCAGCTGGTGACACTTCCTGCACATGTGGTCGACAAGTACACTAGTAGCATCCATGACTTCCCACATATTACAGGACATACATTCTACATGAACAAGCAGTCCTGCCATTGTGTCATTTACTTCCCTTGTGTTAACTATATTTTACTTTGGTTTACTTATTTTATTTTACTTTACCTGGCCTTGGCTTAACTTTACTTCTCTATTACTAATGTTTCTTACTTGACTCTAAGTAGCTACTTCTTTTAAAAAGAATGCCTTTTGCTAATTTTCAGCTATCTAAAGACTCTCCCTAACAGCAGTATCTCACCAACAATAAATTTATGTTTCTTCTGTGATGTTACTATTGGATTTTTTTCAAACTCAGCACTCTTGTGCAGCTTTTCAACTGCAGCCTTCTGGAGCTGTGAAAGATAGAGAAAGAAAGAGAGCAAGAAGAGAGCACTTCCTTCTCCTCCTCTCTGAACTTGCTTACTTGACAAGCTTGTGGTAATTCCATGCTGTACCAGCTGCACTCCGTGGAACTTCTGTTCCTTTTTTTTATTTGTTCATGGGATGTGAGCTTTGCTGGCTGGGCCAGCATTTATTGCCCATCCCCAATTGCCCCTGAGAAGGTAACGATGAGCTGCCTTCTTGAACTGCTGCAGATCATGTGGTGTAAGTTCACCCACAGTACTGTTAGTCAGAGAGTTCCAGTATTTTAATCTAACAACAGTGAAGGAACTTGCAACCTGCATTGATCAACAGCGCTTGAGTTCTGAAGAGGAGTAATATTTGACTCAAAATGTTAACTCAGTTTCTCTCTCCACAAATGATACCAGGCCTGCTGAGTATTCCCAGCATTCTATTTTTAATCCAGATCTTCCACCATCCACATTATTTGCTTTTACCAAATGATGATATGTTTATGTAATATGACAGTTAAGATACATTGAATGGAAATAGACAACATGTGGTATCTGGAAGCACCATTGTGTTTCATTCAACTGCACTAATTGCACAGGGACTGAATCTGGGAGTTATTAGAAACAATTATCAGTGAGTGTCTGTCGCACAAATATTCCTAACTATATAATTGCTTCCTTCATTTTCACCTCACCCACCTCGTCTGCCACTGCTGAGCTCCTTTACTCTGGTGCACGCTTAGTTCTCTTTATATTGCTAAGTTGAACAGGGTTCATTTCACATTTCACTAAATGATGAAAACTGAGCAGACATTGGTAAAACTGCAGATGCTAAGGGCTTTTTCACCTTAGCAAGCTGTGGAGCAGGGGAGCTTTACATTGAAGCACTTAGTTTCTCACTCACTTCTGTGAGCATGATCAAGTGTTCAGCTAGCAGTGTAGTAAAATGTTTTCTGTCATTCTTTGGTATGTGAACATCACTGGCAAGGCTAGCAATTATTGCCCATCTTAAGTTGCCTTTAGCAAGATGGTTTGGGCTTATGGTTAGATACAGTGGATTTCACCTGTGTGCCTTTTCTGCAAGTTTGTTAATGTATTCCTGTATTTTGTCACAGACCTTCTCTGTATTAACTAGAACTGCCATATGGTGTCATCCACAAATTTTGAAAGTGTATTTCTGTTTCCTGGGTCCAAATTATTTATGTAAATGATGAACAACAGTGGTCCCGGCATGAGGGTTTGTGGAACACATTTCCCACCAGCTGATTGGAGTAATTCCTGTAACCCTTACTCTCTTCTTTCCTTTTTTGTAGCCAGATTGCTATCTGCTGCTTTCCCTCAGCTTCTCATGCTCTGACCTAATTCATGAAGCTTCTATGTGGCACCTGAGCAAATATACCTTGGAAATCCAAATACATTACATATGTTGCATTATCCTTATGACCTTATTGTTACTCTAAGATTAATAAGATTGGTCAAGTATGACTTTCCTTCTTAGAATACATGCTAACTATTTTTTATTACATTTTCAATTATAGGGGTCTTCACTATTAAACCACTGAGTTGGAAATACAATATCTTCCCTACCAGCGGCTAATTGGTCAATAGCTCCCTGGACTTGTTTTACCTTGCTTTTTTACATAGAAGTATCACATTATCTGTCTGCCAGTCCTCTATTCCCTTTTCACATTAGCTGTCTGCCAGTCCTCTATTCCCTTTTCTAATGATGTTTTAAAATATATGTAATAGTGCCTTTGCTATCTCTTCAGTACCTTCTTTTAATGTCCAGGGGTGCAATCCATGAAGATCATAAGTTTTATCCTCTTTAAGTTTGATCAGTTTATTAATTCTCTCTCATCTTTACAACTTAATTGACCTTCTATCTTCTTTGATCTCTTCTTCTAATTACATGTCCTTGTTATTCTCTGTTACAAATAAGGAGATAAAGTAATTAATTAAATTTTTATCATTTCATTGTCGTTGCCTATGAATTTATTGTGTGTATCCCTTATGTGGCCCTTTCCCCATCTTATTTTTTCTTTTGTTACTTATGTGTCCATAGAACACTTTACTATTTATTTTTATATTCCTTGGCAATTTAATTTTGTAGCTTCTCTTTGCCTTTTTTAAAAACTTCTTCACCCTTTCATATACCCTTTTGACATCCTTTCCTTTGTTGTCTATGTTGTTTAGTATATATATCCTTTAGTTTCAGTTTTGTCTATTTCCTTATTCATCCATGATGTCTCACTACTAGCTAATTTATTTTAGTGGGATTTATTTCTCCTAGACTCTATTGATCACTATTTTAAGTGTTTTCTGGTGCTGCTTCTTTGTTTTGTAAACGTTTCCAGTTTGTTTTTCCTAGTTCCATTCTCATCTTCTTAAAATCAGTTATTTTTCTCATTTATTACTTTGGTCTTTGTCTTATTTATATCTTTCTCAAGCTTTAGGCTGCACTTTATTATGTTGTGACTGTTATTGTCTTAATGTTCCCCTACAAATACTTTGCTTATGTGGTTCTTGTTCATTTCCAATTACTAAATCCGGCAGTACACTGTCTCTTGTATTTCTTACATTCTGGATAAGAAAGATGTCTTGAATACAGTCCCTGTACCCTTTTGCTTTCTCTTCTTTCCACATTATTTGGGGGTTGTTAAAATATCCCATGGTTATTATTCTATGTCCTTTGCTCATTCCACTTTTTGCTTACATATTTCATTCTCCACTTCTTTCTGTTATTTGGTGAGATGTAGTACACCTCATTAGCATGGTTGATCCCTTCTTTTCTTTTATTTCAATCCATATGCAAACTACACCTTTGCTTTAAACTCCTTAACAAAATAAGTATTCTTTTCTCTGTAGAGGTTTTCCACGCTGCTAACACATTGGTTTACACAGATCATGTGATCTTACAGCACAGGACTATTCTTAAAACTACAGTCCAACATTTTCCAAAGCTATAATTACAATAAAAGTCCTATCAAGCTTATTTATTCTTTCCACAAGGACACATGTTCCACTTTGGTTCAGATGGAACTCATCGCAGCAGTACAGATCCTTTATGTCCCAGTACTGGTGCCACTGTCCCATGAGATGGAACCCCTACTTCCACACCCACCTTTCAGCCATGTATTCACCTTTTTGACCTGCCTAACCCTCTGCCAATAAACATGTAATCCAGGTAATAACCCCGAGATTAACACTGGGGAAGGGGGGTGGGGGTGGTGTGGGGGTATAGTTGAACTTATTTGCTAACTTCTTATATTCCTTTAACAGGACTTCCTCCATTTTCTGCCTTGTGTCATTGGTCTCAACATGGATCACAATACATTGATCTTCCCTTCCCTTTTCCAAGTTCATATCTAG
Organism: Carcharodon carcharias; assembly: GCF_017639515.1. Taxonomy (NCBI): domain Eukaryota; kingdom Metazoa; phylum Chordata; class Chondrichthyes; order Lamniformes; family Lamnidae; genus Carcharodon; species Carcharodon carcharias. The sequence goes on along the minus strand of NC_054471.1, from coordinate 142,875,116 downwards.
TTGCCCTGAGATATCCTTTAATCCTTTACTTTTGACCCAGGTAAGCAACACACTTTTCTGGTCATTCATGGTAACCACAGGTTCCTACATTTATTGAATCTTTTTACCTCAGTTCAGCTTTAAGATAAATGATTTGAAATTTCAGGGACTGAATGTCTACGTAGTTCAGTTGGCTGGATGACAGAGTGATGCCAACAGCACGGGTTCAATTCCTGTACCGCTAAGGGCATCCATGAAGGTCTCCTGTTCTCAACCTCACTCCTCATCTGAGGTGTGGTGACCCTCAGGTTAAACTCATCACCAGTTGTCTCTCTCTGATGGGAGAGAAGCCTATGGACCTCTGGGACCATGGTGGCTTTCATGATATTAAGCATGTTATGTGAATTTAGTTACTTATAGTTTCAGAATATGATTGTGCTACTGAAGCAATTTACCCACTTCATGGGATAAATTTACAAACTTCTTTCTTTTGCTGGTTCTTGATCTCTCATTTCTTATAGTCTCTTTATTTTTCATTTTTTTCTCTCATCTCCAAGGCCAGAATTTTCACATCGGTGAGTGGGGGGGGGGCAAGGCCCAGCACGCCGACGTGTAAAATGACACGCGGTGACATCGGGCATGCGTCCCAATGTCACCACACGTCATTCAGATCTTTCATTTGTTGGATGCGTGCCGGAGGCAGCTGCGTGCCTGTTGAACTGTCAAAGGCCTGTTAAGGCCATTAAAAAACCAATTAAAGTCATTAACAACACTGTCCGTCCAACCTTAAGATTGGCGGACAGGCAAACAGCCCAAGGGGCTTCGCGTTTTTCAGGAAACCTCAGGTGAGATGAGGTTTCCTGAAGGTTTTATTAAATAAATAAGTACATTTTGCTTAATTCGTAAACATGTCCCAGCTCATGTGACACTGTCACATGAGGGGACATGTGTAAATAATTTTTACCTTTCTTTAATAAAAATTCTCTTAATCTCCCTGAGGCAGCATGCGTGAAAGAACACAGGCTCCAACTTTCCCTCTTACCCCTCCTCCAGCACAGGTACTGCTGCGCGCTACCAGCCGTGCAACATGCTGGGTGGGCCTTAATTGGCCTGCCCACATAAAATGGCGCTGAGCTCTGACCAGCCCACCCACATGGGGAAAATTCTCCCCCAAGTATCACATTTTTCTCTGAATCTATTATTCATCCCTTTTTCTCATTTCTTTTTTTTTCTCTCTATGTTCCTTTCTGTCTTTCTAAATTTACAAAGCTTGCCAACAATTTCTTTCTTTAATGGATCATGCTAACCTTTTCCACAACATTTTTGGGGCTTGGTTTAAATCACAAGGCTTATCTCTGCCCTATAGAATCCACTTACTCAGCTCTGAGCAGTGCTTGAATCTTCAACATAGCAGGCACTGTCCTGTTATCATGACACAGGATTGTGTTGCTGAGTCACTCTGGTTTCAGTCGCTTAGTGGGCAATTGAAAAAACAATTTTTTGTTCTATTTATTAAGTTCTACCCTGAAAAATATTACCATTCTATTCTGGCCAGAACATTCTGTTGTGTATATGCTAAATATGTCTTACTAGAATGTAAATGTCGCATTTTCTCACAGTCTTATTTGAGCCGTCCAAAATAGCACTGATTTTCCAGTTCAATCCATAATTGCAGCATTATTTCAACCCTTTTGAATTGCATGTAACTTGTATTTTCTATCCTCAATAACGATACTGTGAATGTTTTCAGCAATTTGGGGAAGGGAAGAAACCCCTAAAGAAGTGTATAGCCAGCGTTATGAGCTTCCGACATTTCAGTGTTCATTGTGGGGTGAGGAAGAGGTCAGGAGGAGGAGAGGAGAGCTGAGTTAGGGATGGGCTCACCTCTATCCTTATGTTTCTAAATTCATTTCCGGAACTTGGCAACAGCTCTGTACTGCACACACCAGTAGTGTTGACAGATAATCCCGCATGAAGACAGCACATCATCAATGAATTAATCTTAGGAGATTTAGAAGCTTTGAAGTTTTCTTGCTCAAGGCATTGTATCCTCAGTGGACAGTTACTGTTTTTCATTGAATATGTTGGCTTCACACTCAAAGGGCTTTGACTGAATACAACAAAGATAAACTGTTACATGTTTCAGTTACTAATTATAAATTAATGGCATAGTCATGTGTTTGCGTCAGATAACCTCATGACATTAGTATGTTTTAATTAAAGAATTAGACATTCAGTCATCCATGATTCAGGAATGCAGAATATTTTTGGTAAATAATACATTCTTTCTTGCACCTGGTACAAATACAATTCATAGACAAAAAACTAAACACCTCTCTCCTATTGGAATTAAACTTGTCTTTCAACAGGGATTTCGCTTCAATCGGTGCACTGTTACCACTAACTCCACACAAACAAAGAACTCATCTTTGATCAGTGCTTCTTGTCCTCCAGCAGCATCAGGTTGCAATCTATCATGATTGTTTCTTTTGCTCCTTGATTTTGAGACATGGTAGGGTGGTGCAGGAGTTGGGGCAGCAATGTTTAAGTGGGCTGTAAACCAGGTGGGTGAATCAGTTGGCATGGGGCCCATGCCCTTTTGTACCTAATTTAAAGGAATTCAGCATCCTCCCAATAGACAGATTCTGATTACATGGAAGGATCGGGCAAGGCAGCCAGCGCTAAAAGGCATGGAGCAGAACCTTAAATGGGAGGTGCTTTCCATCATGGGAAACAGTGACTAGCAAGATTGCACATCAGGAGGCCAGATAATTTCTAAGAGAGTTCCAAGGTTCTCGCATGCAATGGTGGAGATATAGATGGAATGGCAGAGTCAGGAAGAAGGTCCCCTTGCTAACAGATGGCAGTTGCATGGGAAGGTGCCGTAGGAGGGGGTTGAAGTGTAGAGGGTGATGGAGGAATGGACCAGGGTGTCCCGGAGGGAATGATCCCTGTATAATGCCGACGCGGTGGGGGCGTTGAAGGGAAGATGTGTTTGGTGGTGGCATCATGCTGGAGTTGGCGGAAATGGCGGAGGATGATCCTTTGAATGTGGAGGGGTGATAGGGGTGATAAGTGAGGATAAGGGGGACCCTATCATGGTTCGGGGAGGGAGAGGAAGGTGTGAGGGCGGATGCGAGGGAGATGGGCCGGACACGGTTGAGGGCCCTGTCAACCACTGTGGGTGGAAAACCTGGGCTAAGGAAGAAATGGCAGCAGGTGCAACACCTGCCCCTTTACTTCCCCCCTCCTCACCGTCCAAGGGCCCAAACATTCCTTTCAAGTGAAGCAGCATTTCACTTGCACTTCCCTCAATTTAGTCTACTGCATTCGTTGCTCCCAATGCGGTTACCACTACATTGGAGAGACCAAATGCAGACTGGGTGACTGCTTTGCAGAACACCTTCGGTCTTCCTGCAAGCATGACCCAGACCTCCCTGTCTCATGCCATTTCAACACTCCACCTTGCTCTCATGCGCACATGTCCGTCCTTGGCCTGCTGCATTGTTCCAGTGAAGCTCAACACAAACTGGAGGAACAGCACTTCATCTTCCAACTAGGCACTTTACAGCCTTCCGGACTGAATATTGAGTTCAACAATTTTAGATCATGAACTCTCTCCTCCATCCCCACCCCCTTTCCGATCCCCCCCTTTTTTTCCAATAATTTATATAGCTTTTTTTTCCCACCTATTCCCATTATTTTTAAATGTATTTCCATCCATTGTTTTATTTCTACATTTTAGCCTATTTTGATCCCTTCCCTTTACCCCACCCCACCCCCGTTAGGGCTATCTGTACCTTGCTTGTCCTGATTTCTACCCTTAATTAGCACATTCATTAGATAATATCACCACCTTCAACACCTCTTTGTCCTTTTGTCTGTGACATCTTTTGGATATCTCCGCCTATCACTGGCCCTCTATCCAGGTCTACCTGCGGCCCCCCCCCCCTTTAAACCAGCTTATATTTCACCTCTTTTCTACTTTTACTTAGTTCTGTTGAAGAGTCTTACGGACTCGAAACGTTAACTGTGTTCCTCTCCGCAGACCCGCTGAGTTTTTCCAAGTATTTTTATTTTTGTTTTGGATTTCCAGCATCCGCAGTTTTTTGCTTTTATCTTTACAGGTGGAGTTGTGTTTAGGAATCAGGCTGGGAGGCTTTTAAAGACTTCACAGCCTTCAAATTCTAAAAAGGCAAAGTGGCACAGCTTTTTGCTGCAGCTGCTGTCTCTTTCAATGCCATCTATAGACCTCCTGTGCCTTTTCCTGGATCTTGGGATAATAAAGGATTTCGGCATCAGAAACATGTTTCAGTCACATGATCAATGGCCATTGTCCACCCAGAATAGCTTATAGCTAAAAGGCTATTGATCTGCAATAGGAGATAGATGATGGTCTTTCACACTTGTTTTGTGGATAACTAATTTCTTCAGCTCTCTTGTATGACACATTGATGTTCAAAATGAGACTAGAGGTCTACTGACTTCATGTTTTGTGTAAATCACAAGGCAATAGCATATGTAAACCCCACAGATAACATTTGTCTTGGTATGTCATAGCCATAGAGTCTTAGAGGTCTACAGCACAGAAAAAGACTTTTCAGCCCATCAAATCTGCACCAGTCAAATAAGTACCTAACTATTCTAATCCCATTTTTCAGCCCATAGCTTGTATGCTATGGTATCACAAGTGCATTTCAAAACACTTCTTAAATGTTATGACGGTTTCTGCCTCTGCCACCCTTTCAGGTAGTGAGTTCCAGATTTCTACCACCCTCTGTGGGAAAAAATTCTTCCTCACATCCCCTCTAAACCTCCTTCCACTTACATTAATTTTATGCCTCCACCAAGGGGAAAAGTACCTTCCTGTCTACCCTATCTATACCCCTCATAATTTTATACACCTCAATCATGTCCCCTCTTAATCCCCTCTGCTCCAGGGAAAATAACCACAGTCTATCCAATCTTTCCATATAACTAAAACCCTCCAGCCCAAGCAACATCCTGGTAAATCTCCTCTGCACTCTCTCTAGTGCAATCACATCCTTCCTTTAATGCAGATTCCAGAACTGTACGCAGTACTCTAGCTGTGGCCTAACCAGCGTTTTATACAGTTCCAGCACAACTTCCCTGCTCTTATATTTTATGCCTCAGCTAATAGAGGCAAGTATCCCATATGCCTTCTTAACCACCTTATCTATCTGTCCCCTAACTTAAGGAACCAGTGGACACGCACACCATTGTCCCTCTGATCCTTGGTACTTCCCAGGGTCCTACCATTCATTGTGTGTTCCTGTGCCTTGTTTGTCCTGCCCAAGTGCATTACCTCACACTTATCTGGATTAAATTCCATTTGTCACTAATCAGCTCATCTGACCAGCCCGTCTTTTTCCTTCTGTAATCTAAGGCTATCCCCCTCACTATTTACCACCCCACCAATTTTTGTGTCATCTGTGAACTTACTGATCAGCCCTCATACATTCAAGTCTAAATCATTTATATATACCACAAACAGCAAGGGACCCAACACCGATCCCTGGGGAACCCCAGTGGACACAGGCAGCCAGTCACAAAAACACATCCCGACCATCACCCTCCACTTCCTGCCACTCAGCCAATTCTGGATCCAATTTGCTAAATTGCCTTGGATCCCATGGGCTCTTACCTTCATTATCAGTCTCCCATGCAGGACCTTATCAAAAGTCTTGCTGAAGTTCAAGTAGACTATGTCAAATGCATTGCCCTCATCTACACATCTGGTCACCTTTTCGAAAAATTCAATCAAAACGTTCAGACATGACCTCCCCTTAACAAAACCATGATGACTGTCCTTGATTAATCCCTGCCTCTCCAAGTGTAGATTAATTTTGTCCCTCAGAATTGCTTCCAATATTTTCCCCACCACTGAGGTTAGACTAACTGGCCTGTAGTTCCCTGGTTTATCCCTCCCTCCCTTCTTGAATAACGGTACCACATTGGCTGTCCTCCAGTCCTCTGGCACCTCTCCTGTGGCCAGAGAGGTATTGAAAATTATTGCCAGCACCCTTGCTATCTCCTCCCTTGCCTCACTCAACAGCCTGGGATACATTTCATCGGGCCTGGAGAGTTATCTAATTTTAAGTCTGCCAGACCACTTGGAACCTCTTCCCTTTCTATGCAATTTCTTTAATTATATCACAGTCTTTCTGCTGATTTGCATACCCATGTCATCCCTCTCACTTATGAATACCGACACAAAGTAATCATTTGGAACCCCACCTATGTCTTCCGGCTCCACACACAAATTACCACTATGGTCATTCATAGGCCCTACTCTTTCCCTAATTATCCTCTTACTCTTAATGTACTTGTAAAATAGCTTTAGGTTTTCTTTTATTTCACCTTCCAAGGCTTTTTCATGCCCCCTTTTTGCTCTCCTAATTTCCTTCTTAAGGTCCCCCCCTACATATTCTACACTCCTCTCGGGCTGCCGCTGTTTTAAGCCCTTGGTATCTGCCATAAGCCTCCCTTTTTCTCTTTATCCAATCCTGTAAATCCCTTGACATCCAGGGTTCACTGGATTTGTTGGTCCCACACTTTATCTTTGCTGGAATATGTTGGCCTTGTACTCTCCCTATTTCCTTTTTGAATGAGTCCCACTGGTCTGACGCAGATTTACATAAAAGTAGCTGCTCCCAGTCCACTCTGGCCAAATCATATCTGATCTTATTAAAATCGGCCTTCCCCCAATTTAGAACTCTGATTTCTGGCCTATCCTTGTCCTTTTCCATAACAACCTTGTATCTACCGGAGTTATGATCACTATCTGCAAAATGCTCCCCCATTGATACCTCTACCACTTGCCCGGCTTCATTCCCTAAAATTAAGTCCCCTCTCTTGTAAGACCTTCTATGTACTGGTTTAAAAAGCTCTCCTGGATACATTTTAAGAATTCTGCTCCCTCTAAACCTATCACACTATGACTAACCCAGTTAGTGTTGGCTAAGTTGAAACCCCCCACTATTACTACCCCATTCCAAGGGGAGGCCCCCCACCAGGATGATTCAATTCAAACTATCTGGAGGCTGGAGATAGTCTGTGTTGAATTAGCAAAGGTCAAATGGCACTTGACAGCCATCCTAACTGCCTTGTAAGTGTCCATTTTAAAATATTAAAGATAGTTCTAGGAGCTTCCACAGGAAAACAGTCCATGTTTGAAGTTATAAATAGGACATGCCTTCACTGGGCATAAAATAAGCATTAAGAACATAGGAATAGGAGTAAGACCTTCAGTCCCTCAAACCATTTTCTCCATTCAGTTAGATCATAGCTGATCTATATCTTAACTCCATCTACCCACCTTGGTCAATAATCCCTAATACCCCTGCTGAACAAAACTATCAATTTCAGTTTTGTTATATGGAACCGAGCCTCAACCAATCAATGTGTATCCTAAAAATGTCTACTGTTTTACCCAAAAGCAGCTGGTATCATTGGAAAATGACCATGTTCCGAACTGTATGATCAACGGTTTGTGACCAGCAGGGGAAACTGAATGCAGTAATGTGGGCAAAGATACAAATATGAAAAGGGCTCAAATGGATCAAAGCCCATCCAAACATTGGCTTGAGTGGAAGCACTGCAGTAAGTTAGGACTTCCATTGGACACGCTATTTTGGACCTATTATCATTCAAGTGTAAACAGGGCAGTACGGGCATGAAAATCACTCTGTGATCTCCACAGTGTTGATTGTAAGCCTTGATGGAACAGGTGATGCTAGATTCCCTATGAATTCAAATAAGTAGAAGCCTTCATACTCACCAATAGTTTTTTGCATTCTGTACACAAATAATGGGCAGAATTTTCTGCCTGTCGGGCTGGTGGGCCCGACCCAAATCCCCGGTTGGCGGGGAGCCAATCCCCGCTGGAGAAGCGGGTCCCGCCACCATTTTACGTAGGTGGGCCAATTAGGGCCCACCCAGTGTACTGTCTGGCAGGAAGGGCTATGCGCTCCCTGTGTGAGCTGGGGGGGGAGGGGGTTCCCCAAAAGCGAGAGTGCGCTCTTTTGCGTATGCGCAGGAAAGAGTGCACATCTCTCTGAGGCTAAGAGCTGCCTCAAGGAGATCACTTATACTTTTAAAAATATGAAAAATAGAAAAAAAAATTCCCTAACATGTCCCCCTCGTGACAATGCCACATGAGATGAGGCATGTTCATAATGTACATAATAACTTTATTAAACTTTTTAAAACCCTGCATGAAACCTCATCCTGCTGGTGGATGAGATTTCATGTTTTCTCTATTAGCTGCTGGGGCTCCTGGCCTGCCCACCAACCTTAAGGTTGGATGGGCAGATCCTTTAATTGTATAATTGATTCTGTCAATGGCCTCAATTGGCCATTTACAGGTCGGCGGGCCCACCTTCCTGAAAATTTAAATGGGCCAGGATGATGTTGGTGGTTCCACCCAACGTCATCCCATATCATTTTACATGTCAGTGAACGGGCCCCGCCCCCTTCTCCTGACAGCAGAATTCTGCCCATTGTTTTTTTTTTGGTGTTTCAGTTTCAGTTGAGATCCAACTCATTATGCAATACTGATGGTCCAAAAGCAAAATTGAACAGATTTAGATTACTCAGGTGTATAGACCTCTCCTCTTGCCTTTTTCCATAAACTGTCAAACAGCGACCTGCGTATAGCAGGGGAACTAGATCGATTAGGAATACATCTTATCAAAGTAAGTAATAACTCCTTCCAGTCAACTACAGGGAAGACCACAGGGAAACATAGATCTGTGCTAACATTCTCTTATCTTCTTCAAAGGGAAGGACACCTGCTTCTCAATCAATTAATTGAGACATTTCCACATTTCTGTATTACCTGCCTCGATTTGTATCCCATTAAACCATTCACATTGTTACTTCTATTTGGAACTTATACTGACTTCACATCATTAGGTAATGTCAATTTCTTTACTAAACAAGACTACCAAGGTAAATTTGTACAAAAAGGCATCTCCTCAACGTATCTGAGTAATAACTATAAGAATCACTGAGAGTGTTTATAACCTCACATATCAGCAAGTCAACTAAAGAACCCTTGTTAGCACTATTTATCACATGTAAATACACAAGCCCATCCAATTTGCTTTTAATAATGCTTATTTTTAATATTTCCATTTTCATACAATTGAAACAAATGTACTTACTCTATGACATTTCTCCAGTAAGAAAGAATACCATCTCCCACAGAATCACAGAATTGTTACAGCAAACAAGTGGGCCATTTGGCCTGTCGTGTCTGCACCAGCTCTCAATAGGAGCAATTCATTTAGTGCCACTCCCCTGCATTCTTCCCATTGCTTTGAACTTTCTTCCTTTTCAGATAACAATCCAATTACCTCTTGAATGTTTCAATTGTACCTGCCTCCACCACACTCTCGGGCAGTGCATTTCAGATACTAATCACTTGATGCATGGTTGCCATTGTTCATTTCGCCATTGCTTCTTTTGCCAATTACCTTAAATCTGTGCCCTCTTGTTCTTAATACTTCCACTAATGGCAATAGTTTCCTCTTATCTACTCTCTCCAGATCCCTCATGATCTTGAATACCTCTATCAAGTTTCCGCTCAACCTTCTCTTCCCTAAGGAAAACAGTCCCAACTTCTCCAATCTATCTATGTAACTGAAGTCCCTAGTCCCTTCCACTATTCTTGTGAATTTTTTCAGCACTCTCTCTAATGCCTTCACATCTTTCCTAAAGTGAGGTGCCCAGTAATGAACACAATACTCCAATTGAGGCTGAATCAGCGTTCTATATAAGTTTAACATATCTTCCTTGGTTTTATACTCTATGCCCCTATTAATAAATTAATAGGATGCTGTAGGCTTCATTAACTAAGCTCTCAAGCTATCCTACCACCTCCAATGATTTATGCCCATATACACTCACGTCCCTCTGCTCCTGCACCCTCTTTAGAATTGTACCCTTCATGTTACATTGTCTCTCCATGTTCTTCCTACCAAAATGAATCACTTCATTCTTCTCTGTATTAAATTTAATCTGCCACTTGTCCACCATTCCCCCAACCTTCTTATATACTTCTGAAGTTCTACACTATCCTCCTCCCAGTTCATAATTCACTCAAGATTTGCATCATCCACAAATATTAAAATTATGCCCTGTACACCAAGGTCTAGGGGCAGGATTTTTAAGTCAACGGGCAGTCGCAATCGGCGGGTCTGGGACTAATGGCCAGCCAGCATGAAGTGTCCGCTGAAATGCTCAGCACTACTGGGGTGGGGGTGGAGGGAGGGCAGGCACTGATGTAAGCGCATGTGCAGGTGACCGCTGAATGAAAGCTCCCTCAAGACGGAGAGCTGCCTCAGGGAACTGACAACTTGAAACCAATTAAATAAAGTTTTTTAAATCAGGAGAAAAATGTCCAAGCATCGCAATCAGTCACCTGAACATATACATGATAAAAATGGTGTTCATAGATTTTTATTTTTTTAAGTTAATAATGGAAACCTTATCCCGCCCTTGGATGAGGTTTCATGAAAAATGCAAAATCCACCTGGCAGATTCGCCTGTCCGCCAACCATAAGGTTGGATGGACCACATAAAATCGGAGACAATTGCAACTTTAATTACACTAATTGGCCTCTTAATTATTAGTGGATGTGCTTCCGACTTTTGTCTGTGCCCACCGACCGAAATATTGTGCAAGTGACCGAAATCATCCCGCGCAATTTTGCGTCTGATTGGGTCGGGCACGCGCCCACTCACCGATCTAAAAATTCTGCCCTAGGTTATTAACACATAGCAGGGAGAGCAATGGCCCCAACACTGACCTCTGGAGAATTCCACTACAAAACCTCCTCCAGTCTGAATAAAAATCTATTAATCACTACTCTCTGTTCCCTGTCACTCAGCCTATTTCATATTCATGTTGCTACTGTCCCTTTTATTCCTTGAGCTATAACTTTTCCCACAAGTCTGTTGTGTGGTACTTTATTAAATGCCTTCTGGAATTCCAGGTACACCACATCACCAGCATTATCCTCATCAATCTTTTCTATAACACCATCAACAAACTCCAGCAAGTTAGTTAAACATGATTTTCCCTTAACAAATTCATGCTGGCTTTCCTTAATAAGCTCGCATTTGTCCAAGTGGCAATTAATTTTGTCCCAAATTATCATTTCTCGAGCCCTCCCCACCACTGAAGTTAAACTGACTGTTTTTTTGATGCTGGGCTTATCTTTACACACTTTTTATGAACCAGTGTGTAACATTTGCAATGCTCCAATCCTCTTGCACCACTCCTGAGTCTAAAGAGGATCAAAACATTATGGCCATTGCCTCCGCAATTTCCATTCTCACTTCTCTCATTATCTTTGGATGAACCCCGCCCAGTTCTGGGGCAGGATTTTCGCCCTGTCAGGGGCGAAGTTGAATTGCGGGCGTGTGCAGGCGCACCTCCGATCGGTGCCCCCAGTTGGGGGCATAGCACCATTTAACATGGGCGCTATGCACTCCCTGTGCGGTTGGGGGGATGAATCCCTAAACCCGAGAGTGCGCTCTTTCGCACATGTGCATGAAAGAGCGCACTCACCTCTCTGAGGCTAAGTGCTGCCTCAGGAGATCGGCTGTTCTGTCACAAGTGTTAAGAATAGAAAAAAAAATTCTTGACATGTCCCCTCGTGTGACACTTTCACATGAGTTGGGGCATGTCCATAATTTTTTTAAAAACTTTAATAAAATTTTTAAAACCTACATGAAACCTCATCCCGCCCGTGGATGAAGTTTCATGCTTTTTCTAATTCCCGCCAGGGCTCCTGGCCTGGCCGCCAACCTTAAGGTTGGACGGGCAGGTGCATTAATTAGTTTAATGATTCTGGCAATGGCCTCAATTGGCCATTAACAGGTTGGCGAGTGCACAGCTGATTTTGCTGTGCCCCCGCCTACCGAAAAATTTAAATGGGGCGCGGTGACTTTGGGAATTCTGCCCGACATCACCCTGTGTCATTTTACATGTCGGCGAGCGGGCCCCACCCCCCACTTGCCGACAGGAAAATCCCGCCCCTGGTTTCTTATCAACTTTAACTACAGACAGACTATCCCAATATCTCCTCCCTATCAATTTTAAAATGTTCATGACCTCCACTTTGGCCATGATCTGTGCATCATCTTGTTCCTTGGTAAAGACAGATGCAAAGTATTCATTTAATATTTCAGCCATGCACAGTGCCTCCATGTTTAAACCCCCTTTTTGATCCTTAATTGGCCCCACTCCTCCTTTTGTACCTTTTTGTTATTTTTGTGCCTATTGGAAATTTTAGATTAATTTTTAGATTAGCTACCAGTCTCTTTTAATACTGCTTATTTGCTTATATATTTTTTCATTTACTTCCCCTCTGAACCATCTATAGTCAACTTGGATCTCAGTTTTATTGTCCACCTGATATCTTTCATAAGCAGACCTTTTTCTTCTTCATTTTAATCACTATCTCTTTTGTCATTCAGAGAGCCCTGAATTTGTTTTCCTCGCCTTTCCATTTCATGGAAATATACATTATGTGTGCCCAAACTATCTCTTCTCTAAAGGTAGCCCATTTTTCAGATACCATTTTGGTTGCCAATCTTTGATTCCACTTGAGCTGAGCCAACTCCATTCTCAGCCCATTGAAGTTGGCTTTCCCATAGTTAATTATTCTTACTCTGGATTGTTCATTTTCCTTTTCCATAAGCGGCCTAAAACTTATCACACTTGTTGCCTAAATTTCCCCCTACTGAAACTTAATCCACTTGGCCCACTTCATTCCCAAGAGCTGGGTCTAGTCCTAGCTTCCAGTCCTTTCTCCTCGGACTAGAAGCATACTGCTGTAGAAAATGTTCCTGAACATACTCTACAAACTCTTGCCTATTCTGCCCTTTACTATACTACTATCCCAGTCTGTATTCAGATAAGTACCCCATTATAATTCTTGTACCTCTCTATAATTTCCTTGCAAATTTGTTTCTCTATATTTTTTCCCACTGATTGATGACCTATAGACTACACTAAGTGATGTAATTGCACCTTTATTGTTCCTTAGCACTAGCCTTGACATTCAATCACATTATCAGCACTGAAACCCCACAATCAACAGCCTGGAGCCTAACATTGACCAGAGACTAAACTGGACAATCTATAAATAGCATGGCCACAAGAACAGGTCAGAGACTGGGTGTCCTGACTCTTCAAAGCCTTTCTATCATCTACAAGGCATAAGTTGGAAGTATGATGGAATATTTTCTATTTCTCTGGACGAGGGCGGCTCCACAACACATCCAGGACAAATCAGCTCACTTGATTATTACCCTATCTGTCACTTTAAAAGGCCATACCCTCTACCATAGCACATTGTGGCTAGTGTATTCCATCTATAATATACAGAAATTGGCCCAGGCACCTTTGATAGCACCTTCCAAATCTCATCAACCTCTACCACCTGGAAGAGCAGGCAGGTGCATGGAAACACCAGCACCACCACCAAATACCCCTCCAAGTCACACACCATCCTGTCTTGGAATTATCTCACCATTCCTTCACTGTAGCTGGGTAAAGATCCTGGAAGTTCCTCCCTAACAGCACTGTGTGTATATGTACATCACATGATCTGCAGAGGTTCAAGATGTTGGTTCAACACCGCCTTCTCAAGGGCAATTAGGGATGGACAACACTGTAAATGTTGACCTTGCCAGTGAAGCCCACATCCCATGAACAAGTAGAAAAAAATGGACTTTAACAAGCAGGTCAGGGCCTCCTAAGTCTTCAAAAGTTAGAGTAAATTTAACATTAGGTGTGTGGAATTACCTTGGGAAAGTTGGTGGAGGCTGGATCCAGGACAAGAAGAGGCCCAGAAGATAAGTTTTTTAAAATTTCTAGCAATTTCCCACAGGAAAAGCTTGGGTCTCTGCTATCTGGATTTCCTTTTTCTTCTAAACATCCAGCTCCTCTCTGGTATTGTAGCTTAGTGCTGGAACATTCCATCACAGTGGCCTCCAGCTGCAGGATTCAAATGAGAATCAGCATTTCAACTGAAATGAGGCTAGGTGTTAAAATAGTTGTCCTCATACTGGTTCAGCCATGCAATTTATTTCAGCCTCTGCATGTGCATTAAATCCCATTTAAAATCAGGCTATAAAATACTGCAATTCTTCTTATGTAAAAATATACTGGCCCAGATATTGCAATTGCAATTATGGTGATTCGGTTTGTATTCTGTTAATATTCTATGAAATTGATGGAAAATCCTGCTAATTCCTGCATTTCCAGAAATCCACAGTTGCTATCAGAGATACGAACCTCCTCCACAGTGTGTGCTGTTCAAATCTCCATAGATGGAAATCAGTAGGAACCAATGAATCAACATGACCTTCTACTTTTTATGGTATTATTTTTGCTGTAAGTACCCTTGAAAAATTTGTGCCATGGTAAGTGAGGTGTAACTGGGTAGTTAACAGCATGTAAAGTTATAATTACTTATGAACAACCACTCTGGGCCTGAAAAACTAATTTTATATTTGTGGAATTTCAAATTTCTCCATTCCTGATAAAACCTGCATAATTTTTAAAAAATTATTCCTTTTTAAAGTTTGTTTATGTTATCTCATCTTCTAACTTAAACCCATTTGTTTATCTCAATCTCTAATTCACGTACTATGAAACATGAATGATAAAACCCATTATTACTTCCCGGTTTGTTTTCCATGAGAATTCTTCAATGTGATTGGCGGCTTAGCCTGCTTGATGACATCCATGTTGCTGAGTGCCAGAGGTCCCCACTGCTGGTACTAGATTGAAATTAACACCAGAGAAGGTGAAATCCATGCCACAGAGATTGCTAGGTCTTTGCGGGCAATTTTCTTCAAGATCAACAGCAAGCCCATCACTTCACTACTGACCAATCAAAATCCAGGCCAACGATTAATGGAATTTTCAGGTCAGCGTTCTTGGATTTCTTCCAATATTGAACAAAACTAATATAACTGAGTTTCAAACACCCATTCAATAAAAATGCAGAATTCTTTGGTTGTACTAAATTTTAATGTTGATCTTATATACAAAATGTGCCAGCCTGTGTCTGTCTAGTTATGATGACTGACCAGGTATGACTTACAAATAAAATGTTTGATATGAGGTACTTGAAATTTAATAACTTGGTAACTCAAATCTTGAAGCATTGCAGCTCTGGTTCTAGCAGTGCTGGTTAGCTAACAATGTTTATTTACATTAAAAACCCATGCTTGTTTCTTTGTAATCATTTTTAATATAGCGTGGATAATTCTGAATTTGAGCAACACGGCAGAACAGCTATATCCAATACATCTCTGACTTCAGTTGACTTTAAAAGTGCAGGGGGTAGGGCAGGGGTAAAGGAAGACGCTGATGCTTACTCACCATAGTATGAGTTCGCATACTAGCTCTGTTGCAGCAGACCCAAATGCTGATACTGAGGGCCCAGGCTACAGAAAGGGCTCATAGGCATACATCAGGAAATATTGAACGCACTGGACAGCATGCCTGCTTTCCTGCTAACCACTTTGCTGGTGCCCTTGTTAGTGCCGCGTCACCATTTGGGTCAATTGTGCCAACACAACATTAACTACACCTAATTGCTTTTGAAGATATAAAAACAAAAAAACTGCGGATGCTGGAAATCCAAAACAAAAACAGAATTACCTGGAAAAACTCAGCAGGTCTGGCAGCATCGGCGGAGAAGAAAAGAGTTGACGTTTCGAGTCCTCATGACCCTTCGACCGAACTGAGTGAATCCAAGAAAGGGGTGAAATATAAGCTGGTTTAAGGTGTGTGGTGGTGGGGGGGTGGGGGGGTGGGGGGTGTTGTGGTGGGGGGAGAGAAGTGGAGGGGGTTGGTGTGGTTGTAAGGACAAACAAGCAGTGATAGAAGCAGATCATCAAAAGATGTCACAGACAACAGAACAAAAGAACACATAGGTGTTAAAGTTGGTAATATTATCTAAACGAATGTGCTAATTAAGAATGGATGGTAGGGCACTCAAGATAAAGCTCTAATGGGGGTGGGGGGAGCATAAAAGATTTAAAAATATTTTAAAATAATGGAAATAGATGGGAAAAGAAAAATCTATATAATTTATTGGAAAAAACAAAAGGAAGGGGGGAAGAAACAGAAAGGGGGTGGGGATGGAGGAGGGAGCTCAAGACCCAAAGTTGTTGAATTCAATATTCAGTCCGGAAGGCTGTAAAGTGCCCAGTCGGAAGATGAGGTGTTGTTCCTCCAGTTTGCATTGGGCTTGACTGGAACAATGCAGCAAGCCAAGGACAGACATGTGGGCAAGAGAGCAGGGCGGAGTTTTAAAATGGCAAGCGACAGGGAGGTTTGGGTCATTCTTGCGGACAGACCGCAGGTGTTCTGCAAAGCGGTCGCCCAGTTTACGTTTGGTCTCTCCAATGTAGAGGAGACCACATTGGGAGCAACGAATGCAGTAGACTAAGTTGGGGGAAATGCAAGTGAAATGCTGCTTCACTTGAAAGGAGTGTTTGGGCCCTTGGATGGTGAGGAGAGAGGAAGTGAAGGGGCAGGTGTTACATCTTTTGCGTGGGCATGGGTTGGTGCCATAGGAGGAGGTTGAGGAGTAGGGAGTGATGGAGGAGTGGACCAGGGTGTCCCGGAGGGAACGAACCCTACGGAATGCCGACAGGGGGGATGAAGGGAAGATGTGTTTGGTGGTGGCATCTTGCTGGAGTTGGCAGAAATGGCGGAGGATGATCCTTTGAATGCGAAGGCTGGTGGGGTGATAAGTGAGGACAAGGGGGACCCTATCATGTTTCTGGGAGGGAGGAGAAGGCGTGAGGGCGGATATGCGGGAGAGGGACCAGACACGGTTGAGGGCCCTATCAACGACCGTGGGTGGAAAACCTCAGTTAAGGAAGAAGGAGGACATGTCAGAGGAACTGTTTTTGAAGGTAGCATCATCGGAACAGATGCAACACATCTCCCGCGCATCCACCCTCACGCCTTCTCCTCCCTCCCAGAAACGTGATAGGGTCCCCCTTGTCCTCACTTATCACCCCACCAGCCTCAGCATTCAAAGGATCATCCTCCGCCATTTCCGCCAACTCCAGCATGATGCCACCACCAAACACATCTTCCCTTCACCCCCCACTATCGGCATTCCGTAGGGATCGTTCCCTCCGGGACACCCTGGTCCACTCCTCCATCCCCCCTACTCCTCAACCCCCTCCTATGGCACCACCCCATGCCCACGCAAAAGATGTAACACCTGCCCCTTCACTTCCTCTCTCCTCACCATCCAAAGGCCCAAACACTCTTTTCAAGTGAAGCAGCATTTCACTTGCATTTCCCCCAACTTAGTCTACTGCATTCGTTGCTCCCAATGTGGTCTCCTCTACATTGGAGAGACCAAACGTAAACTGGGCGACCGCTTTGCAGAACACCTGCGGTCTGTCCGCAAGAATGACCCAAACCTCCCTGTCGCTTGCCATTTTAACACTCTACCCTGCTCTCTTGCCCACATTTCTGTCCTTGGCTTGCTGCATTGTTCCAGTCAAGCCCAACGCAAACTGGAGGAACAACACCTCATCTTCCGACTGGGCACTTTACAGCCTTCCAGACTGAATATTGAATTCAACAACTTTGGGTCTTGAGCTCCCTCCTCCATCCCCACCCCCTTTCTGTTTCTTCCCCCTTCCTTTTGTTTTTTCCAATAAATTATATAGATTTTTCTTTTCCCACCTATTTCCATTATTTTAAAATATTTTTAAATCTTTTATGCTCCCCCCACCCCCACTAGAGCCAAACCTTGAGTGCCCTACCATCCATTCTTAATTAGCACATTCGTTTAGATAATATCACCAACTTTAACACCTATGTGTGCTTTTGTTCTGTTGTCTGTGACATCTTTTGATGATCTGCTTCTATCACTGCTTGTTTGTCCCTACAACCACACCAACCCCCTCCACTTCTCTCCCCCCCAACCAAACGCCCACCGCCCCACCACACACCTTAAACCAGCTTATATTTCACCCCTTTCTTGGATTCACTCAGTTCGGTCGAAGGGTCATGAGGACTCGAAACGTCAACTCTTTTCTTCTCCGCCAATGCTGCCAGACCTGCTGAGTTTTTCCAGGTAATTCTGTTTTTGCTTTTGAAGGTAGCTCATTAAATGTGAAGCAAAAGCTCAAAGATATGGTATAAGCAAATGCAAATATTTCTTTACTTCTTTCTTCCTTTCTTTTGATCCTTCTTTATTTTGGACATGTTTATTGCATTTCAGGTGACTGAGTTATTACCAGTGAGAGGGTTAATAAGAATGGGGGAAAAAACAGCCTGGGTTTGTTAGTTAGTCATCATAAAAATCAGCCCTAATTAACAATAAAGTAGAATTAAAAGAAGTCTTCTATGCATTAATTGGGCTAAATAAATGGTCCTGGACCAGCTCCTAAGCATAATGTGAAGACAATACTTCATTCATTAATTGTATTGGGCAAAATTTTCCCGATGGTGTGCGGGGGCGGGCCCCACACAAAAAATGATGCGCGGTGATATTTCGTTGGGCGGGCGTGCGAAGATATTTGCTGCATGCCTGACATTAATTAATTGGCCACTTAAGGCCCTTGACTCACAAATCAATGCCGATTTACCGGCACCCGTGCAATCTTCGGGTTGGTGCACGGGTGCAACGGGCGTGTGGGTGGGACACATATGTATGAACCTCATCCATGGGCGGGATAGGAGGGCTCACTGGGGTCACGAGTGTGCTCTGTCAAATATTGATTTTTCAAAGCTTTTGAAACTTGCCTGTGTGATCTGCAATAATTCAAAACGCATACCAGCTGCTTTCTCTGGACTCCTAACCCTCAGGTCAGCACTCTGCAGTGAGGAATCTTTTTGAGTCGGCAGGTTTCAGGAAGCCTTCCCTTAGTGTGGGAATGGGAGCTGAACACTCCACTGGAGGCACCTCCTCTGAGGAGGAAGGGAGGGCTAGAAGTGGGAGGAGGCCAGGAGTGTACATTCAGCCTCCAGGGGAGCCACCTTTGGGAGGACAGGCATAGACACGAGGGGCGCAGAGCCAAGAAGTGGACAAAGTTGGAAGGGGCCGCAGAAGACACCACTATCCTGCTGCCAGGGTATACATGTGGGGAAGCAGCTACCTCAATATGACTGAGGTGCAGTGCCAAAGGAGGCTCCGACTCTCAAGGCAGACAGTCAACGATTTCTGTCAGATGTTTGGGCCTGAGATCTCTGCTAACTGTGTGGGTGGACATCCCATACTAGTGGCACTAAAGGTCATAGCTGCACTCAACTTCTATGCCTCTGACTCTTTCCAGGGCTCGGTGGGTGATCTTTGCAGTGTCTCCCAATCAGCTGTCCACATCAGCTTGTGTCAAGCAGGTCACAGCTGCTCTGTTCAAGCTTGCATTGACCTTCATCCACTTCCGCTGGGACCAGGCAAGCCAGACACAGCGAGCCAGAGGCGTCGCAGCCATTGCTGGCTTCCCCCGCTCCAGGGTGCAACAGACTGTACACATGTGGCCATCAAGGCACCAGCGGGTGAGACTGGTGCCTTCATCAACGGGAAGGGCTTCCACTCCATGAACGTGCAGATAGTGTGTGATCACAGGATGCAGATTCTACAAGTCTGTGCAAGGTACCCAGGCTGCTCCTGTGACACCTACATCCTCAGACACTCCCAGGTGCTGGGGCTCTTCAGTGCTCCAGCTCGGCTGGATGGATGGCTGCTGGGTGACAAGGGCTATCCCCTCGGAAGGTGGCTCAAGATGCCTCTCCGCCATCCAAGAACAGAAGCTGAGCAGTGGTACAATAGGAGCCACGGCTCCACAAGGTCTGCAGTGGAGGGAGCCACTGGTCTTCTCAAGATGCGCTTCTGATGCTCGGATCACTCAGGTGTTGTACTCCAGTAACCCCAGGTCGTGTGTCGCTGAGAGTGGTTGCAGGCTGCACTCTCCACAATCTTGCGCTGGAAAGGGTGTACGCTGTGGACGATAAAGATCACAATGCAATGGCTGCGGCTGCACATGATGAGTCCAGCAGTGAGTCCGAGGATGAGCACGGACAGGGAAATGCTATGGGGATAGATGCTGACCCGGGCATACTCCAGGGAGGCAGGGACACCCGGGAGGCTTTAATCCAATGAACCATCAGCTAGCACACCACAGATGGACCTCCAGGAAAAGCCTGGGCTGTAGGCTCCATACTCGATACCTAAGTGCCACATCTTTCAGGTTAGGAACAGTAACTAAGGGACTTGTTAATAAAGCTGAATGTCCCACAAAGCACTCCTAACATTTTTGGAAACCACACACATGCAGAAGAAAAGTGGTACAAGTCTGAATTTAATATCGCAAGCAAAGAAACTTAATGAAACAAAATGACAATGCTGTTCTAATTCAAAGCAAATCATAAAGTCCACATCTTGGGACAACACAAAGCCACCAGTAATAAACCCATGGTGTGTCTAAGGTGCCTTATGTTTATGTTTCCGGGTGCTATGCCCTGGCGCTGCCCCCTTGCTGGGAGTGGCATCTGAGACAGCCTGCTCACTCTGCTGTCCTATTGGGCTCGATGACTTTGGCGGTCGTCCTCTGGCCCGTGGAGCCAGTGCTGGCTCCGCCTGGGAGGGATCTGCCAGTTCCACAGTTATCATCTCCCCAGTTTTCGCAGCCTCACCGGATGCTATGATCACTGGGAGAGGGGTGGAGGAGCAGCCAACCTCATCTGGCATACACTGAGAGGAGATCATAGAGCTGACAGGCAGTTGCTGCACCAACGTGAGGTCGCTTTGGGCCTCCCTGCTCACCGTGGGTGGATGGTCACCGAGCTGGGAAACTTGGTGCCCACACCATCTTCCACACTAGCACTGACCAGCTGAGGTCAATGCAGATGTGAGGGCTTGCTGGTCCGAGCACATCCCCAGATAGCCCTGACGGGTCTCCTGGAGGAGGCTCTCCACGAGAGATGCTACTCTCTCCATGGAGGACCAACGGCGCTCAGACATGTGGCTCATTGCTTCGGTGATCATTTGCGTCGACTCCTCCATCATGGAGACCATGTCAAGCATAGCCTCATGTATCTCCCCCAGATGCTCCCACACACCTGGCCGCATATCCAGCACCTACTGCGTTATGGATGACTCGAGAAGCACATTATCAGGTACCAAGTGAGCATGTGCCTGGTCCCCTGCAGTCCTCCAACTGCTGGCGCCATGGGCATTCTCTGTCTCTACCAGCTCCTCCAGCGACTGTGAAGTGCTGTCACCGCTGTGCCCCGGGACACAAGCCAATGTTCTAACTCCTACCAAGGTGCTAGTATCTGTGCTGGTGCCTGGCTTCCTGAAATGGTGTGATGCTGGTGAGACTTCAGGGCACTCAGGCGTGAGAGGGGGCCTTTGCTGCTCCTCCTCCCGACCCTGGTCCACTGATGCTGAAAGGAAGAATAAGGACATTGGATCATTTGACGTGGAGACAATGACAAAGTTCATCCCTATCCCCTGGATCATTATGCGCTTATCCTTCCATAACCAATGGTCAGGCCACGTTGCACAATTAAAAGACTTAACATTCAGCAGTGCTATGGCTGCTGGGCATAAATACCTGGCTGTGGCACGCCAGCCTCACCGACACCAGTGGACCTGGGCGCATGGCGCCTCTCCAGATCCTGGGCCTCCTGTTCACACTGTCTAAGGATGGTGATATGCACCTGGCCGCTGCCAGTCCTCACATGCCCTGCTGCGTTATGAGCATTCTTCACTTGAAAATGAGAGAAGAGCATTGATTAGTGCAAATTCCCATGGACTCTCTTTGCACACGACCCCCCCCCCCCCAACTAAAGTGGGACATATTAGGGCTCCAGAGCCTCCTCACCCCGCTGCTGCTGATCACTCACACAAAGATGCAAGGCCTGTTCCCCATCTCACACTCCGCTTCTTGGCCACATGCTGCCTACATAACATTAAGCATCACATGGCATATCCTCCCATAGCAAGGAGGCGCAAGCACGTGAAGCGCAGAGGGCAGCAGATGGTTCATTGCCACGCCACCTTGAAGCTCCCCTCCCAGCATGCCATCACCCTGACTTGGACATGTCCTGTAGTTCAAGCACTGCACCTAGGTGCAGCTCCTCCAGGTTGCCCCCAAAACAGTCATGTGGGTCTCAGTGTAACACATGCTGCGGGGGTAATACACATCTCTTCACCACCTTCTTAGGCTGACCTCAGCATGGGCAATATCTGTTGGCCCACCCAGCAGAGGACAAATGCCGTCAATTACTCAATGCAGTCACTACACTCAGGCTTGGGTGGGGGCGTGGGGGTGGGGAGCAGCAGCGGGGAAAGCCGACCTGCTGAGTTAAGTGACCAATGCCAACATTGTCCTCTCCCTTCCACAGAGTAACAGGTCGTTGAAGCGCTTGAGGCACTGGATCCAGGTGCGCTGCACCACGTCGCGGGAGCTCACCACCTCCGTCACCCCCTCCCAGGCACATTTCGTCATGTGGGAAGGCCTCCTCCTCCTGTCATGGGGAACCAGCACCTCCCGCTGTGCTGCCACTTCCTCAAGGAGGGCAGCAAGGCAATCATTGGAAAAACGAGGGGCACACTGGGTGCCCACCCTACCCTCTGGCTTGGCCTGCTCCGATGGCCTACCCTCCGGCCTGGCCTGCCCCGATGGCCTACCCTCCGGACTTGCATAGCCTCCATTGCCCCTCTGCAGAGCCCTTCACCTTTCCAAGGCTGCCAGGCCTTCCTTTATATAGGCAGCTGGGTAGCCATTGGTTCCAGTGGGCTGAGCGCGCCCGCTGCCGCCCGCCCACTCCCGCTACGCACGGGAGTCGTGAAGTATGCTGGGTAGGCCTTAACTGGACTGCCCGCATAAAATAGCGGCGGAGACCCGATCACGAGCGGCGATCAAGTTCGCGCCCGCCCCCACCTGCTCCCGCTCTGCCCCCCTGCCATCCAGAAAATTCTGCCCATTATTTTAAAGTAATGATATTACTCCCAATGATTGTAAATGGTAAAGCAGATGGTAAAATTATGAATACTGAACATTGCTTGTTGCTTAAATGATGAATTACGTATTTATAAAGCAGATTGTCTATCTGAAGTGGTAAATCAAAGAAATGTAGAACACAGTTAAAATCCTTAGGTGTGTCATTCTTTGAACAGCTGCTCTAATTAGATTTATGTGTACTTCTGCCGGTACTACAGTTGAGTAGTGGTTACACTGTTCTGGCTGAGTGAACAACCACATTTACCTTTATTAAATGACTATCAGCCTCAAGAGACGCTCAAATTAGGTTTAACGTGATAAAACGATACAGCAGGGCATTAGGGGGGAATTGCATTGCAGGTAAAACACTATTGAGTTAAGTTTTTGTTCTTCCAACCAGCTTGTACAGCTATGTCAAGTACAAAATTAATCAAAGTGCACACAGGATAGAAGAAAGAAAATGGGATTGGAACAGCTGGAGAACTAAAATCAGTTCTTGGTAACATTGTCAGTGAATTATCTTTCAGGATTTTGCTGCATACTCTATAAAATCTCATAAGGTTCATTAACAAAGGTTCCTAGAAGGTTAAGTAATGAATTGTGCACACGTTGACGGTTGATTATATTTTACAAACACTTAACAGTTTTGCACCCAGCGATATTTTCAAATGCTTTACTCACACACCTGGATTTTACAGGCGGGGAACTGGTCAATGAAAAATTTGCCCCCCCACCCCCACCCCCCCACCCCACAACAATAATATGATGCAGGTGGCAATAACTAGGAAGGTGTGAGACTTCCACCCCTCACTGGGAGGAAGTCCTGCCCTCTGATTGGTCAGCAACTCTTGAAATCCCGACAGCGCCAGAGCTCAGTAACAGGATTGCAAGCAGGCCCAGAATGAAGGCCTCAATGGATCCTGGGCTCAGAGCTAAGTCAGAGGGTATTGGGCAGAAAAGGATCAGGCAGCTTTAGAAGATGGGAGAGGGAGGTTGGGGTGTGGGTTTTTCAGTGCATGAGGGGAGGGGTTACCATCTTCAGGGGAGGTGCCCCAGATGGGCAGAGGGAACTCCCTGTCCCCAACGATAGTACCCATTGCCCCCCATTCCTTCCCACCCTTTTAAAAACATTTTTGAAAGAAAGGGGTACCTTTTGCTGCCGGCCTGCCCACGCTAACTATGTTATGGCATGGGCAGCGCAATATTGGGGTCAATTTGCTTGTAAACAAGATCAATTGGCTTTTAATATTTTATTTACATGACGGGCTGCTGATTTTGGCCCCTGCCCACCACCCCTGTATTATGGGGGACTGCTCGGGGATGGACGAGAAGGCGGTGGGCTATCCAACCCTTGTAACTTATGTACCGAACACTCGCCCCAGCAGAAGGCCATGAAATCTATCCCCTTTTGTGCTAAATCTTCACTTTCAATCATAATTTGAAAACGGCCTTTCTAAAATATTCACATTGCTGGTTTGGTTGTTATCCTTACAATAAAAAATAGCTGCAAATTGTTAATTTGCAGGAAAATCATTTACATCAGCTCTTAAGTTTTCTGTAAGACCTTCTAAGCTCAAGAAGCAAAAGTATTATTTTTTAGGCAGGATACTTAAAACAAGTATTTATATGCTTCAGAAAATATTAAATCCATAAAACATGTTTTGTATATGATTTGAAAGCATATTAATATGTTTCTGACTATTAATTTGGGAGAAGGTAGAGAATTGACATTGATTTTCACTGTTTTTGATTTACTGCATTGTAAACAGGCCACTGTTTAAATTGCGCTATTTATTTATTTTTTGCAATGATTTTGACACAAAACCTATTACTCCATGTTGCTTTTATTATATCACTGTTGTGCAATCCAGGTTGCAGTTATATTGCAACTTGCAATCTGCGGCTAGAGACGATCGGCTATGATACACTGTCAATGGACCGAATTGCAAACTGACCTGAATCTGACTACCAGCAAATAGCAACAACCATGCGGTCTGCACCAACATCCTTCAACATGTTCACTGGTCTCTGTTCCTCATATTTAATGTATAATGTTAAGAGAGAATCTCTACCTTGTCATATAACTTTACAAAATATTTCACACAGAGATTGATTTGCTTTCAAACGTAGGATGAGCATCTTAGCAAATCCAGACATTTTTGGATTGAAAGGCAATTCTTCAAAGGAAAAATAAAACATTTGAAAGTATTACCCTAATCCGCATTGATGGACATTACCTGGTAATCTCAGTTAGGCATTCAGGTACAGTGCTGGGACAAGTGGAAGGGGCTTTACTTTGCATTCAACCATGTGTACAGTTCAGCTATGAATGCCTGTTGCTGACACAGGGAGTGCTTTCTTCCTTAATGCCAACTTTCCTTACCTTAATGATCACAAAATACATAGAAAACATTTTTTTAAAACCATTAGCTTTCTCCTTATCTTGTAAGATTGCTAGCAAATAGTATTACATCAATGTTGGTATGCTGGCACAGAAATAATGTAAGCAAAGTATGCAGATTAACTGAACTGTCTTCCAGGCATTCAACTCAGTGTCAGGATCCATGTGGTGAGCCTAGAGACCTTATTGAGTATTCCACAAGGGGAACTCAATTATAAGAAAGAAATAACTTGCATTAATGGGAAAATCTTAGCACAGATAACTTTTGAAGTTTAGGTGCTGTTTTTAAGCATGGAAAATGTGGCAGACAATTTATACAAAACCGATGAATGAATAACAAGTTAATATATTTTTGATGAGGAAAAGAATGCTGTCCAGGAAACCAATAGATCTGTTCGGTAAAAGTGTCTTGGGGAGTAACTTCCAACTCTGTTGGGGATGGAAAACAGCAATATCAGATGCACCATCTACAATACCACACTCCCCCCTCTGCCACACCCTGTTACACAGCTGCTTGTTAAATAACCAGCCTGTTACACAGACTGCCCAATATACATACCCTCACGATACACTCCTCCCATTAGCCACCTAACTAGCCATCCTAACGTAACTGTTGGAGGCTGTCGAAGAGGAGTACCTTTCTCTTTTTGACCTACCTGCATGCAGTCAGGATCCTTGCAGCTTCGCAGCACTACTGCAGTCAGCCTTTGCTCACCTCTCCATAAGATCTGTCTGAGAGCTACTGCCGGCATTTCAGCTGGCCTGTATTGTTGATGTCCAAACTTGTGTACTGCACTGGGATTCACTGGTTCAATACAGACAAATGTTTTTCAATGAAAAATTATATCACTTCCAATGTATAGAAAGTCATCAAATTGGAACAATTTGGATCAAAAGAACCTTAAAGAAAGAATTCATATTTCCACAATCAGGGTGAACTGAGCTCAAGTTATACAAAAATTACCATGGACTGGCAGAGTTGAGATGATGTCCCATTGACATTGAACATTATTAAGCCAGGCAACTGCATCAGGATGCCCGAACAAAACCAAGACAAGTGGCAGACAGAGAGAAAATCCTTCATGGCTGCTGTGATAACATACAAAGCAAGATGGTTGTGGCACATGGAAAACAAGGCCTAAAGCCTAACTGATACTCCCACTGAAAAATTGGTTTGCCCTGTGAAGTGAAACAGAAGTTCGGACCACCTGTTACCTATGAGATAAGTTTTTCACAGTTTACTTACCAGAATGTGGGACAAGGCAGAGCACCTCCAGACCACAAATGACCAGGTGCGAAGAGGTGAACTGGTTCCCCTCTTTTCAGCCTTCTTCATTGGTCATATCAAAGGTTTAAGTTTCTTTTTCATTAGGGGATGCCTTTTCCAAATCTAAATATATTTAACAATTTAAGCTCTGAGCAATAAGGAGCTAATCAAATAGGGTTTTTTTGAGTCAAAGGAAGAGCAAAATTATTAACCACTAAACCCAAGAAAAAAGCTATTCAAAACATGATGTCATACAGACAAGTATCGAAAATAAAGGAAGTTAGAGGCCAATAAAAAAAAAGTGGAAAGAATACATGGGCCTCAATTTTCCGGTTGGCGGCGGGGGGGTGTCATGGAGCGGAAGTGGATGGGCGGGGACCCGATCACTGCCCGGGATCGGGTCTGTGCTGCTATTTTACGCGGGGGGGGGGTGCCAATTAGGGCCCGCCCAGCATATTTCTTGACTCCCGAGGATAGCGGTAGCGGCGGGCGTCCACAGACCACTGGGTCCAATGGCGACCCGTCACCCTGATTAAATGAAGGCCTGGCAGCCTTTGCAAGGCTGCTCACAATGGCAAGTGCAAGGCCACAGCAGGGGACTTCTGGTGAGCAGGCCAGTCTGGAGGGTAAGGCTGCAGGACAGGCCAGGTCAGAGGGCAGGGCGGGGGTCAGTGTGCCCCTCGTTTTTCAGATGACTGCCTTGCTGCCCTACTCGAGGAGGTGGCAGCACAGCAGGAGGTGCTGGTTCCCCAGGATGGGAGGAGGCGTCTCCCCCACATGACGAAACATGCCTGGGTAGGAGAGGTGACGAGCTCCCGCGACATGCTGCGGCGCACCTGGATCCAGTGTCACAAGCGCTTCAACGACTTGTTGCACTGTGGCAGGGTGAGTAGCTTGTTGGCACAGGGCATTTAACCCAGCAGATCGGCTAACCTCCTGCTGGCCCCGCTTCAAAGTCCAAGTGTCGTGACTGCATTGAATCATTGATGGCATTTGTCCTTTGCAGGGTGGGCCAGCAGATATTGCCCATGCTGAGGTCAGCCTGAGAGGGTGATGAAGAGATGTGTTTGCCCCTGCAGCATGTGTTACACTGAGTCCCACATGACTGTTTTGGGGGCAACCTGGAGGAGCTGTACCTATGCACAGTGTTTGAGCTCCAGGACATGTCAAAGTCAGGTTGATGAGATGGTGGGAGGGGAACTTCAAGGTGACATGGCGACGAACCATCTGCTGCGCTCTGCGCTCCACATGCTTGCGCCTCCTTGCTATGGAAGGTTATACTGTGTAGTGCCTAATGTTATGTAGGCAGCATGTGGCCAAGGGGTGTGGGGGTGGGGGGCTGGGGAGCAGGCCTAACATCTTTGAGGGTTCGGCACAGTGGGGTGAGGAGGTTCTGGAGCCCTGCAATGTCCCACTCTGGTTGGGGTGGGCCGTGCGCGAAGAGAGTCCATGTGCAATTTGCACTAATCAATGCTCGTCTCTTATTTTCAGGAGAAGAATGCTCATACTGCAACAGAGCGTGCAAGGACAAGTGGCGGCCAGGCGCAGATCGCCATTCTAAGGCAGTTCGAGCAGGAAGCCCTGGACCTGGAGAGGCGCCATGCACCCAGGTCCACTGGTGTCGGTGAGGCTGAAATGCCACAGCCAGGTATTTATGCCCAGCAGTGAGGTCAGCATTGTTCTCCCAACAGCCATGGCACTGCTGAATATTAAATGAGTTAATTTTGCAACATGGCCTGACCATTGGTTATGGAATGTTGAGCGCATAATGATCCGGGGGACAGGGATGCACTTTGTCATTGTCTCCACGCTAAGTGATCCAATGTCCTTGTTCTTCCTTTCAGCATCATTGGAGCAGGGCAGGGAGGAGGAGCAGCAGAGGCCCCCTCTCACACTTGAGGGACCTGAAGTCTCACCAGCATCACACCATTTCTGCGAGGCAGGCACCAGCACAGATACTAACACCAGCACAGATACCAGTACCTCGGTGGGAAGTTTAACATCGGCCAATGTCCCAGGGTACAGCAGTGAGGGCACTTTACAGTCGCTGGAGGAGCTGGCAGAGACAGAGAGTGCCCATGGCACCAGCAGTCGGGAACATCTGAGGGAGAAACATGAGGCTATGCCTGGCTTGGTCTCTGTGGTGGAGGAGTCCACGTGGACGATCGCCGAAGCAATGAGCCACATGTCTGAATGCCATGTGTCCTCCATGGATATAGTGGCGACTGTCATGGAGAGCCTACTCCAGGAGACCCGTCAGGGCTTCCTGGGGATGCACTCCAACCAGCAAGCCCTCACATCAGCATCGACCTCAGCTGGTCAGTGCCACTGTGGGATTTGATGCGGGCATCAAGTTTCCCAGCTCGGTGCCCATCCATCCACGGTGAGCAGGGAGGTCCGAAGTGACCTCACGTCAGAGCAGCAACTGCCTCTCATCTGTGCGAGTTCTTCTCAGAGCACTCCGGCTGAGGGCAGCAGTCCCTCCGCCCCTCTCCCAGTGACTGTAGCATTCGGTGAGGCTGCGACAACTGGGGAGATGCCAGCTGTGGAACTGGCAGCACCCTCCCAGGCGGGTCCAGCACAGGCTCCACAGGTCAGAGGACGACCGCCAAGGTCATCAAGGCCAACAGGATAGCAGAGTCAGCAGGCTGTCTCAGATGCCACTCCCAGCGAGGGGGCAGCACCAAAACGTAGCACCCGGAAACCAAAGCGTAAGACACCTTAGGTACACCACAGGTTTTTCACTGGTGCTTTTGTGTTGGCCCGAGATGAGGTCATTATGATTTTATTTGATATGTAACACTTTTGTCCTTTTTTTGAAATAAGTTGTTTTGCTTGACACATTAAATTCAGCTATGTCACCATGGCTGAGGGTGCCTCTTTTCTTCTGCATGTGCATGCTTTCCAAAATTGTAATGAGTGCTTTGTTGGACATTCAGCTTTATTAAGAAGGCCCTTAGTGACTGTTCCTAACCTGGCAGGTTTTGCACTTAGGTGTCGAGGTTCGAGTCAACATTGCCAGCTTGTCCTGGAGGTCCGTCTGTGGTGTGTTAGCTGAAGATTCATTGGATTAAAGCCTCCCGGGGGTTCCTGCCTGCCTGCAGTATGCCCAGGTCAGCGTCTACCCCCTCAGCATTTCCTTGTGCATACTCATCCTCGGACTCACTGCTGGACGTCTTCAACGTCCACTGTGTCCCCCCCAAGGCCTGCCCCCGCACGAAAACAAGAAAATTCTGCCCAAGGTTAAGTATCCTTGAAGTGTAGATTTTTAAACAAGGCCAATTTGGATTAGTTGGCTTTGTGTGTCTTTCAGATGTAGAAGATATTGCAATTATCACAAGATTTCTATAAAAGTTGGCTTCCGAAAGGGGTAATACATTTTCTCCAAAAGAAAGCGAGGGAGACAATGTGCTGCTTTCAGCCTGTCTCTTCTGCTGAAGTCTTTCTTGATGCCTCTCTTTGCAGTAGCTGCTGTCTGACCTGTTACACTTCACCCATTGTGTATTTCCAAGGGGTTTTGGATCAATCTGTCTGTGGCAGCCAATGTTTCAATATCCAACACTTTGCATTTTGATATCTCTTCCTTAGACAGTGACAAGGTTCGAGGGGTCTCTGAATTATAGGAAACGTCTCTCTCTTCAAACACCCCTGAGGGTGATTTGTTTGTTGTTCACCTTTACCCTGGAAAGTGGCATTGCATTTTTAAATTGTTCGTTCCATCTCATTTCAAATTGCAAAATTTCTAGTCAGTTGAAAGTTGAAAAATCATATTTTCAAAAATAAAGGGGCATAGCCTCATGACACAGCCTAGATCTCACCCAATTGCAACCTCTCCCAACCACCTGGCCCCATCTATCAACTGCCAGCCTCATAGATTCATCCATCCTTCTATCTTCCAAACATACATGCCTTCCTGTGCTGTCTTCTGGTCTTCTCTCCAGACTTCTTCCTCCAATCCCAATCCTCTGCTCCAGACAGTGTGACACTAGCAACAGCCTACTCTCAATCTCCCCTTGGCCAGCTGGCAGTTCATGTCACAAAGTGTACACGGGGTACTCAATAATGGAATCTACCCAGCTCATTTCAATCCTTGGCGAAAGATTCAAAATTTTCTCCGTGAATATGCACCTGAACTTATATTCTAATCTATCCTTCTTTGTCATGCTTCACAGAGTACTTTTGAAGCTAAATGTTGCTACCTTGCCAATGCTACTGTTTCAAATTATAGCTGTACTGTTCTCACGTATAAATATAGATAACCAAAATGCGATAATAATGTTGTTAAATTCATTATTGCCAACACTTGCAGTTCACTAGTGCTCACAATTCATGTGGGAAATTCAAATGAATGGAAAGCTGCATTTAAATTTCCCATGTGATGAACAAGCATTAAAAAATTCCATAACTCAAAGAACTTGCAAGTGAATTATGAGTATGAGCAGTGTTATACTTGTGTGAAGAAAATACAAATTATTTATTTGGTTGCACCATTTATCAACTGCTTGAAGTTTTCTTTGCCATCCAAGTGCTCCTTTTTACTCCTCTATGGCAATTCTTTATTTTAATGTCATCTGCATCGCAGCATGAAGCTGTTCTCCCTCCCAGGCTAAATTCAAAGACCTTCTGGTCGACTCTCCCTTATGTGGTGCCCTTTTGTCCTGGACGACCATCTGCTTCCTCCCCTCAGGAAGTTAAAAATGCAGCAGGTGGCTAACAAAGTGCCCTCGCAAATTTTCATAATTAATAACCAATATGTTTCAAACACTAAGCCTCCCTCAGTGTGCATTATGTACCCTGTAGTTAAATGAAATAATCTTGAAAAGCTTACTTAGACATATTATAAAAGATGGTGTTGCTAGAAGATTCTGGCCAGAAAAATCCAAGGAATATAATCCTGACAATTATGTTGATCCTGCCTAAATCTGCAGAATCAGTGCTAGGGAACTTAATTGTGCATGGAACAGGTGTGTACAAATGACCCTGTGGGCACATCTTAAAGGGGTCAATCTTGATTTCTAATCAAAAGAAAATTTAATGGCTTCTTCTGATGTGCCCATTTTGGATGCCTTTCTTTCCACTACCATCCATCTGAAGGTCAGTACATTTCATGTCATTCAACGCACGAATAATACTAGCTCAATACTACCCTAGTTCCCGAATAAATCAAGTAGGTGTGAACCTTGACTATAGGAAGTCTCTGCCCACAGTGACATGAAGCTTTGAAACGTAGGTTCAGCCCATTACACGGTATACTAGAAAACCCCAGAAAAGGTGGAGACCCAGCACAACTAGGTCCCAGCCATTTTGTACTGGAATTTGACAGTCTCCCACCAGAGTTACAGGTAGAGATGGACAGTTTCCTGGATCTTCAAAGACCTTTGTAGCAAGAGGTGCATCTGAAATGGTCACTTATACACATCTACCCATACAGGTTAGCATGCAAGATGTCATAGGTTCTGACAAAGTCACCTCTGGAAGGCTCCAGCATGTCTGATCCCAGGATTGTGCCCCACAAATTTTCAGTGAGCTGGAGGGTGAGATAAAGGAAAAGAAGGAAGGTGTGTTATAGAGTGGAAGGCAGGAGAGTTTAAAAGACAAAATGATTGATGGTACAAGGTCAAAGGAAATGGACATGGGAGAAATAGAGAAACAAGATTGTGTCTAGAGCAAGTGTGAATGCCAGAATAATGAACAGCTGTCATCTGAAACCTAATAAAGAGAGAACAGTAAAAAAAAGGAAACAAAATGGGGGCACAGATCAATTTCATGATCTGAAATTGTTAAAATCAATATTGAGTCTGGAAAGCTGTAAAATGCCCAACTTAAAGATGAGGTGCTGGTTCTGTAAAGGAAATATTTTTTTTCTGATATTACTGTGGGATACTGAAGCAGTCTTGTGGGGGGCTGTTTTGTGTGTTGTGTGTGTGACTAATTTAATTAAACTGAAGACAGTCAGACTACAAGGTTTAAATCATCAAAGAGATAAGGTGTCAAAGCAGCCATTTTGAAATGGAAATAGACAAGCTATCGTTTGCATTTGCAGATAAGTTGAGAGGGTTAAAAACAAAAAAACTGCGGATGCTGGAAATCCAAAACAAAAACAGAATTACCTGGAAAAACTCAGCAGGTCTGGCACCATCGGCGGAGAAGAAAAGAGTTGACGTTTTGAGTCCTCATGACCCTTCAACAGAACTCTTCAACAGAACAGTTCTGTTGAAGGGTCATGAGGACTCGAAACTTCAACTCTTTTCTTCTTCACCGATGGTGCCAAACCTGCTGAGTTTTTCCAGGTAATTCTGTTTTTACTTAAGTTGAGAGGGTGTTTGAATTTCAAAGGGGAATTAGAATGTGACAAGGAAAATGCTTGTATCTTGCAGGAGCTCGTAGGTAAACAAGTAGTGGGGATATCATGTTGTATTGACCCAAAAGCAAACACAAGATGGAAACATAGGCCAGAATATTGCCGTCGGCATGCAGGGGCGGGCCTGACACGCCGACGTGTAAAATGATGGGCGATGACATCGGGTGTGCTTCCCGTAGTCATTGCGTGTCATTCCGATATTTCGTTCGGCTGGTGAGCACCGGAGGTGGCAGTGCGCCTGCCGACCTGTCAACAGCCTATAAAGGCCATTAAAAAAGCAATTATAGTTGTTAACAATGCTGCCCGTCCAACTTTAAGGTTGGAGGCAGGTGAAGAGCCCAAGCGGCCTTCCCGTTTTTCAGGAAACCTCATCCATGGGCGGAATGAGGTTTCCTGAAGGGTTAATAAAATAAATAAATAAAATTTGCTAATTTGACAAACATGTCCCAGCTCATGTTGGGAGTACGCAGCCGATCACGGGCGGCGATCGGCTCCGTGCCCACCCGCTCTCGCCCAGCCCGCCCGACATAGGTGAGATTCAGCCCATGAAAGATTTTTATATTCTGGGAAAAGTAACTTCAAATGTAGGTTATGAGAATGCTTGTGCCTGAGTCGAGAGAACGGCATGCAGCCCAAAGGTCAAAATGGGACTAGAGTGAAGAATGAAACCTGCAGATGACTGGAAGCTCAGAGTCATGTTTATGGACTCAGCTGAAATATTTCCCAGTTCTGATACAAGGTTTTTGACCTGAAATGCTAATTTTGTTTCTCTCTCCAGAAATGCTGACAGACCTGCTGAGTATTTCCAGCATTTTCTGTTTTTAATTCATATTTCCAGAACCTGCAGTACTTTGTTTTGTAAAAAAAATGTGGGGCTGAATTTTAACTCTGCTCAGCGGTGGATGGGAGTCTGGCCCAGCAGTGGGTAGATTGCCAACTCCCACCCCTGCCTTCAAAAGACACCTAGGGAGGCTGTTGGAAATGTGGCATTGATGGCTTTTGACTGTGGAGGCTTGTACAATTTGAGGAGGACAGTCTGTCTGAATGTGGAAGGGTCTAAGGTTCAAACACTGGCTACCATTTCCTAATGGTGCCACTGTGTGTTCTGAGGAAGCAAGTCTCTCTGAACTCCCCTCAAATGATCACGCCCCTCACGCTCCTCATTTTTGTTTCCACCACAGGGCAAACACCGAGGGACCCATGCTAACCTCTGAGGAGGAGGAGGAAGTCTCAGGGGGTGCACCATCACATCCTTGCTCCACATGCAGCACCAGCACAGATACATGCACATCGGCTGTAAGGAATCAACACACTGGTAGAGAGCACATCACAGTCAAAATACCAGCTGATGGAGACTGAGATAGTGCAGGCCTCTGGCACTCAGAGGAGTGTTGGAAGTGACCTAGATGCTGAGCTTCAGTCTGAGGACATGCCTCTGGAGTTGCCCGTCAGACAGCAGATGCTGGATGTGCAGGATGAGGTACATGGAGATGTGAGAGATACTTGGGGGGGGTGTTACATGCACTGGCATAGATATTGACGAGTCCACCTAGGCCTTGAGCACTATGATCATCCACTCTATAGAATGCATGGCTTCATCCATTGAAAGACCTACAACTGTCATGGAGGGCAAAGCCCAGAAGCTCAGTGATGGGATACTGGGTATCCATGCTGACCTGCACTCCATTGCTTTGTCTCTGAGCACCAGTGCCCAGAGCCAGGGGTAGAGGGGCTTGAGAAGCCTGTGGTCACATCCAGATCCTGGTCCCTCTCAGGAACACAGAGAAGGTCAAGTAGTCCCCACAGCGGTGGATAAGCAGCTGCTGTTGTCATCATGGGACACCTCTCAGGGCAGTTCTGATAGGGAAAGGCACTCCTCTGCCCGTTTGCCAATGACTCAAATGCTTCCGGGTGTCAAGGTGACAGGTGAGCCTCCTGCCACTGTGCAGGAGACTCCCACCACACTGGAGTCCTAAGAGTCTCAGGCGACAAGAGGACGCCTGCCAAGGTCCCAGGCAAAGAGGAATTAGAGTCAGCAGCCTGTCCCCAGCATAGCTGGCAGTAAGAGAGGAGCACCTGCTGTAGCACCTGGAAACAAGTCATGAGATCACATTAAACACATGGGGCAGAATCTTCTGCCTGTTGGGCAGGCCAGTCGGGAGCGGGCACGGACGCTGAGCCGATTGCCACCTGCGATCAGTTGTGCACCGCCATTTTACATGGGTGGGCCAATTAAGGCCTGCCCAGCATGATGCATGCCCAGTAGCGCTCAGCACTACCTGTGCGTGCTGGGGAAGGAGGCCTGAGTGCGCGCACGCACACAAAAGAGCGCAGAAATCTCCCTGAGGCACAGAGCTGCCACAGGGAGATTAAGTTCGATTTGAAACTTCAAAATAAAAAAAGTTAAAAAATCATTTACACATGTCCTCTCATGTGACA
This sequence comes from Carcharodon carcharias, assembly GCF_017639515.1. NCBI lineage: Eukaryota > Metazoa > Chordata > Chondrichthyes > Lamniformes > Lamnidae > Carcharodon > Carcharodon carcharias. Next base: position 142,839,632 of record NC_054471.1, on the reverse strand, counting down.
GCGTGTCACATGATCTGGGACATGTTTATGAAATGTTTAAAAAATATTTATTAATTTAATAAACCTTTCATGAAACCTCATCCCACCTGTGGATGAGGTTTCATGAAAAATGCAAAGGCCTCCTGGGCTCTTCACCTGCCCAGCAACCTTAAAGTTGGACAGGCAGCCCTGTCAAATTGGTTAAGTGGTTTATTAATGGCCTTAACAGGTCTCTGACAGTTCGGCAGGTGCACAGCCAACTCTGATGCATGCCTGCCAAAGAAATGATTAGAATGATGCGCGGTGATGTCGAGGCACACACCCTCTCAGTCCTTGGGTAGAAATAGCCAATTAAATGTCATTGCTTGGTTGAAAGGATAATGTAGGGGAAGGGCAGCAGAAGCCAGCAGCAGCCTGTATATTGTGGAACCTGGAGAAGAATTCATACTCTTATTGAATGGCAGAGCAGGCTCAAGGGGTCAAATGGTCTACTCCTGCTCCTAATTCATATATTCATATGTTATTCTGGGGTCCAAATTCAGATAAATATACTTTAAAAGCTTACTGTGTTGTTTGTAGGCCTGCAGAGATCACCTTAAGGGCTACCAGCTCTGCTGCATGCAGACCAGGTTTTCCTGAATGTTTCCCGTCTGATTTCAGCTCAACTCGGAGCAATCTAGTATTTCTGAGGACACCTCAAAGAGACATTAGCCCCCTTGAATAAGCCTGTTTTAGGCATGGGCCCTGGATGCCCATTTTTTTGCCTGTATGGATATGGTGGATGAAGTGCTTCCAACTTGTCATGAGCATATGGTTTTTGTTCACCACACTGGAGGATTAGAAGGCTATTTAACACACAAAAAATGTTTCCAGACTGCTGTCCCATTTGTGGCCTAATTTTGACTTGAGCAATGAACATTGCTGCCCTCTATTACATGCCACCCAAAGATGCGATGGATACAGACACTGGTATTTATAAAACAAATTTTGTTGTAAATAAGGTCTGACATTCAGAGCTTTCAATACAATTTGAACTGGAACATTGTAACAGCAATTGCAGGGACTACTAGCCAAGAGGTTACAAACCCACAGTACCTAATTTCCTGTCCAGAAAATCTGGCACTATTGATCCATAATTTCACAGTCCATTCACCTTCAGAGTACTGTTCTGTGCCAGAAGTGCCCAGCCTCACAATTTGCCCTGTTGTATTTTAATTTCCCCTTTCTCCTACTTAATAAAACAAAGCTTCACTTTAACTTGAGAGAAGACTGAACATTTGATGTGAAATTTACTCCTGTGCTCTGGTAGTTAGGTTATGGCTGTCAAAAGTAATTTGGTTCAATTACAATAAAACTGACAAACCTGCCCAGGAGACCAGAGCCATTATATAAAATGTGTACCTTGCCTTTCCATTTCCAGAACGGATGTTTGTCATTTTTCTTTAAGTTTAAGACCCACCAGAAGTTTCCAGATCTGTTCGCTCCAGATATACATCGTCCAATGGAGCAAGGAGTTGAGAATAAGTACAACAGAGGGGAAAAGTAGTCTAAAATAATGGCCCCAGTGCTGGAGGGAGAGTCAAGACAGAAAGCAGAGAAACTAAGAAGGAGGATAATGAAGGAAAGAATAAAATAAAATAGAAAGCTAAAGTGTGCTGAGGGGTATAAAAGTTAGGGTTGCTGTACTTGTACGTGAATAATCAAAGCATTTGAGGCACAATTTAGCATAGCCATAGAGGAATAAGGAAGTCTTCATGGAAACTTAGAGAGTGAATTTGCTCACAGCTGCTGCAACTTTGATGGAATTTCAGAAACAAGGTCTGGCAGCCGAGGAAAAGAAAATTTGAGGATGTTCATTGAACTCTACCTGAAACTGTCTGGCAGTTACATTCCTGCCACCCATGCCTTTCTAACGCTGTATTGATTTTATCCTGTATTATGGTTAAGTGATATTAGACTATCTGTCCTATTGGTACCTGGATTATTCCTCTCCTCTTTCTTGAACAGAGATTTTACATTGGCAATGCTGCTATCTTCTGGCATTGTGCAAAATTGATTGTAGTCAGAGGTTCTGTTATGACCTCTCTGATTTCACACATCACTCTCGTTCTATTAATTTTTCAGTACTACTTCCTTATCTAATTGCTCCAACTTCTGCTCTTAAATGTTTCTTTTATTCCCATTGTTTCCATTCCTATTATAAAGAAGCATTCTAAGGGGAGGACCCACCATCCTTGGTTAACTAAAGAAGATAAGGAAAGCATCAAACTTAAGGAAAAAACATGTAACTGTGCAAAGATGAGTGGCAGGTCAGATGATTGGTCAGATTAGGAAGAAAAGCAGAAAATGACTAAAAGGTTAATCAGGAAGAAGAAGTTATGGTATGAGAGGAAGTTATTTGTAAAAATGGATAGCAAGAGCTTCTTCAGGTATTTAAAAAGGAAAAGAGTAACTAAAGTGAGTGTTGGTCCTCTAGAGAATGACAATGAGGAGTTAATAGTAGATAATAAGGAAATGGCGGAAAAATGAAGAAATATTTTGCTTCTGTTTTCACTATAGAGGATACAAAAAACATTCCAGTAGTAGCCGTAAATCAAGAGGTGGAAGGAAGAGAGGAACTTGCTGAAATTACAATCATTAGGGAAGCCTTACTGAGCAAACTATTCGAGCTGCAGGCTGACAAGTCATCGGGTCCTGATGGACTTCATCCTAGGGTTTTAAAAGAGGTGGCTAATGAGGTAGTTGATGCATTAATTTTCCAAAGTTCGTTAAATTCAGGGAAGGTTCCATCAGACTGGAAATTAGCAAATATAACCCTTGTATTCAAGAAGGGAGGGAGGCAAAAAACAGGAAACTGGCCATTTAGCTTGACGTCTATCATGGGGAAAGTGCTAGAATTGATCATTAAGCAAGTTATAGCTAGGCACTAAGAAAAACCAAAGGTAATCGGGAAGAATCAGTTTGGTTTTGTGAAGGGGAAATCATGTTTAACCAATCTATTGGAGTTCTTTGAAGGAGTAAATGGGAGCCTGTAGACGTGCTGTACTTGAATTTCCAGAAGACATTTGAGAAGGTGCCACATCAAAGTTTATTGCAGAAAATAAAAGCTCATAGTGTCGGGGGCAACATATTAACATGGAAAGAAGATTGGCTGACTGGCAGAAAACAGAGAATATGCATAAATGGGTTGTTTTCTGATTGGCAGGATGTAACAAGTGGAGTCCCACAGGGGTCTGTGCTGGGATCTTAACTTATTACAATCTATATCAATGGCTTAGATGAGGGGAGTGAAGGCATGGTTGCTAAATTTGCATTTAACACAAAGATAGGTAGGAAATCATGTTGTGAAGAAGACATAAGGAGGTTGCAGACGAATAGAGATATGTTGAATGAGTGGGTAAAAATCTGACAGATGGAGTGTCAGGTGAAAATGTGAGGCGGGGTCATCAAATACCTTTAAGGCAGAGGTAGGTAGATTCTTGTTAGTAAAGGGAATCAAAGGTTATTGGGGTAGAGGGGAATGTGGAATTAGAAATACAAATGTGGAGTATCGTGGGAAAATATGAAGTTGTTCACTTTGGCAAGAAGAATAAATACACAGAGTATAACTTAATTGGAAATTGATTGCAGAATTCCAAGGTGCAGAGGGATCTAGGTGTTATAGTGCGTGAGTCACAAAAAGTTAGTATGCAGGTACAACAAGTAATTAAGAAGGCTAATGGAATGCTACCCTTTATTCTGAGATGAATTAAACATGAAATTAAGGATGTTATGCTTCAGTTATTGGTGAGGTCACATCCCAAATACTATGTTCAGTTTTGGTCTCCTTATTTAAGGAAGGGTGTAAATGCATTAGAGGTGGTTCCGAGGAGGTTTACTAGGTTGATACCTGGAATGAGTGAGTTTTCTAATGAAGATAGATTGGACATGCTGGGCTTGTTTCCACTGGAGTTTAGAAGAGTGAGGGGTGACTTGATCGAAGTATACAAGATCCTGAACGGCCTTGAAAAGGTGGACGTTGAAAGGATGTTTCCTCTTGTGGTTAAGTCCAGAACTAGGGGGCACAGTTTAAAATTAGGAGTTTTAGGACAGAGATGAGGAGAATTTTTTTTTCTCTCAGGGGGTCACGACTTTGGAATTCTCTGCCTCAGTGGGTGGTGGAGGTGGGGTCATTGAATATCTTCAAAACAGAGGTCGAAAAGATTCTTGTTAGGCAAGGGATTCAAAGGTTATCAGGGGTAGATGGGAATGTGGAATTAGAAATACAAACAGATCAGGCATGATTTTATTGAATGGTGGAGGCCTTCGGTTGGCTTGAGCCTATCAAGGGGCGAATGGCCTACTTCTGCTCCTATTTGGTATGTTGGCATGTTACATTCTTCTATAAAAACTGAGGTAATGTATTAATTTAGTATCTATTTTTTGGAGAAACTCTAATCCCTGTTTACAAGTCTTTTTGTAAAATTACTCTCGTGAATCTGAAATACATTTTGTTTTTTTCCTCATAGGATTATTCTTACTGGCCAATAAGCTGACCCCAGCAAGTACACCCTTCATAACACTGGAATGAAAAAGTAAATGTAAGCATGGTGCTCTATGGTTTCATTTCTTCTTTTCTTATTCTAAGAGAAAAGCAGAATAACAGCTGATATTAAATTCAAAATTGTGCATAATAGTAAATATAAATTCTCTTGATTGTAACCAATTCAGAAGATGATGTGCAAAATTCATATGAACATACGAACAAATAAATTAGGAGTAGTGTAGGCCATGTGGACCCTTGAGCCTGCACTGCCGTTCAATAAGATCATGGCCGATCTGACTGACCTCAACACCACTTTCCTGCCTACCCATAAAAGGTTATTGTGCAAGATAGTAGCTCACTATATTGGAGGTAATGTATTAGCATGGATTGAGAATTGGTTAACACACAGAAGACAGAGAGTCGGGATTAATGGGTCTTTATCAGGTTAGAAAGACTTAACTAGTGGAGTGCCACAAGGATCAGTCCTAGAGTCTCAATTATTTACTATCTATGCTAATGACTTGGAGGAGGTGGCAGAGTGTAATATATCCAAATTTGCTGACAATACAAAAATACGTGGGAGGGCATGTTGTGATGAGAACTTAAGGAATCTGCAAGGGGATGTAGGTAGGTTGAGTGAGTTGGCGAAAACTTGGCAGATGGAGTTTAATGAAGGAAAGTAGGAAGAATCAAAAAGCAGACCATTATTTAAATGGAGAGAGACTCTAAAAAAGTGCAGCACAGAGGGATCTTGGTGTTCTTGTGCATGAAACACAAAAAGCTAGCATGCAGGTGCAGCAAGTAATTAAGAAGGCAAATGGGATATTGGCCTTTATTGCTAGGGGGTTGGAGTTTAAAAATAGGGAAGTCTTGTTACAATTGTACAGAGTATTGGTGAGACTGCACCTGGAATACTGTGTACGGTTTTGGTCCCCGTATTTAAGAAAGGATATATTGGCATTGGAGGCAGTTCAAAGAGATTCACTAGACTGATTCCTGGGAGGAGGGGGTTGACTTATCAAATCAAGAACGGCTAAACGGGTTAGGCATTTATTCATTAGAGTTTAGAAGAATGAGGGGTGATCTTATTGAAACGTACAAGATTTTGAAGGGGCTTGACAGGGTAAATGTTGAGAAGATGTTTCCCACTAGTAGGGGAATCTCAAACTAAGGGACATAGTTACAGAATAAGGGTACACTCATTTAAAACTGAGATGAGAAGGAATTTCTTCTCTCAGAGGGTAGTGAATGTCTGGAATTCTCTATCCCAGAGAGTTGTGGGGGATTGATCACTGAAAGTATTTAGAGGAGATAGATAGATTTTTGAAATATCAGAGAATTGAGGACCATGAGGAGCTGGCATGAAAGAGGAGTTGAGGCCTGGGGCAGATCAGCCATGATCTTTTTGAATGGTGAGGCAGGCTTGAGGGACCGAATGGCCTACTCCTACTCCTATTTCTTATGTTCTTTAGTTCTTATGTACCCCCTATACCCTTTGACTCAATTATTAGCTAAGAATCTACATACCTCTGCCTTAAAAATATGTAATGACACTGTCTCTATCACTCCCTGCCGAAGAGAGTTCCACAAACTCATGACCCCCTAGAGAAAAAAAAATCTCCTCATTTCCATCTTAAATAGGAGACCCCTTATACTTAAATGGTGTCCCATAGCTCTGGTCTCTCCCATAAGAGGAAACCATTTCTCTACAGAAGCATCTCCACACTACCATTTCCTTTTGATATAACTGAAAAGAGCTCATTTAAAATCCTGGAGCAATACCTGTGTTTTAGCAATTATGTATGGATCCAAACAATCATACCATTATAATTATTCACTTCACGCTTGACAAAATGATTCCTGTCCTTTCTTGATGAATATTTATAAGAGTGTGTTAAGCAGTGTACTTCTCCCTTCAGGCAAGACCATTTGGAGTTCATCAATATGTATTACCAAGGACTTATGTAAAAGGGACATCAAAGAAAAGTCACTAGGTATCTTTTATCTGTACTCTGTTAGCCTGATTTTTGCCTTTTTTGTGACAGGTACTAAACAGTTATGTTTTGATGACTGAAAAATTATAATCTTATTTAGAACATGTTTTACCTCTTGTGCACCACAACTGTGCCACACTTAAGTCACAGATATGCAAGTCTAGGTTATGGCATAAAGTAGATAACTGATTGCAAAATGGGAAGGTTAACAAGTGTCTTTGTTTATAGTATGAAACTTGTGGATGGCAACACAGGGGAATACAAAAATCATCCTTTTGAACTTTTATATTTATATAATTTTCTATTCCCAACACTACCCACCTCAATGGTACAATCAAAAAGAGGTTCTTTTTGAATACACTCCTAGTCATCACTTTGTTGGGTCACCCCAGTAGCTTTTCATATCATCGCTACTCTTCCACTCACCTGAGTTCAGAACATTCTGTTGCTACATGATACACTGCCTCATTTACAGTTCAAAAATTAGCCAAACTTACCTGTAGAGTGGAATCAATTGGGAAAAGGAGTCACAAGTTGCTTTGAGCTCCGCTCTGGTGAATGAAAATGGGGATCCAGCACTCCACTGCTAACTTTCTTGGCTGGCACAGAGAACAGAATAGAAGTTTTGTCTTACTAATAATAAAAAACAAAAACAGAAACAGAAATACCTGGAAAAATTCAGCAGGTCTGGCAGCATCGGCGGAGAAGAGTACAGTTGATGTTTCGAGTCCTCATGATCCTTCAACAGAACTAAGTAAAATTAGGAAAGGCGTGAAGTATAAGTTGGTTTAAGGGGTGGGAGGGAAGGGGGGCTGTTGGTGGGAGTTGTTGGGACTTGCAGCCAGTGATAGGAGGAGATAACAAAAAGCTGTCACGGACAAAAGAACAAAGAGGTGTTGAAGGTGGTGATATTATCTAAAGGAATGTGCTATTTAAGAGTATAAGACAGGACAGATAAGGTACAGAAGGCTCGAGTGGGGGTGGGGGAATACTAACAGGTAGAAATAAAAAATGGTGGAAATACATTTAAAATTAGTGGAAATAGGTGCGAAAAGAAAAAAATCTATATAAATTATTGGAAAAACAAAAAAGAGGGGGAAGAAACGGGAATGGGGTGGGGATGGAGGAGAGAGTTCAAGATCTAAAATTGTTGAACTCAATATTCAGTCCGGAAGGCTGTAAAGTGCCTAGTTGGAAGATGAGGTGCTGTTCCTCCAGTTTGCATTGAGCTTCACTGGAACAATGCAGCAAGCCAAGGACAGACATGTGGGAATGAGAGCAGGATGGAGTGTTGAAATGGCATGCGACAGGAAGGTCTGGGTCATTCTTGAGGACAGACCGAAGGTGTTCTGCAAAGCGGTCACCCAGTCTGCGTTTGGTCTCTCCAATGTAGAGGAAAAAGCATTGGGAGCAACGAATGCAGTAGACTAAGTTGGGGGAAATGCAAGTGAAATGCTGCTTCACTTGAAAGGAGTGTTTGGGCCCTTGGACAGTGAGGAGAAAGGAGGTGAAGGGGCAGGTGTTGCATTTTCTGTGTTTGCATGGGGAGGTGCTGTGGGAGGAGGAGTAGGGGGAGATGGAGGAGTGGACCAGGGTGTCACGGAGGGAACGATCCCTACAGAATGCCGCCCGGGGGGTGAAGGGAAGATCTGTTGGGTGGTGGCATCATGCTGGAGTTGGCGGAAATGGCAGAAGATGATCCTTTGAATGCGAAGGCTGGTGGGGTGATAAGTGAGGACAAGGGGGACCCTATCATGTTTCTGGGAGGGAGGAGAAGGCGTGAAGGTGGATGCGCGGGAGATGGGCCGGACACGGTTGAGGGCCCTGTCAACTACCGTGGGTGGAAAACCTCAATTAAGGAAGAAGGGGGACATGTCAGAGGACCTGTTTTTGAAAGAAGCATCATCAGAACAGATGCGACAGAGGCGAAGGAACTGAGAGAATGGGATGGAGGCCTTACAGGAAGTGGGGTGTGCTTGAAATGGATATTGGTAGACAGTCTATCACCAGAAATTGAGACAGAGAGGTCAAGGAAGGGAAGGGAAGTGTCAAAGATGGACCATGTGAAAATAATGGAGGGGTGGAGATTGGAAGCAAGATTAATCTTGTTTATGTACAGCAGTAGCACAAAGTAATCATTTCTGGGGTCAGGTATGGTCAATCGTTATCAGACCTGTCAAATCTCATTGATTTGAAGTGGCACTTACAGTTCATTTTTTTAATGTTCAGCGTCTCACTGCCCAATACATGCATTTTAATGAGATTCTAATCTGTTTAACTCATGTCCTTCTTAAATCCTACTCCTGCTATGGATATGCCCTTGCAGTCTTCGTGTTGGGTCCACAACACTGTCTCACTACTCCACATGAAAGACAGCATCAGCACAACATGGTACAATGTTGTGACATTTTCATTTTCTTTGCTTTCTCTTGTCTGAGGTTCATTAAGATGGAACTGCCAAACTAATGATAACCCATTCATGTCAAATTGGTGTTACATGTTTCTACCTAATGGAAACTGGGTCAATGTGGCCTAAAGCCATTTGCTGTGGGAAATTGCTACCCTCTGTCTGAAATGAATTTACCTTAGTTCCCAGAGGTATCTAAACATGAGTTACAACAATATAATGTGACAGATGTATTGTATATTTATGTGTACATAAATTTCATATTTAACGTTCTAGATCAAGGAGATGTTCAGTGAAATATAGGCCTGAATTTTCCATTTGTCAGGCATGCACGACTGGTGGGCCTGGAAGCAGGCAGGAAATGGGCCTCCAGCTGCGATCAGCCCCCAACCGCGATTTCATGCTGGTTGGCCAATTAAAGTCCAGCCAGCGTGAAACATGTGCTGAAAAGCCAGGGTGGAGCCAGGAAGAGGGCGGGCACCAATCTAACTGAGGGTGCATGTGAGTGCTTCTAGCGAGCTCCCTGAAGGCAGACAGCTGCCCCAGGGAGCTGCAGGCCTCCACAAAATAGAGGAACCAACAAAAATGCTGCAAAATATGTCCATGCAGCACAATCAAGCACCTGAAAGCATACCTCATTAAAAAGAAGTCCCCAGATATTTCTGAAGGGGGAGGTGAAAGGGTTAAAAATGAAATACAATGGACAAAGAGGTAGCTTTTGATAAACCACAAGTCATAGTCTGGACCAGATAAGAGTCAAGGCCCGTGTGTACGTGTCTTGATTCTGATTGGGTAATACAGCCATGAATATGTGCCTGAATATGGTTGGATAGTCTAACCATGTACACATATTTTGGAATAATTGGATAAACATAGTCACATGTATACGAATTCAATAGGGTAGAGATAGGAGAGCATCAGTGTGTCAGGCACTGATTTGATCTATTCAAATGTACTCAACTGTATTGTGATAAGAAAATAGTACAAAAGTAGTGGAATGTAATTAATCGGGGAGCTGGGTCACCATTTTACGGAATGGTTACGGCTCCCTTGTAAATGCTTGAATAAAACTTGAAAGAAGCTGGAGTCTCATATGGTCGCTGTGGAGGGTGTTTGAACTCCCATTCAATCTTTTTGTTTTATTTCCCCATGGAGATTTCATCCCACTCTGGATCGAGGTTTGAGCAAAAGTGTGAATGCCACCTGGGAGAATGGCCCATTCACCAACCATTAGTGTGAATGGACCACGTAAAATTGCTGTTAATTGCATAGTTAATGGACTTAATTACCTGCTAAATTGTTGGCATGCATGCTTCTGACTGCTGCACCTGCCCGCCAAGCGAATTATCACACAAGTGCGCGATGATGTCAGGATGTTCGCCCGATGTCATCCCGCACTATTTTACATCCATTCGGGGTCAGGCACGTGCCTGCCCGTGAGGTGTAAAATTCTGGCCTCAGATTTATACAATTGAGTTATATTCTTCTAAAGAAATTGATAAAGAGCTAACATCAAAATTGCACACAAATGGTCAATAACGCGTATGATTGATAAGAATATTTCACAACTATCCCAGATGACTACCTTCCACTTTGAAGAGATGTGTTTACATATTTTTTGTCTACCTGTCCTTCTCCATAGGTTTCTCAATTGTACACTCATCTTCATGTCACAGAACGCAATATTCAAATCAAACTTCAAACATAAGGAAGAAATAATAACTGGGTTGCTTTTGTGTACTTTTGAACTTATCTTACAGCATACATACACTTTCTCTGAAGTTTCATACCCACACAACATGAACTTTATCGAACTCATAATTTCAGTTCTCTAGATATACACTGTAGCAAGAAACTAGGAAGTACAGATATAAAGACTCTAGTTTCTGACTCTGCTCAGCTTATCTCAGGCAGGAAAATAGTAGAAAAGTAAAATGAATATTTATAAGCTCCACCTCTGTGAAACTTCTATGCATAAATAGGAAATAGTTAAGGAGCAAGGAAAAAGAAATCTCAATTGAAAAGTCTCCATTCTAGTTGTTAAATGTAGCCAAAATGTGTTGTTTTATGTAAAATGAAATAGGCATTCCAGAACCTTTTCTGAGATGTTTCTTAAAAAAGCAATGTACATTATTATATTCAGAGTTATTTATTTAATCAAAACAGCACAGTTGGGATTTTACAGAGCTACAGTGGCCTCACTGATAGGCCATAAAGCTGGGAGCAACCCCATAGTCAGCCTTGTCTGGGAGCCCCAACCAGATTTTAAGTCCATCAGGCAGTTAATGAGTTGCTATTGGGGATCACATCCCTTTCTGAGATTAAATCCTGCTTCAAAGAGTTGCTGGTCAATTGGAGAGATGAAAAGATTTTCAGTTCCAGCATCAGCACTAGGAGCGATGACCACTGCTGGGAATATACCGAGTTATTAGAAGTAACATGGGTGTTGCCTTCAAAATAAGGTAAGAACATAATAAATAAAAGCAGGAGTAGGCCATTTGGATGCTCGAGCCTGCTCCGTCATTCAGTAAGATCATGGCTGATCTGATTATGATCTCAGTTCCACTTTCCTGCCTGTCACCCATAACCTTTAAGTCCCTGGTCGATCAAAAATCTGCAAAACTCAACCTTGAATGTATTCAATGTCCCTGCCTCCACTGCTGTCCAGGCAAGTGAAATCCAAAGACTAATGACCCCCTGAGAGAAGAAATTCCTCCTCATCTCCATCTTAAATGGGTGACCTTTTACCTTGAAACTGTGCCCCATAGTTCTCAATTTCCCCATGAGGGGAAACATCAGCATCTACCCTGTGAAGCCCCTCAGAATCTTACATGTTTTAAAAAGATCACCTCATATTCTTCTATACTTCAATGAGTACGGGCCCAATTTGTTCAACCTTTCCTCAAAATACAAACCCTTCATCCCAGGAATCAGCTTTGTGAACTTTCTCTGAACTGCCAACAATGCAAGTATACCCCCAATGCAAGTAAATAAGGAGACAAAACTGTACGGAGTTTCACCAATGCTCTGTAAATAGACAAACTCCCTACTTTTATATTCCATCACCCTTGCAATAAAGGCTAACATTCCATTTGCCTTCCTAATTACTTGTTCTACCTGCATGGTAACATTTTATGATTCATGTACAAGGACTCTGTGCTGCAGCATTCTGCAGGTTCTCTCCATTTAAATAAAAATCTGTTTTTCTATTCTTCCCACTAATGTGGACAACCTAACAATTTCTGACATTATTTTCCATCTGTCAAATTTTTGCCCACTCACTTAACCTATCTGAATCCCTTTGCAGGCTCGTTATGTCCTCTTCACAACTTGTTTTCCTACCTATTTTTGTATTGTCAGCAATTTTGGTGACTATAAACTCGGCCCTTTCACCAAAGTTATTAATATAGATCATGAATAGTTGAGGTCCCAGCACTGATTCTTATATTTCAACTCTTTCTTGGACTCGAACTCAAGTTCTGTCGAAGGGTCATGAGGACTCGAAACGTCAACTCTTTTCTTCTCCGCCGATGCTGCCAGACCTGCTGAGTTTTTCCAGGTAATTCTGTTTTTGTTTTGGCTTTGGATTTCCAGCATCCGCAGTTTTTTTGTTTTTATCTCTGATTCTTGTGGTGTTCCACTAGTTACAGCATGCCATCCTGAAAATGACCCATTTATCCCACTCTCTGCATTTTGTTAGTTAGCCAATCCTCTATCCATTCTCATATATCATCCGCAACACCATGAGGTCTGAGCTTTTATGTGGCACCTTATCAAATGCCTTTTGGAAATCCAAGTGCACTACATCTACCAGTTTTCCATTATCCACCGAGCTTGTTACATGCCGAAGTGATGCGTCTAACATGTGGCTGAGAAGAATTAGCATGCTTTCTGCTTTTGTGTGCTAGTTTCCTTCTTGTTTTCAGTCTACACTACTGGCTAGCAGCAATGCAAAAAAGAGAGCCAAATGTGTAAGTCTCTCCCTGTCAATACACAGCCTCTCCACAGGCAAAACATCAGCTGCGCCACCTCCTGGTTGCACACAGCAACTGGACCCCTAGCGGCCCCAACCTAAAAATTCAGAGGAACTTAGAGGTGGTTTGGTTCCAGACATGTAAAATGCAGGTCCACTGGCATGTGGACAGGCCCTGGCTGTCATGAACCAAACTCACAGCTACGGATGAATAGCTCCACTGCATGGTGGATACCTCAGGAGAGTTGACGGCTAGGGGAGTAAACCCTGACAAAAAATCTGAAGTAGAGCCGAAAGGCGGATTAATGTCTAAATAGATCATCTTTCCAGCAACTCCTGCAACCAAACATAGTTTTTTGCATTCCTTTGGACCCACCTCAGGAGATTGAGAGGCAGATCCTGATGTCTGGGGAGCCTAGGGTCTCCATAAATTTTGCATAGGCTTGAGCCCTGGAGGAGGCACTTCAGTTTTGCTGCAGAGTGCTCACACAACATGGGAGACAACAGTTACGGGGGATAAGCTCAATTTGATTGGTGTAGAGAACAGGTGCCGCAGGCTTTCTCCAATTGTAGGAGGGGCAGTTGTGTTCCACTGGTCAGCCTAACCTCAATTCTGATGGCCCCAGACTAGTAAAGTGCTTCTAGCAAGGAACATTCTTCAAGACACCATCTACAATGTCGCACTCTCGATACATGAGAGGCAAGAGCGAAATACTGCTGATTGGCATGAGGCTAACATCACTGTGATGGAACCTGTCATTGAGGCTAAGCAGTCCACTTTCATTAATTACAAGAAATAGCTGAGTGAGAAACATCTGAATGCATTGAGAACTGGTCGAAGCAGACTCCCACAAACTGCTAGGTGGTGTGCCAATGACTACTGTTTAGAACCCTGCTAGAATATACAGACGTCCTTTAACACACGGAATGTTAAGGTCATGTATGAAAGGATCAAAAAAGCAACAGGCCCAGAAGCAAGGAAAACGGCTCTACTAAAAACACGGACAGGGGAAGTCATCACCGACTGCAATAAACAGTTGGAGATACGGGTGGAACATTACCTTGACTTGTACTTCAGGGAGGACACGCTGACTAAGGAAGCTCTAGACACCATAGAGAGTCTGCCTGTCAGGGAAGAGCTGGATATTGAACCCACAGTGAAGGAGCTTAGCAGAATTAATGACTCCCTTGACAGGGGCATAGCTCCAGGTGCTGATGCTATGCTGCCTGCACTCATCAAGCATGGGACAGCAGCACTCTTGCAACATCTGCATGAACTTCTCTGTCTCTGCTGCAGGGAGGGGGCAGTGACCTAGGATATGCCTGATGCAAAGATTGTGACTCTGTAAAGGAACAAGGGCGACTGCAGCGATTGCAACAACTATTGAGGCATCTCCCTGTTAAACATTGTGAGAAAAGTGTTTGCTGGATTGCCCTTGTCAGATTGCAGATCTAGGTTGAATGCACCTATCCTGAATCCCAGTGGGTTTAAGAACTGGAAGGTCAACAATTGACATGATCTTCTCAGTCTGGCAGTTGCAAATAAATGGTGTGAACAAAGGGGACTGCTGTATGTTGTCTTCATCTATCTCACCAATGAATTTAACCATGTGAGAGGAAATGGTCTATTAAGCTGCATGAGAAAATTGGCTGCCAAAGCTGCTCAATGCAATCTCCTCTTTCCATGACAACATGATGGGTAATGTCAGCTGTGACGGGGCAACATTGAACCCTTTGATATCCTCAGTGGAGTCAAATATAGTTGTGTTCTGGCACCAGCATTCTTTGGCATATTCTGCTCTTTGCTGATGTCATAGGGTCTCTACTTACAAACTAGAATTGACAAAATAGATGTTCAGCCGTACTCGCCTGAGATCCGAGATAAAGCTGCGCCAAGTCCTCATCAGAGAGTGTCAGTACACTGGTGATGCCACACTAACATTCCATACCGAGAAGCACCTTTAGAAGAATCTCTCTCATGCCTGGAAAGAGTTTGGTTTGATCATCAGCATCAGGGAGACAAATGTCATGGTCCAGGTTGTTGCCATACTGCCATCTATCAGCATTGACAGTGTGACACTGGAGGTTATTGATAGCTTCACACATCTAGGCTTTATAATCACCAGAAATTTGTCACTTGATGCTGAAACACACATTGAAAAAGCTGCAGTTGTTATGTCCAAGCTGAGTAGGGGAGTGTAGAACAACAGCAACCTGGCTGAGAACAACAAACTGTGAGTCCACCAAGCCTATATCTTCAGCACAGTCTTCCACAGTGATGATACCTGGACAATGTATGCTAGGCAGGTAAAAAGATTGAAGTTTCCACCTTTGCTGTCTCAGACTTATCCTGGGTATCTCTTGGCAGGACAAGATAATCAAACCAGAAGTCCTGGAGCATGCTAATTCAATCAACATATACTAATTGCTAAGCCAATGACACCTGCTTGGCTATGTTCATCAGATGGATGACCGCCGTATACCCAAAGACTCTCTGTATGGTGAACTGGCCACTGGGTCACGACCTGCTGGGCATCCATATCTCCACTATAAGAATACCTGCGGTGAACATTGACACTGATGACTGACCAGTCAACAGGAGGTCAACTGTTTGGAAGGACATTGGAAGAAGCGAGCAGAAATGGAAAACTCAGCAGTCCAAGAAAAGGGCCCAGAGAAAACAAAGGCCAGTGAATCGTGTACCTTCTCAGCCCACTGTCTTCCCCTGCAGCAAATGAAGCTGAGAATGCCTTGCCACAATGGGGCATCTGAGTCACACCAGACAATGCTTAACACAGAGTTGATCACCATGGTGCAAACCATCGTCTTATGAGACAGAAAACTGCCACCAGTTATAATATCCTCAAAGGACTCTAATGAATTTGTCAAATACTATTTCTCTTTCACAGAACTATGTTGACTCTGCCTGACTGTACTATGATTTTCTAAATGTCCTGCTACAACTTCTTAATAATGGATTCTCACATTTTCCCATGTGATATGATGTAAGGTTATTGGGCCTATAGTTTGCTTCTTTTTGTCCCCTTCCTCTCTTGAATAGTGATGTTACATTTGCAGTTATCTAGTCCATTGGGCTTTTCCCAGGATCTAGGGAATTTTGGAAGATTACAACTAATGCATCCCCCTGTCTCTGCAGCCATTTCCATGAAAACCCGAGGATTCAGGCCAACAGGCCCAGGGTTAGTCACATTAGTATTCCTAGTACTTTTTTCTCTAGTGCTCATGATTGTTTTAAGTTCTTCCCTCTCTTTTGCCTTTTAATTTTCCATGATTCAGGGATGCTTTTTGTGTCTTCTATTGTGCAGGCAGATAGAAAATATGTGTTCAACATCCCCACCATTTCCTTGTTTCCCATTTTTAAGTCTCCAGAAATCTTCTCTAAGAGCCCAATGCTTACTTTAGCTATGTTTTCCCTTTTTATATACTCATAGAAGCTTTTACTATCTGTTTTTATATTTCCTGCTAGTTTGCTCTCATATTCTAATATCTTCTCTTTATTAATTTTTTCATCATGTTTTGCACGTTTTAAAAATTTCCCAAGCTTCTGGCCATCAGTAATCTTCGGAGCATTGTATGTTTTTCCTTACAATTTGATACCAACCTTAACTTCCTTTATTCACCATAGATGGTGTACACTTCTCATTGAGTCTTTCTTTCTCAATGGAATACATCTTTGTTGAGAATTATGAAATATTTCCTAAAATGTCTGTAACTGCTTCTCTATCATTTTACTTTTAACCAACTTTTATATTCCACTTTAGACAACTCTGCCTTCATACCGGTGTAATGGCCTTAATTTAAGTTTAAGACACTAGTTTTAAATCCATATTTCTCACCCTCAAAATGAATGTGAAATTTTATTATGTTATGATCACTCTTGCTTAAGAGCTCATTAATTAATCCTATATCATTCCCATTACCAGGTCTGAACTAGCCTGCTCAAAAACAAAAATACCCGGAGAAACGCAGCAGGTCTGGCAGCATCTGCGGAGAGGGACACAGTTAACGTTTCGAGTCAGAATGACCCTCCAACAGAACCTGTTCCCTGGTTAGTTCCAGTATATATTGTTCTAAGAAACTGTCCCAAATACACTCTATGAACTCATCCTCCAGGCTACCTTTGCCAATTCAATTTATTCAATCTATATGAAGGTTAAAATAGCGCACAGATATTGCAGGAACTTTCTTACAAGCTCCCATTATTTCTTGATTTATACTCTGTCCTACGGTGTACTTATTGTTAGGGGACCTATAAAGTATTGCCGCCAATGATTTCCTTTCTTTGCATTTTTTTTTATTTCCACTCAAACTGATTCTACATCTTGATCATCAGAGCCAAGTTCATTTCTCACTACTGTACTGATATCATTCCTTATTAACAAGCTACCCCATCTTCTTTTCCTTTCTTTCTATTCTTCCAAAATGTCAAATACCCTTGGATATTCAGTTCCCAGAATTGGTCACCTTGCAACAATGGGCGGGATTTTCTGACCCCAACCATGCTGGGATTGCCCAGTCCTGCCGAAAGTCAATGGACTTTTGGCTAGGCTGCTGAAACTCCCACAGCAAGTCCCAGCATGACAGGGCTGGAAAATCTCGGCCAATGTCTCCATAATGGCTTTAATATCATACTCATTCATTTCCATTTGTGCTATCAATTCATCCATGTGTTATGAATATTGCATGTATTCAGTAAAAGAGCATAATCTGTTTCTTTTACCATTTTTTTCCTTACTCTGTCTCAGCCCTAAAGCTACCCAACTGAAGACAGAAATTCCAAGTGCAGTTCCCAACCAATCTGGAAAATCTTCACACATCCAACTCAATTCTAGAACAGTGAGATCAGATAGTCAGCTATACTGGACTCCTGTGTCCATATCATCAGGTGCAAGCAACACCATCACCAGGACTGGTTTGACAAAAATGATGCTGAAATAATGACATCCTTGAACAAAAACAAGCAGCCTTCATTACAAAAACAGAATTACCTGGAAAACTCAGCAGGTCTGGCAGCATCAGCGGAGAAGAAAAGAGTTGACGTTTCGAGTCCTCATGACCCTTCGACAGAACTTGAGTGAATCCAAGAAAGGGGTGAAATATAAGCTGGTTTAAGGTGTGTGTGGGGGGGGCGATTTGGGTGGGGGGAGAGAAGTGGAGGGGGTTGGTGTGGTTGTAGGGACAAACAAGCAGTGATAGAAGCAAATCATCAAAAGATGTCACAGACAACATAACAAAAGAACACATAGGTGTTAAAGTTGGTGATATTATCTAAACGAATGTGCTAATTAAGAATGGATGGTAGGGCACTCAAGGTATAGCTCTAGTAGGGGTGGGGGGAGCGTAAAAGATTTAAAAATATTTTAAAATAATGGAAATAGGTGGGAAAAGAAAAATCTATATAACTTATTGGAAAAAAACAGAAGGAAGGGGGAAGAAACAGAAAGGGGGTGGAGATGGAGGGGGGAGCTCAAGACCTAAAGTTGTTGAATTCAATATTCAGTCCGGAAGGCTGTAAAGTGCCTAGTCGGAAGATGAGGTGCTGTTCCTCCAGTTTGCGTTGGGCTTGACTGGAACAATGCAGCAAGCCAAGGACAGATATGTGGGCAAGAGAGCAGGGTGGAGTGTTAAAATGGCAAGCGACAGGGAGGTTTGGGTCATTCTTGCGGACAGACCGCAGGTGTTCTGCAAAGCGGTCGCCCAGTTTATGTTTGGTCTCTCCAGTGTAAAGGAGACCACATTGGGAGCAATGAATGCAGTAGACTAAGTTGGGGGAAATGCAAGTGAAATGCTGCTTCACTTGAAAGGAGTGTTTGGGCCCTTGGACGGTGAGGAGAGCGGAAGTGAAGGGGCAGGTGTTACATCTTTTGTGTGGGCATGGCGTGGTGCCGTAGGAGGGGGTTGAGGAGTAGGGGGTGATGGAGGAGTGGACCAGGGTGTCCCAGATGGAACGTTCCCTATGGAATGCCAATAAGGGGGGGTGAAGGGAAGATGTGTTTGGTGGTGGCATCATGCTGGAGTTGGCAGAAATGGCGGAGAATGATCCTTTGAATGCGGAGGCTGGTGGGGTGATAAGTGAGGACAAGGGGGACCCTATCATGTTTCTGGGAGGGAGGAGAAGGCATGAGGGCAGATGCGCGGGAGATGGGCCGGACACGGTTGAGGGCCCTGTCAACGACCGTGGGTGGAAAACCTCGATTAAGGAAGAAGGAGGACATGTCAGAGGAACTGTTTTTGAAGGTAGCATCATCAGAACAGATGCGACGGAGGCGAAGGAACTGAGAGAATGGGATGGAGTCCTTACAGGAAGCGGGGTGTGAGGAGCTGTAGTCGAGGTAGCTGTGGGAGTCGGTAGGTTTGTAATGGATATTGGTGCACAGTCTACCACCAGAGATTGATACAGAGAGGTCAAGGAAGGGAAGGGAAGTGTCAGAGATGGACCACATGAAAATGATGGAGGGGTGGAGATTGGAAGCAAAATTAATAAATTTTTCCAAGTCCCGACGAGCGCATGAAGCAGCACCAAAGTAATCATTAATGTACCGGAGAAAGAGTTGTGGAAGGGGGCTGGAGTAGGAGTGGAACAAGGAATGTTCCACATACCCCATAAAGAGACAGGCATAGCTGGGGCCTATGCGGGTACCCATAGCCACACCTTTTATTTGGAGGAAGTGAGAGGAGTTGAAGGAGAAATTGTTCAGTGTGAGAACAAGTTCAGCCAGACGCAGGAGAGTAGTGGTGGATGGGGATTGTTCGGGCCTCTGTTCGAGGAAGAAGCTAAGGGCCCTCAGACCATCCTGGTGGGGGATGGAGGTGTAGAGGGATTGGACGTCCATGGTGAAGAGGAAGCGGTTGGGGCCAGGGAACTGGAAATTGTTGATGTGACGTAAGGTGTCAGAGGAATCACGGATGTAGGTGGGAAGGGACTGGACAAGGGGAGAGAGAAGGGAGTCAAGATAACGAGAAATGAGTTCTGTGGGGCAGGAGCAAGCTGAGACGATCGGTCTACCGGGACAGTTCTGTTTGTAGATTTTGGGTAGGAGGTAGAAGCGGGCCGTCCGAGGTTGGGCGATTATCTGGTTGGAAGCTGTGGGAGGAAGATCCCCAAAGGAGATGAGGTCAGTGACAGTCCTGGAAACAATGGCTTGATGTTCAGTGGTGGGGTCATGGTCCAGGGAGAGGTAGGAGGAAGTGTCTGCGAGTTGACGCTCAGCCTCCGCGAGGTAGAGGTCAGTGCGCCAGACAACAACAGCACCACACTTGTCAGCGGGTTTGATGACAATGTCAGGGTTGGACCTGAGAGAATGGAGCGCAGTAAGTTCAGAGAGAGAGAGATTAGAATGGGTGAGAGGAGCAGAGAAATTGAGACAACTAATGTCGTGCCGACAGTTCTCAATGAAAAGATCAAGAGAAGGTAAGAATCCAGAGGGAGGGGTCCAGGTGGAGGGAGAATATTGGAGGTGGGTGAAAGGATCCGTTGAACGTGGAGAGGACTCCTGCCCAAAGAAGTGAGCCCGGAGACGAAGACGGCGGAAGAAGAGTTCAGCATCATGCTGAGCCCGAAATTCATTGAGGTGAGGGCGTAAGGGTATGAAACTAAATCCTTTGCTGAGCACTGAACATTCAGCATTGGAGAGGGGAAGGTCAGGGGTTATAGTGAATATACGGCTGGGGCTGGGATTGGAAGATGGGGTGGGGACGGAGGGACAGGCAGGGGTGGAGGGTCCTAGATGGGTGTTGGTGTCGATGAGTTGTTGGAGCTTGCGTTCCTTAGCGCTTGAGAGAAAGAGAAAATGTTTTTTGTTGAGGCGTCGGATGAGATGAAGAATAAAATGAAACTGGGGGCACGCGCAGCTTTGGAAAAGGGTACGGCGGTGCTGCCGGAGGGAGAGGTCGAGTGTGTTCATATGGCGGCACATGGCACTGAGGGTGGATCTCAGAATGTGACGGGAACAGCAGTCCGAGAAACGTTTTATGTCCCGGAGATACCTGTAATCCTGGGTGGGTTCGAAACATGAGGGGTGGAATTTCAGTTGAAATCCACATGGGGTAAGTCGGAGAAGGAGACAGTCACTGAGAAAGGAGATATGGCTGTGAAAGCGGGTTTTAGTAAACACCTTGTCAAACACCAGGAGAGAAATGGAAAGCAATGAAGGTGAGCAAGGCAAAACAGATACGGAAATCTTGTCGCAGAGACGAACCGAAATTCCTCAAGATGGTAGTTATTTCTTGAAGAGCAGTAGCAGTCAATTAAACACAGAGATAAAAAAACAGCCTTCATTGCCTGGCAGAACAACCCAAGCTTGCAAGTCAAGGCAGCAGCATTCCGACAGCTCAAGGTTGATGCCCAAAGATAAATCTAGAAGAAAGAGGACCAGTAGTGGAAAGAGAACACCCGAGACATCCAACAATATGCTGACAATTATGACATGCAAAGCTCTTTTGAAGCCACAGGGCCATCTATAGACCAGTCAAATGGGAAAAATCCCCTTCACTCACAGGATGGTGTTTCTCTTCCTAAGGATGGCAATGGAAATAACATCTTGAACAATTCGGCTGTGAATCCATAGGGCAGCTAATACACTCCAGGCTTTCCCCCATTACCCTGTGGTAGAATCAATTGGTAAATCGCCATTGATGGGAGAGCTGCAACAAGCAATCAAATGGATGAAAAACAACAAAGCCTGTTGTCCTGTTGGTGTTCCAGCTGAGATTTTCAAAGCCGGTGGGCTTTTGCTCACGCTGAGACTCCATGAACTCATCCTACAGACTTGGGAGGAAAAAGAACCACCCTCTGACCTCAGGAATGTGACAATTGTAACTATCTTCAAGAAGGGAGATAAATAATGGTACGGAAACTATCGAGCTATTTCCCTCTTGTCCATAGCAGGGAAAATCCTGACACACATTCTCCTGAATCACCTACTTCCTGTGGTTGAGGAAATTCTCCCAGCAACACAGTGTGACTTTAGACCTTCCAGAGGAACATCTGACATGGTCTTTGTTGCCAGACAAATCCAAGAAAAAAGTTGAGAAGAACACCAGAAACTCATCATTGCATTCATCAACTTGACCAAAGCATTTGACTCAGTAAATCACAAGGATCTGTGGATTGTGCTCCAAAGATTGGGGGGCCAAGAAGCTTCATCACAATCCTGCAATTGCTTCATGATATTCTGAGTGCAACTATCTTCAGTGGGAGATCTGAAACAGCCACCTTCAAAATCTGGACCATGATCAAGAAAGGCTCTGTGAAAGTGTCGTATACTCTACAAACTATCTGACAATTGCTATTCACCTCATCAAAGATCTACTTGCCTCTGATGTCAAAATGTCATCTAGATGCAAAACTCTTTAACCTCAGTTGCCTCCATGCCAAAGCTAAACTGACTACCATAGATATACATGTCCTACAGTTTTCAGGTGACTGCAGTGCCATTGCTCACTCTGCACCAGATTTGCAAGCCACTCTTCATTTCCTCAGTTCTACACACAAGAAACTTGGCTTGAGTTTAAATGTTGCCGAAAAAAATTCATATATCAACATGCACCTGGTCTGCCAAATATTCCACCTCCTTTATATGTTGAAAGAGAGACTCTGGAATATGTTGTGCACTTATCATACCTTGGCAGCCACTATTCTTAAAAGACTGGATCAGCTGCACCAGCTCAGCCATCTGCAAACTACAGCAGTGATTCTTTGACAACAAAGACTTCCTCAGTCAACAAAATTCTTCGTGTACGGACTAGTTCTTGTCACCACACTTCTGTACTGTGGTGAGACCTGGACTGTGAGTCAGCAAGCTGTAAGAATGCTAGAGAAATTTCATTAGCATTGTCTCCGCTGCATCCTCCAGATTCAATGGGAGCTCCATCGTCCATGACACAAATGTCATTCTTGAAGCCACCTCCATAAGGATTAGGGCAAGACTCCTGAAGGATCAATATCAATGGACTAGATACAATGGGCTGAATAATACGCCGTGGCGTGGGTGAGGTGGGGGAACAGGTTCCGCTGTTGGAAGCTAATGGCTTTCTGCCCCATTTTCGAAACACACCTGATAAAGCACTAATTGGGGCACATAAAATCACAGGCCAGGTTTGAGGCCTTCATCCTGCCCAATCAGTGCTGGAAGACGGGATGTCCGGCCACTGAGCTCATTGGCCATGACCTGGAACAAGGTCATGGCCAGTAATTGAAAGGGCCCCCTGGCACGGGGTAGTGTCAGGGGGCCCAGCAAATGATGGCATTGTTCAGAGTTTGAAAACTTATTGTGATTCCAGCGATTTGCAGGCTTTTATGGTGAGTGTGCATTTATTTGAGTTTTGCTGTATCTAAACTTTGCCACTGAGCAGAGGAGGCTTTATTTTGAATCTGAATAAGTTTTCCACAGCTTTGCATAGGGGAGTTATCTAGTTGTTGCATGTTTCCCTCCAGAGATGTCTGAGACATTGGAGCGAGGGGAGAGGCAGGGAAGAAGGGCTAAACCAGCTCGTTGATTTAATGATGACTCCCTCAGAACCCTTCTCCATGCAGTTTTTAACTGAAGTGAGCACCTGATGCCATCAGGCGTGAAAAGGAGAAACCCGGACAAAACATGTATTGCCTAGGAGGAGGCTCTGAGGAGTTTGGCAGCATTGGGCTGGTGAAGAAAACCTGGTCTCAATGCTAGAAGAGGCTCCATGATCTCAAGAAGGTGGTCAGGGTGAGTAAGTCCTCAGGATATGTTATCTTGTGCCAGTGTGCTACAGGGTGCCGTTGCAAGTGCAGGAGGAAGGTGACTTTGGCTGGAGCTCCAAAGCATCATACTGCAGCAAAGACATTGCTTGGTCTAGTTGGAGGTTGTGAGGTTGGCAGAATATGCAGATGAAGGATTTGCACAGCACCTAGGCTGCCAGGCACATTGCTAATAATGTGTCAATGACTTACCATTAAACAAAATAACAATGCCAGTGAGTGCAATCTTACACATTTTTCAGGAGAACTGAGCCCACAAAGCACAAGAGTGAGGCCAGACTGGCAGGGGTGTGGAGAACCTTGTGGCGCTGATTCAATTTGAAGGGGAGGTGTTAACGCTCATCCTAGGACCTTTGGCAGAGGTGTGATTGGAGGAAGGCCTGGTGGGAGGTGAATGGAGGTTACGCATGATCCAGTGAAAGTCGTTAAAAAAGTGCCATTACTGAAACCCTGGGAAGCTTCATAATCGGAAGCTTCAGATGTTGATATAAGTGAGTATTTTGTCAGCATGTTAGACATGAGTAATGTTGCAGAGCTTGGTGACTTTGCGTTGATGTAGCAGGGTCTGTGATGACCACTAATCCCCTTACTTATGTTTCTTTGTCATAGGAGATGCCTCTTCAACTGATCCATCTCCAGATGCTGTGCAGCTACCCTCCTCTGAGGAGAAGGAAGGACCCTCAGAGGACACAACATCACATCTTCTCTCTATCCCAAGCACCATCGCAGATATTGGCAGAGATTTGCATGTCAGAATGGAGACATGCACAGCCTGGTGAGCGTACTTCACAGTCACACATGCAGCTGCCAGACAGTGTATTGGAGCAGCCTTGGGCAGTCGGAGGAGTGTATGGGGTGATCCAGCGACTGATTCCAAGTCGGATGATGAGCTTCTGGAGTTGTCCATATGGTGGAAGATCTGGATGTCCAGCGCAAGTTCTGTGAAGGTCTGGCAGGTATACTAATGGTTGCATGCTCTGGCCTGGACTGTGGAGGTGTCTGTTCAGGCCTCTGCATTGTGATCACTCACTCTTATTCCTGTGAATGTAAATAATCATTGTACATTTGTAAATAAACCCACACCTCATAGCCCCTCATGCTGATGATGCTTTCATACTATGCCTGCCATATTAAATGAAACCGGCAAAATTATGTTAGGAATGCAACCCAAAGTCATTGCACCCAATAATGCACCAGTGGGGGTGAGGAATGCTTCCGATTTGGGAACATATTGTTCAGCCCCATGTTCCAATGGCCTAAAGCTATCTGCCCTGCCAGATCCTGTTTTTTCAACTCTCAAATGGCCAACATTCTAGGAAGGTATATTAATTGTAGCTTTAAGGAATATAGTGACAGTAGCTTTAAGTCTTATTGTGTTGTATAGTATCACATGATGGTGTGAATGAGTCAGCTCTAAGCACAGGGAACCTTAGAGTGGGAGCTCTTCTTCAAGTTGTGGAGCTTGATAGAAGCATGTAACTGCTGCTGCAGCCTGTAAATAAAGTTCAATGTTTCTAATGAGAAACACATCTGAAAAAACAAGTCCATAATAAACTGGTGAAGAGGATCGGATAAGGTCCAGCATCGTCCTTTTCCCAGAGACTGTGAGTATCTTGTTTAAACAGAAGAAAAGGAAGATATATTCACCTGGTATGCTGCAGAGCTCAAACAGAAGAAACAGAAGTGCTGTCATTTTAAGTTTAGAAAAATGGGCCCGGATCCAAATGGTTAACAAATCTCCTGGACCACTCCCAACATTAGAAAAACCAGGACCTGCAGAGGCAAAAAAAAAGAGAATTTCCATTTAAATTGTAAAATAGGTGGCAGCCCCACAGGCTCAGTCGCTTGCACATGGCTGCAAGTAAACAAAGATTTAAAAACAACCTGTAGGGCACAGTAAAAAAGAGACTGTAGAATTAAAAATATATATTTTTTAAATTGCTGCGGAGTTGACAGCTTACAAATTTAAAAAAAAGCTGTCACATTTGTCAGTGAGCCTGCCAAAACATGAAAATTGCAGAAAATTCAAAAACAGCACCAAAAAGCAATAGCTACAGAGACAGCCCGAGTTAAAAAAGGGTGATTTCTCTTAAAGCAGCAATACATTTAAAGAGGTAAATACAAGAAAAATGGCTATGGACAGAAAATTAGAAGAAAGCCCAGAGAGTGGGCGACTCTCCATACAGGTCCATTAGCAACAAGAGATCCCAGAGAGGGGGCAACTCTGCTGAAGACAACAAGGGACCCCAGAGAATAGGTAACTCCACCAAGGGCAACAGGAGACCCCAGAGGGAGGGCAACCAAAAAATAAACTGTTGAAAGAACAGTTGATTGTCCTTCAAAAGGAATGTGTAACCATTCAGCAACATGAAGAAATAAAGACTGCCTTAAGCAATAGAATGGAAGTGCAGGAGAAGACACTCAAAGAGGGCTCAGGGGAAGCCCTGTAACCGAAGAGATTGCGGGGGAAGCCTTGGTAATTGGAGAGGGCTCACAGGAAGCTCGGGGAGTCATGTATGCAGTCAGGGATGCAGCCAGGAGACAGGAGTTTGGAGAAACTCCAAGGCAGTGCCAGCTCAGTGAAGCCAGCTCTCTAGCAAAGAGCTGAAGGATCAGCTGAATAAAGCTAAAGAGGTATTGAAGGGGAAAGTCGTATAGCTTTTCAAGGTGTGAGTGGTTACCTGGTGTAATATCTTCTGTGATTGGACCCTTGTCGTACCACGTAGAAGTGGAGAGCTGGATCACCCACAAACACATGGATCATTTGAGAAGAAGGGAGATACCCCAACCAAATGATGTTCCACCTGTAACCACTGAAGAACCTGTGGTCCCTGTTGAAACTGTTCAATCAAGGATAGGCATAACAGATGACTCTGGTGGAGTAGACAACACTGAACTGCCTGTGCCTAAAATCAGAGTCATCATCAGCTGTCCATCCATTCACGAATGATATCTGTCGTAGGTCTTTGTCTGACTGAACAACCTGATTTTCCATCCACAGATTCTTGCTGCAGTTGCTGCAGTTCCAGATAATGTGGATCCTGAAAGAGATTCTAAAGTTGTGGAGCTACGACATTCTACCCTGATCAGGAAACCACCTGAGAGACTGAACTTATAATTCCATGACCCATGTATATATTTGTAATATGAAGGTAGATGTTCTTGTAAATGCAAACTGTACAAAAACTTTAAAGGGGACGTAATGTAGTAATTTTAGCTTTAGGGAATGTAGTGACTGTAGCTTTAAGACTCATTGTGTTGTATAGCATCACTTGACAGTGTGAACTAATCAGCACTAAGCACAAGGAATCTTAGAGTGGGAATTATTCTTCTAGTAGTGGAGCTTGATGGAAACACATAACTGCTGCTGCAGCCTGTAAATAAAATTTGATATTTCTAATGAGAAACGTGTCTGGAAAATAAAGTCCTCAACAGAAGGGCAAAGAAAACATTTCAAAGACACTCTGAAGTTCTCCTTGAAATGAGGCAGCATTGACATTGATGGCTGGGAGGAGCTTGCTATCAATCATTCAGGATGGCGACAGCTTGTCCATCAAGCTGCATCACGCTTTGAGTTCCAACATTTTAATGATGAGGCAGAGCAGTGGCAGCAAATGGAAAATGAAGTAAATCCTGCACTCTAGATCTTACTTTCTTGTGGGACATCCTGGTCCATGTCCCAAGAATCTGTGGATTGAAAATCAGGTTGTTCAGTCAGACAAAGACCTACGACAGATATAATTCGTGAATGGATGGACAGCTGATGATGACTCTGACTTTAGTGGCTGGTGTACTCCTAAAGTTGTATGATCTGTGCCTTCCTGTCATACTCTGGTTAACTTTCCCCGCATCGCTATCCTCCATGATTGACCTTGTACTTTCTCTTTAAAATTCCAAATCTCCCCTCACATGAACACTCCCTCACCCCACTATTTAATTTTAAGCCTTCTTTACAACCCTAATTATACAATTCTCCAGGCACTGGTCCCAGCACAGTTCAGGTGAAGGCCATCCCAACAGTGTAGCTCCCTCATCTCTGGTACTGGTGTTAGTGGCCCATGAATCAAAAACCCATTTCTCCCACACCAATCTTTGAGCCAGGTAGCCAACTCCCTGATCTTCTTTATCCTATGCCAAGTTGCTCGTGGCTCAGGCCATAATCCAGTGATTATTACTTCTGTGGTTCGGCTTTTTTAAACTTAGCCCCTACTCATA
The DNA here is from genome assembly GCF_017639515.1 of Carcharodon carcharias. Taxonomy (NCBI): domain Eukaryota; kingdom Metazoa; phylum Chordata; class Chondrichthyes; order Lamniformes; family Lamnidae; genus Carcharodon; species Carcharodon carcharias. Next base: position 142,811,783 of record NC_054471.1, on the reverse strand, counting down.
CTCTCAATAGATCCTCCTTTTTAGTCCTGTCTATGTCTTTGATAGCCACATGGACCAGAACAATTGGATCCTTCCCCTCCCACTCCATGTTCCTTTCTAGCCGAGAAGTGATGTCCTTAACCTTGACACTTTGCAGGCAGCACAGCCTTCAGGGCTTATGCTCTTGGCTGCAGAGAATAATATCCCCAAACTATAATGGCCTGAATTTTCCCATCGGCGATTTGGGGGCAGGGCCCGCTCGCTGACGGGAATATGATGCGGGATGATGTCGGGAGGAACCCCCGACATCATCCTGGTCCATTTAAATCTTTAGGAAGGTGGGCAGACAGCGAAATCAGCTGTCTGCCCGCCAAACTGTCAACGGCCAATTGAGGCCATTGACAGGGCAATTAAGATAATTAAAGACCCTGCCCATCCAACTTTAAGGCTGATGGGCAGGCCAGGAGCCCCAGCGGGCTCCTGATAATACATGAAACCTCATCCACTGGCGGGATGAGGTTTCGTGTCCGTTTTTAAAAACTTTAATAAATTTTATGTGATATTTATTAACATGTCCCATCTCGTGTGATATTGTCACATGAGGGGGACATGTTAATAATGTTTTAATTTTTCTACTTTTAAAGTTTTTTAGACTGTCAGTAATCTCCCTGAGACAGCACTTAGTCTCAGGGAGCAGTGCGCTCTTTCACCCGCATGCACGAAAGAGCACACTTTGACAGATGGGGAATCCCTCCAACCCCCCGCACAGGAAGCACATAGCGCTTCCTGTCGGGCAGGCCACTGGGCAGACCTTAATTGGCCCGCCCACTCAGAATGACGGCGGGCCCCGTTTTGGGGGTAAAGTTCAGCTGCCCGCCCGCTGCCGAGCCAGTGGGGCCCACCTGCCAACCGAGGGCAAAATTCTGCCCAACATCTCCTATCAAAGCTACGTTCCTTTTTACTCCCCCCACCCCCTCGACTTGAATGGACCACTGCAACACAGTGCTGCAGTCAGTTTGTTCATGCTCTCTGCAGTCCCAGTTCTCATCCACACAAGCTGCAAGACCATCAAACTTGTGGACAATTGCATTGCTTCACCATTATTCTACCTTCTGGATTCCCATACCTGTTTCACTTATAGTCACACCCTCCTAGGTCCCAGACCATGGACCAAATCAGAAGTGCCTGGAATTGCCTCCTGGAAGCATCAAGGTAGCTCAGAGTCCAGCTCATCAACTCTGAGAAGGAATTCCTCGAGGTGCAGATGCTTACTGCAGATGCAGTTGCCATGGGTCATACTGATGTCCACCAGCATCCAAATGCTACAACTACAACATATCACCTGTCCTGCCATCTCTATTGTCTTTTATTTAACTAATTGGGTTTCATTTTTTAGAAATATCGCTCAATGATTATTTGTAGATATATTAAGTAGCTTACCTAGCTTAGCTGTAATTTAAAACAAAAACCATAAGCTTATCAGCCAACCACCTACCTGCTCTCCTAATTTGTTTCTCTGGGCTTTGGCTATCGGATCTCGCTGTCTATTGCTCCCTTGCTTGGATCACTACTTGTTCTGTAAAGACCAGAACAGCAGCTCCTCCCTCACTGCACCAAATTTTCTCACTTACCAAGTACCCCAAGTTAAGCACTTTGTCTCACAGTACTCAGGCAAGCTGGACTTTGTGCTTCTTAAAAAGGTTGGGCCAGGATGGCTGAGACCAGGTGGGTCCCAGTGAGGGAGAGAGCACTGTGGTGTTGGATGGTGAGGGCCGGGGAGGGGATGTTTCCCTGGGGGCAGCCATTGCTGACGAGGGCATCCTCTGTGGGTAAGAGTGTCTGATCAAGAAGGCCTCACCGACTTGCAGGGAGGCCACCAATGTTTACCAGATGGCCTCCTCAGGCAGCAGAGGGCCTACCTGTCACTTGTAAAATGCCTGCAGCGGTGGGAAGAGGCCTTTAATTGGCCACTTAAGTGACTCAATTGGCCTCTGACATGAGAGGGAGATTTGCCACTTGGATGGCATGGCAGCAGGAAAGTGAAGGGCACACCACCCTCCACCCTCTCTTCTGATTTTTCAGCTCCCCCCACTCCCCACCCCCAACCTCCTATCCTGCTCAATCAGACCCTGTAAAATCCAAGTCCATCTTTCAATTGTACCAAATTAAATTTGGACATACATTCCTCACAATTTGCCATTCAATTTGAATTTTGCATTGACCAAATTGTCACAAATAATTGTACACTGGACAAGTTTTTCAACAATTGAATATCATGTTTACAACTAGGGAATAGTTAATGTGTCATTATTATAAGTATATTTCAATTAACTGCTATCTTTTCATTCCAGCTAAACTATGCAATTCCATGAGCGTGTCATAAATGTAGATGAAAATCAACCATGTAATCCACTCCTTAAAGAAAAGGAAATATAGTCTTCTCTGTAAGGATTTCTAAATGTGTGGTTTCTAATTTACTAAAAGTGTGACTTTAAGAACAAAAGTGCTAAGTATAGCTGCTCTCTGGTACCCTGGGTTAACAGTTTTAACTCCCTAGCCATATGGTCTTGAGTTTAAGTCTCAGGTCTGCACAACTTGCATGTTAATCTGCTGTGGATATGCTGAGTTTCAACAGCTTACAACCAAGTAATCACAAAACATCTCACAGAAGCAGAGAAAATACCGTCCAACTAGCAAAAAATGCAGAAATATTACATTCAGGCCTAGTTTTACTTTGAAAGTACATCATCTTTCAATGTACTGAAAATGAAGGGCTTGGTTGGGAAAGAATCTGGGGTAAATATTTGCCTTCAGCTCCTGAAGGCCAAGACCACACATCAGAAATTCAGGTGCATTCTTCCCCCCAAAAGGTTTTTTTGGCCTAGAATTTCTTTGCAGCGAGTTACACCAATATAAAAATATACACCCTGCAGGCTGCAGGTGTCTTGCAGAAGGAGTTACATGGGAATTTGCTAGGACTGAACATTTGCTTTCCAATTCACCAGGTATTGGTGCAAAAATGGGTATGAGCAACAGGGTTATCCGGATACTTCTGTGCAAACTTTAAAGACATTCTTTGGCAACAGACGGGGGGAAAATAGGTAAGAGAACAATGCTTGACTCTTGCATTTCACCCTCTTAAAACCTCATGTCTTAGGAATATTTTAACTATGCTTATGCAGAATTATAACTTTACAGATACCATCTGGGTAATAGGACAGCAGGACATGATGCCAACTCAGAGAAGAAGAAGCACATCTCTGCTCATTCAAATCTCCAAGCCCCAAGCCCTCGCCAGAAATGTAACTCATGACACTGACTACCAACTCCACCCCCACACCAAAGAAATCCCACACATTTCCTTGGTCGCCCACATTCTTTAACCTGTTAAAGCCGACTAATGCTTCAACAATGTACTCCCGCTCTAGTTAAGTGAAGATTTAAATCTGTACCTTAGGCAATGGACTGGATCCTAAGCTCCACCACCAATGGGTTTGAAGCTGAGGGTGCGCGTTTTGGGTTGGGGGGGGGCGCATAAATCCAGCAGGTAGCTTTCCCACCACCTACCCACCTGCCCCCAACCTATCTGAAATTTTACAGGAGGGTGGGGTCTGGGGAGGCACAGCGGACGACTGGGCGGCCGCTGACCAATTGGCCCACTGAGGCCCTTAAATAGCCAATTAATGGTCAATTAAGGGCTTCATCAAACTGCCTCCAGTATTTTACCGATGACATGGGGAAGTGTAATTCATGTGGGATGCCTGACAGTTTTAGTGTGCAAGCTGGTGTCCAGCAGGTGGGGGAGCTTGCTCTGATGGTCTCTTGGACCCAGAAGTGCACTAATGTCATTTCCCCCCTACCTTTGACCCTCCCCAGGCCTCATAAACCACACCCCGATACTCATCCACTTGCTGAAACACCAGCCGAGGCCTACCTATCAGTCTTGGCTCCTCAGCATTGGAACTGCCTGTAGTCCCAGCAGTGGATTCCAGCCAATTCGATTGGCTGGCAGCACACTAAGGTGTGACTTGCTCCTGAGAAAGGTGGAGAAGTCTTGCCTTAAAGCAATTAATGCTGCTCCTGGCATTAAATTGTTGAAAGGAAGACTTTTTGGCAGGCTGTGGGTTAGGGACTATAGTTCCTGTAAAATCTGGCTCTCTGACTAACAGTAAGAAGCAGCAAGCACAACCTGAAAACACCTTCATTCACACCTACAGCCTCTTAATCCCACATTTCTTACTTCACTTCTGAGATTGCCGATTAGCAATTTAATAAAAATCTAGACATGAGAGAAGCATCGTGGAATTTTAGAAGACTGCGGTACTGGTTTATTTGTCAATGTTTACTGTAGGCCTGGGCATTGTTACTTCTCAAAAAAGGTATTTAAAACTAATAGTTAACCAAGAACCTTTAATACCTTTTCTAAGATCATTTACCAAGAACTTGCAGACCATTCCATCGCTAAGTAAGGGGAGGTTGGCGGCACTGGAAGACACATCTTCAACTCGAGCTGAGATCTATCTGGCATTAATCAGCTTAATGAATATGAAGATCTCTAAATAACAGAAAAGCAGTGAATGTTGGTGAAGTTAGTCAACCCAACAGCACGGCTGAAGTGATCATGTCAATTATGTCGTGGAGGAGGAGACGATTCAGAAATGTACCTGGTATCAGAAACTCAGTTACTGCTCTTAGAAGTGCAAATCTGTGTGTTAAACTCCTTTATTCTCCCCAGATCATCTTTCTTCATTATGTTCAAGGTGGCAAGAAACCTTGACAATGCTCTACTATTCCCATTAAGGTAAATATCCCCTTATAACTCACTAGGAGCATGTAGTATGGTGGGCCTCTTTCACATCCCTATTAGCAGCTCATTACCCACTACCAATGCCACTTCTTCCTCACCAGTGCTTTCTGATTCATTTGTGGGACCCACTGACTTCTGTATCTTGAATTAGTGATGTACCCTTGGAGCACACAAATCTCCACATTGGCAGAAAAATGGATATCCTTTGTATGAATTGTGCAATGTTTGCTAAGTCAGGTAATTAGTAAGACATTATTATGAAGCTCAAGGCTCTGTAGATTCAAACTTACCCCCCATAAAGATTCCACCATTTTTCTTCATAATCGGTGCCTTTAGATCTGTTGAATGCCACCTGTTGTCTGCTTTGCTTGTCTATTATACAGCATTTTTCCTTCAACATAAGAGCAGTGGGAATAATTTGACTATGAATACGATTCCCTGTGTGCATTCACTTCTAATACTTTAGTTGCTGTATTCTTCCTAACATTATTCTGTGCTGCAATAACATTTTTTACATGTATCTTTTATACTTACACCTTTCCCTCATGTGCCAATCTGTGTTGTGCTCTACAGTATGTACATGATTTACCTTTGTGCCTTTTGAAAACATATATCGTCTTCCAGCCATGAGTCACTGTGACAATGTTTACTTATATTGGCACAATATTGGGTCTACACATACAGTATACGGGAGTCACCTTTCACATGTTCACATTTTGCTGTAATGCTCTTTTGCTGGAACCCCATGGAGCCTGCCCATGAAACAGCTTCATGATGCTATTGTTTAGCCATTTATGACAGCAATTGTATATCCCAGAGCTGGAAAACTGACTTTTTCCAATTTATGTGAAGCAAATGGCTCATTAGTTGCTTCAGAAGCATAAAAAGATCATTGTTGCAGGCACTTCATGATTGACTACTACTTCTTTGTTGCTCCGAATGAAATCTCTGTTTTTACAGTCGACACTATAAAATGATATCCATAGTACTAAAAATAATGGGACAACATTCTTTCTCTTTTTATTTTCCAACCAGAGAAATGTTAACCCCAATATTTTCTTATTTATGATGTATGTAAAATAACTTTAAAGCTTAGAATTTTTGTAGGACCACGAGTGTGAACTTAACACCCTGAGTAGATAGGTTGAGCAGAGAGTGGGCAACGATGTCACATTTGTGCTTCTCCCAAAAGCAGTTGGGAACCTTGTGTATACTTAACTAACAGCACAGCACATCATTTATTACATTCTGTAAATTTTTCATAAATCTTTCCCATAGAGAGGCAGTAATGAGGACATTTCAAAGACATATGCAGCGGTTTATTTCTCACTGTTGTTTATATTGTCCCTCTCAATGTGCACTCTCTGCCAAGGCAGTTTATCAGTGATTTCACAGAATCACAGAATCACACAGTGTAGAAGAGGCCCTTCGGCCCATCGAGTCTGCACCGACACATGAGAAACACCTGACCTACCTACCTAATCCCCAGCACTTGGCCCATAGCGTTGAATGTTATGACGTGCCAAGTGCTCATCCAGGTACTTTTTAAAGGATGTGAGGTAACCCGCCTCCACCACCCTACCAGGCAGTGCATTCCAGACCATTACCACCCTCTGGGTAAAAAAGTTTTTCCTCACATCCCCCCTAAACCTCCTGACCCTCACCTTGAACTTGTGTCCCCTCGTGATTGACCCTTCAACTAAGGCGAACAGCTGCTCCCTATCCACCCTGTCCTTGCCCCTCAAAACCTTGTTTCCATTCAACTCTTTACCTGGATTTTTTTAATTTTACAATTTTTGAAAGCATTCTATTCCTATATGTAGGAAATATATTTATGTTGTTTTTGTTGATTTAAACCAAATGAACATTGAAAAAGGTGAATGTTCTGGGAGTTTGTGATAAATATTGGACTTAATATTGGATTTGCATTTCAGATTTGTTTAAAAGCACTGGGTCTTACTTTTACAAAAGATTAATGAGGTAATATCATCTCCTGCCACCACCCTACTGCAAACCTTCATCAATGATAAGTTGGGTGGCGCTGCAAGGAACAAACACAGGCCCGGAGTTTTGCTCTGAGATTTGGAGAACAGAGATGGGACATTTGCCAGTCCTGCGAGCCCAACTAGGGAAAAGAGGCCCATAAGGTTGGATTTTAGTTTTGTGTATTCTGAAGGTGGTGGTGGTGGGTGGGGACAGACTGAACTAGAAGCCGGAATGAGTGGGTAGAAAGGGAATGGGTGACCATCAGGAACAGTAGAAGACTCAGGAAGGTAGTGCAGGAGTCCACTGTGGTTATCCCCTTCTCTAACAGATATACCGCTTTGGATACTGTTGGGGGGGTTAGCCTCTCAGGGGAAAGCAGCAACAGCCAAGTTCACGGCACCATGGGTGGCTCTGCTGCTCAAAGGGGTGGGAGGAAAACAAGTGGCAGGGCTATAGTGATAGGGGATTCAATAGTTAGGGGCACAGACAGTCGCTTCTGTGGCCACAAACGTGAATCAACGATGATTTGTTGCCTCCCTGATGCCAGGGTCTGGGATGTCACGGAGCAGCTGCAGGACATTCTGGGGAGGGAAGGTAAAAGCCAGTGGTCATGGTACACATTGGTACTAACGACATAGGTAAACTAAGGGGTGAAGACCTGCAAGCTCAGTACAGGCAGTTAAGAGATAAATTAAAATGCAGGGCCTCAAATGTAGTAATCTCCGGATTACTCCTAGTTCCACATGCTAGCAAGAGAAGGAATAAGAGGATAAACCAAATGAACACATGGCTGGAGAGATGGTGTAGCCGGGAGGGATTCAGATTCTTGAGGCACTGGGACCAGTTCTGGGGAATGTCCGACGTGTACAAACCAGATGGGCTGCACCGAGGCAGAGCTGAGACCAGTGTCCTTGCAGGGGCTTTTGCTAGTTCTGTTGGGGAGTATTTAAACTAGTGTGGCAGGGGGATGGGATCCCAGGAGTAGGGTCAGATAGGTCAGATTCAGATCAGGAAATTGGAGGTAGAACATTAGCTAGGGACGTTGTGATAGACTTGGAGTTACAGGAGAAGCAAAGTTTAAAAAGTGTCCAGCAAGGGAAATTGATGAGGTTAAACTGTTTATACTTCAACGCAAGGAGTATTACAGACAAGGTAGATGAGTTAAGGGCACAGGAAGACACATGGCAGCAGGATGTCATTGCTTTAACGGAGACCTGGCTAAAGGAGGAACAAAACTGGCAGCTAAATATCCCTGGTTAAGGTGTCTTCAGACACGATAGAGTAGGAGATAAAAAACGAGGGGGGTAGCACTAATGATTAAAGAATCAATTCCAGTTGTGAGAAGGGATGATTTACTAAATGGGTCAACAAACGAGGCTTTATGGATTGAATTTAGAAATAAAAAAGGGGCAGTCACACTACTGGGAGTATACTACAGACCCCCAAATAGTGAACGGGAGATAGAAGAACTAATATGTCGGCACATTTCTGCTTGTCAGAACAAGAGGGCAATAATAGTAGGAGACTTCAACTATCCTAATATCAACTGGGATTCAAACAATATAAGGGGAACTGAGGGAGAAAAATTCATTCAGTGTGTCCAGGAAATTTTTTCAACCAATTAGTGACAAACTCAACGAGAGGAGATGCAATTCTAGACCTAGTCTTGGGGAACAAAGAAGGGCAAGTGGGTGAAGTGACAGTTGGCGACCATATTGGGGACAGTGATCACAATTCAGTTAGATTTAGCATTACCATGGAAAAGGACAGAGATAAGGCAGGAGTAAAAGTCTTGCAGAAATGAGAAGGGACGTGGCTGAGGTGGACTGGACAGCACTGCTGGAGGATAAAACAGTGGAAAACCAGTGGGAAGCACTAAAAAAAGAGATCCTAATTGTCCCCTACAAAAATAGTAGTGCCAAATCTAGACCCCCCTGGTTGTCTAGAGGAATACAGGGGAAGATCAAATAGAAAAGGAAAGCGTACGATAGGCATAAAGAACTAAACACTGCAGATAGCCTAGACGAACGTAGGAAGTGCAGGGATGAAGTAAAAAAGGAAATAAGGAAATCAAAGAGAGGGCATGAAAAAAGATTAGCAAGTAAATTTAAAGATAACCCAAAGATGTTTTACCAATACATTAATGCTAGAAGGTTATTTCAGGAAAAAGTGGGACCTATCAGAGATAAAGATGGAAACTTGTGTGTGGATGCAGAGGCTGTGGGAAGGGTTTTGAATGAAAATTTTGTCTCCGTTTTTACAAAGGAAAGGGAGGATGTAGATATAGTAGTCCAGGAGGAACCTTGCGAGATATTGGATGGGATAGTCATAAAGAGAGAGGAGGTACTCGAAAGGTTGAAATCCTTGAAAGTTGATAAGTCGTCAGGGCCAGATGGATTGTTTCTGAGACTGCTGATGGAAGTCAGGGAGGAGATAGCAGATTCCCTGAGGATGATTTTCCAATCTTCACTAGATACAGGGGAGGTACCAGAGGACTGCAGAAATGCAAACGTAGTTCCATTGTTTAAAAAGGGATCAAAGGAAATGTAAAACAATTATAGGCCAGTTAGTCTTACATCGGTGGTGAACAAATTAGTAGAATCAATCCTGAGAGATAGGATTAACTGTCATGTGGAAAGGCATGGACTAGTCAAGGATAGTCAGCATGGATTTGTTAAAGGAAGGTCTTGCCTCACGAATTTGATTGCATTCTTTGAGGAAATGACAAGAAGGGTTGATGAAGGTAGTGCAATGGATGTTGTGTACATGGATTTTAGCAAGGCATTTGACAAGGTCCCACATGGCAGATTGGTCAGGAAAGTAAAAGCTCATGGGATTCAGGGTAATGTGGCAAACTGGATAAAAGGTTGGCTTTGTAAGAGGAAACAAAGGGTAATGGTTGATGGATGCCTTTGTGAATGGAAAGTTGTTTCAAGTGGTGTTCCACGGGGCTCTGTATTAGGACCCTTGCTGCTTGTGTTATATATTAACGATTTGGACGTGAACGTGGGGGGCACCATTGGGAAAGTTGCAGATGACACATAGATTGGCCAAGTTGTGAATAGGGTAGAGGATAGCCATAATCTCCAAAGCAATATAGGTAGGTTGGTGGCGTGGTCGGTAAAGAGGCAGATGGAGTTTAACATCGAGAGCTGTGAGGTCATGCATTTAGGGAGGTCAAACAGTTACAGGGATTACAAAATAAATGGGAATATACTAAGAGGGGTAGATGAAGTGAGAGATCTTGGTGTATAAGTACACAGGTCCCTGAAGGCAGCAGTTCAAGTAGACAAGATTGTAAAGAAGGCATATGGAATGCTCTCCTTCATTGGCAGAGGTATAGAATATAAAAGTAAGGATATAATGTTGGAATGGTATAAAACACTGGTGAAGCCACAACTGGAGTATTGTGTGAAGTTCTGGTCACCGCATTACAGGAAGGACATAATAGCTCTGGATAGAGTGCAGAGGAGGTTTACAAGAATGTTACCAGAGTTAGAAAAGTGTAGCCATGAGGAGAGATTGGATAGGTTAGGGTTATTTTCCTTGGAACAAAGAAGACTGAGAGGTGACTTGATTGAGGTGTACAAAATGATGAGGGGAATAGAGTGGACAGGATAAGATTGTTTCCCTTGATGGAGAATTCTAGAACTAGGGGTCCTAGATTCAAGATAAGTGGCATTAGGTGTAGGGGGTACATGAGGAAGAAGATTTTTAAGCAGATGGTGATGGGTGTCTGGAATTTGCTGCCCACATTGGTGGTAGAGACAGAAACTTTAAACTATTTTAAAAAGTGTGTGGATTTGTACCTTAAGTGCAGGGCTATGGGCCGGGTGCAGGAAGGTGGGATTAGAAAGGGCACCTAGGTTTCCTTGGGCTGGCATGGACAAGATGGGCCGAATGGCCTCCTTCTGTGCTGTAACTTTTCTATGGTTCTATGGAGTGCGGAGGCTGCCAGGTAAGGAGACAGGCTGGCTAAAGGCCTGCCCCTGTGCACCAAAACAGCCCTGCAGCCCTCAGCCACCCTGACTCCCTCACCAATAACCCCACCCCCACACAGTCCCCATACCTTGTCCATGCCAACCCATGCCACTCGCTAGATTATGGAACGGATCCATCAGACTGGAAAGTAGCAAAGAAGGGAGGGAGGCAGAAAACAGGAAACTATAGGCTAGTTAGCTTGACGTCTGTCATGGGGAAGGTGTTAGAATCGATCATTAAAGACGTTATTGCTGGGCACTTAGAACAGCTCAAAGTAATGGGGAAGAATCAGCATGGTTTTATGAAAGGGAAATCATGTTTAGCCAATTTATTAGAGTTCTTTGAAGGAGTAACTGTGGATAAAGGGGAGCCTATAGAAGTGCTGTACTTGAATTTCCTGAAAGCATTTCAGAAGGTGCCAGATCAAAGGTTATTCTGGATAATAAAAGCTCTTAGTGTAATATATTAGCCTGGACAGAAGACTGGCTGGCTGGCAGAAAACAGGGAAGATGCATAAATTGGTATTTTTCTGATTGGCGGGATGTAACGGGTGGACCCATTGGGGTCTGTGCTGCGGCCTTAACATTTTACAATTTAAATCAATGGCAGCTAAATTTACAGATGCCACAAAGATGGGTAGGAAAGTATGTTGTGAAAAAAGACATAAAGGACAGGATTTTTTGTCAGATGGGTACCCACAGTTGGCGGGCCCGAAAGCGGATGGGGTTGGACCCCCGATTAGCAATCGGCCTCTGACCACGATTGCACGCTGGCTGGCCAATTAGCAGCCAACCAGTGTGAAAGGCGCGCTGAAAGTCTCAGCGCTGCCAGGGTGGGGGCTGGAGGAGGGCAAATGCTGAAGTCAGCACGGGCACGGGGGAGCGCAGAATGAAAGCTCCCTGAAGGCAGAGAGCTGCGTCAGGGAGCTGAGGAATTTAAATGCCAAAAATAAAGAATTTAAAAATTGGGAAAAAATGTCCACACATCAGGATCTGTCACCAGAACATTTGCCAGATGAAAATTCTGTGCATTTTTTTTCAATTAATATCAGAAACCTCATCCAAGGGAGGAAACCTCAATAATGCAAAGACCCCCTGGCCGATTCGCCAACCGTAATGTTGAATGGGCAGTGAAAAATCATGGTTGATTAATACATTAATGGCCTTAATAGGCCCCTTAATTGTCAGAGGGCGCGCTGCCGACTCTCGCGTGCGCTCACTAACCGAAATATTGCGCAAGTGCTCGATGATGTCGGGATGTTCAACCAACGTCATCACAGGCTATTTCATGCTGGAGCGTGCCAGGCACGCACCTGCATGCCGAGCGAAAAATTCTGCCCCAGGGGAATATGGTGAGACGGATATAGATAACTTGAGTGAGTGGGCAAAAATCTGGCAGATGGAGTAAAATGTAGGAAAATGTGAAGTTTCTCGCTTTGACATGAAGAATAAAAAAAGTAGAATATTACTTAAATGGGGCATGACTGGGTGAAGAGGGATCTCGGTGTTCTTGTGCATGAAGAGCTAGTATGTAGGTACAGCAAGTAGTCAAAAAGGCTAATGGAATGCAATCCTTTATTACGGGAGGAATTGAACATAAAATATAGGTGCTTTTAGTGAAAGTAAAAGTGTGATGCTTCAGTTATACAGGGGACTGGAGTTTAGAAGAGTGATGACTGACTTGAGTGAATTATGTAAGACCCTGAACAGTCTCTACAAGGTGGACGTGGAAAGGATGTTTCCTCTTGTGGGTGAGTCCAGAACTAGGGGGCACTGTTTTAAAATTAGGGGTTGCCCTTTTAAGAGCGGGATGAACAGTATTTTTTTCTCTCTCAGAGGGTTGTGCAACTTTGGAACTCTGCCTCAGAAGGTGATGGAGGCAAAGTCACTGAATGTTTTAAGTGCAGAAGTAGATAGATTCTTGTTAGGCAGGGGAATCATAGGTTATTTGGGGTAGATGGGAATGTAGAATTCAAAACACAAACAGATCTGCCATGATCTTATTGAATGGTGGAGCAGGTTTGAGGGGCCAAATGGCCTAATTCTGTTCCTATTTTGTATGCTTATATGTACGTATGTTTGTATATGTGAAGGACCAGACATATAACTTGTAGGTAAGGTAATTTTGAAGAAATTCTGCCATTTAAAAGTATCTGGAAATACTGTGGAGTGTTGTTGGAGGTGTTGTGTTGATTTGGCAGGGTGTGTTGCTGCATCTGCATAGGGACGGCAGAGGAGTAGATGACCAGCCCACACAAAGGCTACAACAGGTATGGAGGCTGCAGCAACAGTGCATCTGGGTATGCAGCACAACAGAGAGATGGAGCAGAGGCTGCAGAGTGGGTAAGCTCTGCCCAATGCCATCTGCCAAATTGGAGCCAGATTCCCTATACTCCTTGACGCTGACAAGAGTCTGTCTGACAGAGCAACTAATACACCCGGCATCTCTATGTGCATGCCCATCAATTTTCTCATCTGAGTCCTCATCTGCAGCTTTGCCCACCAGTGAGCCAATAAACAAACCACCCTGGCTGAGCCCATTCATGCCCTGTGACTCACCAGGTGCTGATCCCAATGCGATAGTAACTTATGAGGTGTGTGCACTGCCAGTATCTGAGCTGGTGGCTGTGTTGGTGGCTCTGTAGCTCCTGGCCCCAGGATGATAAGAACAATCTCCTCTGTAGGATCAGGAGAGGTACGTGCCCTATTCTGCATCAGTTCTGCTCGGCTCTCTTTTATGTGCCACCTTGTCCAGCAAAAAGGAAGTCAGAATGCCAGTGATCCTATAGTTCTGTGTTTGGGTGAGGTGCCTGTCATAGCTGAATAGCTAGAGGTATGTGGAGGCAGTGAGTGTGAAGCTGGCAGCAATTGTAAGTGTGTGATGGTGAGGTAGAGTAACTCGATGTATGAGTCCTGAGGGCCAAGAAGTATTGCTGGGTACGTGGTAGGGATATAGTGAGTTGAGAAGAATAGTAGGGTGATAGTGTGGTGAGTAGGAAATGCCATGTGAAGATGCATTCACTGACCTTGACTACCCATGTAAGATCTCTTGTCATACTGCTGTCAGGCTTTCAGAACCAGACTGAGGGGATTGATTTCCTTGAACACCTGCTCCAATCACTTCTGAGCGTTGTTTTTGAGGCCCTCCTAGACATCACGTGTTCCTTATGCCACATCCATCACCCAAAACATTCCCTCTGCTCTGTTGCTCCATTTTCCATGTTTTAAATTGCAGCAATATAATTCAGTGCAGCTTCCCTTTCAGAAAGACAGACTGTCATTAAGAGTAGGAGGCTGGCTGCGCCAAATGCTTTTAGCAGAACGCTGCTCAGCCCCTTCAGAGCACAGAGGCAGCCAGTAGCACGGCAGGTGTCAGCCCCACACTACAGCCATGGTAAAGAGTGGCAGCACCACAGTTGCATGCTGCCCACTTCCAATATAGGTAGCACAGGCAGGCCACAAATCACAATTCCCATGTCTAAAAAATGGTATCAGCTTTTTTTTAGCCTATTGATTAGATGCCTGGCTCAATGGAGTGGGTCTTGACTTTGTGCAATAATGTGAAATTGGTGATAGTGAATTGGAAGCCTGTTTTGCATTTCTTCCCATTACATTTGCATTGACTTCAATGGAGGATATAAATCAGGCTGCCGAAACAGGCAGTCAAAATAGCCCAAGAAAAGAAGAATCAGGTTTTTAGGTGCAGAAGTTAAAAGTAAAAACTAATGTTACTACCCATGGTTTATTCAAAGTCTGTATCAGCATTGAAATTATGATATTACTGTCATCCAAGCAACAGTATTGTTATAAGCTGTAACAATATAATATTCTTAACCTTAATGACAATTACACTAACAGTCATCTAATAATATAACATTGCACCAAACTATATTGAAGAATGTTGTTTACTACTTTAACTGGGAATAGTGAAAGACATTTTTGAAAAATTAAGCAGTTAATTAGCTCACTTGTTAATGCATTTGGGACAAACACAAGGCAGAGCTAACAGCAGCTCCCTGCTGTGGATGTAATGTATACATTGTGTACCTCCCAAGGTTAATATAAGAAATTAAATATACACTAAATTTGGAGGTGAACTTTGCAGACCATTTAGCACAGGCAGCGAGTACAGATAGGGATATTTTTAATGTTACTCTCAAATCCTCCCCTAAAGGCAGCTGAAGCATTCTAGCCAAGAATCACTGGCTATAGCACTCCAAACCTTTATCTTTCAGATAGGTGTTAAAGCTAAGGTCCCATGTTGGAGAATCATTCATTAAGCTGTCAACTTGACGAAATTTAGAGAATTCTTCGAAAAAGTAACAAGAATAGATAGGGGATGTGCATTTATGTAATGCCTTCCATCTTCTCAGAAAACCCCAAACCACTGAGGTGCTTTTCTTGAAGTGTAATCCTCTACTGCAATGTAGGGAGACATGGCAGTCATATAGCAAGGTCCCACAAACAGCAAGAGATGAATTAACAGACAATCTATTTTAGCAATTTTGCTCGAGGAATAAATATTGGCCAGGATGCCAGTAAAACACTTCTTCAGAGTATCATGACAGCATAGAATCATAGAAAAATACATCACATAAGTAGCCATTCAGCCTACTGAGTTTGCACTAGCTCTTTTGAAGTGCAATATTCGTAAGTGGATTTGGGATACTTTGCATAAGAATTAAGAACATAAGAATTAAGAGCAGGAGCATGACATTCGGCCCCTCAAGCCTGCTCTATCATTTGATAGGATCATGACTAATCTGATTGTGGTCTCAATCGCTTTCCTGCCTACACCCACATAGCTCTTACTCCATTGTAAGATAAAAATCCATCTACTTCTGACTTAAAAATATTCAGTGACTGCGCTCTGGGGAATGAGTTCCACAGGCTCACAACCATCTGAGAGAAAAAAATTCTTCTCATCTCTGTCTTAAATGGGAAACCCCTTATTTTTAAAATGTGTCCCCTAGTTCTAGTCTCTCGCACAAGCAGAAATATATTCCCAGTCTATACCCCTCAGTATCATTTTTGTTTCAATAAGATCACTTCTCATTCTTCTAATCGCCAATAGATACATGCCCAACCTGCCCAACAGTAAGGGGCATGTGAGGAGACAGCTGACTATGCCAGAGTGAGAAGGAGAACTGAGTGAGTAGAAAATTAGGTTCATGTGGGAATTCGGTGCATGGGGGAAAGAGGAATGCTAAACATTGGAATTATTTTAAGTTAATTTAGTGAGTAATTAAATTAACTAAATAACCTAAGTAACAATGGTAGGACAGATGTTAGGTTGCAGCTTTGGAATGTGGGGATTTTGGATGCCAAGGCAATCCACGACAAACATATCTGCAGAAAATATTAGCAACTTGAGGAATTCTGGATCAGCTTTATTGATCTGGAAGCTGAACTGCAGACACTGCGCAACATAAGGGAGAGAGAGAAATTCCTGGACACTTTGTTCCAGAAGACAGTCACGCCTCTTAGAATAGGATCATCTGTTTGGTCAGCGGTGAGGGACAGGAGGATGTGACCATGAGTGAGGCAGGTAATGGGACTGAGAAGACAGCAGTGGAGCAACCTCAGACTTTGCAATTGTCAAACAGGATTTTTTAATTATATTCATTCACGATACATGGATGTCACTGAGTAGGCCAACATTTATTGCCAAACCCTAATTGCCCTGGTTCGAAGGGCATTATTAAGAGTCAACCACATTAGAAACATAAAAACATAGAAACTAGGAGCAGGAGCAGGCCATTCAGCTCTTCGAGCCTGCTACGCCATTCATTAGGATCATGGCTGATCATCCAACTCAATAGCCTGCTCCCACTTTCTCCCCATACCCTTTGATCCCTTTTACCCCAAGAGCTATATCTAACTCCTTCTTGAAAGCATACAATGTTTTGGTCTCAACTACTTTCTGTGGTAACAAATTCCACAGGCTCACCGATTTCTGGGTGAAGAAATTTCTCCGCATTTCAGTCCTAAATGTTCTACCCCATATCCTTAGACTATAACCCCTGGTTCTGGACTACCCCACCATCGGGAACATCCTTCCTGCATCTACCCTGTCTAGTCCTGTTAGAATTGTATAGGTTTCTATGAGATCCCCCCTCATTCTTCTGAACTCCAGCGAATATAATCCTAACCGACTCAATCTCTCCTCATATGTCAGTCCCACCATCCCAGGAATCAGTCTGGTAAACCTTCACTGCATCCCCTCTATAGCAAGTACATCCTTCCTCAGATAAGACCAAAACTGCACACAATATTCCAGGTGCGGTTTTCACCAAGGCCCTGTACAATTGCAGCAAGACTTCCCTGCCCCTGTACTCGAATCCTCTGGCTACGAAGGCCAACATATCATTTGCCTTCTTTACCGCCTGCTACACCTGCATGCTTACCTTCAGCAACTGGTGTACAAGGACATCCAGCTCTCGTTGCACATTCCCCTCTCTCAATTTATAGCCATTCAGATAATAATCTGCCTTCCTGTTTTTGCTACCAAAATGAATAACCTCACATTTATCCACATTGTACTGCATCTGCCATGCATTTGCCCACTCACTCAGCTTGTCCAAATCACACTGAAGCATCTCTGCATCCTCCTCACAGCTCACCCTCCCACCCAGCTTTGTGTCATCTGCAAATTTGGAAATATTACATTTAATTCCCCCATCTAAATCATTAATATATATTGTGAATATCTGGGGCTCCAACACCCATCATTGCAGTACCCCACTAGTCACTGCCTGCCATTCGGAAAAAGACCCGTTTATTCCTACTCTTTGTTTACTGTCTGCCAACCAGTTTTCTATCCTTCTCAATACATTACCCCCAATCCCATGCGCTTTAATTTTACATGCAAATCTCTTATGTGGGGCTTTGTCGAAAACCTTCTGAAAGTCCAAATAAATCACATCCACTGACTCCCCCTCATCAACTCTACGAGTTACATCCTAGAAAAATTCCAGTAGATTTTTCAAGCATGACTTCCCTTTCATAAATCCATGCTGACTCTGTCTGATTCTGCCACTGTTTACCACCTGGTCAACTACTAAATCTTTTACAACTGACTCTAGAATTTTCCCCACTACCGACATCAGGCTGACTGGTCTATACTTCCTTCTTTTCTCTCTGCCTCCCTTTTTAAATAGTGGGATTACAATAGCTACCCACCAATCAGTAGGAACTGTTCCAGAGTCTATAGAATCTCAGAAGATGAGCACCAATGTATCCACTATTTCTAGGGCCACTTCCTTAAGTCCTCTGGGATGTGGATTTATCAGCCTTCAATCCTATCAATTTCCCAATACCATTTCCCTACTAATACAGATTTCTTTCAGTTCCTCCCTCTCATTAAACCCTGTGTTCCCCAACATTTCTGGTATACTATTAGTGTCCTCCTTTGTGAAGACAGAACCAATGCCTGTATTTAGTTGGTCAGCCATTTTTTTGTTCCCCATTATAAATTCCCCTGTTTCTGATTGTAAGGGACCTATATTTGTCTTCACCAATCTTTTTCTCTTCACATACCTATAGAAATTTCTACAGTCAGTTTTTATGTTCCCTGCAAGCTTACTCTTGTACTTAATTGGCCAGCCAGTGTGAAATTGCAGTCAGGGGCTGATTGTGTTGGGGGCACGTTTCCCAACCGGTCTCGCGCCCGCCAAGGGTAAAATTCAGGCCCAAGTCGAGGAACCGGCTAGGGAACAGGCTATTCTAGAGTTTGTATTGTGCAATGCGAAGGAGTTAATTAATAAAGTGCAGGATCCTTTAGAGAACAGTGACCATAACATGATAGAATTTTTCAATAGGATGGAAAGTGAAGTAGTCCAATCAGGCATGAGGTGTGAGTTGGCTAAGGTGAATTGGGGAGCTTCTATGAAAGGCATGATGGTGGATAGACAATGGCTAATACTTAAGGAACAAATGTATGCATTGCACCAGTCCTTTCTGATGCAAAAAAGCAACAGGTAAAGCGGCCCAACCATGGCTACCAAAAGAAATTAAGGATAGTATTTGATTCAAAGAGGAGTCTTATAAAGTAGCTAGAAAAAGTAGCAAGCCTGAGGATTGGGAGCAGTTTAAAGTTAAGCAAAGGAGGAACAAGAGATTGATTAAGAGGGGAAAAATAGAGTATGAGAGTAAAATTACGAGGAACATCAAAGTGGACAGTAAAATCTTCTGTAAGTATATAAAAAGAAAAAGATCAGTAAAGCCAAATGTAGGTCCCATACAGTCCGTAATGGGAGAATTTACAATAGAGAACAAGGAAATGGCAGAGCAATTAAACAACTACTTTAGTTCTGTCTTCACAGAGGAAGAAACAAATAACTTCCCAGAAATTCTAGGG